>NC_136070.1:516378044-516978044 GCF_964261635.1 Lissotriton helveticus
CATGGTCAGTGACATCACTCATGACATCACTGATGACACCATCCAGTGAATGTGTGTCTTTCTGAAAAATAAATATGTGTTATATATGTATATGTAAAAGTTGATGGAAGAATAAATGTTTAAATAAGTGTTTACATGGATGTTTTAAAAAAAAATAATTGATTGGTTAACTGGTTTATTAAGTGTATCTTAGTGAATACATATATTAGAGAGTAATGTTTAAATATTTAAATATATGTATTAGTGTTTCACTTTGTGTATAAGTGGCTGCATGGGTTGGTGAGTAGCTACATGTGTGTGTATTTGGGTTATTAGATGTTTTTCTTAGTATCAGTATGAGTGTCTGTATGGTTTGGTGGGGTTTTACTTAGCACATACATGCATGAATGACTGACTCTCTCTTTGTATGTCTTTTGAAGACAGCATATGTGCAGGACTGTATGGGTGGATGAGTGTGTATATGTGTGTGTTAGTGAGTGAATGACTGTCTCACTAGTGTCTTTATCAGTAACTACATATGTTTTAATCTAGTATATGTGAATATTGATGTATATAAGTGAGTATAGGTGAGAGTGAGGGATTGTAAGAGTTCCTGTTTAAATTAGTATGTGTTTCTATAAGTGATTGTTTAAGAGAGTATGTGTAAGTTTCCTTAGAAGTAAAGTGGTAGTGTGTGTATAGCTGTATATGCAAATAAATGGATGTTCAATAGTTTATTTACATGTGTGAGTATGTGTGAGAGTATCTATTGGATGACTGTCGGTGTGTAAGAGGATGTATAGGTGTATCACTACATATGATGAGTGAGTATATGTATGAGTGACTATATAGAACTGAAAGAGTGGATGTGTATATAGATGGTGGAATTATTGAATTGGTTGTTGTAACTGGTATGGGTATCTCCATTTTTTTGAAAATGTTAGTTTCTATTTTTGAATATGCGTTTCAAGGGTTACATTACAGTGAAAGGAGGTCTGTGACTCTGTCACAAGGATGGTGTCATCAGTGATGTCATGAGTGATGTCACTGACCATGTCATGAGTGATGTAATATGTGACGTCATCAGCAGTGCATTGCACGCGCAAGTTATAGTGAGTCCAACTAACTATAAAGTGGGAATTTCAATGGTTTTATGCGAGTAAAATTTCCAGCTAACTATAACTGGTGTGAAACCTATGGTTTTTTCAGTGAATTTCATAGGTTTTTTAAATGCTAATTCTTAACTATAACTGGTGTGAAACCTATGGTTTTTTCAGTGAATTTCATAGGTTTTTTAATAGCAAATCTCTATAGGTATGAAATGTAATATTTTTTATAATGAATTTTATATTTGATAATTATGTAATATTTTTTTTTTAATGTTTATTTATGTATTTATTTTTTTTGTGCCCCGGAGCGCTCCAGGAGCGCGTACCGATGCGCTCAACGGTGAGCGCAGTGTTACGGCGCGCCCCAGGGTGCGTACCGGTGAGCGTCCCGTTAGCGCTATTGCCGTGAACGAAAACAACATCGTGACGTATCGCGTAGCCGCGTGATGCGTCATATGGCGCACGGCGTAACCGCATCCGGAAGCACCCGAGCGCATACGATCGCGCAACGTAAGCGCTGCCGGGCGCGCCCCGGAGCGCGACTACGGGCGCTCCCCGGGGCGCGTAGCGTAAGCGCGTCGGGTCATGTGATCTGAAAATAACACTTTATACACTATATTTTTTTTTATCTACTGATATAATTATTATTATATAACCTCTAAGCACTTTAAATTATTATTTTACTGTTTCACTGGGTTTTCCCCATGTGTGGGGGGGAGGTGTGTGTGGGGGATGTGTGGGTTGTGTCTGTGAGGTGTGTGTGTGTGTGTGTGTGGGGGGGGGTGAGGTGTGTGTGTGGGTGTAGGTGTGTGGGGTGTGTGGGTGTGGGTGTGGGTGTGTAAGGTGTGTGTGGGTGTGGGTGTGTGGGGTGTTTGGGTGTGGGTGGAGGTGTGGGTGTGTGAGGTGTGTGTGGGTGTGTGTGTGGGGTGTGTGCGTGTGGATGTGTGTGGGATGTACTTGTAGGTACCTAAATCAGCCACAGAACCCAAAAGCTCTTTTCAGAGCTACCCTACCTCTGATCACTCAAAATGATTTTTTAACACTACTTTTTTCACTATTTTTCACCAAAGTACGCTCACCGGTATGCTCCCGGTGCGCGTACCGGGCGCCCCCCCGCGAAAATCGAATTCTTTTTTTTTTTGCCCCGCGGGGACCTTTTATGGCCCCCACATCAAACCTAGTGGGTCAGGAGGGGTCTACCCTGCCCCCTTTTGGTCATTTCCCCCTTTGTTTTTGCCACCTCTTGTGTCTCGATCCTACCGAGACACAAGATGGCGGCCGCTCCGGACTGTTTGGAATGTTTACAGACACCCGAGAGCCAATCAGCTTTCCGCTCGCGAACTCGCGTAGCGCGCTGGTACAAGCCCCGGTGCGCGTACCGGGGCGCGCTTATAGATATATACATTTATTTTAACCTAAATTACTCAAAATCCTCTGGAGCACATATCTTGAGACATAGCAAAGGCACATCAGGCTACCAGTCCCTACAATTTTGCCAAGTTTCGTGGGAATCCATTCAGCCGTTCGGGCTAAAAGTGAGTCCAACCGCCCTATGGAAATTAACATGGGAAAAACACGTTTTGGGGCCCCCCTTTTATCTCGGCCCCCGCTTGACGAATCCCCCCAAACTTTCAGGGAAGGACCGGAGCGCCGCGAGGCAAATGTGAGGAAAATTTCAGGCAGATTCCTCATCCGGCGCCAAAGGTATTCCCAATAGAATGTTGCGATTTCCCTATGGAAAACAATCCTAACTATAACTACCTACTGGCGACCGCCAGTAGGTAATATATATATATATATATCTATATATCTATATCTATATCTTTACATATATATATATATATATATATATATATATATATATATAACCTACTGGCGGTCGCCAGTAGGTATATATAGTTAGGACTTTTTTCTCCATGGGATTTTTGAAAATTCTATGTCTAATAACTTTGGCGTTTGTGGACGGAATTGGCTGAAATTTTCAGGAAAATGGAACATTTTGTTTCTGAGCAGCCCCTGAAAATTTTGGGGGGGGGGGGGGTTCGTCAAGGGGGGGCCGAGAAAAAAGGGGGGTCCCAAAACGCGTTTTTCCCATGTTAATTTCCATAGGGCGGTTGGCCTCACTTTTAGCCCGAACGGCTGAATGGATTTGCATGAAACTTGGCAAAATTGTAGGGACCGGTAGCCCGATGTGCCTTTGCTGGGTCTCAATATATGTGCTCCAGTGGATTTTGAGAAATTAACGTTTAAAAAAAGATATATATCTGTGACAGCGTCCCGGGTAGCGCTCCGTTTCGCGTACTTTTCGCGTTACGGAGCTTTGCGAAGCAAAGCTGATTGGCTCTCCGGTGTCTGTAAACATTCCAAACAGTACGGAGTGGCCGCCATCTTGTCTCTCGGTAGGATCGAGAGACAAGAGGAGGCCAAAGCGAAGGGGCAAATGATCATAAGGGGGCATAGTAGATCCTCCCTGACCCCCTAGGTTTGATGTGGAGGCTTTAAAAGGGCTCCGCGGGGCAAAAAAAAACCCAAAAAAAAAAGACTTTTTTTTTTCGTGGGGTGCGCCCGGTTCGCGTAACGGGAAGCGGACTGGGGAGCGTACTACAAGGAAACAAGAATGATTGACTTTTAACTTATTGTATGTTTATAGACTTTTTTTTTCTTTTTTTTTCTGCTGAGTGACGTCTCGGCCTATCTCCACGGGATGCAGTCCCTACCATCTCGGCGTTTAAGCCGAGGGGGACCGGTAGTGTGGGAGAGATAACGTCTGTTAACGTTTGATTCAAAGGAAATCAGGAAGTGTTGATAAACATTGTCTGCGCCATCTTGCCTTTTTTCAAATGCCACACTTTTGTCGTGCACGGCAGCCATTTTAGATGCCTTGACCAGACCCACTCTCTGCACGCTGTCGATCCTTAGCATGGCTCCCCACCCTCGCAAGCATCTCCCCCAGGCACTGGTCACCCCCGCTCTCTGTCTTATGCATGGGCAATAAACCTCCCCCCATCTGCGCTGCTCTTCCCTGAGAATCACACCCTGTGCCCGCCCGACACCTCCCTTTCGCCCTATTCACTACCGCACCCTCTGAAACTCCTCTTCCTCTGTGTCCGATTGTCCAGGCCGGTCCCAGGCTATCACCTAGCCCTGCAGATGTAGTTTATGGCCCCAGCTGTAAAGAATCACCCCTCTTCAAAGGAGTTACAGTAGATCAAGGCCCCCACCCGATGAGATCCGTCACACCACACGCGTTCCTACTATCTGAAAACCATCCTGTATTGTGATTGGGGAGGGGACCGAGCCTGAAGCGGAAGATTCGAGGGATGCCTCTTTGTACATCAAAGTTTTTACAATTATGTGTCACATTAAAAATATATAGCACTCCAACAAAGTAGTAGGATTATAAAACTTTAATAACTTATAAATATATACAATGCAACAAAAACAGTAAAAACATTTAAACATTTTTAGGAAAAAAGAAGCAACAATGGTCAGTAGCTGTGTTTTGTGCGAATAGTCCCAAGGCAGCACAACGTGCTGAGTTCTGGACGGCACCCAGGTGATGTTGCCTGGGTGCCGCACTGGTTTTGGGTATCCTACAATGCAGCTCCGAAAAACGGCGTGGGGTGTCCCGGGGGGTGGCCTCGTCAGTAGCGGTCTGTTGTGCGAATAGTCCCAAGGCAGCAGAACGCGCTGAGATGTGGATGGCACCCAGGTGATGTCCAGTAAGTTGCCGCACTGGTTTTGGTATCCTACAATGCTGCTCCGAATAACGGCGTGGGGCGTCCCGGAGGGTGGCTCGTCAGTAGCGGTCTGTTGTGCGAATAGTACCAAGGCAGCAGAACGCGCTGAGATGTGGATGGCACCCAGGTGATGTCAAGTAAGTTGCAGCACTGGTTTTGGTATCCTACAATGCTGCTCCGAATAACGGCGTGGGGCGCCCCGGGGGGGGGGGGTGAGGCGGCGTGAACGGGCCTCCCCAGGTGGAGGCTCGTCTGCTGTAGTGGGGCGCCCCTTTACCGTTTCAGTTGCCATTCCGCCCGCTTTTGGTACACTGTGCCAAAATCCGCCATTCAGCTGAGTTGCGCCCACTCTTGCGGTGCAGCGATAGGCGGCTGCCACAGGACTCTCAAAATGGCGGCAGGCTCTTTCCTTTTTGGGCCTGGTCCACTGAAATGGCCCTGGGACACCTTGGAAATCGGACGCTTGTCTGCTAGGTCTTGGACCCCATTCTCGAAAGCGTCCCCTCAGCCTTGAAGATTCTACAAAAGTCTTGGGGGCCCCCGACTCCTGCAGGCTTCCGGTGGGGAGCGGCTGCCATGATTGCTCGCGGAATGACCACGACGGAGCCACGAGATGGTGGTGCTTTCATGCTGACGCCAGCTTCAGTCTGAAACATCCAGAAACAAGGTAGGGCTTTCATCGTTTGGGAAAAAAAAAGTTTTCATCCAATGAAAAGTGTTATTTTTAGGTCATATGATCAAGCCTTCCATCATTAGGAAACCAAAAGTAAAATGAACCAATGAAAAGTTTTATAAACAAGTCACATGACCTGTTATGCTGCATAGGGTATAAAAAGCGTAGAAAATCCGTTGGCACGTGAGGCGGCGTCAGTAGCGGACCGATGTGCGAATAGGCCGAAGGCAGCACAACGCGCCAAGATCCGGATGGCACCGAGGTGGTGTCCACCAAGTTGCCGCACTGGTGTGGCCATCCTACAATGCTGCGCCGAAAGTCGGCGTGGGGTGCCCCGTTGGCCTGTGAGGTGGCGTCAGTAGCGGACCGATGTGCGAATAGGCCGAAGGCAGCACAACGCGCCAAGATCCGGATGGCACCGAGGTGGGGTCCAGCAAGTTGCCGCACTGGTGTGGCCATCCTACAATGCTGCGCCAAAAGTCGGCGTGGGGCGCCCCGTTGGCCTGTGAGTTCGCGTCAGTAGCGGACCGATGTGCGAATAGGCCGAAGGCAGCACAACGCGCCAAGATCCGGATGGCACCGAGGTGGGGTCCAGCAAGTTGCCGCACTGGTGTGGCCATCCTACAATGCTGTGCCGAAAGTCGGCGTGGGGCGCCCCGTTGGCCTGTGAGGCGGCGTCAGTAGTGGACCGATGTGCGAATAGGCCGAAGGCAGCACAACGCGCCAAGATCCGGATGGCACCGAGGTGGGGTCCAGCAAGTTGCCGCACTGGTGTGGCCATCCTACAATGCTGCGCCGAAAGTCGGCGTGGGGTGCCCCGTTGGCCTGTGAGGCGGCGTCAGTAGCGGACCGATGTGCGAATAGGCCGAAGGCAGCACAACGCGCCAAGATCCGGATGGCACCGAGGTGGTGTCCAGCAAGTTGCCGCACTGGTGTGGCCATCCTACAATGCTGCGCCGAAAGTCGGCGTGGGGCGCCCCGTTGGCCTGTGAGGTGGCGTCAGTAGCGGACCGATGTGCGAATAGGGCCAAAGGCAGCGCAACGCGCCAAGATCCGGATGGCACCGAGGTGAGGTCCAGCAAGTTGCCGCACTGGTGTGGCCATCCTACAATGCTGCGCCGAAAGTCGGCGTGGGGCGCCCCGTTGGCCTGTGAGGCGGCATCAGTCAGTGGGGGCTGTTTGAGGATCTGACTGCATTGGAAAGCAATGTGATGCTGTGCGTCGCCCCCAAGATGAAGGTTCCTCGGCTGCAGTGGGGCGCCCCTTGGTGTTTCACTCGCTATGCAGCTGAGTTGCGTGCGCACTTGCGGCGAATAGGCCGAAGGCAGCACAACAATATTTTCGGAATGGAAGACACCACAAGGCGCTGAGATTCGGTTGGCACCGAGGTGGTGTCTAGCAAGTTGCCGCACTGGTGTGGCCATCCTACAATGCTGCTCCGAATAACGGCGTGGGGTGCCCGAAGGGGGGGGGGAGGCGGCGTGAACGGGCCTCCCCAGGTGGAGGCTCGTCTGCTGTAGTGGGGCGCCCCTTTACCGTTTCAGTTTCCATTCAGCTGAGTTTCGGCCGCTCTTGATGCTACAGTGACAGGCGGCTGCAACAGGACTCTCAAAATGGCGGCCTGTTCTTTGGATTTGGGCCTGGTCCACTAAAATGGCCCTGGGACACCTTAGAACTCGGACGCTCGAATTTTTTTTCCTTTCCTCTACATGCAAAAAAGGGAAATGCCCGGTACGTTACCTGCCTCATCTGCCACGATGTACTCTCCAGAGGAACCGAAAAAATATATAGTTATGGTAATTATACCATGCATCGTCATATGGAGAGGTGGCACCGATTAATTATAGTGCTGCACAAAAGAGAGATTTGGAGGAGAACCCCCGATCTGCCAGTACATTCACCAAAGAAGTGGCACTGACAGCATCAGAGGCAAGGGAAACGGTCCCAAATATTTAGAAGAACTTTGGAAAGATTAAAATGACATGTTTAGATTGTGGCAAATTAATTTCATGTGGACAGATGAGTGTTACTCTAATAAATACAGCATATGAACATCATCATAGTCGATGGTTGGTGGAGACATTTTGACTATATCCTGGACCTGCCCGTCCTCGCCCAAAATGGCGCCGGAATAAATGGGACTCGTAACTCCTTGTTGTGTACTGGTTGCACAACCTTGATATCACGAGATACGTATGCAGTTTTGAAGCACATGGCGGGCGGGGACGAGAATTGATTGAATATTTCGACATCCCTATTGATATTAAGTTCTGATGTGTTATTGATTACTGTACTATTGAAAGTTCGAATTAACGTCACCCATGGTACTTGCCCGCAAATGTATATCTAGATAATTTTATTGTAACTGGCCCTGTCGTATTTTAATTATAAAATGTACGTCCACCGATTCCGCAACTGTTAGACACCTTAGTTCTTGCAACCTAATGGCCCGCCCGTTACGTTCCTCTACAGTGTAAATGTCTACTCATCATATACGATTACAGTTTGCTCCGTGGCCGGCCGACGTGGTTATAGGCCCGTATTTGTATACTGACATTTTCACAATAAAGGTTTTTAAAAGAAAACATGGTAGTAGTATTTACATTGGTAAAGTTTTTAATAATAGTCACTGTTTTAGAATCAGTAAAAGGCAAGTGAAATAAAGCAGTCCAATTACATGAAGGGTAAAAGGTACATTACGCAGGAACGCAGTAAAGATAAATGGTCAAGGGCTGTTGTGTTTTCTACTCCTGCAACATAAAGTGATCGATAAGAATCTGATATTCAGGCGTATCGGCGACTAAGACAGCAGGCCGAGCCTCTTTTGCTCAACGGCTCCGTCATGGGACGAAGAAACGCCCTTTTTCTCGAAAAAGGAATATATTTTACTTGCAGAACAGTTGTAAATTTTCCGGGAAAGTACATTAGCCTGGAACATTATAACATATGTTTAAGAAAAAATAATGTTCGAAAGTAATAAAAAGCGTAATTTTTAGGTCATATGACCAAGCCTTTCATCATTAGAGTAAGAAAAGTAAATGAACCAGTGAAAAGTTTTATTAACAAGTCACATGACCTGTTATGCTTACGTTACGCGCTGCGCGCCGCGCCCCGGATCGCTTCCGGGAAGCTGCGCTTCGTCCACCGGAGCACTTCCGGATGCGCTAACGCGGCGCGTCATATGACGCATTACGCGACAACGCAGGTCCAGAATATAGTCAAAATGTCTCCACCAACCAGCGGTCGGAACACAACCCCTTTCAGCAGGCTAAATAGTTCTGTTAAATGACAACAGAAGGGACAGGCAACAAGAACCATCAGTCAAAGAGGGGAGGGCAAGTTCTTCTCTACCGGGTCACGTTGGGGCGCTACCGGAACTGATCGAATTGGTAGTCTACAGTGTTTCTGGATGTTTCAGACTGAAGCTGGCGTCAGCATGAGAGCACCACCATCTCGTAGCTCCGTCGTGGCCATTCCACGAGCAATCATGGCAGCCGCTCCCCACCAGAAGCCTGCGGGAGTCGGGGGCCCCCAAGACTTTTGTAGAATCTTCAAGGCTGAGGGGACGCTTTCGAGAATGGAGCCCAAGCCCTAGCAGACAAGCGTCTGAGTTCCAAGGTGTCGCAGGGCCATTTTAGTGGACCAATCCCAAATCTGAAGAGCCGGCCGCCATTTTGAGAGTCCTGTGGCAGCCGCCTATCGCTGCACCGCAAGAGCGGGAGCAACTCAACTACATGGTGAGCGAGACGCTGTAGTCGAAAGAGCGGGCGGTAAACAGCTGAATAGCGGAAGAGGCACAGTGTAGCAAAAGCGGGCGGAATGTGAACTGAAACGGTAAAGGGGCGCCCCACTACAGCGTGTCTTTAGGTGAAACGGATTGTGGGACAAGGTCAAGAATGGAAGAGTCACCAAAAGGCAAAAAGTTCCGCTTGACCCCGGGAGCCGGCCACCTATGTCGGGGGCGATCTCAGGCCACACCAGGGCAACACGACTTGGGGAGGGGGCCGGAGCCAAGCGCCCCCTCCGAGTCCGCGCCATCACACCGTCCCTCGGGGGCCTCCGTCAAGCGGTTCAGGGTGGCACCGCATCACATTGTTTTAAAATGCAGTCACGTCCTCAAACAGCCCCCACTTACATTGAGAATAGTGAAGCTGTAGCAAGTGCAAATAAGCTTCAGACAGTGTTACAAGCACGCCTCAAAACTTTGAACTATCAGAGTGCATGAGTTTCATGCTCGATCGATTGAGCTAGCCGGATCGGGCACCAAAAAGTATAAAATAGTTATGTAAATAGTTATTTAATAAAATGTTTTACCCTGTTACTTTGCTGGTGTGTTGTATATATTTGTAATATTTGCATAGAGTTTATCGTTATTTTGGGCGGGGTGGGTGGCGGAGCCGAGCTGTCTTGCAGCCATCATGGTGTGGAGCTCAGTTCATCTCACTAGTTTCGTATTTCTCATGAGGGGTTGTTCCTAATGTTTCTATTTTAGCGAGGTCAAAAAGAGATCCCATTAGTGGCCTACTGATTTTGCTCGATTCCTTTTGTTTTTTTACACGATTTTTCACTATCTGCAAAAACTAAACAGAGTATTGCGACTCTGTGCTTGTTTGTAAATAGAGAATGAACCAAAGAGAACCAATTCTAAAACAGTAAATGCTTGGATAACAATCAATCAAATGGAGAGAGAAGCAGGCACGACGGATTACAACGGGGGCAAAGGCCTGCGTTAACTACCCTTCACTATCTGCAAAGAGAGAGTACTCCTAATAGAAATGAGGGGGTGGGGGCAGCATTCAAAGCAGATCAGTGTGCATAAACACGAAAATGTTTTTACTTACCATGTACTTGACATTCGACAGCTTATGATATTTGCTATTAAAAAACCATTGAAATTCACTGAAAAAACCATAGGTTAGAGACCATATATAGTTAGGAATTAGCATTTAAAAAACCTTATTTTACTCACACAAAACCATTGAAATTCCATATATAGTTAGTTGCACTAACTATATATCGCGCACCCGCAATTCACTGCTGATGATGTCACATATTACATCATTCATGACATGGTCAGTGACATCACTGATGACATCACTGATGACATCTCAAATGACATCACTGATGACATCACTGATGACATCTCAAATGACATCACTGATTACATCACTGATGACATATCAAATGACATCACTGATAACATCTCAAATGACATCACTGATGACATCTCAAATGACATCACTGATGACATCACTGATGACATCTCATTTGACATCATTGGTCACATCACTGATGATATCATTCATGTGACAATACAATGCATCTCCTCACACTTTCATATAACCTCTGTTACACCCAGTGTTAAATACAGAGTATAATTTTTTAAACCATTGACACACCAATACTAGTTACTACATACGCACTCACTGATTCCTATGTTTACACAAACACTCACTCATTCACCCATACAATCATTCATACATACAATCACTCATCTTTACAACACTATCATATGCACTCATACACCTATACAGACACTCACACTCTGCCACTCATCCATGGAGTTACTCACACACCTAGTCAGTCCTGTAAAGAATCAATCACACTTCCATTTTCTAATCTATACAGTTAAACATAGAGCACCTTACATTTTCAAACATATACTAACACATACTTACTCTCTTATACAATCATTGATACAAGTACACATTGATCTGCACAGAGTCACACACCTCCCAGCCAGCCACACACACACTCAGTCTCCCATACAAATACTTGGGCAATCAATCAATAACCCATATAGTTACTCATATAGCTACTGATCAACACATGCAGCAGTTTACAGAACAAAATACATAATGATGCACAAATTAAGACAGTTTAGTCACTAACCCATGCACTCAGTGAGACACATTTAATCACTCACTCATACATTCAGTCATGCACCTACTAAATCCTTCGTCCAGACACTTATACATCTACTCATTCTTCAATATGTAAGACATATTTTAACTTTACAGAAACATACAGTCACTGGATGTTGTCATCAGTGATGTCATCAGTGATGTCATTTGAGATGTCATCAGTGATATCATCAGTGATGTCACTGACCATGTCATGAATGATGTAATATGTGACATCATCAGCAGTGAATTGCGGGTGCGCGATATATAGTTAGTGCAACTAACTATATATGGAATTTCAATGGTTTTGTGTGAGTAAAATAAGGTTTTTTAAATGCTAATTCCTAACTATATATGGTCTATAACCTATGGTTTTTTCAGTGAATATATATATATATATATATATATATATATATATATATATATATATATATATATATATATATATATATATCCAAAACAACCTCCTCGAAGAAAAGGCAGAGGCCAGCAATGGGAGACACCATGAAGGAAATTTATTACAAACATCACAGCGAGCGAATGCATTTCGGCATCTAGCCTTAATCAACGCCCTCGATGGTTTCAGCAACAGTCAAAATGGCATTTGCCTCACTTTCAGTGTCCTGCTTCACTCAAATTGGATAAGTGTCCGCCCGCCCCTGTAGTAGTACTGCACATCTGTGGCACTCCTCGAAGCCTCGAGGAACTGCAAAACCCAACATCCAATGTCCGGAGCCTGGTAAGTAGTGCAGGGGGAAATGCCAAATTAATTGTTCGAATTTTCAGGATTGTGTGAAGCGCTGCCAAGGAGTGTCCTGTATGATCTGTTGCTTGCAAATTCCTCCTCGGGTCCCCCGGACCGCATACCATCACAGGCTGGTGTAGTATCAGTATATATGTATATATATGTATATATATATATATATATATATATATATATATATATATATATATATATATATATATATATATCCAGGGAAAACGGCGTTCCAAACGTGCACTCAGGCAGCAAACAAAACAGGGCAATCGCTGGGTATTCAAGTAAAAGGTTTATTACTCCATAAACCCTTCGTGGCGCGTTTCGCGCTCCAGAAAGCGATTGTTCACACAATGGATTTAATATAGTTCGCCATATTTAAAGTCACTTCTCACGTTAGTTCATAAACATAAACAGAGGACAATGGCAGCACATCAAGATCAACATGCGCCATTACGGTGTAGTAAAATCATATCAGACACAATTAATACATTTTGCTGAATACTGATAATGTGAAAAGTTAAGATACAGTGTGCTTTGCTATCACAGTAATTCCAAATATCGAACGAAATAAACACGCTGATCAAAGTGCAAGTGTGCGCCTCGCTAAGTATTATGGGCAATGTAGTGTTGGAAATAACAGTTGGTGTTCATTGCCGACATCGATGAAAGTATATGAACTCATCGAGATTTAAGGCATAACCAGTACATGATACCAATAACAATACTCCGTATCATAGCCGTTCCTCATTACTGACGGCATAGAAGTATATAACAGAGTGCTGCTGCACTGTAGACAAATAATGGTACAAATACTGTAGTCAAAGTGCGGAAATGAATCCTGAAATGGACATGTATCGTTATACAAGATTGTAGCAAGTAAGTGCTGTTGTATCATGGAAATGCGAAAGAGGCTATCTGCACAGTGTGTCTGTTGTGCCGGCCATATGTAGAATTGAAGAGACAACTATGTATATACCCTGGTTAGTTGGTTGATAATATCAAATAAGCGAAAAGCTGACTTAAAAAATATATATCGCAAACAAACTAGTGGTATAATCATGTGATGAGTAGGAGTGGACCTCAATCTCCTCCAGTGCATAAGGTGCTACAAAAACACACAGAATGTGCACATGTGTAAACAAAATTTAAAATACATTACATTAATGGAGAATAGATAGAAGATGAACCCAGGAGAAATGATTAGGGTACAGGTGCTGCAAGCCTGAGACAATGTCCCTCCCTTTCATCCTGTGGAAAAGAAAAGAAAGAAGAAAATAAACAGGTTTGGAAGAGTACATAGCTTTAAGTCACTAATGCTGTGTCATTTCTAATTCATATGCATTAGATTACGCTAAGACAAATACAGTATAAATGTGCTTATTCTTCTTGTAAATGTACACTCAATTCTTCGTCATATTATGCCTTTTTGGGTAATGTGTGCACAAGCTAATGATGTACCTGGATTCCTTTTGCCTGAGTCTCAGGGTACGATTGCCACCCCTATGGTCGAGATTAACCTGTTCTATGATATAAAAAGACAATTTGGTGGAATCTGAATAATGGAAAGCCTCAAAATGGCGAACTGTGGGATATTGTTTATCTAACTTGCTAATCGCTCTGGTATGTTCCTGGATTCGTTTTTTCGCCATGTGGGTGGTACTTCCCACATATTTGAGATCGCGTGGACAGACTAACACATATACTACAAACATGCTTGTACATGTGAGGAATTGATTTATTTGTTTCATCTTACTGGTTCTCGGGTTCCAGTATTCCTTAACCATTTGGCTATGGGTACAGGCTTTACACTGGCCACAGGGGTAAAAGCCTTGAAGGTCAATCCCCCTGTGTACAGTCGTTTCACTAATGTCATTGTGTACTAAAATGTCCCTCAGATTCCGACCCCGTCTGTAATTTATACTGGGTCTGTCTGGTAAGGTGTCCCCTATAATGGCATCACCTTTAAGGATATTCCAATTTTTGACTATACACTTTCTCACTTGGTTGGAATTCCCATTATAGTTCAAAATAACTCGAGTGGTGTTATTCTCACTGTCCTCATCCTGTTCTGTGCTGGTATCTTTAAGCAAATCCTCTCTTTTCACCAGTTTCACTTTGTTGAATGCCCTATTGATTACCCATGTAGGGTAGCCCCTAGTCAAAAATCTTTGGGTCATGACTGATTGTTCTATGATGTAATCAGACTCAGTGCTGCAATTCCTTTTCGCTCTGAGCAGCTCTCCGTATGGAATGCTCCATTTGAGATTTTCCGGATGGCTGCTCAGAGCGTGGAGTAAGGTGTTGCCAGCCGTGTTTTTACGGAAAAGAACTGTATGAACAGTGTTCTGCCGAATTTGTACCTTGGTGTCTAAATATTCCACCTCATCTTTACTTACATTGCAGGTAAGTGTAATATTCCTCTCATTTTGATTGAGTCTATTAACGAAATCTAGAGCGAGATCTTGGCTGCCTTTCCAGACGACAAAGATGTCGTCTATGTATCTTAACCATAATACGACTCTCTCGAAGTCCTCATGAAAATCATTGCAGTTCCTGATGTCATCCTCGCACGCCCCCATGAACAGATTCGCGAAACTCGGCGCAAAACATGTCCCCATCGCGGTCCCGTGACCCATAAATTTCACTGCCTGACCAATAACTTTTTTCTATTCAATAACGAGATCTATGTACAAACTCACGGGACCACGATGGGGACATGTTTCGCGCCGAGTTTCACGAATCTGTTCATGGGGGCGTTGGAGGATGACATCAGGAACTGCAATGATTTTCATGAGGACTTCGAGACCCCCTGGGCCAAAGAAAGCATTTTGTTTTTAAGTCGGCCGAATTCGCACTGGGTGCACGAATCCGTATGAACATTTGAAAAAAAATAAAGTGCTGTCTCTCACGCTTCGTTATTTTTAAGTCCCCGGGAGGACCAGGTCCCAGGGGCAATGCCAAATTGTATAGCGGGGGCCCAAGGGGACCCGCAGCCCCAGGGATCACCATCTCCCCGGGGCTTTTTTCATTATTTGTGGGGGGGCACACAGACCCCCCACGCCCCGGGGACCACCACCTCCCCGGGGCTCTCTGTTTTATTTAAAAAAACTTATGTGTACATGCCACAGGGACCACCACCTCCCCAGGGCTCTCAATTTTTTAATATAGAACCTGGGATCACCACCTCCCCGGGGCACTACGCTTGCAAATGTGGGGGTCTGTTACGAACCCCAAGCCCCGGGGACCACCACCTCACCCGGGACTTTGCACTGGATGGGAGGGGGACTGCGCGACTCCCTCCTGGAGCCCTTCATGACCCTGGGGACTGCCACCCCCCAGGGCCGGCTCCTGCATTGTCCAGGGGTGCCCAACCCTGGGACATTGCTGTTTGCTATGGCAGGGTGGGAGCACAGCTCCCACCCTGCCATAGCAGACCCTGCTTTGCTTCATTGAAGCAAGAGCAGGTTTTTATGCTCTTGCTTCAATGAGGCAAAGCTGGATTTCCTTTGGGCAAGGGGAGCTGTTAATGTTAATGTTAACGGGAGTTATAAAGCGCACGAATACCCTGAGATGCATGTTAGCAGCTCCCCTTGCCCAAAAGCAATGCCAGCTCCCACAGGAGGCAGGGAACTGGCGGGACCGTGGGGGCATTGGGGCTCCACTCACAGTCCCAACAGACCAGGCCCCAGGGAATGGCATCCCCGGGGCCAGAAGTAGCCTTGGAGCAGGGCCACGGGCCCCCTCCCCTGTAAAAAAAAAGAATTGAAAAAAACGGACAGACCGGTCCAGGGTGTGTTGTCCCCAGGGCCATAATTGGCCTCCGGAGGGGGGCCATGCGGCCCCCTCCCGTTTAAAAAAAAAAAAGGGGTCAGGCCCTGGGGGATGGGGTTTAGAAGGCCCCCTTCAAAAAAACAAAAACAAAAAAAAGCCGGCCCCTCCCAGCAACACTCTGCAAACTCACCCCGTGGCGCGTTTTAAGTTGGGGAATTAATTCCCATTCAATCCTGAGGGTCCCTGGGGGCCAACTAGCCCACCATGTACCTTCAGTAAGCGCCATAGAGCTGCATTGCAGAGAGGTAGTCTGAGTCCACGCCCCTTTTTACACCTCTCTGCAACGCTGCTCTGTGGAGCTTACTGGAGGTACCTGGTGGGCTAGTTGGACCTCAGGGACCCTCAGGATTCAAGGGGACTTAATCCCCCAACTTAAAACGTGCCACAGGCGCATTTGCAGAGTGGTGAAGGGAGGGGGCCGGGCCTGATGTGACAAGTGTGCAAACTGACTCCGTGGCACATTTTAAGTTGGGGGATTAAGTCCCCTTGAATCATGAGGGTCCCTGGGGGCCAACTAGCCCACCAGGTACCTCTAGTAAGCGCCACAGAGTTGCGTTGCTGAGAGGTTTAAAAAGGGGCATGGCCTCGGACCACCTGGTGGGCTAGTTGGACCCCAGGGACCCTCAGGATTCAAGGGGACTTAATCCCCCAACTTAAAATGCACCACGGGACAGGTGAAGGACAAGTGAAGTACAAGAGTCAGGGGACCTGGGATCCACACCTGGTTGAAGAGCATCCTGTGTACTCTGGCTGAGGTTCAAAGAAGTGCTGGGAATGGCACTGCCATTCTTTGTCTGGGAGTGTTGTTGTCCTAGCACTGATGCCCCATTAGAGAGAAAGCTTCCCACAGCCAGAGTCTCTGGGAGCATGGCATGGGGCCAAGAAAGAGATAAGTTGAGCATTGCTTGTAGAACGGACAACGAAGAGATGGTGCGTGAAAAGCTTATATCACTGAGACATGAAGAAGGAAACTAGGAGAGGATCTGCGAGGGAAATTTCTGGAGCAGGTGCTGTGCACCGAAAGAGGACCAACACCAAGACATGGGATGCAATTTACAGATGAAAGTTCATGGACAAACCATTACTTTGAACTGTTCTTTTTCATGTGCAATTTTGAGATCTATAGCAGCTTCCATGAACTGACTTTTGCAGGAAGCCAGGTCCACACAAGCGCGGCACTAACTGATCCACTTTTCAATTGCGGGTAATGTAGCTTGCTTGGGGAGAGTCAGGCTTTGATGAACAAATTTGAAAAAATAGTGAAGGAGCTGGGGTTGTTTTCTTCCACACAAAACTCAGAGCCCTACAACATGCTTACCTATCTCTGAATTGAGCTTGAGCCTGTACAAAGGGTATTCTATTTGCCACAGAACAAACTGAGAAACCTTAAAAGAACAGTAGCACAAACGAGAGTGGGAAAAAGCAATGGAATTATGCAAAGTATAGTGGTTTCAAGCACACTGGTCCTTGCAAGGAAAGGTATGGTCACCAGCCAAGGCATTTTATATGAAATGAAATGTATATTTATAACACACACGAGTACCCTGAGGTGTCTAGGCGTGGTGGCTCAGAACTAAAGAGTGAACCTGCATGGGCAGAGCAAGACGAGAGAGCCACTACAGGTTAAATAGCAAGGTTTTTAAAGATTTTTGAAATGTCATAAGATTATTTTCAGTCTTCAGTCACATTGGGAGTGAATTCCACAGCTTCACTGTCCCCACCACTACACTTCTCCCCCCCATGTTGCCTTTTTGAATTTGGAAGTAGCCATATTGGCTACAGCTTGCAGATCGAAGCTCCCTTCCAGGGAGAAACCACTGAAATGTGTTTGTCAGAAATACTGGTCCAAGTCCGTGGTGTGTCTTGAAGAAGGTTTAGAGAGCCTTAAATTCTATCCTTCTTTGCGCTGGCAACCAGTGCAGGGAAGGAAGGGCATGTGCTACTGATTGCTGTTTAGGGATATTGAGGAGCAGCCGAGCTGCTGCATTTTGTAGGGCTTGCATTTTATTTAGGAGATGGGTATGTATGTTCAGAAACAGTCCATTACAATAATCCAGTCTGGAAAGAATAAGTGCTGTCACTTCAGCCTTCTGGAGCTCAAGCGGAATGAAGGTAAGGATCTTCCTGATGGTTTTCATTAAAAAGAAACAAGAAGAGGTGATGGCGTTAATTTGCACTTCCAAGGATAGTCTGGAATCAAAATTATTCTGAGGTTTTTCACTTTGTTGGTTGCGGTAGGAATTTCACCCATTTCCTGTGGCCACCAATTGGGACCCCAGAAAGAGGTGTCACTTCCGAAGAGGAGTACCTCCATTTTTCCTGCGTTTAGTTTGAGGTGGATTTGGTTCATCCACTGCCCAACCTTGCGCATATATTCTTGAAATCTTAGCGCGGTGTCCGTGTGGTCTGCAGCAAAGGAAGCCACAATTTGTGTGTCTTCGGCATAAGACACCGTTTTAAAACCAAAGGACTTTATGAGCAGGCAGAGGGGGGTAACATATAGATAAACAAGTGTTGGACTCAGTGAGGAGCCCTGTGGTACTTCAGAGGGCAAGGTAAACCAAGAGCTGTGTCCTTTGAGCTTCACCCTCTGTTCTCTGTTCGTTAGAAAGGATTTTAGCAGGGCCAGCACCTTACCTCTAACTCCCAAGGAGAAAAGGCGGCCAGTGAGCCGGCTGTGCTCAACCATATCGAAGGCCGCAGAGAGGTCCAAGAGGTTCAGCGCTGCCTTCCCCTCTTTGTCCAGATCCTCTCTAACTTCCTCTGATACATTTATCAGAGCCAGCTCAGTCCAATGTTGACTTCTAAAGCCATATTGGGCACAATCCAATAACTTGTTCATTAAGAACTTAGTAAGATTAGTATTTATGGCTTCTTCAATGATCTTAGAGGGCAGGGGGAGCCGTGAAATAGGCAGGTAGCTGTTAACGTCTTGGCGATCCAGGCTAGGTATCTTTAGTAGAGGGAGAATAGATGCCTTTTTCCATGCGTTCAGGAAGTATCCCGCAGCGAACATCTGATTGAAGATCCCTGTGAGGAAGCTGGCCGTAGGTTCTAGTGCCAGATGAAGAATTTTAGGGGGGCAGGGGTCCCAGGGTGACCCATAGCACATCTGGCTAAGCAATGCATCACCTGTGTTATAGAGATGTTGCTAAAGTTGCAGAGGCAGGGCACTGTTTCATCCAAGGAGGCTCTCTCATCAAATGTCTCCGTTCTGAGAGAAGGGGGCCCGTCAGACAGACTACTTCCTGCTCCCTGAGCTGAGGACACAGAGTCGGCAGCTGCCTTTACTTTAGCTTAAAAGAATGATGCTAGTTTGGTTGCAGAAGCCTTGAATAACTTCAATGTTTTTCTCGGTGGGAAGTTTGCTTAGTTTTTGTACAGTTGGAAAAAAAAGTTATTTGAAGGAGTTGAGGGAGGCTCTCATCTTAGTGGAAAAATATTGTTGTTTACTAGTTAATATTTTTACTTTGTAATCTGCCATACCTTTTTTGTATTTAAGTTTGTAGTCTGCTTTATATTGTGAGCGCCATTTCCTTTCCAACCTTCGACACACCTGCTTCTGTTGTCTCAGGCTTTCATCGAACCATGGTTCGGAGGGCGATGTCCTTTTAAATTTAGTACACTTAGGGGGCGCTAGAGAATCAACATTTCTGGTAATCCAGTCATGGTATGTCGTTGTGGCCTCATCCAGGTCGACAGGCAGACCTGGTCTGGTAAGGTCCAAACTTCGCCCAAGGCTTTCCGATGTCATTTTGTGCCCAGGGCGTTTAACAATTTTAATTGGAGAGGTAAGACCCATCTCTGTTCCTACCTCAGGAAAGATACTAAACAGCACCGCTGAATGGTCAGACCAGGTAAGAGGGACAGCTGAAGAGAACTTAAGAAAGGGATTGTCAGAAAAGATCCCATCTAATGTGTGACCTGCTTGACGGGTCGGGCTGTATACTAGTTGGACCAGGCCCATGCTGCTCATAAGGTCAGTGAGGGCTGCTGCCCTTTTATCTGCATTGTTTTCAAGATGAAGATTAAAATCCCCTAAAATAGTGAAGTCTGAGAACAAGACCTTGATGTCCAGAAGGTGGCTGCTATTGCTAAGAAAGGTGGCGCTAGGGCCAGGTGGTCTGTAAAGTTGTACTCCATTAAATGAGTACTGGGTGGTCAAAGTAATTTTCAAAACCAGTGCTTCACAATTGGGGAAGGTTTGAAGGGGCTCCACAGAGATTTTTAGGTATCCCTGTGAGAAGATAGCTAGGCCACCAACCTGTTTTTTAGGGCGGTCTAGTCTAGAGATGGTAAACACAGGAGGGGAAGCCATAATAAGATCTGGGTCGGACCCAGCCTCTGCCCATGTTTCTGTGACAAATACTAGGTCTAATTTCTGGACATCTATAAAATCAGCACATGCCATTGCATTTTTAATAAGTGACCTAGCATTTATAAGTGCTGCTGTCAGGTATCTGGCAGTTGTCTGTAGTTGTGTTAGGTCCAAGTTTACAGAGGATATCTCGGAGCGGGTATTTGAAGATGCATGGGATGAAATGGGCAAGACAGTATTTTCGTTATAGAGGATAAAGAAGCTGTATCACCACCAAGGTGCATGAGTAAATAAAGGAGTCACAAATTGTAATGGAGAGCTCAATGAACTGCTATTTGGCTACCTAATACCCAAGTGCAATGCTGGTTATGTTTTTGGAGTTTGTTGGTAATGGTGTGAGGAAGAGTTGATGGAGGATTGAGTGCTAATTAAGTTTATCAGGTAAGCATGTACCTTCTCTTAATCCTAGTTGCCCCTTATTGTTAAGAGTGGGAATTCGGTGGATCTGAGATATTCTCTAAAAGATTTAGGATTTTGTTGTGATTACAAACTCTTGCGGTGTGGACAAGTAGCAAAAATGCTCAATATCAACTGTATCGCTTGTAACAGATCAAAATCCTTTCAGGTCAAATCATTTCTGGTTTATATCTTCCATAAGGTTGGGGAGCATCTTGGGTCTTTGCCTTTCGTTACCGCTGGGGTGCCCGGGAGGACTGCTGACCCTCTGGTAAAAAATTGCTGGGATTGCTGCCTGCCTGCCTCCCGCTGCCCGCTCCCACTACTATCTAGGGAAGCGCTGGGCGCTGCGTGGATTGCAGTACAGGGTACTACAATCCCCAGAACCCCTGCAAACCACATGACCAAACAGCAGCACCAGGAGGCGCTTTAAAATCCCGACGGACCTGCAGAGCGGGGGGAGCATCTTGGGTCTTTGCCTTTCGTTACCACTGGGGTGCCCGGGAGGACTGCTGACCCTC
This sequence comes from Lissotriton helveticus, assembly GCF_964261635.1. Lineage (NCBI taxonomy): Eukaryota > Metazoa > Chordata > Amphibia > Caudata > Salamandridae > Lissotriton > Lissotriton helveticus. Next base: position 516,399,335 of record NC_136070.1, read on the forward strand.
TGGTAAAAAATTGCTGGGATTGCTGCCTGCCTGCCTCCCGCTGCCCGCTCCCACTACTATCTAGGGAAGCGCTGGGCGCGGCGTGGAGTGCAGGGCAGGGTACTACAATCCCCAGAACCCCTGCAAACCACGTGACCAAACAGCAGCGCCAGGAGGTGGTTTAAAATCCCGACGGACCTGCAGAGCGGGGGGAGCATCTTGGGTCTTTGCCTTTCGTTACCGCTGGGGTGCCCGGGAGGACTGCTGACCCTCTGGTAAAAAATTGCTGGGATTGCTGCCTGCCTGCCTCCCGCTGCCCGCTCCCACTACTATCTAGGGAAGCGCTGGGCGCTGCGTGGAGTGCAGGGCAGGGTACTACAATCCCCAGAACCCCTGCAAACCACGTGACCAAACAGCAGCGCCAGGAGGCGCTTTAAAATCCCGACGGACCTCCCTCGCGGGACGCCGGGCGAAGCCCGGGCAAAGGGCGGGCCCTCTGTGGCCCTCAGAGGACTGAAGAGGACGGGACGGGCCACCCCACTTGGCCCCAACAAAGCTGGAGGTATTGGGTTGTCTTTCATTAATCCTAGTCGTTGAACTCTTTTTTATTGTTTTCTTCTCAACATGTCTATCTGGGAGGAGTTGAATGCCTTGTGTGGTACGAACTACGCCCAGGATGTGTCTACCCCCCGCATAGTGAGTAGAGATCCTGACGCGGAAAAAGACAATGATACTGGGAAATCACCTAACGCCAAATTAACGTGCACAAGCCCTTCACCATCTCCTTTCAATCCACCTTTAAATTTGCCGGTTGAGACCGTGAACATAATACCAGACTTTGTATCACCACTTCATTTGACCTTATTGGCCCATATAGAGCAACTTTTAGTATCTGCTTTAACACCCTTGGTCACAAAAATCGACGCCCTGGGAGACAGGCTGACCATTATCGAAAAAACAGTTTTAAGGACCTACACCCCAACTGAAAATAATGCTACACCCACCCACCCCATCTTCCTCAGTAAAAATGAAAAGCTCAAGCCCATGACACGTATGACAAGCACGAAAGCGCAAACTCTTGAACCTTTAATGTCGATACCCAACCCAAGAAGCCGGAGTATTACCCTTAACTCTGTACCTGTACCTCTTAGAGTCCCCAGGACCGCACCCCAGATAAATTTACCACCGGAAGCCGCCCACTATGTGGCTGTTCTCTCCGGGGTCCCAGCATCCAGGCAGAGTAAATTGGAAACCCAACAAGACCTGTTACACAACACCATCTCCTGGCTACAACATAACAGACCATTGCCATCTGGTTTGGATGGTGGAATCTTGAGTGTTAGGAGGGTGGGGTGGCTAGGTACGTCACCCAAAGTCATCCCGGGCGACTTGATTTTAATTAAATTTAAGAGAGTGAACATTGTCCCCTACTTGCGATTTTCTCTGCCCAAAGAGGGAGATGGCCCCATTTTCATCTGGGACCTGCACGATTTCTATCCTGGCCCCGATTCAATCTTTCCAAAACGCAATTGACATTGGACCACAATTCTTGGTGAAAGGGGTTCCAAAGTATTTAGTCCCACTAATCCATCTACCCTTTCTGATTTTGCACGTACACTGTCAAATTGATTTTTAGTTGTTTCAAGTTGGACTCTTTTTATTCTGTATATGTTCTGTTGAGTCAATTATACATGTATGTATTTTTATTTGTTGCTTTTATGGTTTAAACAAAATGAACCGAATAAAGCTTATTTGATTTGAATGATTTGATTTGATTCTTCCATAAGGTAGTCAGAGTCTTTTACTTTGTTTTCTAACTCATAGTAGGTTTTCAGAAGAATGTCAGGATAACCCCAATCAGTAACTAAGCTAATTGGTTCAGCCTTAATTTCAGGGTCAAATTTATGCTTGGATGTTTGCTTTTATAGCATTGGTTTTGGAACAGGAGTTCTACATGGCCTCCAAGCTAATGTTAGTGTAGTATCTTGGTTATTATGTTTTACATGCCTCCCACTGCTCCACCAGTGGAACACTCTTGAGATGATGTCACTTGGAATGTTGGTGTATGAATCACACAGTTGGAGACGGGCTGAGCGCCTTGCTGGCTGCTCCTGGTGGGGCTGAATACTATTGTACTTCTGACCTTTCAACTAACTTGAATACATCCTCTTGAACATCCTCTACCTGCGTGGAGTGATTACTACAGTTAGCTGGTGGACATTGTGTAACCCAAAGTAAGGAGCTTCTCCGTCTTCAAATCCCTAGAGTCTCAAAAGGGTGCACCTATTTGCAGGCCCTTTAATTAGGAACGCCCGGTTTTTGAAATTGTTATCAATTACCTCCCTCTATTTGTAAGGCTTGGCTATAGACAGCTTAGCTGTTTGTTGGAAAGAACTGTTGTTTCCATATGCGCTCCATTACATAGACTTAGTGGCCGATTACGACCTCACTCGAAAGGGCTCCAAATCGGATTTGGGTTTGCCGAATCCGATTCGGCCGCTTCTTTCTGACAGATTCGGACACACTTCCGAACGACCAATTACGATGCCTGGAAACCGGTAGGGCTTTCTGAGTTGGTTCTGAAAGGCATTCTGACAGGTCGAGCCTTTCTGGAACCAATTTGTGCAGCTCAATGGGCTTAGTTTCCGAGCGAGCGAGTACGATGTGCGATTTGGACAGCCTTTCCAATTCGGTTTACCCAGAACGAAACAACTGTCGTAAACAGATTTTGGGGGCCCATAGCAAGCCCCCTTCACGTGGGGCCCTCAGAATTGGGCCCAAAGGGATAACCATGGGTCCCCTCTTCCCAACCATGCAGAGTGTGGCAGGCACCATGGGGTGCCCGCTACAGGGTGCACAATTTTCCCCAGCCACCCTTTCTTCAATGGGAGCCTGTGCTCTTGTTTGGAACACAGGCTCCCGTTGAAATCAAAGGGAGTCCAACCAAATCGGATCCGGATGCATACGGATGCATCCACATCACTCAGTCGAACTCCTAAAGATCTGAGTGATTCGGGAAGCATTCCAAAACCGATTCGGTCTGTATCCTTTCCTAACAAGATTGTAATCGGCCCCTTAGAGTGGATTTTGGCTCAACCCCTAGCTCATGCCCTACCTTTTACTTACATAGCACCCTGACCTTAGGGTGACATAAGGCCTACCTTAGGGGTGACAAATGTAGTAAAAAGGAAGTTTACGGTCTGGCAAGAAATCTTAATTGCCAAGTCGAAGTGGCAGTAAACTGCACACACAAGCCCTGCAATGGCAAGCCTGAGACAGGTTTGAAGGCTTACTTGTGTGGGAAGCACAATCAGTGCTGCGGCCCTCTAGTAGCATTTAACGTACAGGCCGAGGTAAATGGTATACCATTTTACAAGGGACTTACGTGTAACTTAAATATGCCAACCGGGTATACACCAATTAAACACACGTTTATGGAAGAAGCACATGCACTTTCACACTGGTCATCAGTGGTAAAGTGCTCAGAGTCCTATGGCAAACAAAAAGATTCAGTAAAAGGTGGAGGCAAAAAGCAAAAAGTTTGAGGGACACCACCCCAAGGATGACAGTCTCATGTTATATGTCGTTTTAGATTCCGGTTGAATTTCCCGATTCATGCCCTTATATAGGTACAAATCCTGTTGCCCTTATATAGGAATAGAAAAACAGTCCTTATTAAGGCATAGTACATGCTGCCCATATACAGGCATGGCTACTTCCATCCGTTCATCTACGTCACAACGATTTCTTGGAAAACCAGACTCTTAAGCCGTAAGGGACTTCCGCTTGCCTGAATATTGATTTCTCCAATAACTCATTTATTATGCATGAACATCTATTCCTTAGGGGTTCATTCATGACGTTCATATGCCTGACTTTACGTCAAAGCTAGCATTCCTAAAGACCTTCAAGGTATAAATATACCATCACTTGCTATGGCAAAGCACGTTGTGGTTCGGTGCAGTTCGACTACCTACTTGCACGACGCAGCTCGCTACAGCAAGTGCCGAAGGAAGCCAACTCTCCAGCTGACGCACTGACCAAGAAGCTGTCATCCTCTGCCAAGAAATCCAGCTCCAGTGTTTCTGACTCCCCTTGTGGGGTGTTGGGAAATTGAGTCCATGAAAGAGATACCAACCTCTCTCATTCTAAGGTATGGGGCTGATTAGAACCTAGAGAAACCTTTGTCAACTCTTGGCAAAACGAAACCTATGCTAAAGACCACCCTTACTTCTTCCCTCGTACTAGACCTAGGTTATAGGTACATTGGGGTAGGCGTATTTTAGAAGCACCAGTTGAGTATTTGAGCCTGTGTTATGTATGTATGCATTGTTATATGTCAGAGCACCAGACAATGCTAATATAGTATTATTTTATATTACTGTTTACGCTGTACGCATTATACTTTGCATACTGTCTAACAATTGTAGCAGTTCAAATCTCTTGCATGAGAAAGAAGACTGTTCAATAAACCCCTTTTATTGAAATGCCCGTCTCTCTATTTTCTCTGCAACTCTGTAGAAATGAAGCATGCACGATTGACTGAGTGAAATAGTTCTCTATTGTTTCCACGACTCTGAAGATAAGTTTTATTCCTGGGGAAACAAAGTTGTCATGTTTATGCGGTTGTCAGAAACTAATCTCTTCTTGTGTATTCAAGAAAGTTTCTAGTGACCTCTGAGATAGCTGGCCCTCACAATTAAGTTTAGTATAATCGATAGAGACATACTGACCTCATTCCTATGTCAAATCTAAACGGTATATTATTCCATTGCACAGAGCCTATTGGGAATATAGGAACTACACTACATGGCGCCCAATGGTTTGGTAAGGCACTAATTTAACGCTAGATACTGAAGTAACTCAGTCGTGCTTTTCTAAGATACCCCTTTTCCCGTAATACTCCAATAGACGTCTGGAGTGGATAAAAGGATAATATCCTCCATAGCTGAGTAGGACGAACAATCCTATGTATTAGCTTTTGGTTTGTTAAACGTTGAAGGATACAGTGTTCCAAAATATTGTGCACCTTATCTTTTTTTCCTTGAAACTTGCTCTGCAAACTTTCAGTCAACAAAATGCTGGATAGCGACAACAACACCGAGGCCGGTGGAGCGGCGACTGATCCAGCCGATCCAGCTTTTAACATTTCAGGTTTCCAAGAAACCGACAAGGATGCTATATGCATTCCTCTAAATGTAAGGAAAGCCATCACTATAAAACTTATAAAACATGGCCTATCATCGAGAGGTGGTAGGGCAGTTTTTGTGATAGAGGCACATGAATATCACCAGACAGAGGTATTGTATTGATGGATAGTCTTCCCTGAAGCAAATCCAGTGACACATGTTTCACTTCTACAAAGAAGATGAACCACCAGAGGAGTACATTCCTTTTGAGGATATTGAAATTCCACTCACATATCAGGAGCATTAGCTCAGGTTTAAAGGCGCCCTAAAACATTTAATTCACATTAGCAGGCTCGGTCCACTAGGTAGCCCAGGAGCAACATGGCCGGTCTTAGTCAGCTATACACCACATCCTGACATTAATAACATGTCAGATATAAACTTACTGGCTCAACTCAAAGAGTTGATAAAAATCTATAGACTATTGGTTCAATATGTCATGTGGACTCTTACAATCCAACCTGCAATAAAGATTCCACAACATACTCCTCACCAGGGGAATACACCAAAAATGACACCACAGACTCTACCTACACTCAGTCATTGGTAAATTACCTGCAAAGCGGGAACAAATTCCATTCTGGATAGCTCAAAAAATTACTCAAATCGAAGCTGTATTTCCCAATACTAAGCCTCATGAGAAACACAGAATTTTAACAATCTGTTTACCAATGGGGATCACACCACATCTGTAGGACTGCACCACTTGGGGTAGAGTATTTGCTGCAATCTACACTAAAACGCATGGTGTTCCGTCTATGGCGGTAATACCAGACGTCCTGAAACAGATTAAAAATGAATACGGGGCAGAGCCTGCTTTAAATTTGGGTATGAAACCACTGAAAGATTTCAGACAGGTCTCAACAATAATATTAGCTAATATGAAAGGGGAAGTAGCATCTGTGGCGATCCGCCAGAAAATAAGGGAATTTGATGTAACTGAGCAACCACAAGAACTAGCCAGAATAATTGAAAAATCCTATGAAGAATTAGGCAGGGACAGTCTGGGTGGGAAACCAGTGAAACTGTCTGAAAGTCCTGAAAAGGTCTTTACTAAAAACACTCATACTCCTTCTAAAAAGAAGTGGGAAAATAGCAAACAAGCATCTAAAGAGAAGCGTTCTCATTCCAGAGGTAGGTCTCCTCAAAAAGATCCCTCTGAAAGGAGGTAAACCTCAGGAACAGGGATAATTTGAGAAAACCTGATAGATATCAAGATACTGATACACGTTCCTCACGTACCTTGCAGACATCGGCACAGAAATCCGAAAGAAGAGGACGGTCAGAAAACAAGGAAGAACGTATGAAGTCCAAAGACGATCAACACGTTCAGAAAAACAAAAAACCTCAATTCACCAGAAAGAAGGTAGCAGGTCTAAAAATCAGACATGCTGAGGATCTTGAGGACATAACTCAAGAACGGAGAATGGGCTCAGACAATGTTGGACAGCGCAGCAGAGATCACAATAGCTCACCAGACATGAAGAATCATCTGAAGACAATGGACTTGAACGAATTCATTCAAGTTGAAACTGCTGATACCAGGGTTAGTTCTCCACATAAGTTATATGAAGTAACACTCCGGATTGAGGGAGACATACCAAGAAAAGTAAGAGCACTCTTTTGGGAGCGACTTTCTAAGGGTTATGACATTCTTCTAGCTGAACAAGACTGGTCACCAGAATTTGTCAGGAAGTGCCCACATGCCGAGGACATCATAATGCCAGCCTTCTCCAACCACATTCCAATTCATTTAAAATATACTTATGCCAGGAAATGGGCAGTTGCCCAAGCTCCCACATGATACAAGAATCATACAGGATTGGATGAGGATTCTCCTCACCATAAAATCCAGTTAAAAATCAACCAACTGCACAAAGGCAGTACCCAGCTAAGCAAGGAGCTAAAAAACAGGTCAAGGAGATATTAGATCAACTTGAATACCAGGGGGTGATTGAAACATGCACCTTGTCAATGAACAATCCTTTTTTCCTGTCTCCAAACCAGACAATACATATCGTCTAGTATTGGACTACAGACACTTAAACTCTTGTTGCAAAACATTTGCAGTGCAAAATGCACACAGTACAGTATTATTGAATAACATTGTGTGTAAAAAATATAAAACAACATTAGATATTTCTAACGGTTTCTTCTGTCAAAACATTGCACCAGAAAGTACGTATTTGACCGCTTTCTCAATGATGGGGACACAGCGTCACTTCTGTTGTCTACCTCAAGGATTCAAGAATAGTCCTGGGTTATTTTCAGCGAGGGCAACAGAGTTACTACAAACGTATGATGACGAAGCATTGTCATATGTAGATGACATCTATCTAACAGACGATGACTTGGACAGGCACTTGAACAGGGTGAACACCATTATATTGGGCTTCGCCTCTGAGAGGTATACATTCAATTTTAAGAAATCGAGAATTGCCCATCTCAACTGCCTTTTTCTTGTTTATGAACTATCAAGTGAAGGCAAGAGCCTGGCAGCCAACTTTTTAGGAAAATGTGCGCTGCTCCAACCTCCAAAAACGCTGAAAATCTTACAGTCGATTCTAGGTTTCCTGAATTTCAGAAGAACATACATTCTAAATTATGCAGAAAGGGTTAAACCTCTCTACAAATTAATCAAACCTGATTTTAAAACAGTAAATTGGACACAAAAACACACAGAAATTTTGTGTTCATTGCAAACAGACATGTTAGCAACAAAACATTTGCAAACACGCAGAAACGTACGCAACTTAGTGATCCGAATAATTCCAGGACAATGCGGATTCACATACTTAAGTTTTAACGAAGGTGAAAAAGTACCAATAGCTTACAAATCACACTTGAACACACAAGCAGAAATGAAATTCACTTCTACAGAAAAAATTCTGACAGCTGTTCAAACTGCTGTAGCAAAAGAGAGAACCCTCGCACAGGGAAAGCGCATTATGGTAGTTACACCTGTACCTGCCTTAGAGGCAGAGTGACGAAAGCGAGCATTCAAAATGCTAAAGCTTTACATCTGAGATGGATACAATGGGTTAATTCTCTTGTTGCAACAGACATTGAATATGTTTTTGATCCTTATTTGAAAACACAAGGATTTCTACAATACTAACAAGGATGTCCTCTGCCTACTGAAATTCAGCCTCTAGAGCAGTATGAATGTATAATTTATACTGACGGATCAGCTCAACCCGCTAGGGAAGGGAAACAAACCTATATTGTGGCGTGCGCGATCGTTAAAGGTTGTTGGCACGATGGCAAATTCCAACCTATGGTCACTAAAACACAATCTCTAGGAGATTGTACAGCTCAGTGAGCTGAACTACATGCATTCAAGATGGCGCTTGAGAATACGGACCGCAAATTCCCCACATTCATAGTGTGCGATTCGTATTATTGTGTTCAATCTTACAATGAATACTTGCAAAACTGCCTTCAAAACGGTTTCAAAGATGCAAAAGGTGGCACAATCAAGCATAAAATGCTTTGGGAACAAGTAGTTCAGTTACGACAAGGACTACAAAACACTCATGTGATACATGTGTTGAGTAATCAACGTGATGGTGTTCACGTTGCATGGAATTCATTGGCTGATGAAGCCGCGAAGGCAGCTGTGGAAATGGCTTCCGTAGCTGCAATCACTCGTTCAAAAAACGAAAATAGACGGCAAAATAATGCTAGCTGTCAATGCGACAAGCAAAGACAGTGGTAAAACATTTCCTAAAGGGTTTCCACTCAAATACTCATACATAACTGATGCAAATAATGTTCCTTTTGCTCGAATCCGTGGAGTGGGGGATAGAGTAATTCCAAACATGGAACATAGATTAGGACTATTCTTAGTAGCACATGAAGGTCTCGCCTCTGCACATGCAGGTGTTTCCGCCACATTGTCATTATTAAAACAGAGATACTGGTGGCCACGCATGAGGAAACAAACCAGAAATTATGTTTTGGAATGTGAAATATGCCAAAAGATGAAAGTGTACTGTGAAACGTCCTGCGCAGACGCCCCTGTTAATTTCAGCTAAACCATTAGCTTGTGTTTACCTGGACCCCTGCGGTCCCTTACAGAGGGATGGTAAGTATAAGTATATCATGGTCGCAGTGGATTCGTGTTCAAGATTCATTTGGATGTGGCCTCAGCGCTCGGCTGACGCTCGAACTGTTATAAAAGATTTGCGGGTCTTTATCGGCACATACGCAGTCGGCACGCTACATTCTGACCAGGGTCCTGCGTTTAGCTCTCGAGCTTAAAAGGAGGCCATGGCCAATTTGGGCGTTGCATTGCGTTACTCTAGTCCATTCCATCCTGAGGGAAATTTGGTAGTGGAGAGAAAAAACCGGCACATAAAGCAATCTACAACTGCTAGGGTATTAGGTTCGGGTGACGGGTGGGTCAAACATCTAATAAGTGTCCAACGTAGTCTTAACAACTTCCCAAGCAGCTCTCTAGGGAGTATCACTCCATATGAAGTCCTTTGGAACTAGAATGCTGGTTGCAGACCTTGATTGTCAGACATCAGTAGTGGACCAAAAAGATTTTGATATCAAAGATCGTTTGGCCGTTTTACAGGACTTAAAAGAAATAAGAACGAAACAAAGTAACGTGATCCTGAAACCAACTACCACTGAGGAAAAACCGACCGTCCCAGCAAGGCCTGTCTGGATCCCAAAGCTTGGAGATCTAGTCAGAGAAATGGTCGCGGACAAGAAGGAATTTGGGCCTTCTTACAGACAACCAGTACCTGTCCTAGCAATCCATGGATCAAGAACAGTATTGCTGCCGCCCCTTGCTGGTAAAAGGGAGAACAGGTTTGTGTCAATTGACCTGGTCAAACCACATCATGTGGCCGATAATAAGCAGTAGGCCAAGTGGACTCCGCCAATGTAACAGACGCCCAGCTCTAGCTACTATCCAAGAGGTTTAAACTGAGAGACTCATCACATTTGAGGAATTTGCAGTGCGAAATGAAGGGCTAAGCAACAAAGCTATGGAACTTATACCTCTTGAATCCCAAATAACAGTTCGTCAAGAAACGCCTGTCTACAATGAAGGAGCATCTGACTACACATATGTATCAAGTGAACCTGCAGTTCCAGCGATTTCAACCAATCCTAATGCAATCCCAACAATTGACAGAACTGCCTCTGGCTATTTCATTAACTTTGATATGTTTTCTGAGGATCCCAGCGAGCCCGAAATGACGCCAGCGAAAAGAACTTTGGAAGAACAAGCAATAGACCTTTTTCATCACCTGGAAAAGACTTATCTGGTTTCACCATGGATTGATCTATGGATTGTGTTGGGTGTAATTTGTCTTTTACTTTGGTTAACTTTGGTAATAACTTTGGGAATGCTGATAAATGGAAGATATGTCAAAATGGACCCAGCAAGTAAGAGCATCAACTTACTCCTCAAGCCACACAAACCATCCCATTGTGAACAAAGAGACTTGTCATCAGTGAACATCAGAGCTGTTGAAGATTCCACACTTATTCAAGATTTCATTAATTGACTTTGTTTCATCAAGTACCTTTTCTGATGATTGGGACTTGATCTCAGACCTAGAAATGTCTGCACTATTTACTAATCATGAATATCTAGAAAGTTCATCTGACTATGAACAAATGCATTGTTATAATCATTATGGTCATCATTTCTTGCACAAATCAACAATGCCTAGAAATGTATTAATGTATAACCAATGGGAAAATTTTCCTATGCCACCAAAGGGTAGCTAAAAAACATTTACGATGAAATTTCCGTACTTTTCAGGGTTCGATGTATCCAATCCAGAATCGTTTTACTTTAGAAATATAAACAAAACAGGAATGAAAAGTATGTTAAGAAATACCAAACAGAATTATTCTGCAGCCTTTTATGCCCAAGTGTCTAAACTAGGTTTTGACTTTTGGAAAGACAACGTTGAGACACAAACTGTCTGGGGTACAAAAGATTAGCAGGTTCAGGGAATAGAAGCTTTATTTAGAGCCTGTATAATACCTGAGCAAATTATGTTTTTGAATGACACTGTCCAACAGAGGTCTTGCCTTGGGTGAGCCAAGATTAAAAACATGAACAACCCGTCCATACCTACATCTACACCTGTTAGTGATAACACTTCAGAGGGGGAGTTCGGTGTACATACTATTTTGCTTCACAACAGAACAGATCCAGATTGGAAAAAATGGTTAATCTGGCCCACAGACATAAACAACTGTCAAGATAGATTGCTGAACAAAACACAGGGTTTCACACTTAATATGCCGGACCCAAGATATGTTCAAAAACAGAATCCTGGAATAGTAACAACATACAGTGAAGGGAAGCTCTGCCTTGATTGGCTACACAGATCGACACTCAAGGATGTAAAATAACACTTATCTTTACTTAAAGATGTCGCTGATCTTAGGGAATTCTTGCTAGGACCAAGAACACCGCGTTATAAACGTTTTATATATGCCTGTATCTATGCTGCTTATAATGAAGCATGGAAGATTACGCAAGCAGAGACTGCAGAATGAATACGAGAAATTGATCGTATTAATTTAGAGAAAACTCTCTCTGTGGTTGACAATGGGCTAATGACTCTGTCGTCCAGGATATATTCATTGGCCAGCATAGTGTCTCCTGCCATAGACATCATAGAACAGGACTTTGTCATATTGCAACATGGTCAGTCGCAATTACGTTCTCTCATGCTATTAGGTTGGACGTTGCAAAACCTTCGTTCAGGCTATCGGCCTTGGAGTTTATTCAATACCACGTCACTGTTTTCACAATTCAATCCTACTGATAAAAAGATCATATTGGCACAAAGGGGAGCACATAATACGGTGCTGAGCCATTTTCGGTAGCAGAGAAACCAGCTATTGAATGGATAATACATGGAACAATCACTCTGCCTGTTACAATTTTCCATTTTAAATATTGCCTAAAACACATACCAGCAGGCACATATGAAAGGTCGGGTAAAGAATACATCAATACATCCTGGGAATTACCATACACACATAGATGTTGGAGTGGGGGGCGTGAAGTGTTTCTTAGCGGAAAAACTGTGAAAACGCACTAAGCGGTTCTCTCCTTTGTCAGGATATAAACTTACACGGGCCTGTCATGGTTCCTCTAACAATTTATCCTGCCACCTGCAAGGTTCACCAGCTGCGGTGATTGATCCAATTTTTGGACAACTTTCAAATGGAAGTTACCTCATGTTGAACGATCACAGCTGCTGTGGCATGTTGCCAGGCATACCTTATCTAGTAATTGTGTCAGCCAGGGTCACTTGCTGTATGCAAGTATTGTTTCCTAAAACAAAGACCGACAGGAAGTCACCTTTATGGCCTTCACTGAACATCTCTTCTATACGAATTGATACTTTAAGCAGAATGAAAGCCATTCTTTTGCAAAAAACGGTGCCGCTGACCTCGGCCAAAGAAACTTATGATCTACAAGTCGCAAGGACTTCTGCCGAGATACATGCCCTCTTAACTACAAACTGCCCTATACATTTCTCAGAAATGTAAGTCGTATCTAAAACATGTCTGATACGAGCGGTATTGTACATGTATTTAAGACCGTATTTTCTGGTCTGTTAGCACCTTTTGAAGTGGTCCTAGGAATATTTCCAAACTTCGCGCACTCAGTGTTTGGCGGATTGCCACTCATTTTGGGACTCGCTGCAGGGATACTATTTTTGCTCCTACTGATGCGATATGCCAAGCCAATTCACCAGCGACACCCAGTTCTCCATGGAGATAACTCTACTGGCGATGAAGTGTTGTGAGCGCATCGTCCAAACTTTGGGACTACCACGTCTAGGAGAAATAAATACCACATGGTTTCTGTCATTCAGACCAATCTGGCAAGATTGCATCTTACCTGTTCTAGGTTGCCTGCTATGCGGACAAGAATGCGTGTTAGACACATGTCTCACACTCCCATCAGTCATGCCAACGGATGCTGATACTTTGCTTGAACCAGTAATGGCCCATGCACTGTGTTGTCCCCAGCGGCTACCAATTCTGATAACAGCATTCATTGAGATCTCACAGATGCAAAATGCTACTGCTGAGGTACGAGAGGAGACAGGCGCGCAGGTAACAACCGATTCGAACATTGCTAATGCGACCAATGCTGACGGCGATGCTTCACCTCTATGTGCGGTTAATCTTCTAAACGAGGTAATCCAACTTTCACCTACAATGGTAGATGACTTTTTGTCAACAGACATAGAAGATTTCATGTTTTCTCCAAGCACTAACACTGACTTTTGATGTGGTACGCAGTGTTCTGAGAGACTTTGAATTCGACCTTCATTTTTTCAAAACAAAGTTCTACCTTTGGAACTCTTTTTTCTATGATTAATATATGTTTTTTCCCCCCAAATTTGTATTTTTTATTTTTTGGCACAAAGTAATCTGCTTAAAGTAGAACTATTCATAGAGTACAAGAATTCTTTGAAAAACGTCCAGAGACAATATTTGACTCTTGTCCACATACAAACAGTTTTATGTAATCTGACATGAAATGGTTTCTGCACCTTTTTCTTCTGTATTTACGAGCCATTTCGTAAATGTACATTTCCTGATTCATTCAGTTAGCATTCAAATGTCAACATATATGCTTAGAATGAAACATTGCTTAAATGTGTACAGCCAGTACCAATGCATTTTTATATCTTTTGGGTGGGTTTAAAACACTAGTTGTGTAGATATGTTTTAGATATGTTTTATCATGTTTAGAACTTAGTATTTAGTATAAGTCGTACATAAGAAGGTGGAGTGGGTGTTGTATGTCGTTTAAGATTCCGATTGAATTTCCCGATTCATGCCCTTATTATAGGTACAATTCGCGTTGCCCTGATATAGAAATAGAAATCCAGTCCTTATTTAGGCATAGTACATGCTGTCCAAATACAGGCATGGCTACTTCCATCCGTTTATCTATGTCACAACGATTTCTTGGAAAACCAGACTCTTTAGCCGTTAGGGACTTCCCCTTGCGAATATTGATTTCTCCAAGAACACATTTATTATGTATGAACATCTACTCCTTAGGGGTTCATTCATGACGTTCATATTCCCGACTTTACGTCAAAGCTGGCATTCCTAAACACCTTCAAGGTATAACTATACCTTCATTGCTATGGCAAAGCATGGTGTGGTTCGGTGCAGTTCGACTACCTACTTGCACAATGCAGCTTGCTACAGCAAGTACCGAAGGAAGCCAACTCTCCAGCTGACGCACTGACCAAGAAGCTGTCATCCTCTGCCGAGAAATCTAGCTGCAGTGTTTCTGACTCCCTTGGCGGAGTGTTGGGAAATCGAGTCCATGAAAGAGATACCAACCTCTCTCATTCTAAGGTATGGAGCTGATTAGAACCTAGGGAAACCTTTGGCAACTCTTGGCAAAACGAAACCTATGCTAAAGACCACACTAACTTCACCCCTTGTACTAGACCTTGGTTAGGTACATTGGGGTAGGCGTATTTTAGAAGCACCAGTTGAGTATTTTAGCCTTTGTTACTTATGTATGTATTGTTATATGTCATAGCACCAGACAATGCTATTACAGTATTATTTTATATTACTGTTTATGCTGTACGCATTATACTTTGCATTCTGTCTAACGATTGTAGCAGTTCACCTCTCTTGCATGAGATAGAAGACTGTTCAATAAACCCTTTTATTGAAACGCGCGTCTCTCTATTTTCTCTGCAACTCTGTAGAAACGAAACATGCACAATTGACTGAGTGAAATAGTTATCTATTGTTTCCACAACTCTGCAGATACGTTTTATTCCTGGGGAAACAAAGTTGTCATGTTAATGCCTTTGTCAGAAACGAATCCCTTCTTGTGTATTTGAGAAAGTTTCTAGTGACCTCTGAGCTAGCTGGCACTCACAATTAAGTTTAGTATACTCTCAGAGTGATAGCTGACTCCCCTATCTCAGAGTGATAGCTGACTCCTCCTTCCTCACATGTTGATGCCCATTCTCTACACGGAGCAGAGCAGAGCAGTAGAGCAGCAGACCCGCCATCGCCATCGCCACCGCCACCGCCACCACCTCCTCCGACCGTGCCGCACTGCCTAGCCTCAGCTGATTTGCATATAGCCAGTGTCCAACCCAGGGTGGTGTGGAGTGCAAAAAAACGATGGATTTAGGCCCAGATCTTTGTACTGGGGTGAATGTATGACATTGTTCTACATTCTGTCCATCAACTGTATTTTTTGCAATTTTCACCCCGAGTGGGCTGGGTATGCTCAGACGTGAGTCCCAGGCTCTCCACACCACTGGAGTCAAGCTATCCAGGCTGATGAAGGCTGATAGCCAGAAACCGGTCCTTGGATGCTTGATTCCGGTCTGGGAAAGACATGGCTTGGTAGTTCGGACTGGACTGTTCCCATGAGGCACAGGGTCAGAGCTGATTTGCATATAGCCAGTGTCCAACCCAGGGTGGTGTGGAGTGCAAAAAAATGATGGATTTAGGCCCAGATCTTTGTACTGGGGTGAATGTATGACATTGTTCTACATTCTGTCCATCAACTGTGTTTTTTGCAATTTTCACCCCGAGTGGGCTGGGTATGCTCAGACGTGAGTCCCAGGCTCTCCACACCACTGGAGTCAAGCTATCCAGGCTGATGAAGGCTGATAGCCAGAAACCGGTCCTTGGATGCTTGATTCCGGTCTGGGAAAGACATGGCTTGGTAGTTCAGACTGGACTGTTCCCATGAGGCACAGGGTCAGAGCTGATTTGCATATAGCCAGTGTCCAACCCAGGGTGGTGTGGAGTGCAAAAAAACGATGGATTTAGGCCCAGATCTTTGTACTGGGGTGAATGTATGACATTGTTCTACATTCTGTCCATCAACTGTGTTTTTTGCAATTTTCACCCCGAGTGGGCTGGGTATGCTCAGACGTGAGTCCCAGGCTCTACACACCACTGGAGTCAAGCTATCCAGGCTGATGAAGGCTGATAGCCAGAAACCGGTCCTTGGATGCTTGATTCCGGTCTGGGAAAGACATGGCTTGGTAGTTCGGACTGGACTGTTCCCATGAGGCACAGGGTCAGAGCTGATTTGCATGTAGCCAGTGTCCAACCCAGGGTGGTGTGGAGTGCAAAAAAACGATGGATTTAGGCCCAGATCTTTGTACTGGGGTGAATGTATGACATTGTTCTACATTCTGTCCATCAACTGTGTTTTTAGCCTCAGCCCCAGCATGAGCGTGAGCCGGTGACAGTCGCCAATAGCAGCGGAGAGCTGAGAAGCCGCGGTCCCAAACTTCGAGGGGCAAAAGCGGTAGTTATCCACGGCTGAAGAAACGCGGTTGCAGCATACCGCGGGCCGCGGGGGGTCCGGTGAGCGCTGCGAGTTGCGGAAGCTGTGGGAAAGCTGTGGAGAGCGGGAGCCTCGCTCGAGACCCGCAGCTGCAGCAGGACCGCTGGAGAGAGCGGCACAAGACCTGCCACTGAGGCTGGAGAGGAGAGAACAGCGAGTGGCGAGTCTCGGTGGAAGGAGCTGTCCAGCCTAGCTAGCTCTACCCCACGCGGGAGGTAAGTCCTGGAGGCGAGCGCGGCCGCTGATAGAGGCGGCTGCGAAGTAAGAGCCCGGGGGTGGTCCGAGGGGCTGCCTGACTAGGTCTCCCAGCCCGCGGTTTCCCCCGAGTGCACCGCTTGCCCCCTCCTCCTCTTTAAGACGAACAATACATTTTGGATAAGTACCGTTCAGAACCTGCTCAAAAACTTTGTACAGACTCGTTCTGACATTTCCTGACCTTTCTAAGGCCCACCACCTGTGCCTCTTCCGTCATCTCCTTACACTCTCATTGCCGCTCTCGAAAGTAGGCCAAGCGCTGTGGGAGGTCATTCATTTCATCGGGTCGACTTCAGTACCCCTTTGCCAAGAGCACCATTACGCGTTCATTCCAAACTTAAAGCTGCCACAATTACACCACGATCCACACCACGTCACCCACCTCCAGTTCGGGCAACTATGTGCTGACACAAAGGACTCTGGGTACTGTAGTCCTCCTTAGTGACTGTGTGCTTGCAGAATCAGGCATACAAACTAAACACAGGGGACACTTTTCAACACGGAGGCCCAAAAGCACTGAGTTACATCGCTTTGAGCCCCAGCTTTTGGTGCCGAGGATGTCGCTCAAGAAGATCCAATGAAGCACGGAGACAGGGCCGGAGGTGGACTCCAAAAGCACAGCACAAAGAAGGATAACAAGGAGCATCAGCTCTCAAAAATCCCAGGAATCAGTTAATGGCAATACCCTCCCTCAAGGACTCATCACTCATTTTTTCCAGGCTTCCAGTGGCCCTACAGCCTTGGATGAGTGTCAAGTAGAGTCAGTGCCAGAGATCATCCTTAAACTGGGTTCTCCAAAGACAATTAAAGATCAGAGGTGTCCTCATCCCTGTGAGTTTGCTGCCACTCAGAAAACTGGGAGTCCCGAGGCATGCCTCCAGCCTGTCGCTAGAGCGAAGAGCCCGATATAGATCACAGCCGACATTCATGTGAGACCTATTGCGAGGGAGAGTGAGGAGAAAGAGCATAAGGAGGCAGCTGCAGCTACTTCCCCAAAGAGCATGCACAAACAATCGACCTCAATGGAGACACCCCGCGAAAAACAGAAGACAACCCCCTCAGGAATGGACGCACTAACAACATCATTCCTGCAAAGACTAGAACAGTCTATCGAACGAACACTGGAAGCAACACCAATAAACCCGGGTAGATCTGCCACCCCGGGTACGTCTCAAACAGAGGGATGGGGCCCGCTGGGCCTAGCACACCAGCAAGACGCAACGGAAGAAGCTACATTCAAAAAGTTAAATCTGTCAGCAATAAGAGAAGTACAGGACACAATGGCTAGGGCGCTGCTATGGCAGTCCACAAAGATGGAAGTACAAATCGATCCGTTGTACTCAATTGCTCAGCACCTGGCGCGTCAAGACGATAAGTTGGCTAAACTAGAGATCCTTCT
The DNA here is from genome assembly GCF_964261635.1 of Lissotriton helveticus. NCBI lineage: Eukaryota > Metazoa > Chordata > Amphibia > Caudata > Salamandridae > Lissotriton > Lissotriton helveticus. Next base: position 516,417,513 of record NC_136070.1, read on the forward strand.
CGAAGCCCAACACGCCAACGTGGCCAACACCGACGCTAATGCTGCCATCATTGAAAAATGGGCACGTCTACCAGAAGTTTTAAAGGACATGTTGGCACTAGCCAAAGGACAAAGTGAGACGTCCCCCCCCAGAACAAGCCACTCAAAAGCCATCAGCCTTGAAGACGGTGCATCCCCAACTGTCTAACTATTGCACTGCGGCTATCAGCCCACCAAAGGAGTCACAGACAGGGCCAAGCAATAACATCTCTCCGGTAGCACAAGGGAATGGGGAGCTCGAGGTCTTGGCACTTGATACTACAAGTGACGACTCATTTGACACTGCCTCTCCAGCGGCGAAGGCTGAAGGTGCATTGGCAGGAATGAAAGCTCTACTGTCAAGGAGGGCAAAAAAAAGATTAAAGAAACAAATGAAGAAATCCAAAGCTAAAAGCAGACAAATATTACCAGTAACACAAACTTTTGGTGACACGGTAAACAAAAGCAGTCCAAAACCACTTTATCCCATTTTTAACTTCAAACAGGAAACTAAGGCCACGAAGCCAAGAGATGTACCTCCCTTCCCAGATAAGGCCCAAAGTCTTCAGATCACCCATCGGGAGAGTAGACACGACGAGGAGGTTCAGCTGAGGATGGCACAGGAGGTACTCGGTGCACAACCCAGCGCCCCCAGCCCCCCCGGCTTGGTGCATCAACACAAGACTGTAATAAACTCCAACTTAAACCAGAGTGAGCTACTAAGAGTTCAAAGAGAGGATGGTTCAATAAATGAGGTGTCAGGCAGACCGCGGCCAGGAGTCACCTACAAAAACTCTCTGTTCACAAACTGCCAGAGTCACATCATCCTGGGAGAAGGGCAGACCTTGCGCCCTCTTCAACATAAATACCAAACTGCCATATACGAGGTGCTGCTGACTCCCAGATATACCGCCAAAGGCTCCTACGACATTTTAAACAGGTCTAACATTGTTCGCCTCTTTGGCTCCATTGCATCCTTGCCACAAATCACCTCAGATGAGATCGAGTGGGTAATGTTCAAAAGTCTGGAGACCGACACCCATGGCGACTCCTTACTTGGATTCGCACAACAGCAGGTCCAATATGCGGTCCTTAAGGAAGCCATGCAACTCGCAGAATGGGGCATTGAAGTCACTGCCCCCAGGGCGCCAAAATATCCACATGCTCTCACGCCTAACCATGGCCAGCAAGAATCTACCTCAGTCCTCAAAGGAACCAGGCCCATAAGCCTAGACGGGGGATCGAAAATAAGGGGGAGGCCAAGAACTCCGCCAAAAATTAACATCTTGCATAAAGACACGCAGCGGAGAGTGCAGTGGCTTTAGCAAGGTCTGGACTATCCGGAGGTCACACGGAGACAGGGTCCCTAACCAAATATATACTTATGGAAATAATGCATACTTACACCCACCCAGGGGTCAAGACCGTAAGCTCACCATCATTTCATGGAACGTAGCAGGGCTAAGCAACATTTTGGGAGACATAGCCTGACTTGAATACCTCGCACAGGGAGACATATTGTGCATCCAGGAGACCTGGGCGAGGTCAACCACTCCAATTGGAGGCTTCTACGAACACTTTAAATCAGAGACCAAAAGGACCATCTTTGGACGCCCATCAGGTGGCCTTTCCATCTTTGTAAGCCATGCCTGCAAATTCAAGATCACAGAACTAAAAGTGGTGTCACCCGATCTTCAAGCCATTACAATAGAGGGGTTGAAAACGGGTCAAAAGTCCCTCCCCCTTTTATTAATCAACTGTTACATCAATCCAACTAAATATCAAACGCATCAGGCCATGGAAGCACTCATTACCACGTTGGAAAATCTACTCATAAGCTTAGAGCATCATGACGTGATAATAGCGGGCGATTTCAACACTAGAGGCCTGGGTTTGTTCCCCGCTGTGCCCTCAAACAAGAAGTCAGCCCCTCTGACTGAATTTCTCACAAACTTTAACCTACAATCTACTCATGGGTCACAAAAAATGCGCCATCTCTCCTGGACCGCTAAACCGACCTTCAGGAATATATCCACTATAGACTATATCTTTACTAACGAAGGGCTGGCCCATAAACTCTGTGACTTCACTGTGGACGATAGAGAGGAAAGCGACCACAGGCCCCTCCGCGCCACATTCAACCTGGTGCGGGAACAGGTGGAAGCTCAGCAAACAATCGGAGCAACCTCAGGAGAAGAACACCTTCGAGTCCTCAAAAGAATAAAATGGTCGACCAACCTCAGCCACAGCCTGTCAGAGTTTGTAGCCAGCAGGGAGGCAGATCTAAAGTCACAAGACATAAAGAACGTCACATACTTCTGGGAAATACTGACCATGGATTTACTGATGAGCTTGGGTAACTCCAACCAACCAAGAAACCATCAAAATAACATCAGGCCAAAACGCAAAAAACCACGGAGTTTGACACAAAGCAAGAAACCGCTTAATAAGGCAATCAAGGATAAAAAGAAAGGCATTCACCTGCCAGTGAAGACTTCTATCTCTGCCCTGCGAGCCAATTACAAAAAGAAAGTCTGGGAGCTGAAAAGGCAGTGCTCAGAAAAGAACTGGCTCAAAGTGTTTTCCCTAATAAAAGAAAAGGACAACAGCAAGCTATGGCGTTATATTAATAGCCTGACCCCCAGAGGCGAGCACAAGGAAAACAGTGTTGCAGGGGCTGTGTGGGAAGAATATGCAAAGGGGCTGTACACCAGTGGGGTAAACCAGACCATCCCTGGCAGCTCAGAGTGGTCCAAGGAGGCTGCTGTAACTATTAAAACTCAAAGCACGCCGAAAGACTCCTCAGGGCCAGGCCAATCCGTAAAGTACACAGAGGAGGAGATCTTAAAGTTCATTAGGGCCATAAGAACAGACGGGGCTCCCGGACCAAACGTCATTCCTGCCCAGGTCTTTAAAACTGCCACTGCCTTTTTTGCAACCATACTCACCCGCTATTCAATCACTCTTGTGCCACTGCAATCCTGCCAACATCCTGGAAAGGCTCGGTCTTATTTCCTATACATAAGAAGGGTGACCACTCGAATCCGGCTAACTACAGGCTCATAGCGCTTCTTGATATAGAAGCCAAGGTATACGCCCGCCTACTATTAAGGGATCTGGAAGCCTGGGTAGATAAGAACGGCGTTCTCCCGCCCTCACAGACTGGCTTTAGGGCCAATGGTTCCACCTTGGACAATATCATAGCGCTCTCCTACCTTGCGAACCAAGCCAACATGAGGAATAAGCCGCCCCTGTTTTGTTGTTTCATAGACTATTCTACCGCCTTCGACCGAGTAAATAGGAGTCGGCTATGGGCAAAGCTTGAGACCTGGGGGCTCCCCCAAATTCTGCTTAAAGCCATAAAAGCTCTTTATGAGGGGACATGGGTCCAGGTGAAATTAAGTCCAACAATTACAACAGCAAGAATCGACACCAACTCTGGATCAAGCAGGGGTGCGTGTTGGTCCCCTACTCTTCAATTTGTACACAGCAGACATGGGGCAAGCTTTGAAAGATGCAAACTTAGTACCCCCAAGACTGGGGAAGCTGGCCCTGGGTACCCTTCAGTACGCAGACGACACGGTGGTCATGGACCACACCAGGGTGGGGCTCCAAAGAGCTTTAAACAGTCTGGCAACATACAATAAGGAAAATAGCCTTCGGATCAATGAGAGCAAGACAAAGATAGTAAGCTTCAGCAAATACCATCACAAAAAACAAGCAACATGGTCCTTGGGGGAGCACCGAATCAGTACAGCCCCTTTCTACAATTATCTGGGTGTCTGGGTGGCAGAGAGGGCCACAGCAGTCAAACATCTAAAGGAGTTAAAACCTAGAATCGATAAAATAATTCTGTCCCGGAGACGTTTAAGCCACCATCTAGCCAGCCCCTCAGTAGAACCCATGCTGACCGTACTTAGGGCAAAACTGATCCCCTCTATTACGTACGGCCACTTAGCCTATCCAGGAGCATTTGAGAAAAAGATCAACGCGGCCCAGGTGAAAGAGTATAAACTCATGCTACAAGCCCCAAAACAGGCAAGGAATAACAGGCTAAGGCTAGAATTAGGCTTGAAACGCCCAGAGCTGACACTACAGGGGGACTTGTTAAAATATTACATCAGAGTGCTGAAAGCACCCAAACACAACCTTAAATACTTTCTAAAAATAATTTTTGGACAAGCGGGCACCCCATGGCACGCTATGGTGGAAAAAGGTATTGCCTCAGTGAAAATCGAGGGCAAGAGCTTACCCCTCCTTGAAATTCCTTATTCAGCCTGGGCCCAAGCCGTAAAGCGCCAAGTCCAGATCATCTCATTTGAGCTTGACTGCTCATCACTTCGGTACAACTCATTAACTCTGGCCCTGGATAAGTCTTATATCCCAGGCAAACCTCAACCATACTTGCAAGACTCGCTATCAATTCAAGCGAGGAAGAAAATTCTGCATTTGCGCCTCTTGGCCCTTAGGATTGTGGACTTTAACCCAAAATGGGAACGCACGGATGGTGCCATCGCCTGCCGGCTATGCAGCTACCGCAGAGAATCCTGGCTGCATCTTCTGTGCTGTTGTACCAAGCTGGACAGCGATCGACATCGTCTGCTGCGCCGGCCCTACGGAACCTAGGCTACAGAACCTGTAGAGAGGCCTCTGACTGGTGCTTCTCGGTAACTACGACCTGCCTACTAGCTAGGGTCGGCAAGTTCATCCACCAAGTCAGAATGGCACTTGAGCTCCACCAAAAGGCCACAGACCCCAAGGGCCCTGATATTGTGTAAGGAGTACCTTCTGGAACCCCAACCATACTTGCTGAAGGTTAATTTAGCTTGTAAAGTAAGTGGATTCACCAGACATAAAAATCAAAGCAGGGCTGGTTTAGGGCCTCATGAAGAACATTCCGACTGACAGCTGGCATTGTGTCGAGAACAACCATGCTGAACTCCCACACAAGTTCTAAATTCTCGAAGGTGGGAAGACAAGGTCCAATCAAAAATGTTTTTTTATTTCTTTTCTCTTTTTTTTAATAGAAGTTTTAATGGACATAAAGTAGTGAAAATAATCGTTATGTTATTTTAAAGTTGTATACAGGGTTTTATTGGGCGAAGGGCTCTCTAGGGGGGGACGTTCATGTGTTTTATACTGTAAAGATTTTAATTAATCACACAGTTAATAAAGATTACTTACTTACTCGATTGAGACAAACTGACCTCAAGCCTATGTCAAATCTATAGGGTATAATATTCCAATGCGCAGAGCCTATTGGGAATATAGGAACTACACTACATTAACAGGTGCCCCCCCCAGATGAAATTGGGGAGATCTATCCAGGCTCTAGGGAGTTCTCTTCACTAAGGTGGAAGAACATGGATAGACCATCAGCATTGGAGCGGTCTAACCCTAGTCTGTGTTCCACCCAAATTCCATACCCTGTAGGGACATGGAGCACCTCAACAGTTTTGGATTCTCACACGTTATTTGTATGAGCCACCTGAGGGGTATTCGGTCAGTTAGAATCAGGAAGTGAGTGCAAACAAGTATGGCCTCAGCTTCTTCAGTGCCCAGACCACAGCAAAAGCTTCTCTCTCTGTAGAACTCCACTGTGTTCCCCTGGGGAGTAACATCCTGGAGATAAAGGCTACAGGTTGGTTTATTACCTCCTCATTAAATTGAGATAGAGATACCCCTATACCATGCTCTGGGGCATCTGTCTAAATCATAAACTCATTGGAGAAGTCAGGGGCCCTTATCACGGGAGATGTGCACATGGCTTGCTTCAGGGAATGAAATGCAGGGCTGCTTCTTGGAAGTCAGCTCAGTCAAAGGGTAAACAATGGTGCCATGGCCCTTGACCAACCTTCTAAATTACCCAGTGAGGCCAGAGAATGCTCTGTCCTCAGTCTGGGTTTTGGGAGGCAGCCAGGCCATGATGGTTTCTATCATGGCCTCAAGGGGTTGCACCTTCCCCCTGGCCACTAGCTGTCCCAAGAACCTTGCCCTATCTGGCAATAACTGGCCCTGATAGTCAGGCTTGCCTCTTGCAGAGCCTAATGCACTTCCTGAAAGTGAAAGAGGTGGTCCTACCAACTGCTACTGAAGTCAGTTATGCCATCCAGGTAGGCAACACTGAAGGCTTCATACTAGCAAGGACCTGGTTCACCAACCTCTGGAAGGTGGCAAGGGCATCCTTTAATCCAAAGGGCATCACTGTAGTAAGGTTGTAGATCAAATTAAGATGGAAATCCAGATATAAAGGTTGACATAGGTGGTTTATTCAAGAAGAGTAAATCAACCCACGACCAGTAAAGTTGAATACCAGGTTTGCAATGGTCAAAACATACAATCATAGCATTCTAAGAACATGGAATAAGAACTTAAGTAGGACATTCCTTAAAGAGCTAGTATAACAATTATGAAGTACATACTACAATCACCCTACATTAATAGGCTCTCTGAAGTGGAAAATGTTGACCTTTCCTTTGCTCCCTCCGCTAGTGGGATTTGCTTGTACTCAGATATAAGATCATAGGTATTGGGATACTGGGAAGCCCCTAATCAATCAGTCGGCTCATCAGCCTGGGGAAAATGGTGAACATCTGGTTTTGTCACTGAGTTTAGGCCTCTATAGTTCACACAGAACCTCAGATCAGGTGTGACTAGCATCACCCCAAACTCCAGCATTTTGGACAATTCAGGCTTAATGCTGGACCTCACCTTATCTGACAACATGTAAGATTATTATTTCAGGTTGCCCCCTGTGTCCACATCATGGGTACTCAGGTGGGTAGTCCCAGGGATAAGGGAGAAGAGCGAGGGAGACATGGGAGTCACAACACTTGATGGCAGTATCTCTGTTGTTCAGGAGTTAGAGTTGGGGAAAGGATTACTCCCTCCACAGACCCACCACTTTCTCCTTGACATCTATCACCAACAGCATGGTAACTTCAGAGCTCTCAAAGTGGGGTTTGAGGCGGTTGATATGCAGCACCCATTGGGGTTGCCTAGGGGTCTTGAGATCCACAAGGTAGATGGTCTCATCCTTTTTCTCAATCATATCATAGTGTCCAGTCCTGCAGTCCTGGTGCGCCCTGTGCTCCACAGGCTCCATCACCCACAACTTCTGAGCAGGCAGCAAATCCATAATGGTAGAACTTTTGTTATACCACTTTTCATGATAGCTTGGCTGACCTCTAATTTACTGGAAGCTTGCTTCCATAACATAGCCATTTCCTGTATGCCAGCATGTAGCTCATGTGAGAAGTTGGCCTGGTATATGATGCTCACTAGTTCTAGTGATCACCTTGTACCATGCCAAGCAACCCTTATGGTGCAGGTTGTAAAGTCAACCTTATAGACAAGCTATCCTAGGGGTAGCATGGACTAAGCAGTCTTAGGCTAAACTCTGTAAAGGCATGTGAAGCAAGCCGTTTTACCATGTACAATCCCTTGAATACCAAATGAAAGGACACCACACAGATATATATTGAAAATATATATAGATTTATTTCTACAAATAACCCTGATACTCTTTATGAGCACAGAAGCAAATGCGTTAAAACAAAACACAGTTTAAATACACAAAAGTTGCACAATTATGGATGAGCCCTAGGGGCCACCTAAACCATATACTAAAATAGTGGTATAAGAACCACTATGAGGAAAGTGAAGAGGCCTAGGGCCTGGGGAATCGCTGGAGCTGTTCGGGACTAGCAGTGAAGAAGTCGGGAAAGGCCCGCGGGACTCGTGTGCAGTGCGGAAAGTGCACGCTTTACCAATGCAATGTCAATGGTGCGTAAAAGTTACAAAGGTAGTTATTGAGGAACCTTCCGAGTGACCTAGAAGGATGAAACTTTAGACACAGACACTAGAGGTGTATACCAGTGTGGGAACACCGGCGTTGCTGAGTTACCTCACCCACAGGAAGCGGGTGCACAGGGTCGAAGTAGTGTCGGGTTTCGTCACGCAGGTCGATGGTGCTTGGAGCTGAAGATGCTGCAGGCGGCTCGATGTGAAGAGTTCCGGTGGATCCAAGGGTGGATCTGAAGAGGTGAAGACCTGAAAGCAGAGGGGACAATGTTCAAAGTCACTAGCCAGTGACTACTGTGGAACCAGGAAGGAACCAGGCGTTGTCGGGTGCAAACATGTGATGTCGTGAAGATTGTCTCTGCAGCCACGTGGACACGAAGAGGTCAAGGATGTCCAGGAGTCGGTCTCGAGCTGTCCCACGTAGGCTCTCGCTGATGGCGGTGTCGGCAACTTGATTGGAGCAAACAGGCCTTGGCTAAAGCAAGCCACGCAGGAAGTGATTCAAGCTTCTCACTCGGACCAGCAAGGTCAGAGCGGGTGCTCCTTTTCAGGGGAGCAAGGGCCAATCTAGAGCAACCAGAGCAGCAGTGTAGTTTGTCGTTTTCGTTGCCAAGATGGCCGCTAGCCACGTGGCAAGTGGCTGGGATGGCGCGTCAAGTGGCACAGTGCAAAAGGGCCCCACGCAGATCGTGGAGATGCTGGGGGGCTGATCTTCGGTGCAAGGGTTGCTCGAAGTTGGGGCTTCTCAAACCCCAAAGCACAGCATCGAGGGTGCCTCAGGTGCTGCGCAGTCAGCTTCTCGGGGGTCTTTCAAGAGGTCCGGTTCCACGTCTCTCGGTGCCTCCACGGGTCCCTTCTTTGCAGGGACTGTGGATCGGGCTGTGAGAAGTCTGGCAGTCGGGTCTTGTCAGGCTCTGGGCTCGGGCTCCGGCGGGAGGCGGCGGCAAAGCAGATGTCGAGTTGCTGGATGGTGCCTGTGTTCACAGGGTGGCCACTCCTAGGCCACAAGATGGACACGGGGTTAACAATGAAGGCCCAGATTCTCGGAGTGTCGGGTATGTGTTTCGGCCTCCTGAGGATGCTACGGAGTTTTCTTCCCCTACTATCGGAGGAGCACAGGAGGCTGACTGTGCAGGCCCTGATAGGCTCCAGGTTGGATTATTCTAACGTTCTATACCTGGGCCTGCCAGAGTACCTGTTACAGCGGCTGCAAGTTGTGCAGAACGCTGCGGCGCGAGCAATCTACGGATTGAACAGACGTGCCAGTGCCACGGCTCTGCTCCAGACCTTGCACTGGCTTCCAATCCGTAAGCGGATCGCCTTTAAGACCTTAACTCTGACTTACAAAGCTCTTCATGCGACGGGGGCTAAGTATCTCCAGAAAAGACTCGCCTTCTACCAACCGGCGCGCTCTCTGAGGTCAGAATCCTTACTTCTGGCGACCGTTCCACGAGTGAAGCGAGCACGTCTGGGAGGTCGCTCCTTTGGATTGCTGGCGCCCCAACTGTGGAACTCTCTGCCCCTGTCACTTCGGGGAGCCACTAGTTTATTAGCCTTCAGAAAGGACCTTAAAACGTGGTTATTCTCCCAGTAGGCCCCCTGTGTGTGTTGTTTTTTTCTCTGTATCTGTAATTCTCTCTTTTTAATGTGTTATGTTAGTTTTACTGCAGCCTTCGTTAATTAAAAGCGCCGGGACACTCTTTTTGAGTAGCCGTGCGCTCTACAAAAGCCATTTTAACATAACATAACATAACATAACATAACAAGGGAGATGCTCTTCAGTCTTCTGTGCAGTAGAATGTCGAAGTCCAGTCGTCTTCTTAGTTTCAAGTTGATTCAGGATGATCTGAAGTCTCAGGACACAGCTCCCACTCTTATTCGAATCTGGGGGGCCGGATCACCTACTAGGTCCCTCCTCTGGGTGGAACCAGGAAGGGGGGTGGTTACACCCCCTTTCCTTTGTCCAGTTTCGCGCCAGGACTGGGGCTGGAAAGCCCCAGCACCGGTTTGAACTGGCCTATGCACAGGGACACCTTGTGTGCCCCAGGCATGTCTGATTCTATTCAGCCCTGTCCTACCCAATACACAAAATCCTGTCTGGGGTGGTGCTAGCACCTCCCCAGGCAGGAAACCCTTTGTCCAAGCTGCCCTCGCTGGAAGGACTCCCAGCAGCAGGAGGTCAGACTTGTGTCTGTGGTGGCAGCATCCATTTTGTGATGCTGAGGCTCTGTTTAACTTTAACCGGGGTTCAGGCTAGGTACATGTCGTGTCCCTCTAGAAGGGTGGAATGCTACCCCCGTCGCCAGAACTGGCGAGGGGGTAGTATTCCAATTCGTATGACACCTTACTCGACATGTTTTGATAAAGCCAAACCCAAGATAGCATTTAACCGCGAGGTTCATAATGCACTTAAGAGTATATGGTATGGCAGTATCATGAAACCGCTAAAGGACATGGTTCCGAAAGCTGCAGACAGGCTCAGCTCATGCCAGAGCACCATCTCACATATTTCCAAGCACTCTGCCTCCAGAATTGATGAGGCCTTCCATAGGAGTGACTGATAGGAACATATGTGTCCATTTTAGGTTAGGTATAAGCATACTACACCTAAGTAAGGGGTGGTTACACCGACTTACCCCAGCTGAGTGATCAGCCAGTTGTGTCAAAATATGGAGGCCAGGCCAGGGGTGGCATAATACATGCTGCAGCCCCTGGTAGGCCTTGGAAGCACCTATGCCCTGGGTACCTGGGTACACTGTTACAGGGGCCAATAAGGTGAACCAGTTCCAATGTCGTTATGCACCTAAAGTACATGGGTAACAATTTAGAGAGAGAACAGCAGGCTGTGGGTCTGATTAGCAGGCCCACAGCCACATTAAGTCATAAACCAGTAAAGCAAAAAGCAAAAATTTGGGGTGACCATAGGATAGCAGACCCTACTCTCCTACACAACCCCCCCCCAAACGCAGGGACATTAGACTAACCTTGACCAGTTGTGTCTTCATGTTCTAAGTGGAAGTACCTGGAGAGACCATCTGCATTATCATGGTCAATCCCTGGGCGGTGCTCCACTGTAAAGTCCATCCCCTGTAGGGAAATGGACCACCTGAGCAGTTTGGGGTTTTCACCCTTCATCTGATTAAGCCATAAGAGGGGCTTATGGTCGGTCTGAATCTTGAAGTGAGTGCCAAACAAGTATGGTCTCAACTTCTTCAGGGCCCACACCACAGCAAAGGCCTCTCTCTCAATGGCTGACCAACGTTTCTCTCTGGGGGCCAGCCTTCTGCTAATAAAAATAATGGGCTGGTCTTGACCATTCTACATTAAGTTGTGAAAGCACAGCTCCCACTCCCAACTCAGAAGCATCTGTTTGGACAATAAACTCTCTTGAGTAGTCAGGACTCTGCAGGATAGGTGCAGAGCACATGGCCTTCTTCAGGTCATCAAATGCCTTTTGACAGTATTCTGTCCACTGAACCTTTTTGGGCATCTTCTTGGATGTCAGATCATTAAGAGGAGTCACAATGGACCCATAGTTCTTAACAAACTTCCTGTAGTACCCAGTCAGGCCCAAGAAAGCTCTGACCTGAGTCTGGGTAGTTTGAGGAGGCCAGTCCTTTATGGTCTGAATCTTACTCTCCAGTGGTTGAACTTGGCCTCCACCCACAAGGTGGCCCAAGTACACAACCTTACTCTGCCCTATCTGGCACTTGGTTGCCTTGATAGTGAGGCCTGCCTTTTGCAGAGCCTCTAGCACTTCCTTCAGGTGGACCAGGTGATCCTCCCAGGTGGAGCTAAAGACAGCAATATCGTCCAGATATGCTGCACAAAAGTCATCCAACCCAGTAAGGACTCGATTCACCAACATTTGGAAGGTGGCAGGTGCATTTTTCAAACCAAAGGGCATCACCACAAACTGGTAATGCCCACTGGGGGTAGAAAATGCTGTCTTGGCCTTAGACTCCTCAGCTAACCTGATTTGCCAGTAGCCAGCTGTCAAGTCAAATGTGCTCAAATACTTGGCAGAAGCCAATTTGTCTATGAGCTCATCTGCCCTTGGAATTGGGTGTGCATCTGTCCTGGTGACAGCATTGAGTCCTCTGTAATCCACACAGAACCTCATCTCTCTCTTTCCATCTTTGGTGTGAGGTTTGGGGACCAGAACCACTGGGCTAGCCCAGGGGCTCTCTGAAGGCTCAATGACACCTAACTCCAGCATCTTTTGCACCTCAGCCTTGATACAGTCTCTGACATGGTCAGGCTGCCTGTAAATTTTGTTCTTTACAGGAAGACTATCACCAGTGTCCACCACATGGGTACACCAGTTAGTCTGACTGGGTGTCAGGGAGAACATATGTCGATATGACTGCAAAACCTGTCTACAGTCATGTTGCTGATGTTCAGTGAGGCTGCCATCTAAGGCCACACCATCAACCGAGCCATCCTCAGGATTCTGAGTCAGCAGGTCTGGGAGAGGGTCACTCTCTTCCTCCTGCCCCTCATCTGTAGCCATGAGCAAGCCCATGTCTCTCCTGTCAACATATGCTTTCAGCCTGTTAACATGTAACACCCTGTGGGGGCTCCTGGGAGTTCCAAGGTCCACCAAGTAGGTAACCTCTCCCTTTTTCTCAAGGATTGTATGGGGTCCAGACCATTTGTCTTGGAGTGCTGCTGGGGCCACTGGCTCCAACACCCATACCTTCTGTCCAGGCTGGTACTCAGTCAGGACAGCCTTTTGGTCATGCCAGGCTTTCTGTAATTCCTGGCTAGCCTCAAGGTTTTTGGATGCCTTCTCCATATACTCAGCCATCCTGGAGCGGAGACCAAGTACATAGTCCACTATGTCTTGCTTGGGCTTTTTGAGAGGTAACTCCCATCCTTCCCTCACCAGACATAGGGGTCCTCTTACAGGGTGTCCAAACAACAATTCAAAGGGGCTGAAGCCAACACCTTTTTGTGGGACCTCTCTGTAAGCAAACAGAAGGCAGGGCAGAAGGATATCCCATCTTCGCCTGAGCTTCTCAGGTAATCCTTTGATCATGCCCTTTAGGGTCTTGTTGAATCTCTCAACAAGCCCATTGCATTGTGGATGGTAGGGAGTGGTGCACTTATAGTTGACACCACATTCCTTCCACATAGCTGTCAAGTATCCTGACATGAAGTTTGCACCTCTATCAGATACTACCTCCTTAGGAAACCCCACTCTGGAGAAAACTCCAAGTAATGCCCTGGCCACAACAGGAGCTGTTGTGGTCCTAAGTGGAATTGCCTCTGGGTACCTGGTGGCATGGTCCACCACCACCAGTATGAATCTGTGCCCAGATGCTGTAGGGGGATCCATTGGTCCAACAATGTCAATACCTACCCTTTCAAAGGGCACCCCCACCACAGGTAATGGTATTAGGGGGGCCTTTGTGGTACCACCTGCTTTGCCACTTGCTTGGCAGGTTACACAGGAGCGACAACACTCCTTTGTATCTTCTGACATGTGAGGCCAGTGAAAGTGACAGAAAAGTCTGTCCCATGTTTTGTTCTGGCCTAGGTGTCCTGCTAAGGGAATATCGTGTGCCAAGGTAAGAAGGAAGCCCCTAAATTGCAGAGGTATGACCAACCTCCTGGTTGCACCAGGCTTGGGGTCTCTACCCTCTGAATAAAGGAGCCCATCATCCCAATAAACCTTATGGGTACCTTGAGCATTCCCAGCAGCCTCAGCAGCAGCCTGGTGTCTGAGGGGTTCAAGAGAAGGACAGGATAACTGAGCCTGCCCCAAGTCTGCCCTAGAAGGTCCCCCTGTCCCCAGAAACTCAACCTGATCAGGTTTGAGCTCTATAGGGACAGTTCCTTCAGGGGTCTCAGAATCATCTTCCTGTGAAGGCTGATCCTCACTTGTAGGCATTTGGGAAGGCACAGCCTTTACCCTCCTGTTCCTTGTCTTGGAAGGTACTTGGTCCATTGTTCCAGGATCCAAGACCTGAGGTTCAGAGAGGCACTTTTTGGCCTGTGACCTGGTCACAGCAAGGACATGTGATGATATCCCTAACATCTCTGCATGAGTCCTGTACTCAACTTCTGACCATAGAGAGCTCTCCAGGTCATTGCCCAACAAACATTCTACTGGGAGATCAGCACTAACCACAACTCTTTTTAGGCCAGTTACCCCTCCCCAGGAAAAGTTAACAATTGCCACACTATGTGTAGTAGTGACATTGCTGGCATTGGTCACCAGGTAATTATCACCTGGTATGTACTGTCCAGGGTCCACAAAGCTAGGCGTCACCATAGTGACACTGGCACATGTGTCCCTGTATGCTTGAGCCACTTTTTCATTAATTAAAGGTGTCTGTCGGTACTTGCCCAAATTATTGGGACTGACAGTAGGGGAAAAATCAATCTCCCCATCACAAATCAGAACAGCCTGTGTGGGGATTCTGACTAGGTCAGAATCTCCATCAGTTCCCAAGGTGATACCCACTACCCCGTTAGTCTGTGGACCAACACTGCCAACTGTACTAGTGAGTGCAGGTGCCTTAGGGGCTGCAGTGTTGGGGGCTCCACCCTTTTTACAATCACTTGTCCAGTGAGTGGTGTTTTTGCAAAAGCTACACCAGGGTTTTCTTTGACCTTCTTTCTTCTTCTTCTTGGAAGTTTGGGACCCACCCTCAGTATTAGTTTGGGGCCCTGTTGAAGACTTCTGGTCTTTAGCTTTCTGCTCCCCACCCTTCTGGTCTGTTTTCTTTTGGTCACCACCCTGGTTCTGGTTCTTTTGCTTAACTCTGGTTGTAACCCATTTGTCTGCCCTCTTTCACAATTCTTGGGGAGAGGTTAGATCTGAGTCAACCAAATGTTGATGCAACTGCTGGTTCTGACAGTTATTTAAAATCTGTTCTCTCATAAGCAAATTGTACAATCCTTCATAGTCTGTAACCTTACTTCCCAGCAACCAGCCCTCCAGAGCCTTAGTGGCACATTCAACAAATTCAGACCAGTCCTGAGTCTGTGTCTTCTGGGTGTCTCTGAACATTAACCTGTACTGTTCAGTGGTTAAGCCTAACCCATCAATCAGAGCACTCTTCAGGACCAGGTAGTTTCTAGAATCCCCATCACTAACTGTGAGGAGTCTGTCTCGGCCTCTACCTTCAAAGGAGAGCCACAAGATTGCTGGCCACTGCTCCTGAGGGACCTGCTGTACTTTGCAAGCTCTCTCAAGTGCAGTCATCCATTTGTGGATATCATCCCCAACTTTGTAGGGGGGCACAATCTTACTCAGGTTTCTATTGTCATAGGACCTGTCTTTATCCTTAGGGATAGTGCTGCCACCAGTGGATTCTAATCCACTCTCTCTAGGCTGCCTTGCTCTAGCAAGTTTCTCTTTGGCCAGGGCAACTTCTAACTCTTGCCTCTGGATCCTAAGTTCAGCCTCTCTCATTTTGGCCTCATGTTCCCTTCTCTGAGGGCTAGTCAACTCCCTTCTGGAGTTGCCATGAGAACCTCTAGAAACATGGGAAGTATTGGACTCACCTGAGTGATTCCTCCTCCTCCTATGCTCCTGGTTAAGTCCATTTGGGGGTCTGAATGGGTTGGACCCACCTTCAGCCCTAAATAAGCTTAGGTTAGCCTGGTTAAGCCTGCTGACTAACACCTGGCTATTTCTCTCATCGTCAGACCAACTTTCTTCCTCCTCCTCCTCTTCTTCCTCATCCTCTGGCTGAGTATCTCCAGGGACCTGGGCTTCCTCATCTATGTGGATAACAGGGGCAGGGGCAACAGTGTTTTCTTCTTCAGAAGGAGAACCTTCCTCACCAGTCCCTGAGGGGCCTGGTTTGGAGTTCTTTAGAGCTTCAGACTGGTCTAACAGCTCTCTGAGGTGTCCTGCTGTAGGAGTAGGACCTGTTTTGATTCCTCTCATGGAACACAGTTGCCTCAGTTCCTTAAATGGAAAGATAGCAAATTTGGATGGTGCCCTTGGAGGGTCACTCTCAACAGAGATGGGTCCAGTGGATCCCTCTGCTCCAGACATTGCTCTAGTGTGGTGGATGTGTTGCAATCTACCTACACTTGTGTTTTCCTACAAATCCTATCTAGTAGTTGTAGTCAGGGTGTGCTACTCCCTATCCTCTACAACAACTAAGTTCAGTAGAACTTAAGTATATCTAGTCTTGTTTTAGTGTACCTATCAGGTACCTGTATGATCTTTCAAATGATACTTTCAAAGATTGTAATGGTAAAACAACAGCAAGCTCAAATCCCAATCCGCTACTCACCAATGTGAGAAGTTGGCCTGGTATATGATGCTCACTAGTTCTAGTGATCACCTTGTACCATGCCAAGCAACCCTTATGGTGCAGGTTGTAAAGTCAACCTTATAGACAAGCTATCCTAGGGGTAGCATGGACTAAGCAGTCTTAGGCTAAACTCTGTAAAGGCATGTGAAGCAAGCTGTTTTACCATGTACAATCCCTTGAATACCAAATGAAAGGACACCACACAGATATATATTGAAAATATATATAGATTTATTTCTACAAATAACCCTGATACTCTTTATGAGCACAGAAGCAAATGCGTTAAAACAAACCACAGTTTAAATACACAAAAGTTGCACAATTATGGATGAGCCCTAGGGGCCACCTAAACCATATACTAAAATAGTGGTATAAGAACCACTATGGGGAAAGTGAAGAGACCTAGGGCCTGGGGAATCGCTGGAGCTGTTCGGGACTAGCAGTGAAGAAGTCGGGAAAGGCCCGTGGGACTCGGGTGCAGTGCAGAAAGTGCACGCTTGACCAATGCAATGTCAATGGTGCGTAAAAGTTACACAGTTAGTTATTAAGGAACCTTCCGAGTGACCTAGAAGGATGAAACTTTAGACACAGACACTAGAGGTGTATACCAGTGTGGGAACACCGGCGTTGCTGAGTTACCTCATCCACAGGAAGCGGGTGCACAGGGTCGAAGTAGTGTCGGGTTTCGTCACGCAGGTCGATGGTGCTTGGAGCTGAAGATTCTGCAGGCGGCTCGATGTGAAGAGTTCCGGTGGATCCAAGGGTGGATCTGAAGAGGTGAAGACCTGAAAGCAGAGGGGACAATGTTCAAAGTCACTAGCCAGTGACTACCGTGGAACCAGGAAGGAACCAGGCGATGTCGGGTGCAAACAGGTGATGTCGTGAAGATTGTCTCTGCAGCCAAGTGGACACGAAGAGGTCACGGACGTCCAGGAGTCGGTCACGAGCTGTCCCACGTAGGCTCTCGCTGATGGCGGTGTCGGCAACTTGATTGGAGCAAACAGGCCTTGGCTAAAGCAAGCCACGCAGGAAGTGATTCAAGCTTCTCACTCGGACCAGCAAGGTCAGAGCGGGTGCTCCTTTTCAGGGGAGCAAGGGCCAATCTAGAGCAACCAGAGCAGCAGTGTAGTTTGTCGTTTTCGTTGCCAAGATGGCCGCTAGCCACGTGGCAAGTGGCTGGGATTGCACGTCAAGTGGCACGGTGCAAAAGGGCCCCACGCAGATCGTGGAGATGCTGGGGGGCTGATCTTCGGTGCAAGGGCTGCTCGACGTTGGGGCTTCTCAAACCCCAAAGCACAGCATCGAGGGTGCCTCAGGTGCTGCGCAGTCAGCTTCTCGGGGGTCTTTCAAGAGGTCCGGTTCCACGTCTCTCGGTGCCTCCACGGGTCCCTTCTTTGCAGGGACTGTGGATCGGGCTGTGAGAAGTCTGGCAGTCTGGGTCTTGTCAGGCTCTGGGCTCGGGCTCCGGCGGGAGGAGGCGGCAAAGCAGACGTCGAGTTGCTTAGTGGTGCCTGTGTTCACAGGGTGGCCACTCCTAGGCCACAAGGGAGATGCTCTTCAGTCTTCTGTGCAGCAGAATGTCGAAGTCCAGTCGTCTTCTTAGTTTCAAGTTGATTCAGGATGATCTGAAGTCTCAGGACACAGCTCCCACTCTTATTCGAATCTGGGGGGCCGGATCACCTACTAGGTCCCTCCTCTGGGTGGAACCAGGAAGGGGGGTGGTTACACCCCCTTTCCTTTGTCCAGTTTCGCGCCAGGACTGGGGCTGGAAAGCCCCAGCACCGGTTTGAACTGGCCTATGCACAGGGACACCTTGTGTGCCACAGGCATGTCTGATTCTATTCAGCCCTGTCCTACCCAATACACAAAATCCTGTCTGGGGTGGTGCTAGCACCTCCCCAGGCAGGAAACCCTTTGTCCAAGCTGCCCTCGCTGGAAGGACTCCCAGCAGCAGGAGGTCAGACTTGTGTCTGTGGTGGCAGCATCCATTTTGTGATGCTGAGGCTCTGTTTAACTTTAACCGGGGTTCAGGCTAGGTACATGTCGTGTCCCTCTAGAAGGGTGGAATGCTACCCCCGTCGCCAGAACTGGCGAGGGGGTAGTATTCCAATTCGTATGACACCTTACTCGACATGTTTTGATAAAGCCAAACCCAAGATAGCATTTAACCGCGAGGTTCATAATGCACTTAAGAGTATATGGTATGGCAGTATCATGAAACAGCTAAAGGACATGGTTCCGAAAGCTGCAGACAGGCTCAGCTCATGCCAGAGCACCATCTCACATATTTCCAAGCACTCTGCCTCCAGAATTGATGAGGCCTTCCATAGGAGTGACTGATAGGAACATATGTGTCCATTTTAGGTTAGGTATAGGCATACTACACCTAAGTAAGGGATGGTTACACCGACTTACCCCAGCTGAGTGATCAGCCAGTTGTGTCAAAATATGGAGGCCAGGCCAGGGGTGGCATAATACATGCTGCAGCCCCTGGTAGGCCTTGGAAGCACCTATGCCCTGGGTACCTGGGTACACTGTTACAGGGGCCAATAAGGTGAACCAGTTCCAATGTCGTTATGCACCTAAAGTACATGGGTAACAATTTAGAGAGAGAACAGCAGGCTGTGGGTCTGATTAGCAGGCCCACAGCCACATTAAGTCATAAACCAGTAAAGCAAAAAGCAAAAATTTGGGGTGACCATAGGATAGCAGACCCTACTCTCCTACACAACCCCCCCCCCCCCAAACGCAGGGACATTAGACTAACCTTGACCAGTTGTGTCTTCATGTTCTAAGTGGAAGTACCTGGAGAGACCATCTGCATTATCATGGTCAATCCCTGGGCGGTGCTCCACTGTAAAGTCCATCCCCTGTAGGGAAATGGACCACCTGAGCAGTTTGGGGTTTTCACCCTTCATCTGATTAAGCCATAAGAGGGGCTTATGGTCGGTCTGAATCTTGAAGTGAGTGCCAAACAAGTATGGTCTCAACTTCTTCAGGGCCCACACCACAGCAAAGGCCTCTCTCTCAATGGCTGACCAACGTTTCTCTCTGGGGGTCAGCCTTCTGCTAATAAAAACAATGGGCTGGTCTTGACCATTCTACATTAAGTTGTGAAAGCACAGCTCCCACTCCCAACTCAGAAGCATCTGTTTGGACAATAAACTCTCTTGAGTAGTCAGGACTCTGCAGGATAGGTGCAGAGCACATGGCCTTCTTCAGGTCATCAAATGCCTTTTGACAGTATTCTGTCCACTGAACCTTTTTGGGCATCTTCTTGGATGTCAGATCATTAAGAGGAGTCACAATGGACCCATAGTTCTTAACAAACTTCCTGTAGTACCCAGTCAGGCCCAAGAAAGCTTGACCTGAGTCTGGGTAGTTTGAGGAGGCCAGTCCTTTATGGTCTGAATCTTACTCTCCAGTGGTTGAACTTGGCCTCCACCCACAAGGTGGCCCAAGTACACAACCTTACTCTGCCCTATCTGGCACTTGGTTGCCTTGATAGTGAGGCCTGCCTTTTGCAGAGCCTCTAGCACTTCCTTCAGGTGGACCAGGTGATCCTCCCAGGTGGAGCTAAAGACAGCAATATCGTCCAGATATGCTGCACAAAAGTCATCCAACCCAGTAAGGACTCGATTCACCAACATTTGGAAGGTGGCAGGTGCATTTTTCAAACCAAAGGGCATCACCACAAACTGGTAATGCCCACTGGGGGTAGAAAATGCTGTCTTGGCCTTAGACTCCTCAGCTAACCTGATTTGCCAGTAGCCAGCTGTCAAGTCAAATGTGCTCAAATACTTGGCAGAAGCCAATTTGTCTATGAGCTCATCTGCCCTTGGAATTGGGTGTGCATCTGTCCTGGTGACAGCATTGAGTCCTCTGTAATCCACACAGAACCTCATCTCTCTCTTTCCATCTTTGGTGTGAGGCTTGGAGACCAGAACCACTGGGCTAGCCCAGGGGCTCTCTGAAGGCTCAATGACACCTAACTCCAGCATCTTTTGCACCTCAGCCTTGATACAGTCTCTGACATGGTCAGGCTGCCTGTAAATTTTGTTCTTTACAGGAAGACTATCACCAGTGTCCACCACATGGGTACACCAGTTAGTCTGACTGGGTGTCAGGGAGAACATATGTCGATATGACTGCAAAACCTGTCTACAGTCATGTTGCTGATGTTCAGTGAGGCTGCCATCTAAGGCCACACCATCAACCGAGCCATCCTCAGGATTCTGAGTCAGCAGGTCTGGGAGAGGGTCACTCTCTTCCTCCTGCCCCTCATCTGTAGCCATGAGCAAGCCCATGTCTCTCCTGTCAACATATGCTTTCAGCCTGTTAACATGGAGCACCCTGTGGGGGCTCCTGGGAGTTCCAAGGTCCACCAAGTAGGTAACCTCTCCCTTTTTCTCAAGGATTGTATGGGGTCCAGACCATTTGTCTTGGAGTGCTGCTGGGGCCACTGGCTCCAACACCCATACCTTCTGTCCAGGCTGGTACTCAGTCAGGACAGCCTTTTGGTCATGCCAGGCTTTCTGTAATTCCTGGCTAGCCTCAAGGTTTTTGGATGCCTTCTCCATATACTCAGCCATCCTGGAGCGGAGACCAAGTACATAGTCCACTATGTCTTGCTTGGGCTTTTTGAGAGGTAACTCCCATCCTTCCCTCACCAGACATAGGGGTCCTCTTACAGGGTGTCCAAACAACAATTCAAAGGGGCTGAAGCCAACACCTTTTTGTGGGACCTCTCTGTAAGCAAACAGAAGGCAGGGCAGAAGGATATCCCATCTTCGCCTGAGCTTCTCAGGTAATCCTTTGATCATGCCCTTTAGGGTCTTGTTGAATCTCTCAACAAGCCCATTGCATTGTGGATGGTAGGGAGTGGTGAACTTATAGTTGACACCACATTCCTTCCACATAGCTGTCAAGTATCCTGACATGAAGTTTGCACCTCTATCAGATACTACCTCCTTAGGAAACCCCACTCTGGAGAAAACTCCAAGTAATGCCCTGGCCACAACAGGAGCTGTTGTGGTCCTAAGTGGAATTGCCTCTGGGTACCTGGTGGCATGGTCCACCACCACCAGTATGAATCTGTGCCCAGATGCTGTAGGGGGATCCATTGGTCCAACAATGTCAATACCTACCCTTTCAAAGGGCACCCCCACCACAGGTAATGGTATTAGGGGGGCCTTTGTGGTACCACCTGCTTTGCCACTTGCTTGGCAGGTTACACAGGAGCGACAACACTCCTTTGTATCTTCTGACATGTGAGGCCAGTGAAAGTGACAGAAAAGTCTGTCCCATGTTTTGTTCTGGCCTAGGTGTCCTGCTAAGGGAATATCGTGTGCCAAGGTAAGAAGGAAGCCCCTAAATTGCAGAGGTATGACCAACCTCCTGGTTGCACCAGGCTTGGGGTCTCTACCCTCTGAATAAAGGAGCCCATCATCCCAATAAACCTTATGGGTACCTTGAGCATTCCCAGCAGCCTCAGCAGCAGCCTGGTGTCTGAGGGGTTCAAGAGAAGGACAGGATAACTGAGCCTGCCCCAAGTCTGCCCTAGAAGGTCCCCCTGTCCCCAGAAACTCAACCTGATCAGGTTTGAGCTCTATAGGGACAGTTCCTTCAGGGGTCTCAGAATCATCTTCCTGTGAAGGCTGATCCTCACTTGTAGGCATTTGGGAAGGCACAGCCTTTACCCTCCTGTTCCTTGTCTTGGAAGGTACTTGGTCCATTGTTCCAGGATCCAAGACCTGAGGTTCAGAGAGGCACTTTTTGGCCTGTGACCTGGTCACAGCAAGGACATGTGATGATATCCCTAACATCTCTGCATGAGTCCTGTACTCAACTTCTGACCATAGAGAGCTCTCCAGGTCATTGCCCAACAAACATTCTACTGGGAGATCAGCACTAACCACAACTCTTTTTAGGCCAGTTACCCCTCCCCAGGAAAAGTTAACAATTGCCACACTATGTGTAGTAGTGACATTGCTGGCATTGGTCACCAGGTAATTATCACCTGGTATGTACTGTCCAGGGTCCACAAAGCTAGGCGTCACCATAGTGACACTGGCACATGTGTCCCTGTATGCTTGAGCCACTTTTTCATTAATTAAAGGTGTCTGTCGGTACTTGCCCAAATTATTGGGACTGACAGTAGGGGAAAAATCAATCTCCCCATCACAAATCAGAACAGCCTGTGTGGGGATTCTGACTAGGTCAGAATCTCCATCAGTTCCCAAGGTGATACCCACTACCCCGTTAGTCTGTGGACCAACACTGCCAACTGTACTAGTGAGTGCAGGTGCCTTAGGGGCTGCAGTGTTGGGGGCTCCACCCTTTTTACAATCACTTGTCCAGTGAGTGGTGTTTTTGCAAAAGCTACACCAGGGTTTTCTTTGACCTTCTTTCTTCTTCTTCTTGGAAGTTTGGGACCCACCCTCAGTATTAGTTTGGGGCCCTGTTGAAGACTTCTGGTCTTTAGCTTTCTGCTCCCCACCCTTCTGGTCTGTTTTCTTTTGGTCACCACCCTGGTTCTGGTTCTTTTGCTTAACTCTGGTTGTAACCCATTTGTCTGCCCTCTTTCACAATTCTTGGGGAGAGGTTAGATCTGAGTCAACCAAATGTTGATGCAACTGCTGGTTCTGACAGTTATTTAAAATCTGTTCTCTCATAAGCAAATTGTACAATCCTTCATAGTCTGTAACCTTACTTCCCAGCAACCAGCCCTCCAGAGCCTTAGTGGCACATTCAACAAATTCAGACCAGTCCTGAGTCTGTGTCTTCTGGGTGTCTCTGAACATTAACCTGTACTGTTCAGTGGTTAAGCCTAACCCATCAATCAGAGCACTCTTCAGGACCAGGTAGTTTCTAGAATCCCCATCACTAACTGTGAGGAGTCTGTCTCGGCCTCTACCTTCAAAGGAGAGCCACACGATTGCTGCCCACTGCTCCTGAGGGACCTGCTGTACTTTGCAAGCTCTCTCAAGTGCAGTCATCCATTTGTGGATATCATCCCCAACTTTGTAGGGGGGCACAATCTTACTCAGGTTTCTATTGTCATAGGACCTGTCTTTATCCTTAGGGATAGTGCTGCCACCAGTGGATTCTATTCCACTCTCTCTAGGCTGCCTTGCTCTAGCAAGTTTCTCTTTGGCCAGGGCAACTTCTAACTCTTGCCTCCGGATCCTAAGTTCAGCCTCTCTCATTTTGGCCTCATGTTCCCTTCTCTGAGGGCTAGTCAACTCCCTTCTGGAGTTGCCATGAGAACCTCTAGAAACATGGGAAGTATTGGACTCACCTGAGTGATTCCTCCTCCTCCTATGCTCCTGGTTAAGTCCATTTGGGGGTCTGAATGGGTTGGACCCACCTTCAGTCCTAAATAAGCTTAGGTTAGCCTGGTTAAGCCTGCTGACTAACACCTGGCTATTTCTCTCATCGTCAGACCCACTTTCTTCCTCCTCCTCCTCTTCTTCCTCATCCTCTGGCTGAGTATCTCCAGTGACCTGGGCTTCCTCATCTATGTGGATAACAGGGGCAGGGGCAACAGTGTTTTCTTCTTCAGAAGGAGAACCTTCCTCACCAGTCCCTGAGGGGCCTGGTTTGGAGTTCTTTAGAGCTTCAGACTGGTCTAACAGCTCTCTGAGGTGTCCTGCTGTAGGAGTAGGACCTGTTTTGATTCCTCTCATGGAACACAGTTGCCTCAGTTCCTTAAATGGAAAGATAGCAAATTTGGATGGTGCCCTTGGAGGGTCACTCTCAACAGAGATGGGTCCAGTGGATCCCTCTGCTCCAGACATTGCTCTAGTGTGGTGGATGTGTTGCAATCTACCTACACTTGTGTTTTCCTACAAATCCTATCTAGTAGTTGTAGTCAGGGTGTGCTACTCCCTATCCTCTACAACAACTAAGTTCAGTAGAACTTAAGTATATCTAGTCTTGTTTTAGTGTACCTATCAGGTACCTGTATGATCTTTCAAATGATACTTTCAAAGATTGTAATGGTAAAACAACAGCAAGCTCAAATCCCAATCCGCTGCTCACCAATGTGAGAAGTTGGCCTGGTATATGATGCTCACTAGTTCTAGTGATCACCTTGTACCATGCCAAGCAACCCTTATGGTGCAGGTTGTAAAGTCAACCTTATAGACAAGCTATCCTAGGGGTAGCATGGACTAAGCAGTCTTAGGCTAAACTCTGTAAAGGCATGTGAAGCAAGCTGTTTTACCATGTACAATCCCTTAAATACCAAATGAAAGGACACCACACAGATATATATTGAAAATATATATAGATTTATTTCTACAAATAACCCTGATACTCTTTATGAGCACAGAAGCAAATGCGTTAAAACAAAACACAGTTTAAATACACAAAAGTTGCACAATTATGGATGAGCCCTAGGGGCCACCGAAACCATATACTAAAATAGTGGTATAAGAACCACTATGGGGAAAGTGAAGAGACCTAGGGCCTGGGGAATCGCTGGAGCTGTTCGGGACTAGCAGTGAAGAAGTCGGGAAAGGCCCGTGGGACTCGGGTGCAGTGCAGAAAGTGAACGCTTGACCAATGCAATGTCAATGGTGCGTAAAAGTTACAAAGTTAGTTATTAAGGAACCTTCCGAGTGACCTAGAAGGATGAAACTTTAGACACAGACACTAGAGGTGTATACCAGTGTGGGAACACCGGCGTTGCTGAGTTACCTCATCCACAGGAAGCGGGTGCACAGGGTCGAAGTAGTGTCGGGTTTCGTCACGCAGGTCGATGGTGCTTGGAGCTGAAGATGCTGCAGGCGGCTCGATGTGAAGAGTTCCGGTGGATCCAAGGGTGGATCTGAAGAGGTGAAGACCTGAAAGCAGAGGGGACAATGTTCAAAGTCACTAGCCAGTGACTACCGTGGAACCAGGAAGGAACCAGGCGATGTCGGGTGCAAACAGGTGATGTCATGAAGATTGTCTCTGCAGCCACGTGGACACGAAGAGGTCACGGACGTCCAGGAGTCGGTCACGAGCTGTCCCACGTAGGCTCTCGCTGTTGGCGGTGTCGGCAACTTGATTGGAGCAAACAGGCCTTGGCTAAAGCAAGCCACGCAGGAAGTGATTCAAGCTTCTCACTCGGACCAGCAAGGTCAGAGCGGGTGCTCCTTTTCAGGGGAGCAAGGGCTAATCTGGAGCAACCAGACCAGTGGTGTAGTTTGTCGTTTTCGTTGCCAAGATGGCCGCTAGCCACGTGGCAAGTGGCCGGGATGGCGCATCGAGTGGCACAGTGCAAAAGGGCCCCACGCAGATCGTGGAGATGCTGGGGGGCTGATCTTCGGTGCAAGGGCTGCTCGAAGTTGGGGCTTCTCAAATCTCAAAGCACAGCATCGAGGGTGCCTCAGGTGCTGCGCAGTCAGCTTCTCGGGGGTCTTTCAAGAGGTCCGGTCCCACGTCTCTCGGTGCCTCCACGGGTCCCTTCTTTGCAGGGACTGTGGATCGGGCTGTGAGAAGTCTGGGAGTTTGGGTCTTGTCAGGCTCTGGGCTCGGGCTCCGGCGGGAGGTGGCGGCAAAGCAGACGTCGAGTTGCTGGATGGTGCCTCTGTTCACAGGGTGGCCACTCCTAGGCCACAAGGGAGATGCTCTTCAGTCTTCTGTGCAGCAGAATGTCGAAGTCCAGTCGTCTTCTTAGTTTCAAGTTGATTCAGGATGATCTGAAGTCTCAGGACACAGCTCCCACTCTTATTCGAATCTGGGGGGCCGGATCACCTACTAGGTCCCTCCTCTGGGTGGAACCAGGAAGGGGGGTGGTTACACCCCCTTTCCTTTGTCCAGTTTCGCGCCAGGACTGGGGCTGGAAAGCCCCAGCACCGGTTTGAACTGGCCTATGCACAGGGACACCTTGTGTGCCCCAGGCATGTCTGATTCTATTCAGCCCTGTCCTACCCAATACACAAAATCCTGTTTGGGGTGGTGCTAGTACCTCCCCAGGCAGGAAACCCTTTGTCCAAGCTGCCCTCGCTGGAAGGACTCCCAGCAGCAGGAGGTCAGACTTGTGTCTGTGGTGGCAGCATCCATTTTGGGATGCTGAGGCTCTGTTTAACTTTAACCGGGGTTCAGGCTAGGTACATGTCGTGTCCCTCTAGAAGGGTGGAATGCTACCCCCGTCGCCAGAACTGGCGAGGGGGTAGTATTCCAATTCGTATGACACCTTACTCTACATGTTTTGATAAAGCCAAACCCAAGATAGCATTTAACCGCGAAGTTCATAATGCACTTAAGAGTATATGGTATGGCAGTATCATGAAACAGCTAAAGGACATGGTTCCGAAAGCTGCACACAGGCTCAGCTCATGCCAGAGTACCATCTCACATATTTCCAAGCACTCTGCCTCCAGGATTGATGAGGCCTTCCATAGGAGTGACTGATAGGAACATATGTGTCCATTTTAGGTTAGGTATAGGCATACTACACCTAAGTAAGGGGTGGTTACACCGACTTACCCCAGCTGAGTGATCAGCCAGTTGTGTCAAAATATGGAGGCCAGGCCAGGGGTGGCATAATACATGCTGCAGCCCCTGGTAGGCCTTGGAAGCACCTATGCCCTGGGTACCTGGGTACACTGTTACATGGGCCAATAAGGTGAACCAGTTCCAATGTCGTTATGCACCTAAAGTACATGGGTAACAATTTAGAGAGAGAACAGCAGGCTGTGGGTCTGATTAGCAGGCCCACAGCCACATTAAGTCATAAACCAGTGAAGCAAAAAGCAAAAATTTGGGGTGACCATAGGATAGCAGACCCTACTCTCCTACAGCTCACTACATCTTGGAAAGTTTTCCTGAGAGCTTGCTCCCAGCCTTCCTAGACCAAACTCAGAGGTCCCCGAACAGCGTACCCAAACAGAAGCTCAAAGGGGCTGAAACCTGTTCTCTTCTGTGGTACCTCCCTGTAGTCAAACAATGGACGTGGTAAGAGGATGTCCCACTTATTCCTCAAGGTCTCAGGTAGGCCTCTAATCATCCCTTTCATGTTTGGTGAATCTCCAAACAAGCCCATTGGTTTGTGGATGCTATAGGGTGGAGAACTTTTAAGTTACCCAACACTCCTTGCACATGGACTATATATTTGCATAGATTAATGTTGAGCCCGTCAGACACATCTTGCTTGGGGACACCCACTCAGGTAAAAAAAAACATTAAGGTCTTTACCACTCCAGGTGTAGTCATGGTTTTCAGAAGGATTATCTCTGGATACCTAGTGGCATGATCCACCAGAACTAGGAAAAGCCTGTTACCTATAGTAGTCTAGGGATCCATAGGCCATACAATGTTCATTGCCCACCCTCTCAAAGGGTGTGCGAATGGCAGGCAGTGAGTTAAGGGGGGCTTTAAGGCCCTACCCTGTCTTCTCACTAGCCTGGCAGGCCACCCAAGGCTTACAGCATATATCTGAGGAAGTCTTGATCCCTGTGTGATGATGGAACATCTGTTCCAATGTGATATCACCTGGAATGGTAAGGGTTCTGGATTGGAAGGGTGAAGGTTTTTCAAGGGATAATAAGGCAGTTGGTCGATGGGGGTTTAGAGTAGCTGTAACACAGTTAATGAGCTCTAATAAATACAATATAACAAATTATCTCTTGAAGCCTATTTCTTACAATGGAGACAAGGATGGGATAAATGGAGGAGGAGATTTGAACATTTCCAGAAAGCAACATGTACGAAATGCACTGATGAGTAAGCAAAAGATTTGTTGCTCAATCTTGTAGGAGATGATGTAAAAGACATAATAATTACATTTCCAGAGCAAGA
This sequence comes from Lissotriton helveticus, assembly GCF_964261635.1. Classification (NCBI taxonomy): domain Eukaryota; kingdom Metazoa; phylum Chordata; class Amphibia; order Caudata; family Salamandridae; genus Lissotriton; species Lissotriton helveticus. Next base: position 516,445,406 of record NC_136070.1, read on the forward strand.
GCGAGATACATATAAAGGGCTCATGAAGTGTTTAAATGACAAGTTTGATCCTCACAGAAATCTAGATTTTAAAAGGTACAATTTTAACATGGCTTGTCAAGAGGAAGAGGAAACAATGGATGACTATGTCACTAGATTAAAAAAAATGGTGACATTCTGTGAATTTGATAAATTTAGTAATGAGGAAGCAATAAGACTGAGAGTGATACAAGGTTGTAACTCAATAACATTTCTGAAAAATACTTCTAGAAAACACGTATGATCTCCAGGAGATTTTAAGAATGGCTAAAACAGATATGCAAGCTCAGAAACATGCCACAAATATGGAAGAAGGAAGACTGAAAGCAATAGAGCTAGTGAGACAAATGCCAAAGTAAGTGGATGTTAGAGAAAAAGTGGAAATGCCGAACAAAGGAAGGAGATTGTGTTACAGATGTGGGTTTCAATTCCCGCATTTGAGAACTTGTCCAGCAATGGGACAACAATGCAAATAATGTGGGAGATACAATCATTTTGAAAGTGTATAGAGGTTTAATAAGAAAAACAGAAGATTAGATTAAAAAGAGAAAATTGGAAGCAAGCCAACCTGGGTACAAAGAAGAGATTTGGAAAAACAAAATATGTAAGGCAAATGGAAGGAGTTGAAGAAGATTTTGAAGGCGAGGTTGAGCAGTCTGAAAGACGTTATATGATGCAAGAAGAAAGTGAACCTCAACAATTCAATACAGTTAAAAGAGCAAATATAAAAAAGACCACCTCAGTGGACTTAATGATTGGTCTGCAAAAGGTTCCATTTGTTCTAGATAGTGGTGCAACGTGCAACATAATGTGGGTAACTGAATATATGAAGATGATAAAACTCCCTCCTTTAATTCCATTGAATGTTAGTTTTTTCAACGTGGAGCTAATAATCCTGTTTTATTTTTAGGAAAGTTTAAAGAAACATTACAATATGGAGTTGTAACAAGCAAAGAAGACATACATGTCTTAAAAGGCGAAGTTCCAGGGCCTTGTCTGTTGAGCAATGTTACTGCTCAGCTCATGGGTTTGTTAGCAATGAACTGCAACATGTCAATAGATCATCCAGTTTTATGAAAATATCCTGGAGATAAAGGCTACAGGTTGGTTTATTACCTCCTCATTAACTTGAGATAGAGCTACCCCTATACCATGCTCTGGGGCATCTGTCTAAACCATAAACTCATTGGAGAAGTCAGGGGCCCTTATCACGGGAGATGTGCACATTGCTTGCTTCAGGGAATGAAATACAGGGCTGCTTCTTGGAAGTCAGCTCAGTCAAAGGGTAAACAATGGTGCCATGGCCCTTGACCAACCTTCTAAATTACCCAGTGAGGCCAGAGAATGCTCTGTCCTCAGTCTGGGTTTTGGGAGGCAGCCAGGCCATGATGGTTTCTATCACGGCCTGAAGGAGTTGCACCTTCCCCGTGGCCACTAGCTGTCCCAAGAACCTTGCCCTATCTGGCACTTACTGGCCCTGATAGTCAGGCTTGCCTCTTGCAGAGCCTAATGCACTTCCTGAAAGTGAAAGAGGTGGTCCTACCAACTGCTACTGAAGTCAGTTATGCCATCCAGGTAGGCAACACTGAAGGCTTCATACTAGCAAGGACCTGGTTCACCAACCGCTGGAAGGTGGCAAGGGCATCCTTTAATCCAAAGGGCATCACCCTATTAGGTAAACTAAAGGACAAAGCAATTACTTTACACATAAACAAAACAATAAGACCAGTAGCGCAAATACATCGAAGGGTACCAGTTCACATGCAGACAAAGGTAGAACAAGAAAAAAAACTATTGCTTTATCACTATATAATTCAAGAAGTGACAGGACCAACAGCTTGGGTGTCACCCATTGTAAGCGTCCCAAAAAAAGGATACTGAAAATACCAGAATATGTGTTGATATGAGAATTCCGAACACAGCTATTGAGAGAGAGTGAGAGAGAGAGAGCGATATCCATGTCCTCATTTGAATGATATGATTAGCAGTATCAACGGGGCTGCATTATTTTCTAAACTTGACTTATACAAATGGTATCATCAGTTAGAAATTGACAAACAGTCAGGATATGTCATAACATTCTCTACGCATTTGGGTCTGTTTAGATGTAAACTGTTAAACTTTGGAATATGTTCAGCTGCGGAATTTTTTCAGGAAATTATAAAGAATGTCATAAGGCCAGTGCAGAACAGTTTGAACTACAGTGATGATATTCTAAGTTTTGGCAACACTCAGGAGTAACATGACCAGGCACTAGATGGTGTATGTCAACAGCTACAGAGAGCAGGGTTGGCACTCAACCTTAAAAAAAATGCGAAATAAATAAAACCGAGTTGACATTCTTTGGGCATATATTTTCTGCTGAAGGAATGAGGCCAGATCCTGTCACAATATCAGCTCTAAATGAAGTACAAAGACCTAAGGATGTAACAGAGATACAGTCATTTTTTGGAATGGCTAGCTATTGTGCAAGGTATATTAAAAAAATTGCAACAGTGAGTTCACCACTCAGAGAACTAACAAGGAAAGGACAAAGATTCTGCTGGAGTAATGAATGTGAACTGGTGTGTAAAGAAATAACGTTAGAAATATCAAATGCAGCGAATTTGAAATATTTTGATCCACATCTATGCACAGAGTTAGTAGTAGATGCCAGTCCGGTAGGTCTGGGTGCAATCTTGGTACAGCATAAACCTGGGAGAGAAATTCCTAGATTTGTGGTCTCTCATGCCAGCAACAGTCTATCTGAAGTAAACCAAAGGCACTCTCAGCCTGAAAAAAGAAAGTATGGCTGTTGTCTGGGCATGTGAACATTATCATGACTTTATTTATGGTAAGCCATTTGTAATCATCACTGGTCATGAAGCTCTCATTTCTATTTTTGGAAACCCAAAAACAAAGATGCCACAGAGAATTGAAAGATGGGGAATGAGGCTGATGGATTATGATTTTAGAATCATTCATACACCAGGAAAAAGTAACCCAGCAGATTACTTGTCTAGACACCCATGTAAAACAGAGGCAGAGCAGCAATCGGAAGCAGAAGAATATGTATGTTTCATAGTAAAATCAGCAGTGCCAGGAATTGTTAAGGAGGAAGAACTAATGAAAGCAACACAAACAGATGACAGTATCCAAGAAGTGAAAAGAATTAGGCATGAAAATAACTGGAAATTGATAAACAATGCAAGCCGATTTAGTTCAAATATAAAGAAGCATGATATATTAGCATTCAAAAATATACAATCTGAGATGTCCATGGCTTCGCCTGGAATATTACCAAGGGGCAACAAAATATTAATTCCAGCAAAATTGCAACAACGAATCATTGACTTGGCATATGAGGCATTTCTGTCACAAAGAATTTCTTAAGAGAGAAACTGTAGTTTCCTGGATTAGATAAACAAGTAGAAGAGGTTGTCCAATCCTGTTACATATGTCAATGTACCACTAAAGAAAGAGGAATGGAAGAATTCCAAATGTCTGAATTACCGAATGCTGTATGGTCCAATATAGCAGCAGACTTTTATGGACCGTTGGACTCAGGGCACTATCTGCTAGCGATATTAGATGAATAATCTTGTTTCCCCATTGTGAAAGTGGTGTCATCAATGTCTGCATCAACAACACTACCAGTTCTGGATTAAATATTCTCTGCTTGGGGAATACCTGGCACCTTGAAAACTGATAATGGGCCACCATTCAATGGGAATGACTTTTAAAAACTCATGGATTATCTAGGTATAGTGCATAGAAAAATAACTCTGATGTGGCATCAAGCTAATGGAATAGTAGAAAGGTTGATGGCTACCATTAAAAAGGCTGTACAGAGAACAAAACTTTGCAAATATCAATAAATAAAGCATCATGTCAAGTTTTTCGAGATTATCGGAATACTCCACTCATGTCAACTGGAAAATGCCCATCTGATTTAATGTTTGGTCAGTCAAGACAAACTTGTCTACCACATCTACTTGCGAAAGCCTAAAAAGATTACAAGGAAGTGATGGAAAAGGATAGAGGCAAATGACAAAATGAAATATTATGCACAGAATGGAAAAAGATTTCAAGACAGCACCAAGTAGGTGATTTGGTTCTGATTCGACAACAGCAAGTGAAAAAGTCACAAAGTAGATTTGATCCTATACCTCTAGAGGTAACACATGTTAAAGGAACGGCAGTAACAGCAGAAAATGATGGCAAATTGATAATCAGGAATAAAAGTTTTTTTAGGAAAATCAAACAAAGCCATGAACAAGAAAATACACAAGTGAATGGACAAGGAAATGAGCTGATGCTCAGGAAATCTGAAAATATTCTGAAAAGGCCTGAATGATTATTGTATATTGTTGAATTGTTTTTTTCCATACTTTTCTCTTTTTTCCTTTCCTTTTCTTTAAACAGGGGGAGGGGGAGATGTGATCATGTGATGATCTGTTCCAATGTGATGTTACCTGGACTGGTAAGGGAGCAGGGTTCTGGATTGGATGTGTAAAGGTTTTTCAAGGGATAATAAGGCAGTTGAATGATGGGGTTTAGACTAGCTGTAACGGAGGTAATGAGCTCTAATAAATACGCTATAATCAATTATCTCTGGAAGCCTATTTCTTACACCCTGGCCAATAAAAGTTTGGAACAAGCCTTGCAGCAGTCTTGTCTTTGCCCAGTTGTCCTGCCAGGGGAATTGTGTGAGCTAGCTCCAGTAGGAAGGCCCTGTAGCATCGGGCTACCACCGGACCCTTGTTGGCCCCTGCACAGGAACCTTAGGATCATTATAAAGGAGGTTGTCCTCCCTGTAAAATGGGGTGAACACCAGAGACATCACCTGATGCTTGGGATTCAGCCTGTTGCCTCATGGTCTTAAGGGTTGGTCACTCTCTGTGTGCCCTACAGAACTCCTTCTTGGAGAGTCCTCCTTCTACATGCCATTCAGCAATGACAGTAAGATTACCAAGGGGAGCAATGCTCTCATCAGTAGGCTCTGGGACAGCCACTGCAGGTGCCCCATCCACCTCACTGGGAGTACATTCAGGGGCTGTTTACCCATGCCCCCTGCCTTTCCCCATCTTAGCAGCTGGCTGGGCCATTATTCGAAGGCTCCAGTCATTTTTTTACTCCCATCTTGGGCAGTCATGGACCTTGTTGTAGCACAGATACAATCAGGTAGTCCTAACATCTCCACATAAGCCTTGAGCTCCACTTCCTTTCAGATAGTGTTCTCAATGTCATTACCCAACACATAGTTCACAGGCATGGCAGAGCTCACTATAACTCTCAGAATACACAAATCTCCCCACTCAAATTGAACCAGGCCCACTGGATTGTTTCTCTCACTGTTGTCAGCCACCACTACTTAGTGGAATGAATTGGGAATTACATGCTCTGGGCAAACCAGCTGACTCCTTACCATAGTCATACTGGCTCCTGTATCCCTCAGAGTTTCCACACCCTTCTCTTTGATGGTGACACATTGTCTATACATTGAGTATTTTAAGGCACATGGATCTTGGGAACCACCTTGCTGTCACCCAGGGCCACTAGGGTAACCCCACTAACACCCACCCCATTAACTGGGACAAACGTCTCCCACAGCACTTCACTAGCCACCCCAGGAATCTTTCCTCATTTTGAGGTGGTTCCTTTTTTTGCACACTTGGGATCCCCCCAGTAGTGTCCATACTCATAGAACTCATGTTACTTAATAGGCTTGGGCTGCTGACCTTTCCAGTGTAGGTTTTCTTCTGGTGGCTAGTTTGGGAATGTGAATCAGACACTTTCCCCTTTGAGTTTTTTGGGGGGGCTTTAGAGAGATCTGTCTTTTTATCTCCCCCTCCTTGTTCTTACGGGAACCCTGATCACCCTTTTGGGAGTCCCCCACCAGATGCCTTCTAGACACTCTTGTGATGACCCAGGCATCTTCCTCCTTAGCAAGCTTCCTGGGGTCATAAAGCTTGCAATCAACCAGGTGTGGGCACAACTCTGTAAAACAAATATCAAGAATGTGCTCCTTTAAAATTAAGTTGTCCAGCCCTAAATAATAATCTACTTTGCTGCCCCTCACCCAGCCCATCAGTAGCTTGCCAGCACAGTCTAAGCAATCAACCCAGCTCTGTGTGCTTAGCTGGTGGCTGGCCCTAAATCACTGCATACACTTTTCACTTCATCACAGTATAGCATGTCTGGTCCCCCACCTCTAGTATAAGAAGAGTGTCCCTCTCCACTGTGGACATGTTCCGCCATAGACTACCACCCCTGAACTCCTCTGCGCCCTTGTGTTCTCTTAGAGCCTATAACACAAGTGACACAGTGACGCTGCCCAATTGAATCCCTCATTACACTGCCACCGGCACCGGACATGGTTTAAATTTAACTAATGCTGATTACAGCTCTCTATAACTTACATGTGCATAAATAACCCCAGTAGCACAGCTCTCCACTGAAGACTTTCAGCACCTACAATTTTAAAAATCCTGTGTGTGGAACAATTCTTAACCATACAGCTTCATGGTCTCTAAAAATATAATGCACCGGGAACAGCCATGAGACCGAGAAGTTTGTCTTCTTGGATGCCCTGAAGAAGCCAAGATATGGGCGAAACCTGTTGGCTGTATTCACAGTTCTTCACAGAACATGAAATATTTTTATTTAAGAAGTTTTATATAGCGCTGGCCAGACCCGAAGGTATCGGAGCGCTTTACAGCAGGAGGGAGAGAAATCAAATACAGGATATAGAATAAAACATAAGTATTCATAAGTGTTCAAAAGTTACAATTGTGCTGAGCGTCCGAGGTGTGCCATTGAGGTAGAGAGGTCTAGGGGTCTGAGGTGCGCCATTGAGGTAGAGAGGTCTAGAGGTAATCTCGATGCATGGATAAAGTCTTAGGCTGAAACGTTCGTCGAGCGGTGACCAAGGCGGTGGGTTGGGGAGAGGGGATGAGGTAGGCAGTGGAAGAGCATTACCAGGTGACTGCCGAGTGGAGGCTTGTGAGTTACGGATTTCAGTTCGGGAAGGCACGGTTGAGGTAGAGGTCTTTTAGAAGACTTTTGAATTTTGCAAAGGAGGGGGTAGTTCTGGTGTCATCAGGGATGGTGTTCCAGATTTTGGGTGCGTGTCCTGCGAAGGAGCGGGCTACGGTTTTTTGTTTGCGCGTTTTCAGGGGAATGACGAAGAGGGAGTTGGAACTCCTGAGGCTTCTAGACTGGCCGGCTTTCTTAAGTTTAGAGGCTAGGTATTCCGGTTTCCCTGTGTGCAGGGCTTTGTGTGTGAGGCAGGTAGTTCTGAAGCTGGCACGCATTTCCACAGGAAGCCATTTTAGTTCTCTGAGTGCGGGAGATATGTGGTCATATTTTTTGACTCCAGTGACCATTCTGGCAGCTGCATTGAGAGTTTTGAGTGGCGCTAAGTGGGAGAGAGCTGTACCGGAGAGGACTGCGTTCCCATAGTCCAGTCTAGACAACACCAGTGATTGGGTGGCTTTTTCGAGGTCCATGGGTGGAATGTGGGGTTTGATTTTATTGAGAAGCTTCAGATTGAGGAAGGCACTCTTTGCGGAGTTCTTGATGTGGTTGGTCATGGTTAGCTTGTGATCAAGGGTGATTCCAAGTGATTTTACCAAGTTTGCCAGGGTGAGATTACCGTTGAGAGCATTGATTGCTTTCAGCCATTCTACGATTTGCGGGTTTTCTTCCTTATTGGAGATGAGGAGGATTTCGGTTTTTCCCTGGTTGAGTTTAAGGTGGTTTGCTGATAGCCATTGTTGAACTTCTCTGAGAGTATTGTTGAGTCTTAGAATGTCATTATTGGAGGAGATTTCCAAGTAGATCTGGGTGTCATCTGCATATAGATGGAAGGGGATGTTGACTTTTTTCAGAATGGTGGTGAGGGGTTCCATGTATATGTTGAACAATTGAGGGGAGAGAACGGATCCTTGGGGGGCATCTCTGTTAACGTGGAGAAGGTCGGACGTAAAGGATTTGATTTTTATCCTTTGGGAGCGATTTTGAAAGAAGGAGGAGAACCATTGAAGGGCCACCTTGTCTGCATCTACACAGTCTTTGAGAGCCTTGATGAGAAGACTGTGATCCACCGTGTCAAAGGCTGCTGACGGGTCTAGGAGGATGAGTAGGCAGCAATGGTCCGAGTCAAGGGAATTGAGGATGTCATCCACAATGTTAAGGATTGCAGTATCGGTTTTACAACCATTTTCTAAAGCCCGATTGGTGTTGGTCCAGCAGATTAATATTGTCAATATGTTGGTTCAGTTGTCGGAGAACACATTTTTTGAGGGTTTTGGCAAAGAAGGGAAGATTGGAGACAGGTCTGAAGTTGTTCAGGTCATTGGTGTCTAGGCCTGGCGTCTTCAGAAGTAGTGTGACTAGGCCGACTTTGAGGCAATCTGGTATGATGCCAGTTTTTAAGGAGCTGTTTATGATTTCACACCATTGCTGGGGTCAGTTTTTGCAGGCAGGATGGAGGTTGATGTCAAGTAGTTCAATCTTGATGATTTTGTCGTTAAAGAAGTTGGCAAAGCTGTCACATAAGTCTTTGGAAGCCTTGACTTGGGTAGTAGACGACTTGGACATTTGTTTTTTGATGATGTTAAAGAGTTATTTTGGTCTGTTTATAGCCTTGTCCAGCGCGGTGCAGAAAACGTTGTTTTTTTCATTATTGATATGTCTTTTGTACTTTTTAGGGTGAGGCCTCCGCCCACGTAAGTGGGAGGAGTTTCGAGATCCTAATGTTAAAGAAGAGAAAAAAAAAGTATCTCCTAGGGCTTTTGCGAGACAAATTCCACACATTCCTTAGTCTGGTATCTCATCTGGCCAGTGATTCGTCTTCGTTGTGGTGTCGTTTTAATAGGCTTGAAGTGATAGGGTAAATGTAGTTTTCGGACGCCATGTTGGGCATTTTTCGTGCGTGCTCGCGCAAAGAAGTACATTAATTATAATTAGGAGCTGTCAGGGTGCCTCCGTAAGTGAATCCAGATGGCCGGGCGCGTTCACCATTCAGCAGCGCTCAGCGCGCAGCTGCTCCATGCCAGGCCGGGAAAGGGCTTCATTAGTTCAAGAATTCTAAAAGCAAGCATCTATCGGAAGTGGGAGATAGGAACCTTTTGACTGGTTTCATATAGTTCAGAGATTCACTTTCATTCCTCTTTAAATATCACTCTTTAGGTGTTCAAGGTTTGTGTATATTTTTTTTACATATCTTAAGACAATCCAAAAGTATTTTTTCAAGATGAAATGCCAAAGCAGCACAATGCAGAGCAATGACATACTACAAGTGGCATACTATAATATTTTTTTAATAAGGGGCAAGACGTTGAAAGCCTAATAGCATTCTCAAAGTTTATGTGTAGTGTTCATAAAAGCAGCAAATCTGGGATAAGCTGGGGGGAACTGTCTTTCGCTCTAAAGGCTGTCTGTCAACAGGTTTCCCCTTTCAGAAGTCTAACTGGAATTCTTCAGGACTGTTTATATGGAGTAGTTGCACTATTCTAGCAGACAGTAAAGCATCTGATTACAGTGGTCTTGGGGGCAGAAAACATGACCGCCTTGCTCCTGTCACACTCACATACGTGTATATGACAATTGTGAGAGTGCAGTTTGAGAGTTGAGAGTGCAGTTTGAGAGTTGAGAGTGCAGATTGAGAGTTGAGAGTGCAGATTGAGAGTGCAGATTGAGAGTGCAGATTGAGAGTGCAGTTTGAGAGTGCAGTTTGAGAGTGCAGTTTGAGAGTGCAGTTTGAGAGTGCAGTTTGAGAGTGCAGTTTGAGAGTGCAGTATGAGAGTGCAGTATGAGAGTGCAGTATGAGAGTGCAGTATGAGAGTGCAGTATGAGAGTGCAGTTTGAGAGTGGTGTTTGAGAGTGCAGAGTGGAGATTGAGAGTTGAGAGTGCAGTTTGAGAGTGCAGAGTGGCGGTGCAGAGTGGCGGTGCGGAGTGGCGGTGCGGAGTGGCGGTGCAGAGTGGCGGTGCAGAGTGGCGGTGCAGAGTGGGGGTGCAGAGTGGGGGTGCAGAGTGGGGGTGCAGAGTGGGGGTGCGGCGGTGCAGAGTGGCGGTGCAGAGTGGTGGTGCAGAGTGGCGGTGCAGAGTGCAGAGTGGGGGTGCAGAGTGGGGGTGCAGAGTGGGGGTGCAGAGTGGGGGTGCAGAGTGGGGGTGCAGAGTGGGGGTGCAGAGTGGCGTTGCGGCGGTGCAGAGTGGCGGTGCAGAGTGGCGGTGCAGAGTGGCGGTGCAGAGTGGCGGTGCAGAGTGCAGAGTGGCGGTGCAGAGTGGCGGTGCAGAGTGGCGGTGCAGAGTGCAGAGTGGCGGTGCAGAGTGGCGGTGCAGAGTGGCGGTGCAAAGTGGCGGTGCAGAGTGCAGAGTGGCGGTGCAAAGTGGCGGTGCAAAGTGGCGGTGCAAAGTGGCGGTGCAAAGTGGCGGTGCAGAGTGCAGAGTGGCGGTGCAAAGTGGCGGTGCAAAGTGGCGGTGCAGAGTGCAGAGTGGCGGTGCAGAGTGGCGGTGCAGAGTGGCGGTGCAGAGTGGCGGTGCAGAGTGGCGGTGCAGAGTGGCGGTGCGGCGGTGCAGAGTGGCGGTGCAGAGTGGCGGTGCAGAGTGGCGGTGCAGAGTGCAGAGTGGCGGTGCAGAGTGGCGGTGCAGAGTGCAGAGTGGCGGTGCAGAGTGGCGGTGCAGAGTGCAGAGTGGCGGTGCAGAGTGGCGGTGCAGAGTGGCGGTGCAGAGTGGCGGTGCAGAGTGGGGGTGCAGAGTGGGGGTGCAGAGTGGGGGTGCAGAGTGGCGGTGCAGAGTGCAGAGTGGCGGTGCAGAGTGGCGGTGCAGAGTGGCGGTGCAGAGTGGGGGTGCAGAGTGGGGGCGCAGAGTGGGGGCGCAGAGTGGGGGCGCAGAGTGGGGGCGCAGAGTGGGGGCGCAGAGTGGGGGCGCAGAGTGGGGGCGCAGAGTGGCGGCGCAGAGTGGCGGCGCAGAGTGCAGAGTGGCGGTGCAGAGTGCAGAGTGGCGGTGCAGAGTGGCGGTGCAGAGTGGCGGTGCAGAGTGGCGGTGCAGAGTGGCGGTGCAGAGTGGCGGTGCAGAGTGCAGAGTGGCGGTGCAGAGTGGCGGTGCAGAGTGGCGGTGCAGAGTGGCGGTGCAGAGTGCAGAGTGGGGGTGCAGAGTGGGGGTGCAGAGTGGGGGTGCAGAGTGGGGGTGCAGAGTGGGGGTGCAGAGTGCAGAGTGGCGGTGCAGTGGTGCAGAGTGGCGGTGCAGTGGTGCAGAGTGGCGGTGCAGAGTGCAGAGTGGGGGTGCAGTGGTGCAGAGTGGCGGTGCAGAGTGGCGGTGCAGAGTGGCGTTGCAGAGTGGCGTTGCAGAGTGGCGGTGCAGAGTGGCGGTGCAGAGTGGCGGTGCAGAGTGCAGAGTGGGGGTGCAGAGTGGGGGTGCAGAGTGACAGTGAGTGCAGAGTGACAGTGAGTGCAGAGTGACAGTGAGTGCAGAGTGACAGTGAGTGCAGAGTGACAGTGAGTGCAGAGTGACAGTGAGTGCAGAGTGACAGTGAGTGCAGAGTGACAGTGAGTGCAGAGTGACTGCAGAGACAGTGTGTCAGGGTGCACATTGTGTGAGTGTGCAGAATGAGTGTGCAGGGTAAACAGTGTGTGACTATGCAGGGTGACATTGGGAGTGTGCGGGTGAGCAGTGTGTGAATGTTACGGGGCAGTGTGTGAGTGTGCAGAAAACACCACACACACATACACCACACACACATAATGCACACACAAACCACACACCTCAGTCTCTCAACACCACACACTTGTCACCACTCAACACAACACACTCACCACCACACTCACTCCCCAGGCTCACCCCCACAGACTCACCAGCATACACTCACCAGCACACAGAAAACAACACACACAACAACACGCCCCCAGCCGTCAATGAATGCTTTCACCATGCACAAACACCAACAACCATCATCCATCTGTGCACGCTTTTACCAAGCACACACCCACCAGCCATCAGTGCACCCTTCCACCAGGCACACACACCTCCAGCCGGCAGTGCACTTTTCCACCAAGCAATCGCAGTATGGTACACTTTACTTTTAAACATATTCATATAAAGCACAGCATGCCACCATTGGTAAAATTACAATTCAACCAACATACTTCCACTACACACCACATGCACACACTCCATAACACATGGCAAAAAGACATTGGCATTTACAAAGCCATTAGCTCAAACTCAAATAAATCCGAGCCCGATTGCATTTCTAATGCTTGTTTCTTGCTGCTTTGAGTTCTTCGCAGAGGCTGGAGGAGGGATTCTTTCTCCAGAGACGTTCTGTGGCTCTAAGTTGCCTCTTTTCCTCGTTGATGTCCTTGTTGAACCAGGATCTGGAGGGGATATTCCTGGGTTTTTTCAGTTTCATTGGAACTAGTTGGTCTAAGATGGAGGACAAGTGTTGTAGTGGGATGTGAGTTCTGTAGTTGAGAGGACATCCGGTGAGATGGGGAGGAGGGTGCTTATTTTTTTCTTCCAAGTCAGCTGTGTTGATCTGTGTTAGGTTTCTTGACCATGTAGGGGGGTCTTTGATGGAAAGTTGACACATGATCGGTTGCAAGATGTGGAAAAGGATTCGGTGGTGGTCTGACCAGTTGACCGGAAGGATGTGGTCTATTGTGATTGCATCGTGTTGGGCGATGATGGCATCCATGATTGCCCCTTTGTTATGAGTTTCTTTTGAGCAGTGCTGGATAAGGTTGTTGGAATGTAATAACTCGTTCAGGTTTTGTACTGGAGCGCTGTTTTTATCATTCCAGTGGAGGTTGAGGTCGCCCAGAATTAGGTTGTTGCTATCTCGGAGAGAGCAGTGGGCGATCAGGTCTGACAGGTGTTCTGTGAACGTGACTGTGTTGCCTGGGGGATGATATAGGAGGTGGCAGTGTAGTAGATTGTTGTTACTGGTTTTGATGTTGACAGTTAGGCATTCGAAGGAGTTGTAATTGAAGGTATCAATTTCGGTCACTGACAGGTTGTTGTCGTGAATGTTTGCTAAGCCTCCGCCTTTTTGGTCTTTTCTATCTTTGTTGATGATAGAAAAGCCCGGGGGTATGAGCATATCCAAGATAGGAGGAGAGGAGTCATTGAGTCAGGTCTCGGTGATGAAGGCTATATCTATATCATGGTTAAGGACGGATTCTGCTTGCTCTGTGGCATGTTTTGTGGCAGATCTGCAGTTTATGAGCATGCCGTTAGTACGGGGAGTCTCTTTTTTTGGTTCAGGTGTTGCAGAAGCAGTAGGGATGTTGATGAGAGAGGTTGGGGGTCTAGGGGGGTTTCGGGATGGAGTGCTCACTTCTGAATCCGGTGATTACCTGAATCGTGGATTGCAGGATGTGGGTGGAGGGGGTGGTGTATGAAGAGGCCAGCTTAGTCACTTCCTCAGAGGACATGGCTTCCATAGTTTTATTCGGTCTCAGGGCATGGATCGAGAAGGGGCATGAGGTCTGGCTAGGGAGTGGGGCCTTGGGAAGCCTAGGGTGTGTAGGATTGGGGGAGATGGGAGTAGAGTGAGTGTTTAAGGGGGGATTATTGAGTGTCGCGAGGTTGGTTAGGATGTGATTCAGGCCCTGTATTATAATGGCGACTTGGCTTTCAATAAGGGAGAGACGGCAGCCCGTTTCTTCTTGAGGGGAGGTGGGTTGCTTCTGGGTAGGGTCTTCTCAGCGAGGAGAAGAACTGACAGTGTTGTGGTGTCTTCTGGTAGTAGTTGTGTTGTCAGTTTGGGATATGGGATAAGGCATAGGGTGAGGGGGGTCGTCTTGTGGTAGTTGTTTTTTATTGCAGGTAGGTATAGGCCGGTGATTGGGAGACTTGGGGTGTGTATTGAGGTCGCCCGGTAGTGTTTGGAGGGCGGTTCTGCACAGGGAGTTGTTCCAGAGGATGGACTAGTGCAGGAGGGGGCGCCTTGTTCCTGGTGGTGGAGGAATTAGAGAAGGTTAGAGGAGGAGCGTAGATGATTGTGAAATAAAGGATATCATTGATGAATATAAACCTCTTGTTTCATCTGCCTTTGTTTGGCAATTTTGCTGTTATTTTGCTATTTATTATTCCTGTTGCCTCTCAGATTCTTGTGTTATTTGCTGATTTATTTGTGGTTCCAACTGGTGGCGAACCATTTCTTGAAGAGGGCAACTGCAAATGTGTTAATTTCTCTGACACTTACAGCAACACGTGATTGTGCGGTAAGCCATCCCTAGCCACCATTGTTTGTTTGATACTCTTACAGCCTTTTCATGGGCTACAAACTACTTGTCTAAGTCATCCCCCACCACATAACTGGGCCCCAGCACCAAATCTTTGGGTATTTTGAATCATGACTCATGGGAAGAAAGGTATGCCTCTACCATTACTGTTGCTGGACCCTACTTCCAGGGCTCTTACATCCAGTTCTCTGAGGCTCAATTCATGGGCGAGCTTCTTCTCCTCCATCGCTAACCTCCTCTCAGCCAGAACCTGCTCTTTCTCAAGCTTAGCAAGTTCCAACTTCAGTTTTCATTCCTCCCTCCTATCTGCAAGCTCCTCTAGGGAAACGTTCTTGCAGGAGATACTGCTTCCTGCTCTGGGAACCACCACTGCTTCTGGGAAGTTACTGGCCCCACCACATTGCCTGCTCCTCATCTAGGTCACCATCTCTTGCAACCTGGATCTCTGACCGGGCGCTTAAGGTTTTCTGCAGCTCCACCTTCCTGGTGAATCCTCTCATAGAGACATGAAACTCCTTGCAAAAGATCTTCATCTGAGCCACAGTATAAGACTCTAACTTGACCAGATTAAACTCTACAACTTCAGGTGCAAGTGCAGCTTCTCCAGATTGAGACATAATTTGGCAGAAAATAACAATAGACCTATTAGGGAGAATTGAGAAAAAAACTCGAATTGGTCTAAGCATACAGTGATAGTGAACAATGAGTTTTTGTATGGTGATTCAGCACTTGGCCAACCCTCTTAACACTATTATCTGATGGACCTTTTTCACTGACTGCAAGGTAAAGGAAGTTAGCATTTAATCAAACTATCTCATTAACTGTGCAACCCATTTGGCTACACATTAAGGACCAGGAATAAGTGACTATAGTTAAGAAGAATTATTAAAAGTTAGCAGTCAGGTTAAGGTAAACAAATCTCAATACCATGCAGTAAAGATACAGAATAACTACTGGATAACCCAACCCCCTAAAGTAGTTCAGGCATAACAGAATAAGGCAGATAAGAAGTATGATCAAAATCAATAATTGAATTTGATGCCCAGACAATACATACGTATAGTCTAAAACCGTCTATATTAAGTCCAAGCTAAAGAGGATGGTTTAAACCCCAAAATGATCTAAAAAATCAGGGAAATGCAGAAAAATAGGAGAAAGGGGGAAAGTATGGGAAGGTGCTGAATGGAGTCAGCAGTTCAGAGGTTTGGCCACAGGTTTTCTTGGGACAGGGAAATGAGTGTTAGCCTAAGCCATACTCATTACAAGTCTAAGGCTCTCCAAGTCCAAAGAAAAAGTAGCGTATCCTCAGACAGTGTGGTAACCAGTTATTACCATGAAAATCTCCAAATCAACACCTCTTTGTTCGCATCATCAGGGGCTTCATTGTCCTTTCTATTCCCATGTTGTGAGCTGAAATATTTACCAAATATCCCAGGCCAAACCTGGAAATGATATTGGCCTTGATTACCTGTGAGCCTCTGCAACATCAATAAATGGAAACTTTCAGTTGACACTCTGCTCTCCATGTTTCTTGCTACGGTGTTCTACTCAGGCTCTCTCTATTGAAAGAACAATGTTGCATGTATTCTCAACCTAACAAACCATGTGAATGTCGCTGCAAGGAAAAGACACACAAGCAGAAAATGGAAAACAGCATTTCATGCAGAAAGAAATAAGGGCTTAGTTAGGACAAGTTTAACATATTAAATCAATTGTGTATATTTCATATACGTATGCACATTCAATCACAAATGAATGTAAAATGTCAGGACATTAGATTCATATTACACGTTGCAGGCAGATGAAATAATATGAGTGCACATATATAGATGCGTCAAGAACTACATTATAAATGCAAATATGAAACATTAGTCTTTCTCATTTCTAAAGTAAATAGATTTTAATAGTGTGAGGATGTTTGTTGTCAAACCTGTAAGGAGTATATATCGTTTAATAATGTTAAGGCATACAGTACATATGATTCCTAGTTCTACAGTAAATCCACTTCAGTAATAAATTCAGGTGCAACACTTGACATTAATATTTTTAAGACACACAGAGTACATTGCTAAGTGCATGTTTATATTGCATATTTGTGTCTTGTAAAGATGGAACCAAAACAACGCTGCTCCAATGGTACTGCACAAACACAAGTCAAATCCTCACTTCTGATCACCAGTGTTAGAGCTGAGATTCCTGGGGGGTTGAGGTATGCACTGAGGCCAGGCAGGAACCACCACTCTAGTCATAGTAAGCTAAGTACCCACTAAAAGAAAGCCTATATTCACCCAGTCAGTCAGGTTTATCTAAAGAGAAAATATTTAATAATTTCTGCAACAGACACACACACACACACACACACACAGTAACACAATGAATACACCACAAAAAACTCCAAACCAGTTTAGAAAAAAATAGTCTACAATATTCTGAATAAAACAAGACCAAACCGATAAAAATCCAATATATAGAAGATGAGATATTGAATTTCAAAAGAATAAGCAAAAAATAGCACTTAGAAGCAAATAGGGCTTTCGGTGTTATTTGAGGAAACGTTGGATTGGGTCAAAGTAAAAGTTCAGGCAAACTGCTGTGGAGCACCGGCAGGCTACAGGACCCAAACAGGCCCCGGTGAACAAAGAACCTTTCCTGGTCGCAACATCGAAATACTTCGTGAGCTGTGTCAATGCGGGTCCCGTAAGTCAAAGATGCACCCAATAAGCCCTTGGAGAATTCCTGAAGTGAAGGCAGAGACCATCTATCTTTTAGCAAAGTCAGGGAAAAGCAGGCAGCAGGGCAACAAGCAGAAACGCAGGCCTTTCAGATCAGCAGTCCAGTTGAGTCCTTTAAGCAGCACAGTAGTTCTTCTGGCAGAGCTTCAGTTACAAGTCCAGTAGTGTATGATTTGAGGGGGTCAGAGACCTAGAACGTATACCCAAGAGTGCCTTTGATGCACAGGTGACTTTAAAGCAGCTCCTTGAAGTGAAAAGGTCCTCCTTTCAATACAGCCCTGTCTGCCAGGTTATATGTGGAGGTGTGGTAAATCAGCCCTTTCCTGTGGGGACAATGCACTATCTATTCAGTGAAGTGTTAGCCCCTCCCTTTCCATCCTGCCCAGGCAGGACCATCAGAATGCATATGTATGTAGATGGGTACTCACACACACACCTATCGTCCTGTGTTTGTGGATGTCTAGAGGACATGCACAATTTGTAGCTGTCACCACCCAAGACGTGTATTAAAGACATGCTGCAAGGCACACAGAGCAGTTAGTGCAGAGAAATGTCGGCTTTCTAAAAGTTGAAGAAAAAAGAAATCTGCAGCTGGAATGCACTTCTTTAGACTTGTTCAAACTAAATAATCATTACATCCAAAATTCATACAAGTGTGCACCTAGTAAGGGGCTCTGCCAGCCACCTAATTAAAAAATGAAACCTAACAAACCCAGATATATATCTGAGAATACTAAGTGCACTACAAGTAAGCCACTTAACCATAAGTGGACATAAACTTAACGCGCCACATAAACAAATAGTTACAAATGAAACAGTTCTTAAATTGTGTAAACTACGGATGAATTACTGTATCCGATCTTTCAGAAATTGATCAGACGTGGAGTTGCTCAATCTGCTTTTATTTCCGTATGTTTCAGATGAAATCAATTCCATGAAGGAAACTCAAAAATGCTTAAATGTCAGCAAGTTGATCAACAGAGTGATTTCTCCCAATGCATTTTGGGCTTTTTCACTAGCAATTTGCCAGTGGAATCTAAAGACATTAACATCTGAATCAATGACAGTAACTGCTGATGAGTCATACAGTATCAAAAATAAGAAAAAAACGAGAAAGCTCATTGGAGGGCAGGGCCAATGTAATAGATGTAAACAGACTAAAAAGATAGAAAAATAACCAGAGATAACCAAAGTGCTAAAAAAAACACGGAAGATAAATGTACGAGAGAAGAGCTGATATGAATATAGTATCAAGGTTGTAGATAAAAGAACCCTGCGTGCCGTCACATGCTTAAACGTAAAGTGCTATCAAAGTGAATCATGACCAACTCGCAAACATGCAATGGTGTAATAAATAGTGAAATGATAGTGAGCATGATAAGTCAGCATACCTCTAACGATAAGCGTCAAGCCAACTGGCACGGTATAAAAACCCTCAACTGTAATACAAAAATATATCATTATGTATATTTGGGCTGCACTGTTCCTATGGGGAGCAGGTCCAAGACTAATTTGTATATGGCTGAGTCCAATTTGGGGTGGCATGGTGAGCAAATAAATTATGGATTTATCGCAGATCTGTGACTAGGGATGAACATTTGACAATGTTCAGCATTCTGTCAATCATCTTCTTGTGTTGCTATAGGAAAGTAATCCAGTCATGTGTAAGAGGCAGGCATAAAGCCCACTCTGTGTACTAAATTATTTACAATAGGACTTTGACAACATTTAGGCAAGATCAAAAAAAGGGGCTTGCTTGATTGATTTTCCTAAGAATCTGGTTCATAAATGTATTGAAGGGGGGGTTCCTTTAGTGGTATTTAAATGCAAATAGTATAATCATACAAAATATAATTGTCTGTATCTAGTATAGTAATATATTGTTGGGACACACTATGTGAAATCAACATATTATCACTATTCATCAGTCAGATGTGTGTAGGAAATCATTCATAGCCTCCAGAAAATATGACAAGATATATCAGAGAACAATCTGTTTACTTAGGTCTATTCACATATTTTAAACGTTGAGCTTAATGAACAAGTGTGATGAAATCATGAAGAGTGCCATCAATCGTGTGGTAGAGTACACTCTCCTTCTGCACTGGTACCAGGGGCATCTCACCATTAAGGGTGGCGGGGCTCCTCACTACTCCATTTCCTAAAGCATGATGAATGCATCATTTTAGGATTGCTCAACATAGTATTGTTATGCTTGGAGATGAGCTAGAAGGATGTTGTGAAGTTGGATATATTTAGATCGCATAGATATTAAGTGCAGGTGAGGATGACGAATGGGCACATTTGTTCGGTGTCTGTCTCTAACATTTATTCTTTGTCCTTAGATGTTCAGAGTAGAGGGATGAATGTACATGAGGTATTGAAATAGAGTCACTCAATTGGTAAGTGGTTCAGCTTCCAGGTGTAGGTCAGGACTAAGCCAAACAAAATGTTGTTCATGCCAGCATAATCTTGTCTACTTTCTGCATATCGTGTTTCACTTGTTACCTAAAATGTACACGGTTATGTCTTCAAATCATGTAGCATGTTTGATCATTTGAGTGAGTAAAAATCCTATTGCAGGGGAACGAAAACAACATGAACAAACAGAATGTAAACCGCTGCTGTTCACATACTGTAAGAGTTTGTGCTTTTTTTAGTGTGAAAACTTCTTCCAATACAAAATTGACACAAGGACATATTTCACATTAAAACAGCAGAACATTCCATATCAGTATTTTGTATACCGTATTTTCCGGCGTATAAGACGACTGGGCGTATAAGACGACCCCCCCTACTTTTCTTGTTAAAATATAGGGTTTGGGCTATACTCGCCGTATAAGACTATCCCTCTTCCAACGCACACCACGTTTTTATATAGTGCGGACTTTACCCGAAGGTGTCAGAGCCTTTAATCAGAGCGGCATTGATCAGTGCAGCAGCGCCTGTTATCAGAGAGCGCCCGCGCGGGCCTGGCAGCGGCCGATCTGCTCGTCCCCCAACCAGAGGGCCAAGACTCCAGTGCCTGCTCTGCCGTGCTCCACTTCGCAGCCAAAGCCACCGAGGAGGGGCTGCCAGCCCCTGCCAAACTTTTACTGCGTTTGCCCAGGACTATGGGCCGTGCATAACTTTGCTTCTGCGATTCACAGCAGTAATTGCCAGTGTCCCCCACAGTCTCATAAGCACCATGGGCGTCACTCAGCACACCAAGTCCGCCTCACTTCTCTCACCGCTTATGGCACAGCAGTCCAGAGCACTGTAGTACCTTCTGCAGGGGCCGCCTTCAGTAGCAACTGACCCCTGCCATCGATCTATGGGCGCAGCTCCTCACAACGTTAAGTTGCATGAGACGACACCCGGCGTATAAGACGACCCCCGACTTTCGAGAAGATTTTCAAGGGTTAAATCGTCTTATACGCCAGAAAATACGGTAATTTCATGTAATGATTTGGGCAAATTACTCCAATTACACCCAAGCCTAAAGAGACGGCTTTTGGAAGATAATAGGAAAGCCTCTGTTACATTGTCTCTTGGTACAATCACTGCTAGATGGCAAGCATCATTTTCTTTTAGGTCAATTAACTCTGCTAATGTAAATGGAGAGACATATTTTGGAAGGTTTTGCCTGAATTTAGGGTATGGAAGAAGGACACCAGTCCATCACTCATAGGTCATCTACTGCAATAGATTGTTCAGGTCCAGTGGACATTATCTTTTTACAGTTAGAAGACAAGCTCGTTGACTTGATTTTTTTGTTACTGCTTTTCGGTTTGTTTAATTTAGAGCTCAAATGGGGTAGTATGGGTGAAATGGCACCGGATGGTGTTTACTAAAATTGTGGATCTGTGCCACTCCTATTGATAGAGTGAAAAATGAAGCAAAGAGCTAAAGGTCTCTGACATAATTATCTGAGTATAGAAGCAGTGATGTGTACTTGGTGATGGTGCTGCAGTACGACTTGGAAGCAGTGGACCAGATGTACAACATTTATGCTGTCTGCTGATAGAGCCAAGTTGAAGGGTCATGAATTAGTATTGCAACTAAAGAATACACACCCCTCTGTGGATGGATGAGCAGATTGTTATGAACTTTGAGAGATGCGGAGGTCAAAGATATCAAGAGAATGTAAAACCAGGAGAGGCAACAGAGTAAGTCTGGTTACCTGTACGAAACAGCTAGGATGCAGATAGCAAGTAGTCACTGTATTTTGGTTAGGCAGCAGAGGTATGTGATGGTCTCTGTTCCTCTCCGTAATAATTAAATGAGTGATTATACATTACTTGGAGAAAACCTTGTGCATGATGATGGCCATAGATTGACTAAAGTGACAAAGAGCCCCACTGGAACTTAAAGTAAGTTGGAGAGACATGGGATTGGTCAAGATAATTTAGTTATGGTGGAGAATGTGGAGAATGGATAGGTAGTCATCAGCAATTAATATGGTTTGGAAGATGTTTAACAGGCAGGTCAGCTTTCTTTAAAGGAAGTTAGTTTAGTGTTAGTGCATTAAGAAAAATATAAACACAAGGCTTATTCAGGTATTTAGAGTTCCAGAAAAGAGGTTTGCCTTTAAGGTATGAGTCTGAACAGGTCATGAGTAGGGTGTTATGAGACTAATAAAAGTGACATGACCTGTTATTAGAAAGAGTTGGAACTAATGAAATTATTCCCTAATTAAGCGTGCAACAGAAAGGGTACCCAACCACAAACATGGCAGTTCCTTGGTTGCCTAACGGATTGTCTGCATGCTCTATATAAAGTTTGGCAAGTTGTCAGGAATCCTTAGACCAACAGCCAGACAGAGTTCAGCCACCCATCTGCACTATTTAGAGCATGTGGCCCCATACACTTTTTTCTGTTCAGGACTAACAGAGTAAGCTTGGCATCCAGAGAGAAACAATAAATATTATCCACACACCCTGGTATAAAACATATATATTTTTTGCTTTTTAAAGACAAACTGTAAGGCCTGATTATGATGTCATCGGTTGCATTGCCGACAGCCCGTCATTGGCAGTCTGACTGCCGACCCCCCTTCAGTCCGACTGTCATATTATGGTACTGGCAGTCGTACCCACAGCAGACGGACGCAACATCACCACAATCATCAGGATCATAGATCCCACTGGTGTGGTGGTCAGAAAAGCATCCTAGAATGGTGGCAGTGCAGAGGCAGGCACTGCCGCCGGGATGCCGATGGCTCTTCCAAACAACCTTTTCATGGCGGGGACCCTGGCTGTCAGAAAGGCAACGAAGGATCCCCCAACAGGGACCTGGGGTTTGTAGCCTTTAGCAACATGTGCCTGGGGCACATACAGTTCCCCCCACCTTAGCAGTGTTGTCTGAGCACCATGTACCATGCACCATATCATGCATGGCACACGGTGATCTGATGTGCTAAAGGTGCTGCACGGTGGAGGCATCTGCTACCGCATAATCCTATGTTCACAGCATGCCCCGGCTGTGGTATCACAGACTTCTAGCCCGGAGGTCAAATCGAAATACGATGGTCGGACTGCCGCATGCTTGTCACCGGTCTCCTGACTGCTGCTATAGTGGCTGGTGTTCCAACCTCCCGGTATAGTAATCGGGCCCTATGTTTGGAAGTTTGTTCTTGTATAACAACAAAGTTTTCTGAACGGGTGCATGAAAAATGACAGCCACTCAACAAACCGTCAATGCCTTCAACGGAGACACCATGCTGGCGCCTCCCCTGAAGGTATGATCTCTGGCAAGCAGGTGAAGATCTCTTGGTATGGTGGGTGGTAGACTGCCCAGCAGCAGAGGTTATTAACTCTGCTCCCTGGAAGACAGCGGGCTGCCTGACAAACCATAAACCAGGGCCAAGTGTGTCTATAATATGCTTCTTCCTGTTTAGCTTGGAAAGTGACAGAGCAAAAGATGGGAAACATGTGACCTTTTTGTTCTCTTCAAATGGGTCCCATTCCCAAAGCAATAGTTTTGGTGTCATACCATTTGTCCCAAACTGACATGATTGAAACATTTCACTAAAAAACAAGCACAGATTTATTGGATAAAGTACCCACAACACTTGGGGGCTAATTACGAGCTTGGTGGTCCACGAACAGCCAGACTCGCTGGGGTGCGGTGGTCTTCCGTGAGTGGTTGGGTCAGGCCCGTCGGTCTTGAGGCCGTAATATGCTTGATGGGACCGCTGCGGTCCTGCCAAGCATAGTATGAGTTCCCCATCACTGCAATTTTCATGGCAGTTCCACCACCATGAAAACCATAGCGCAGAAGAAAGAAATGGGTCCAGACAGGGTCTCCTTGTGCCTCTGGACCTGGGGATGCATGCAGGGGGGCACATGTTGTACCTCCCAGTGTTCATGCACCCTAGTATCTGCACGGCATGGACTGTACCCATCCATGCTATACAGGCACTGATCTTGATGTCCCCAGTGAAGTGCCTATTTCATAGGCCTCTCTGTTGGAACGCCAAAGAACCACCTGCCACACCAGTAGAAAACTTCTAATATGGCGGGTGGGTCAACTACGGGTTTGGCTGTGCGGGAGTGGGGCGGTCCAACTCCTGCATCAGCAAACTCATAATCAGGCCCCAAGTAATCAGGCTATTGCAAAGCAGCATAGAATTCCACAATTGTGTGTAGATGAGGTGATAGATCAGATGCCCCTGCAATTGCACAGAACAGCATGGTGACTTGCAATTCCCTCTTTACATACATTATGAAATGGTGTTACCCTTCATGGTACATGGTTATTTACCCTCCCAAAAGCCTTAGAAATACCCCCCCCTAAAACTCCTACAGGCTTCAACCCAAAATGTATCTATGATATCTTGCTCCCTCGCCTCTGAATTGCCGGCATCCTACACAATTTTCTTTCAGTTTTGATTTCATGTGGAAAGATGAATATATAATACATTGGTCTACTTAAGTTATTACATAAACATCTCACATTGTACCAAAAATGACCTTATTAAAAACCTCAAACAACATGGCTTTCTAGTCAGGCAAACATGTAAATATGTAAACACATTGTATAATTCATTCAACGTTTTAGTGTGCACTTGTTTAGCACTCATATAACTACTTTATTCCAAATTATAGAGCAACTTACTGAAAACTAGTAAGTGTATGGGAGAACTTCTTCTTGAGAGTCTTGAGAGTATATCTTGACATGGGACATTAGATCCATGGTGCTACTGGAATGGAAATTCCATTGGACAACGACTGAGCACAGTGCCTGCGAAGAATCTTCAAACATCAACTTCAAAAGTACTAAACACTGAAAATAAAACTGCAAAAATGCAATATCAAACTACTACATATTTTCTATATCTTACTTATACTCCATATTTCCTTTAGGGCAAGATTATACTTTGTACACAGCTTGTTCAAAGGTATTGCTTTGCCATTCCCTCCACTTAGTTGAATTTATAAATGATACAAGTGCATCAATGCTCCAGTTGAAGAATTTTATTCCTCAATTTTAGGTCTGGGTTGAGCCACAATAATGTCTTTGTGTGTTTCTTGTGTACTTATTCTACAAAAGACCTGCCTTGCTGTATTCATGGCAATTAAAAACATCAGAATTTCTTAATTGTTGATACAGTGCAATTTTTGTGCCGGTGTTGCATTGGTTTATATGCAATTATACAGGGAAACATTTGGCTCAGAGTACACATCGGAACAATTGAAAGTAAATTACTTATATTATCTTTTGTATCAAGAAGACATCAGATGTCTTGGAAAACATTTTGAGGATTTGAGTATCAAAATAAAGTGGCATCATTGTTGGAAAAAAGATATTCCTCTGGTTTACGTTTCACCTCTGAAACTTTCTAAGCCTCATTTAAAAGAAAACTTTCAGTGTTGGAGAATCAAGAAGGAAGTTGCTGGATATCTCCACATGTTTCTTGAACGTCACTCAGTTCAGGCCTGGAAGGAATACTGAAAGAATACTGAACAAAATCACAATAATCGTAATGCCTAATGATTTATCCTCAGTTACCTTTCCAGATAAATTCTGCAAGCTTTGGATTGTCAAATTTCTAGGTGCTGCAAAATAATTATCCTATGGAATTAGAAATCACTAGAACAGCTACATGTCGGCGAGTGGGTCAAGGATTTAAACATAGAAGCATCTTTATAGAGAATCATGTACTTATTTGGGAATGATGAATCTACGTTTGCTGCAGTATAGTTCAAATACTTGGAAATCTGTGCTCAAATTTAGTGCATGTCACCCCAACCCACCTTTATTTTGCCTTATAATATACCCTTTTCTCTGCTACCAATATTTTACTGTACAAATTCAATGAACAACATACATACCAATTGTACTTTTCTCATGCTACCTCTTGCTTCTAATGCTGCATAATATTCATCTGTATGCTTTCTTTGTTGACAAGGTTGTAGGAAACATTGCCCGAGAAAGAGCTTAATCTAGGACATTTCTAAAAATGACATTGTCTTCTATTTTTAAATACAATACTATTAAATTATGGTGTGTGCTACAGTGAACACAAATTAAATTACTTAAACTGACGAATGAAAAGTGTTAAGAATAACAAATGTAAATGCAATAAAACATGAAGATATTTCATTGTGCTTTATATTGAGTGAACATGAATTTAATGTCAAACAAAACCCAGATAAAATTATCACTCAAAGAAAAATCAAAGATGTAAAAATATTTTAAATAATGAAAGCTGAAAATTGATGTTAAGATCTTTGAGATAGTTCAAACTAAATGCACTTGAAGCAAAAGCCAACTGACATTTCTAAATGTAACTGTCAACAGCAGCATAAGTAGAAAGTCCGACAAACAAGAGAACTTATGTACTAACTGCAATAGCCTTTCTCTTTTTGTACAGAACTTTTAACACTCTCTTCAATTAATTCTTTGCATTTTTATAGAAGATCAGTTGTCAAGGTTCTGCTACAATTTGATGTTTAAAAAGTGGATTTTCCCCACTGAGATTGAAGTTCTTCAAATGCCATTATGTTTTGTTGATCCATGATTGAAGCTTAAAAATATATTCTATGATATTCTAATTAGATTTTGAATCACCTCTTTCAGTTAATGTTTTCATATTTGATATTTTATTTGATATTCACATTGATTATTGAATATATTTGAATATTGTCCTGCCCACTTACACTGACAACTAGCAGGCATAAGGTTAACTTTATTGTCTTTCTTGAGGTCTAGTGTCAGTACTAAAAGCGAAGTTCAACATTGATTTAGTCACCTTGATCAGTACTGTGTCAACTGAGACGTGTCAGTGTTGACTATGGCTTCTATTTTTTCATATTAAAACAACATGCCATTTTGGT
Source organism: Lissotriton helveticus (assembly GCF_964261635.1). Classification (NCBI taxonomy): domain Eukaryota; kingdom Metazoa; phylum Chordata; class Amphibia; order Caudata; family Salamandridae; genus Lissotriton; species Lissotriton helveticus. The sequence continues at coordinate 516,471,708 of NC_136070.1, forward strand.
TCATGTGGGTGCATCCTAGCACAAATCTCACCTGGACGCCTAGAATACTATCACATGCTTGCATCTGGTATTAATTTTCCCTCCTGTGCATTTGATTGTACCAGATTCAGAGGATCCATAATGGGGAACCGGCTCCCACTGGTGTGGGTGTTCTTCAGAAAGAGCCTTTATTTACAACATACAGCAGGGGTGACAGGCTATTTGTAGCTTTCCAGTGCCAGTGTGTGTCTGCATTTGATATATTCTGCGTCTAGAACAGCAGTTGAAAAACTGTAAAAGAGGGAGGAAACTTTAGCCATTGTGTTTGTTGACACAAAAGATGCAACTTCCTTGACTAACAACTCACATACTGTTCTTCTATGTCATGTAAAATTACCATAGATGTTGCAGTATCTGGAAATTGGAACCAAGTAGGTGGTGGAAGGCTATTACCCTGCAAAGGGCCAATACTACCCTTTCCTATGAAAATCCAAATCCACAGAAACTAGATGCCTGGACGTTCAATTAGATTATTTGCTCTAAAGGGATGTTCTGGATACTAAAGAAAGGTGCATTGGCAGATCAGACACAAATGCTCAAAGGAGTTAAAGCTCTGTTATCAGAACTGACAACACATGAAGATCATTCAGTTCTCAATTATTTTTAAAAGGCTATCGAGAAGAGGTTGGAGAAATTGGAAGAAGATATAAAAAGCAAAAAGCATCACAATGAGTGCTTAAAGGGATTACTGTACAGGCAGTGTTTGACATTTGCCAATAAATGTGACAGTTTAAGAAATCAACAACAGTCTAAGAACTTACTTGTGTAAGGGAGCCTGTTATTGGATTCCGAATTAAATGTGAACTTGGATATCACAATTCTGGAGGAAGTTTTGTCTGGATTGTCTAGAGAAGTACAGCATAAATATACTTTTTTTACATGAATTCCAACTATTACACCACAATCAAAAAATGGCGCACCCACGCAGACACAACCCAAGAGATGGTGGAAGAAGTGCCATGGGAGAAAAAGGAAGAGATGTGGTGGCTGACAATCCAAGAAAACACAATGGCCTGGCAAGGAAATAAATAAGCGAGACTCCAAGGTTCACAAATCCTTATCTTGGTTCCACAGACCCCATTCAATGTGTCTTGGACCTTTGAAGGTCTCCCTATCATGTGCAGAAAACCAGACCAAGGTTGGCAAACCCTACAGGAGGCCTAAAAAGGGCCCACAATATCTTAAGGGTTTCAAACCCAGATTATTGTTCATGATCTAAACAATAATATTAATATAGCAATACAAATATTATTAAATAGTAATAGTAATGCAATACATAAGTACATAAACAAAAACATAAAAAAGGGCTATCTGATGCTAGGCAACACACAATAGGTTGTGTGGAGGGTCTGGCAAAAGACCAGGACATTTAGCCATTTTCTTCTGCACACAGAAGTTTTACTTACTCCACCTTAACTTTGCCACCTTGTCAGAATTCCTTGATATATGAGATCCTTCATAAATATTCTTTAAATAGTGCCTAAGCTATTGGCAATGGACACTTTTTAACCATCCTTTAAGTGTGTACCCCATGACAGATTTGCATAACACTAAAAAAACATGAGTAAATAAATTTGCTATTTATGTGTTGAATTTCATACAGATCCATGAAACTGCACAAAAGTCATTAGCAAATCAAAGTTTTTTTTACTTGTAATCTCCCTTTCCAATAATACCCTCCCTTATCAAATCTGCATGAAACATGAATTTCCTGCAATAGGGTTAACTTTCTAAAAGGCTGCCAAATATCATACAGATTTATAAAAATACAGCAAACATATTAGCAAATGAAAATGTTTTTTCTAAATTAGGGCCCTTTTGAAAGATTTGCATGAAAATTGACATACCAATAGAAAGCTAAACACTTTCTTTTCAAAAGTTCACGTGCATTACTTAGGTGACATAGGTATTATCAAATTAGCACTTTATTGACCCCCCCTTTTAATTGTGTCCCAGAACAATCTGCACAAATACCAAGAGGAAAGTAAACTTGCTAAGCATCTGTCAAATTTCATGAAAATTCATAAAATAGTGCCAAAGCTACAGGCAAATAGAAAAAAACCCTTTTCTTGTGTCAAGATATCTCTAACATTTTAATCAACACATATTTGTAGTGCTAAAAACTTCAAAATACTAAACGGATTTATACCAAACCAAGCAAAGGCATATTCATGTCATGTTTAGTATATTTCAGTTTAGTGTTTTTCTGTTCTGGCGAGCAAAGATTCCTATGAAATTTAATATGGGAAGCACAGCTTGTTTGCCCCCTCCCTTATTTTTATCCTTGGAGCAGTTGGGTTAGCTGTCTTGGTACCGAGAATGCAGACTATGGATGCCATAAGGAATGTTTTTAGATTGAGATCTCAAAATAAAGTCTTCTTACTATCAGTGAATTTAAAATCATAATAATGTCCTTATAAAATTGAGCACTTACATGTGAGCTGGCATTTGACTCAAATTTAGAGCATCATTTTTATAGGGAACTGGAATTAAAAGAAAAAAGTTTGTAGACCCAGCATGCCTAGCAATGATGGTATGACTTTCTCTATGGCCGGTGGAGCTATGGTCAAGTTGAGCAGTTGCAAATTGGTGTGACTGCTGTTTTCCAGTTGAACCAGGGTGATTTGCTGATGAAGAGGAAGTCAGCACTTGGGAGAGGGTGGAACCCAAGAAGAGCACTAAAGATGCCATTGTTTGGGAGTTCTTTGCCCTTCCCCCAAGAGAGAACTAGGTGAATGTAAGGAAGGCCTCCTGTGAGCTCAGAGTTCAGAAGATGGCAGAAATGACTCTAACTCTACAATACTTTGGCAATGGAAAGATCAACTACTGAAAAAGAGGACTTTGAAACTCCACCAAATGTTCCTGTAGATGTACTGCAGCATTGTTGAGCAGGAGAAAACCCCACATTTAAAAATCTTCACATTGTACTACGTGCCATGCATGGCCATACTTTCATGTAAAGAACAGAACCCAAGAATTGAAACTGAAAATTGTAAAATCAAGTAATTGAGGCACAAGAGGACTCAGGATAAGACTGAAGAAAGTTTATTCTAGAGAGTAAAAGGGTTCATCCATGCAGGAGCTTGAGCCAGATGCAACTGACTCACATATCAAATACTAGGGGGCATATTATCAAGGACGGGCGATACATTATCGCCGCTTTTATCGGCAGGAAACTGCTGATAAAACGGTGATAATGGGCTTGATAATATGCTCTATAGAATTCCTATTGAAGCCCACATTAGATATCTTCACATCTAACATAGGCTTCGATAGGAATTCTATAGAGCATATTATCAAGCCCATTATTGCCGTTTTATCGGCAGTTTCCTGCCGATAAAAGCGGCGATAATGTATCACCCGTCCTTGATAATATGCCCCTTGGTTCTATCACGATGGTACTACTCAAATGGAAATAAAGAGACAAGCCTAAGTATAGCTGAGAGCTACATGAAGAAAGGTACATGCAGAGGGATAAGCACATTGTTACACACCTTCCCTCTATATAATACAATTGAAACAGTAAGAGAAACAAACAAAACAAATAAAACAACATAGTATAAAATAACCAGCGATACAAGAATAGAATATAACATTATTACTTCATGACAAAGTCCTTGAACCTAGAAGGTTGTTTTCTTGCTCTTCTTTCACCTTGGAGTACAGCTGGACAAGAGGTTGAATTTTTTGGTTGCCCGGCATGCCCATTGCTCAAAATGGAACTGTTATTTACAACCACCACCCTATTGAGATTCCAAATACGAGACTCTTCAGTTTTTATCGCATTTGTTAAGAGCTTGACAACTCTGTGCGGTCTTTGGAACAAACCTGAAGCCTTTTGCCCAAAGGGTGCCCTGATCATGACCCAATGGCCTACTTTCACAAGAGTGGTCTTGACTGCTTTCCTTGTGTCATAATGTTTCATATTCCACCATTCCTTGACCAAAGAAGAACGTTCTAATAATTCTTTAAAAGATTCGCACTCCTCACACCACCTGCTTTCTTTCATACCATCATTTTCAATGTAAAACACCCTTTCATTCAGTTCTTGTTCGTCATGGCCCAATTTGTCCTCATTTGAAGGCACAAGTCTTGAAAGTGTGTCAGCTATGCAGTTGCGTACTCCAGGCAAATACTCAACAATAAAATTATATCCTTGAAGGGCCACAACCCACTTGGGAAATTCTGCTCGAAATTGCATCAAATTCCTTTTTTATTTAATACTTCGCACAGAGGTTTATGGTCCGTACGCACAATAAACTTGGTACTCCAGAGAACATTTTTAAGTTTCTTAGTGGCCCAGGGAACCGCAAGTGCCTCCCTCTCTATGACTGAATACCTTAATTCTGCCCCTCTGGAATTTCTAGAGAGGAACAGAATCACATTAACGGTGTCACAATTCTCTTGCTGCAAATCAGCCCTGAGGCCCTTCATGATGGTATGAGTGATAAGGACAGACTTCATAGAGGGATCAACACTCCTCAACTTGGGGTTTTCTTAAGTAATTCTTTCACCTCATTAAATTCAGCTTCACACGCTTCTGCCCAGATGAAGTCTACACCTTTACACAGCAGGGTCCGCATACTAACGCACTTTTCAGAAAAACCCTTCACAAATTTGCTGAAATACTCAGCCATGCCAAGAAATTTCATACGTTCCTCCTTATTTATTGGTGAGGCCAATTTTCGTATGACCACACCCTTCCCAGATATGGTGTGACCAAGATAGTCAATAGAGGATTTCCTAAATTTGCACTTGTCTATCCTGACCGTGAGATTGTGTTGATTAAACCTTTCTAACACCTGGTTGAGTCTCAGATCATATTCTTCCTCATCTCTGCCGTAAATCAGGACATCATCTTGGTAGATTTTGACACCAAGTTGTCCGCTTAAACATTTTCTAAAGCTCTGTGGAATACTGAGGCTGCCGAAACCAACCCAAACGGTAACGTTATGAATCTGAATGTTCCAAATGGAGTTACGAACGCAGTGCAGTCTTTTGAATCTCCATCTAACTTTATTTGATGATATGCAAACTTTAGATCTACAGTGGAAAATACCTCAGCTCCTTGAAAAAGCATAAGCATATCAGAGATGTTGGAAAGTGGATGCCCATCCACAACAACCTGTTTGTTGAGCTCCCTCACGTCTATGCATAGACGAAGACTACCATCAGATTTGCAAGCGTCGACGACTGGCGCCAACCATTGTGTCCCTTCTACCTCCTCAATTATGCCTTCAGACTTAAGTTTTTCCAATTGAGATTTCATCTCATCTCTTACTGATAAAGGAACATCACAAACTTTACTTGCAACATTTAAAGCCCCAGACACCAACTGTATTTTGTGCACGTAATCGCAAAGGCATCCCAATTCCCTCCTGAACACATTGGGAAATACCCTTCTCAGATTTGAAGTATAAGCATCACCACTGTCTTGAGTGTTAGTTTCATTTACTCGAAAATGTTCTTTCAATAATATAGGAAGATCACTGTTGGGATCTAGCATGATACCCAAATCTCCCTGGTGAAACCAGCTTAGAATACTATCACCTTTATGAGAAATGTAAACCTTCCCAGAGATGTACCTCCCTTTGTACTCGATCAAACCATGAAAATAACCTAAAAGCTTTATAGGTTCTCCACCGTAAGCAAAGGGTTTGATGTCAGCTCTCAGAAATGTAACTTTATTTTTTAAGTTGTGTGTGTAGAAATGTCTAGAAGCAATGGTTATTTTCACCCCCGAATCAAATAACACACGAGTTCCACTACCTTCAACCAACACTTCATCAAACGGACCCTTCTTATTATTATCTGATACCTGTGATACTATTTGTCCACAGTCAAAATCAGAATCAGAGTATCTATCACTATGCGTGTGCTGAGAAATTAGATTAACCTGTGTCTTACTTTTCTTGGCTTTGCATACAGCAGTGAAATGCCCAACTTTTTTACAATTCGCACACATGGCTTTCAATGCAGGATGCTTCTTATCATTAGCGAGATGACCTGGATTCCCACATATGTAACACTTAGGTTGAAAATTTGTTTTTAGAAAACTGCGAGGCACATTCATTTCTGTCTTAACATTATACCCTTTTTGGAAATCCTTCTGGGCACGTGAACTGACCTTGTGTGAACGCTGTTGCCCTGCGCTTAAAAATTTGTTTTTAGAAAACTGCGAGGCACATTCATTTCTGTCTTAACATTATACCCTTTTTGGAAATCCTTCTGGGCACGTGAACTGACCTTGTGTGAACGCTGTTGCCCTGCGCTCCGCTGAAAATTTCTTCGTGTGCCAGAGTTTGCAGCTTGTCCCCCTCTCGCCGCCGCCTTTTACATCAACGCGGCTGCCGAGCAGAGGGGGGCATTAAACTACAGATCCCGCCTGCCTTTGAGGTGGGAATCTCGGCACCAGAGCGCGCCAGGCGGCGCTGATAAGTCGCGTCATCCCGGTGGAGCGGGTGACGCTTTGGAAATCCTTCTGGGCACATGAACTGACCTTGTGTGAACGCTGTTGCCCTGCGCTCCGCTGAAAATTTCTTCGTGTGCCAGAGTTTGCAGCTTGTCCCCCTCTCGCCGCCGCCTTTTACATCAACGCGGCTGCCGAGCAGAGGGGGGGCATTAAACTACAGATCCCGCCTGCCTTTGCGGCGGGAATCTCGGCACCAGAGCGCGCCAGGCGGCGCTGATAAGTCGCGTCATCCCGGTGGAGCGGGTGACGCTTTGGAAATCCTTCTGGGCACGTGAACTGACCTTGTGTGAACGCTGTTGCCCTGCGCTCCGCTGAAAATTTCTTCGTGTGCCAGAGTTTGCAGCTTGTCCCCCTCTCGCCGCCGCCTTTTACATCAACGCGGCTGCCGAGCAGAGGGGGGCATTAAACTACAGATCCCGCCTGCCTTTGCGGCGGGAATCTCGGCACCAGAGCGCGCCAGGCGGCGCTGATAAGTCGCGTCATCCCGGTGGAGCGGGTGACGCTTTGGAAATCCTTCTGGGCACGTGAACTGACCTTGTGTGAACGCTGTTGCCCTGCGCTCCGCTGAAAATTTCTTCGTGTGCCAGAGTTTGCAGCTTGTCCCCCTCTCGCCGCCGCCTTTTACATCAACGCGGCTGCCAAGCAGAGGGGGGCATTAAACTACAGATCCCCCCTGCCTTTGCGGCGGCAATCTCGGCACCAGAGCGCGCCAGGCGGCGTTGATAAGTCGCGTCATCCCGGTGGAGCGGGTGACGCTTTGGAAATCCTTCTGGCACGTGAACTGACCTTGTGTGAACGCTGTTGCCCTGCGCTCCGCTGAAAATTTCTTCGTGTGCCAGAGTTTGCAGCTTGTCCCCCTCTCGCCGCCGCCTTTTACATCAACGCGGCTGCCGAGCAGAGGGGGGCATTAAACTACAGATCCCGCCTGCCTTTGCGGCGGGAATCTCGGCACCAGAGCGCGCCAGGCGGCGCTGATAAGTCGCGTCATCCCGGTGGAGCGGGTGACACTTTGGAAATCCTTCTGGGCACGTGAACTGACCTTGTGTGAACGCTGTTGCCCTGCGCTCCGCTGAAAATTTCTTCGTGTGCCAGAGTTTGCAGCTTGTCCCCCTCTCGCCGCCGCCTTTTACATCAACGCGGCTGCCGAGCTGATAAGTCGCGTCATCCCCGCGTCGCGGGTGCGCCCGGGGCGAAGCCTGGGCAAAGGGCGGGCCCTCTGTGGCCCTCGGTGTCTGAGGTAGGCTGGGCTGGGCCCGGTTATTTACATTTATATAATTATCACCATACCGGTGGATATCGAGGTGTCAGTTGAGAAGGTAAAGCGTACTTCTATGTTTCCATGGACATTGTCTGAAGGTTGATTGATCTCGCCTCTCCACTCTCTATACCATTTTTATGGTTCATTTATTATTTTTATATCATTATAACATCAGTGGATATACCCTTTTTCTACGACGTCAACCCTTTGGAAAACAGTGAGGATGACTAAGAAACTCCGCTCTGGGAGATTAGTGGGGGGAAGGACCTGTGCAAAAACAAAATCTAACCCCTTAAGAAATAAATCTGTGATTAACTACTCGCTAAAGGGACAGTGTCAGCTCTTCGACCTTTGGGAAAAAGCAGTGGATAAGAAATTAGCTGTGGATGCAAATGATGGTTCCCTACCTATTGCGCAGGTTGGTCCATCTCAAGCGGTTGATAATATGGTCTCTCCTCCAACACTGACAGACCCATTTCAAATAGAAATCACTGCAGGGATTAGCCCTGCCCATGTTATTGATAATGGTCCCATTGGGTCTTTTGTGCACTCTATGGAAGGAAAACAAATTAAAAACTCTCCGGCCCCACAGGCTTGTAATGCACGTGTTAGGTCAGAGGGAGATCTCTCTCTGTTATCCATTGACCTCGAACTTTGTGGCCGATATGTGAGCGCAGGAAGTCCACAATCCTCTGAAGTCTCTAAGCCATTAGTGGGCGCTACTCCATCTGGCCTATTGTTATATAGCAGTACTCCTTCCATAAATGTGCAGGATATGTCCGCGCTGCTAAATGTTTCCATGTCTCCTGAGCTCAATCTATCTGGAATCTGTCCTCCTCTTGCTACTGGCGAAAAACCAATATCGGAGTCTTTGATTGCCCTTGAAAATTTGCTCTCCTCTATACTATGTCTTTGGGCAAATTTGTGGGCAGTTCGGACTGTATCTTAGATTCAGTCACTAAAATATTGAATGCAATGCTGCACAAGGCGCCTGAAGTGAGGAGTGCTTCTTTGAGTGTGACTGATTCCAACCAGGTAACGGGGAACACAAATGCACCTCCGGAGAAGCTTGATATAAAGCCGCCAGCTATGGTTCAAGAAAATAACATCATGGCTCCGTCAGTTTCAGCGGCAACTAATTGTGTAAAAAACTCTGATTTTGAAATAGAAGAAGAAATGCAGTCTGGTTTATTAAGTTCAGCAGCACAGGAATTATTCCCGATTTTCAAAACCGGGAAAATAGGGATACAAGAAGATGATGATCAGGAAATAACCAAAAAAAGCCGGAAACATAGAAACGACAAAGGGAAAAAAAGGAAACCTTTACGTAAATACAGGAAGAAAAGACAAAGGCGGATAATCTTTCAAGACTCTATTGTTTTAATTGACAATGAGGAAAATGCCATTAATTCGAACTTGGGGATCACCAAAATGGCAAGTGAATCCTGTCATGTACACTTTGGTCCAGAGACTAACAGTAATATTTTGCCTTTGTCTGAGGAAGATTTACCTCAGAGGGGTGGACATGGCCAGACTACCCCGCATATGGTTGAGACAGGGAGCACTACCCCGGTTGCACTGGGGGACCTTAATCCTTTGGCTCCCTCTTTTGCTCCAACGGTCAGGGCTGATAAAGGCCCACTTCACTCCCCCCAGGCAAAAAAATCAATGAATTATGTGGATACTTTTGTTTTGGACTTTGTTCCTTTATTTGATGTAAATTTGCCTCTAAATAGATCATGGTTGCTTTAATGTCTTAGTGATCAGGAAAGTCTTCACCTTATTCAATCTAGGGATATTGAGTTAGTTTCTCTATTAGGTGAAGATAGTGTAACCAGTATAAGAGTCAAATTTTATTCTAAATTCATTGTAAATTTGATATTACAGCAAGTGGAGAGTTTTCAATGCAGAGGTATTGATGTTCTGCCTATTTTCAGTTCTGATATGACCTCTTCTCCCCATGGGATGACCCAAAAGGGTGACAAGCTAGATGGGGCATCCTCTCCGTTTGAGGATCTAAAGATCTGGGTCTCTAAGGGGAAACGGTCAGTTTCTAAAGTACTGCTTCTTCCACCAACCCAGAACTCCGCACCATTAGATGAGAATCACCGGTGGAATTGGCTGCATAGTGCTCTTGCAATTAAGAGCACAGATAATTCCAAATTATTCCATCATCTTTAATAATCAATTAAAAATTATCTCTTGGAATGCAGCCGGGATACATAGTAGCCCTGAGAAGCTTGATTTTTTATTCTCTCTAGGAGCAAATGTGATCTGCATCCAAGAAACATGGTGCATTGATAATATCTATGGAGGGAAGGAATACTATGTGTTGGAAGCACCTGCCGCCCCTTCGAGGAAAGGTCATGCTAAAGGGGGAATAGTATGCTTGTTAACTAATAAACTGTGCTGGAGATTCTCGCATTACATTGATCCCAGTAATCTCTTTCAAGCCATAAGAATTTCGAATCTCCCCAACTTTCCAAATAAATCGGGCGTCGTAATTATTAATGTGTATATCTCCCCTGAAGAGCGTTATAATATTTTATTAAAGCATGTATTTCAGTATATTGGACAGATTAAGAATGTTTCTTCTCCACCTGATGTTATTTTAGTTGGAGATTTGAACTGTAAAATCTCGAATGCTAGCCTAAATTTATTCAGAAATATACCCAAAGAAGAGGCCTATTTCATCCCACAATCGATTTCCCCCGACAAAATAATAACAAACAAAAGAGGGAAGATTCTCCTGGAGGAACTATCCGTTGTTGAGGGGCTTATTTTAAATGGGAGATTTCCCTCCGATGTGCCCGCAAAATTTACTCATAAGTCTCCTTTCAGCGCCTCTATCCTTGACTATGTGATCTCTGACTTTGACATTTTCCCATATGTGCAGGACCTAATGATAGCCCCCACCACTTTCAGTGATCACAGCATAATTTCCATAACGCTCTCTTTTAAACCTCCACCCACTGAGTCTTGGTCTCTTGGTAATAATGAAGTCACCTTCCAGGGATCATCGGGTAGGTGCTGTTGGAACAGCACGACAATAAGAGGTGGGCATGATATTTTATGCAAAACTATACTAGAACTAAATAGCTGGTGTGGTTCCGAAATTTCTAATTTCGAAAAATGTATGAGAAAGATCACTCTAGATGCAAAAAAGATCAGTGGTTCGGGAAAAAAGCCATTTGTCCCTAGTGCATTGCGCATCCTGAATAAGGAAATAAATAAATTAGTGCGAATGCAATATCTCGGCAGATCAGGTGAACTAGCTAAGGAAATATCGAGGTTAAAAAGAAGGAGAACTAGACTAAAAGGGAGTCTAAAAAAGGAGAAGGAAGACTTAGTATGGATAAACCTGCGGGAGGCAGTTGCGCATGGCAGAACTAGAGAATTCTGGTCTATAGTCGGGAGGGGATGCGGCACTAGAAGCAGTCCTCTTCCCATACGCATCTCTGAAGAGGTATGGTCCTCTTATGTTAGTAAGTTGTATGCAGGGAATGAAGCCATGGCTTTAGATAGTGTACCTGAACTCACATCTGAGGATCCGATCGACTATCCAACAGTGAAAACAATAGAAATGGCCATAAAGAACATGCGTTTGTCGGGCGCAATGGGACCTGACGAACTCCCCATGACGGTTTTAAAGCAGGAACCTTTACTCTGGAGCAAGATTCTTCATCCAGTGTTTAAATCCTGCTTTGATACCAAAACTGTCCCAGCCTCTTGGAAGGGAAGTATATTGGTCCCCATTTTTAAGAAGGGATCTAGGGATTGTCCCGTGAACTACCGTTTGATTGCTCTCCTCGACTCAGTTGGAAAGGTTTTTGCTAAATGTATTTTGGGCTTGCTTGAAAATTGGGTCGAGGAGAAAAATATTCTGCCATGTGAACAGACTGGTTTCCGTAGGGGACACGGTACATTGGACAATCTTACCATCCTCCATGTGATCTCTGACAAATATTCACGTGTAAGAGGAGGAGTGGTGTTTGCAGCGTTTATTGATTTCTCCACAGCGTTCGATAAAGTCGATCGTCGAACGCTGTGGAGAAAATTAGCCGCCCTTGGTTTACCACTCTATCTATTAGAGCTGTTACGAGCTCTTCATTCAGAAACGTGGTGTAGTGTTCTCCAAGGGGGTGAAAGGGGACTTTCGCATAAGATTCCCTCTCAGAACGGCCTTAAACAAGGCTGTCTCCTGGCACCACTATTGTTCTCACTATACACTGCAGATCTTCCTGCCTATCTATCAGCGTGTGTGGGTATAGCCCCGGTGGTAGGTGGGACCCCTATTTCTTGTCTCATGTACGCTGACGATATTCTTGTTTTAGATCTAACCCCCAAAGGTCTTGCTAATCGGCTGCAAGCCTTACACGTTTTTGCTGATGCCCACTGTATGAAGATTAATATATCTAAAAGCAAAATCATGTGTATTGCTGGAAAAAAGAAATGCCGTTCTGTAAATTTTGGATGGTTCATTGGTGGTCAAAAACTAGAGGTTGTTAAAACCTACACTTTTTTGGGTAAAATCATTGCGGCCAATTTGAGTGAGAGGCCCCATATCGAGCACAGCTTACGTAAAGCACTTGCCCATGGCAAAGGCTTAAATTCCCTTTATTCTGCTACTGGAAAGAGACACTTTGCTTGTCTTCTTGAAGTGTTTAGGGCTAAGATTCCTCCTACGATACTATATGGCATAGAACTTATAGAGTTGAAGCATTGGGAGTTTTGTAACAAAATTGAGGGGAAACTCTTAAGATCCCTATCCAACCTTAATACCTCCTGCTCTTTGGCAGCATGTAGGCTTGATTTCGGCCTTAGGAGCAGCTGGGTTCAGGGACTCTGTGCCCTGGTAAGATGGGTGGCTTGCTTAGCTAGAGCCGAATCAGGGTCGATGAGGGCCCTTCTTAAGAAGGAATTGTTGGGCAACTTTAACGAGTTCTCACGTTTAGTAAGGAATTTCAGAAGAGCTGTGTCACTTTTAAAGTTAGATGAAAGTATGTTATTCCTATATTCATCGTCACAGCTAAAACTTGTGCTAAAACAGGCATCGTGGGAACTCTGCTATCAAATGGATAGGAACACAATACAAGGAAAAGGGGGTAGTGATCTTCTCCTTAATTCCTATACCATGAAGTTGGCCCAACCTTATGCCACATGGAATATACCCCATGGTATTCGTAGATTATGGTTTCTGTTACGATACGATTTACTGCCCTTAAATTTACTTCTTTCTAAATGGCATGGAACCTCTCCCATGTGTAACTTCTGTAGCTTGAGCACTCAGAATTGTATCCATGTTATGTTAATTTGCCCTGCACTTCGACCATTGCGTTTTAAATGGTTAAAATCGATATGTCTCCAATTGGGTATTTCTGATGTTAATACTTTTCTACGATTTCTATACTGTCCTCCAAATGAAATGTTTTGCTTTTATATTTTTTATTTTTTTAAAGGCTTTTTAGCTATTTATTAAGAAAATTTGGAGAGGTCTGACATTGCTCCCTCATGTCATTGATTCTATGGATGAAATTAGTTTTGTATGTGTGATGAGTCTTATTTTTTTCTGTTTGTATTTGTTCTGAATTGTATGTGGCCCTTAACTAGAGCCAAACATAATAAAATAAAAATTGAAAAAATTGAAATTATACCCTTTTTTAACATGCTTTTCGTTTGAGGAGGTCTTTACCTCATGCACAACATCACTCTTCGTTTCATGTTTGATAATGATTTCAACACATTTTTGTTAATATTCAATTTGTTTGTCAATGATTATCTCTTCTTCTAAAGAAAGGATCATCCTTTTGCCAAATATCATCCCTAACTTTTTGAACATTACAACCTAACATAAATTGGTATCTTATTCTCTCGTCCAACAAAGCATCAAACTTGCACGAGGACCCTAATTTCCATAAGGCAGTAATATATTTCTCAACAGACTCACCATCATTTTAGTTTCTGCAACCAAAATGGTACCGCTCCAAGAATGTGCTTATCTTAGGCAAGTAATGCCTATCTAGTTTCAAAATACACATTTCATATTCATTCAAATTAGGGTCAACAATCTCCGGTAAATTATCAAATACGTCTTGTCCCTCTGAGCCAAGACAATGCAGAAGAAGTGCCATTCTCCTTTCTGCACTAAGATTTGTTCCACATACATTGGAGTATCTTTCAAATACTTTTTTCCATTTCTGCCAACTGATGGGTGGATCACTTGGTGACGACAGGAAGAACGGTGGAGTAGTTACATTCTGCATTGTTGTGTACACCAAATAAGAAAAGACTAATGCTAAAAATGTAAAAGGATGATCATGGTAGGCGATATTCATATAAGCATAACATTCTAAAAGAGATTCATAGTACGTTTATGCCTACCAATAATAAAAGTATAGCAATAAACGACACGATAAAAAATAAATCCTGAAATGGAACTAACCTGAAAAGAAAAATGGTTGAAGGTAGGTTAAACAAGAAACAGCACCACAGCAATCAAATATTTAAATGAGGTGTCCAGAACGTGGTCAAGTATAATGCACAAATAACTTCACTGAAAGAAACAAATCAAAAAGGAATTGGTTACCGGTTGTTGATAAAAGACAAAGGCAAAGTTTTATGCTGTATGAGTAATTTCAGTCAACGAGACAAATAAAATAAGGTTGTTATCATTTGTTAGTAACCACAAATGCTTCAATAAGATTTACGATGCTCCGGTATGTAAGTCTCAAAGTCCAGGCATAAAATGAATTAAAAATGGCCACCCCGTCACGTACGTCACGTAAAGCGCAACGTGACGTCGTGATGTCAAGAACAGAGAGCAAAGATCTCACAAGGCTGCGTTCAAGGTAGCAGAGGTCCCACAAGCCAAGAACAGACAAGATCACAGTTCCAGGCAAGTGTGTTTAAGTGTTTTAAATCAAAACATGCATACTTGGCAATGCTGGAATGTATTTTATTATTATTATTTTTTTTGGTGAAAAACTTTTATTGAGCAATCAAATAAAAATTACAAAGATGGGCCTACAACCACACGGGCTGGCCGCTAAGAGCAACGCACAACATAAGAAGCAAACGATCACTTCCGTGGCCAGGCACAAATCAGATACCAAATATTGCTCAAAACATAGGACAGGACATAACAATTTTCTATATTAAACATAAAAAACAACAACAAACTCTAAACAAGGCGAATGCACATTAATCAAGGTCAGCCCAGAAGGCGGAGGGGAAAGCCACTAACCAGGAAGACGAAACACAATCAATGGGACTCGGCAAGGCTGGGGGGGGACAGCGGGGAGGACAGGAAAATCCTAGAACAGTATGAAAAACTTCGGGAACGCCAGCCTAGGGAGATAGGGTAACATCGGGAGTGTCAACCAAGGGAGGGGTACAAATGTCTCCACGATATTCATTCCACTGACCCCAAATCTTTGTCCACGCCCTGGGTCTGCCCCTAGCTACATAGATGGTCGTCTCTCGGAACATGGACCAGTCCATGTTATCCTCCCACACCGAGACGTCGGGAGGTCTGGATGCGCCCCAGAGCTGCGCAATGTCCCGCTTCGCGACCATGTATCCCAAGGTCGCCCATCTGGTCTGGGCCACAGAATAGTCGGTGGGTTCCCACACATTCAACAGGCATCGTCGGGCCTCAGGCTGCAGGGTAATACCAGTCACAACAGTCATCACCGCAAGCACATCAATCCAGTAAGCTGCTACCACCGGGCACTCCCAAAGAATATGCAGAAATGTAGCACTCATCCCACAACCACGTTTGCATAAGCCATCCGGGGAAAAACCCATTACTACCAGACGAGGACCAGTTACATACACCCGGTGGAGGATCTTAAGTTGAACCAAACGAAGACGGGCGGGGATGGCGACCTCTTTCGGAGAAGAGAGTGCCGACTGCCAATCCTCGTCATCCAAGTCCAACCCATCACCGACCCAAACCTCCCGAAGTCGGAGCAGTAAGTCAGCGCGATTGTTGATCAGTTTCTTATAAATCAGGGAGATAGTGCTATCGGGCAGGTGTCCATCCAGTATGCGATCCTCAAGGGGGGAGGACTCGGGTAGGGTCACATCAGGAGTCAGAACTGAGGCCAGAGCATGCCGGACCTGCAGATATCGAAAAAACTCTCTATCACTCAAGTCATATTCGGCCTTAAGGGCCTGGAAAGACTTCACTCTACCCTTCACACAGACATCACCCACTTTACATATCCCAATCATATCCCAGCGGTCAAAGCCCTTAGTAGACCAGAGACATCCCAAACGTTCGGAAGCATAAAGCGGAGTCGCCATTGTCAGTCGGTTCTCCCATCCCAAACTCACATTCGCGGCGCGCCACACATTGACTGCGGTCCTGGACGGGCCCGTAAGATGGCGCCCAGCCGATCTGGAATAAAGCGCTCTATTAAAATCCCCTCCCGGCAGCTGCAGTCTATCCATCTCAAAGGCCGGATCTCGACCCGGGGAATACATTGCGTGGTTAATGGCAGACAGCTGGGTAGCCCAATAATATCTCTTGATATCGGGGAGCGCCATGCCCCCATCGTACCAAGGGATAGTAAGTTTCGCAAGGGCGATACGTGGACGCCCGTCCCAGATCAGTTGCCTCTGAAGACTCTCGATCTCTCGGAAATAGGTAGCGGGAACGTCGTCAAAAGAATTTTGAAGTGCGTATAGGAATCGTGGCAAAGACATCATTTTAAAAAGGGCAGCCCTGCCCAGAGGAGACAGGGGTAGTTTACGCCAGCGGGCCACATCCAGTCGCAGTCTAAGAAGCGGGGGGAGGAGATTACGCTCGAACCGGAGTGAAGAGTCCAGCGCAATAAAGATCCCCAAATACTTGAAGCCAGACTGGAGGACCTGGATAGGAAATCTGTCTGGTAATGGGGGCAAAACACCCGAGAGAACATACACACAGGACTTAGCCCAATTATTAACCAGACCTGAGTTAGCACCAAACGAAGTAAGAACGTCAAATAAGACATTTAAAGATTGACGCGGGGAAGTAAGATACAGAAGAATGTCATCCGCGTAAAGCGAGACGCGGTCTTCAAAATCCGGTGACCAACGGATCCCCTTGAGTGAAGGTTCCCATCGAAGCCACGCAGCTAACGGTTCCAGGGCAAGCGCGAAAAGCAACAGAGACAAGGGGCATCCCTGACGGGTCCCTCTACCGAGGCAGAAGGGGACAGAAACCCGACCGTTCACCACTACCTGTGCCAAGGGTTCGGCGTATAACAGTTTCACCCAACCAATAAACTCAGGTCCGAAACCAAATTTCTCAAGAGCTGCCCAAAGATAGGGCCACTCTACCGTATCAAAGGCCATCGAAGCGTCTAGCGAAGCCAAAATGGCCGGCTCCGTCAGAAGCCCCGCCCTCGCAACAGCACCGTGGAGACGACGTAGGTTAAGAGCCGTGTTGCGATGCGGGATAAATCCGGATTGATCCGGATGAACCAAGCCACCGATGACCGTCAAGAGGCGGGTAGCCAGAAGCTTAGCCAGAACCTTGGGTTCAACATTCAACAGGGAAATGGGCCTATAAGACGAACAAAGGTCCCGAGGTTTACCTTCTTTGGGAATAACAACAATCGTGGCCAGACGCTGATCATATGGGAGAATACCCCGCTCCCGGGATTCCAAAAACATGGTGCGAAGATAGGGCGCCACCTTATCAGGACGTAGCTTGTACAATTCAATTGGCAATCCATTCGGGCCCAAAGCTTTGCCCGAACGGAGTGAGCGAATGGCCGTCGCTATCTCGTCCGTAGTGAAAGGGGACTCCAAAGAGACTCGGTCTAAATCGGAAACACTGGGCAGAGCTATATCACGCAACAAAAGGCGAGAGTCATCAACATCCCGTTCAGACACAGGGGAATAAACCACACGAAAATAGTCCGCAAAACATTCAACTATTCCAACCGGGTCGCTGGAATGTATTTTAAAAGGTTGCAGCAGAGACGTTTACAAGTGAAGATCATTAAAAGATTTTCACAGCGCCATGAGCCCAAATCTACAAAAATGTGAAAAATCATTAAAAGGACACCAGTAATGCTAGAATAACCATAACAGGCACTCCAAATATGTCACCAGCATGTGCTCTGAGATTTAAATGTAGAAACAGGACGGATTCTCCTCCGCACTTCGATCAATAAAAACCACAGGCAGTTTAAATGGACAATAGCAAGTCCACTGCAATATAAGTGTGTTCACACCCAAAAGGCAAGCTCCGCAAAAACACACTGCATAGTTCTGCTCCAGCAGTTAAAAAGCAGGAACGCTGGCTCAGTCCTTAAATATAAGTGGCTTTGTACTCGTGAGTCACAAATGAAAGCAGAGAGAGATAGTTAACTCCTTGCTTGCGAGCCCGCATCGAACCTCCCAACCTCTGGTCCTAATCAAAAGGTGTGCAAAATGGCGAATGCTCCCAACAAGAGGGAAAGGAGTAACTTAACAGAGCCCACATCAAAGCCTCCCAATCCAAAATGTATTAATAAATAAAGGTAAGGCATGCGGTGAATGCCCTATATCTCTCTAAACGGTTTATGTAGTAGCTCACATGCTATGTAGAGCCAAGTACTAGGGATAGCTGTACTTTAAAAGACATTTTGAATATGAATCACTACTTTTTTCCCAAAAGATGTTGAGACCATAATTTTCTCTTCTAGGTACGCAGGGTAGGTTTCCTTCACTCGTCGCCAGTGTAAAATCAAGTAATTGAGGCACAGGAAGACTCAGGATAAGATTGAAGAAAGTTTATTCTAAAGAGTAAAAGGTCTCATCCCCAGGAGCTTGAGCCAGATGCAACTGACTCACATATCAAACACTAGATTCTATCACCATGGTGCTACTCAAATGGAAACAAGGAGACAAGCCTAAGTATAGCTGAGAACTACATGAAGAAAGGTACATGCAGAGGGATAAGCACATTGTTACAGCTCAGAGTTCAGAAGATGGCAGAAAGGACTCTACCTCTACAATACTTTGGCAATGGAAAGATCAACTACTGAAGAAGAGGACATTGAAACTCCACCAAATGTTCCTGTAGAGGTACTGCAGCATTGTTTAGCAGGAGAAAAACTCACATTTAAAAATCTTCACATTGTACTACGTGCCATGCACAGCCATTGTTTCATGTAAAGAACAGAACCCAAGAATTGAAACTGAAAATATTGAAGAATTTTCAGGAAAAATGTTCATGAGGGTCCGCTTTCCACAACAGTTATAAACAACATTACAAACACCCAAAAAATGACAACACAAAATCTTCACTAAAAATAAAAAAATAAAACAACACCAAAAAACTGTTCTTTTGAGAACCACCATCAAAACTCAATCAAAGACTAGTTGCTATTTAAATCAGTATGGTACGGCTGTCTGCAGCATTACAGCAGCAGGGCCTGGTTGAAGGTGAGGCCCTATGACCTACCCATTAGGTGCTTGTCAAAGGCCATGCAAAGCTACTGGTGACCACCTTTGGTGAGTCTAGCAGTTAGCCTGCATGCATATGGTTGAAGGCTGCCCACAATGCAGATTTACAACCCATGGCTGGCTTTGCTAAACGTCAGACCCTGCAGCCAACCAGTTGTACACTGCCTTAGGCCATGCACACTTTGGGCTCACCAACTGCCCTGAGACAGACTTTCAGGCATGACTAAAAGACAGGCCTTTTGGCCAAAACCCGCTTCACATGAAAAATGGGCATGAACAGCGAGGTTAGAAACTTGTGGCTGTTCAAGGTTGAAGTGACATCTCCCACTTTAAATCCCATAGAACGGTGCTAATGGGGCTACAGAAAAATAGGCTAAATGGAATGACATCAAACTTGGCATGAAAGTAGAACTTTACGTTTTGTTGTGAATCCATTCATTATTTTTCATGCATGAAATTAGTGTTAGAAAATAATGTTTTTAGGCCACAAATGGAGCTGACCTGTTAATCAAGATAGTGCTAGCTGAACTGTTAGTCTGCAAATGATCCTTGAACACAGGCTTGAGGACCGTCCATGGACCCAAAATTTAAAAAAAGATCCAATCCCATTGGATGAGGTACCTTTTTCTCCTGTCATCCATTTTGGGTCCATGGACTCAACACAAAGGTCATGGAGCTGAGTGTAGTGGTTCTTTGGCCACCACAGAAATTGTTCTCTTTTGGCCCCCATTACA
This sequence comes from Lissotriton helveticus, assembly GCF_964261635.1. Taxonomy (NCBI): domain Eukaryota; kingdom Metazoa; phylum Chordata; class Amphibia; order Caudata; family Salamandridae; genus Lissotriton; species Lissotriton helveticus. The sequence continues at coordinate 516,491,656 of NC_136070.1, forward strand.
GGATTCAGGGCACATTCCCTGCATCCAGTAAAACATTTCAAAAGGCCACATGAGAGGGCCAGGTGAGCATACCCTGGATTCCAGGACTAAGGGGAGTGTTCCCAAAGCAGTCCATAAACCCCAACAGGCCTAAAACCCCCAATATACTCAGTCATAGCCAGTGGTATTGGTGCTGAGAGTGTGGAAGGGGACCAAGCAAGGGTCCATGAGTTTCAAAGTCCATGGCCATTCTAATAAGGCTGCGGAATGCCATCTTGAATGGGGGTCTGTTGCCAAAGGCATGGCCTTGAAAAATAGTTGGGGGAGTAGGGGCACCTTTGAAGACCATATAAAATTAAAAAAACGTGACTCTGGTCCCATACCATGGACCACTCTGGTGTGCCTGGGCAGCACAATTAAATGTAAGGGTGTGCTGGTACAAAAAGTATTTTTTTTAAGTGCACTCTCGCGAGACCAGGGCCGTGGCATGTTTAGCAAGGAGGGCTGGACTTCCTATATAGTTTGCAGATGTTAACAGACTATTTTCCATCTTAAAGGAAATGCTGTACCTCTTATTGGCTTTGAGCTCAAGAATAGCTAAACTCCAAACAAAAATTGCTTTTTCTTTGACAGCCGCAGCTACTTCTGTCATTTTGCGAGGAGAAACGGATCTGTTCAGATGCTGCTACTACTCACATCCTACAGAATAGTATAATCTGGAAAGGTAGAGCTTCTAGGAAAATCCTTTGCTGGTGTGCAAGAGGAGGAGGAAGATGTGTAGGGTCTTTGGGTGCCTGCAGAGTCAGTGAGGGCGAGAGTTATGGTTACTTTAGGTCACTAGTTATAATAACTTGAAATAACTATAACTAGTGAATTTCAGTATTTTTGTCCATTTAAAATGGTATGTTTTAACTGACATTTTCATCTAACTATACCACCCCTTTAACCTTTGTTTTTTTCAGTGAGTTTTTTAATGTAAAGTACATTATTACCATACCTAAGTATAACATCACTTTTTCAGTGACTTTCTAGGTTTTCATAATGTAAAGTAATATTTTTTTACGATAGGTAACACCTGCAGCTTGCCACGCATGGCCGACAGTGGCATGTGACAGATTAGCTAAAGTAACTAAAGAGAAAAAGAAAACTGGAATGGAGTACAAAAAGATGAAAATTACAGGATATTAAGGTATCTTTACCAGCAAGTATCAAGTGGTCATAAAAAATGGTAGGAGCGGGATAAAGCTCCTAAAGAGAGTATTCCTGATGTATGCACCAAGCATTTGTCTGTCAATAATACTTAATTACTTTATAATTAAAATAAATTTACCTTTTTAACAAAAACTGTCAAAATATTTGAAATTCAGTGAATATTAAGTATTTAATGCATATATAACCTTAGGTCCCAAAGCCTTCAACAATTATATACCCCAGGTCCTTTTAAAGCAAAGAGGTGTCTTTGTGTTTTTATACATATTCAAACTTGAGCAGACACCCAACTCCATCAGGCAACTTACATACAATGCCCTTTTGTGCACAGCCAGGTGGTTGGCCACAGTACTTGGCCTCCAGCCAGGGCTTTCAGCCAACATCGCTGTATGTAGCCAAACATCCTGCTGCACATGGATTCAGCAATGTGTAGCAGGGGATGGGCCAGCCAACCCCTGCTGCGCATGGCTGAAATCTGTGTGCATCGGGGGTTGGTCAAATCCCAACTGTCCTTAAGCCATCAGAATCAGGGGTTGGCCACAGGGCCTGCCAGAGGCCAGGCCCTGGACTCAACTCCTGCAAGTGGCCTACTGTCCCCTGCCCAAAGCCTTCAACTGTGAGCTGTATGAATGGCCATATGGCCGGGCCTCTGAAAAGGCCATGCACCCACCCCCTCCACTGGGGGCCAACTGCCCTCTACTCACAGATTAAGCCCAATCACAGTAGAGTTAGATGCAGGGGTATGGCCTCCAGCTAAATTCTGTACCATACTCTCACCGGCATTCTTTTCTCCTTTTTAATTTTTTTATGGGTACTGCGGAACTCCTGCTGTACCTTACACAAGGTCTTAAACCCCATCATACAGTGGTACTGTGCAAGTTTCTTCAAGGAAGCTTGCATGGCTTGCATGGTACCGCAGTACCATGGGGTGGAAATTTGTACAGCAGCTCCTGCAGACGTACTACAGTACTTCACAGGAGGGCTGTGCTGGGTCCTGCTGGAGTACGCAGTATCTGCAGCCTGAATTTATTTTTATTTTTAACTCTGGGGCATCCCTCTGTCCCCACCACAAGTGATTGGGGTCAGGGTGTCCCTACCTGCACCTTATGTGCTTTTGCACAATTTTCTAAAATCTGTGCCACAGCCTTTTCTTCTGAGTTGCGAAGACCTGATCAGATCGATTGATACCCATACCGGTACTGCGGTACCAAAATGGCTGACAGGAAAAAAAGCTCCCCTCGGTCAATCAGAAAGTCCTATTTTTTTATTTTCGGTGCTATGGGACTCCTGCAGGACCAACCATCTAGATATATATAACTTTTTAACCACTCGTTGCCCAACTCAAGCCATTCTCTAATTGATAATATCTCATACAGATTTAAACAAAAATCACTAAAAGCATGTTTTCTGAGTAAAATCCTAACTTTAGATCAAATTGCTGTGATTACATTCAGCCATTTTTTCTGCCTTATAAAGCCAACTTTCCTTTGCAATTAACACAAGAAAGCAATCTTTTGCCCCCTCCTTTTCTCGGACCCCGCTTGACGGACCAGTGTGAAACTTTCTATGAAGAAGCTGAGGTGGACACAAACATTTATTGGACAGTTTCATGCATCTATCTCAAATGGCAACAAAGTTATTAATGAAACAAGAGACACTTTTCCTATGGAAACGTTGACCTATTTATAACTACACAGTGATGACTAACACTGTGTAAGGCGTACAACGTACAACGTAGGGGTTATCAAAGTAGAAGGATGGCGAGGAGGAGGAAGGAGAAGGTAGCCACCGCAGGTAAGTGCTTTTGGTCTAACTATATAATTACTTTGGGAGGGTAGAGGGGCCGGCTAACTACGCTCCGCCATGGAGTCACAGTTTTGCCTAAACTTATGCAAAGCTACATAAACTCCGCTGGCGGAGCATAATTACCCGACCGGGCTTACATAGGGGGTGGGGGAAAGTCATAGGTGCAGTAGTGCCTCAAAATGCTGGCTCTCCTGTGAGCTTCAGGTCTCTGCTACTGCACAGTTGACATAAGATAACAGATAGTGCTGGTGTAGCTAATTCAGAGCCATTTCAAGAAGACAAACAATTACACACAAGAGGTGGCCCTAGGGCAGTGGCCCACCAGGAGTGAGTGACTGTTTTCAAATTTAAAGATTATAAAGATTATTCAATAATCAACTTGTGCGCCACAGTGCTAAGCCCATACTGCTAAAAGCCATTTCAAGAAGAGTCAAGGAAAGCTCAGAGGATGGTGTGGGAATGGTAGGTGGGTGACGATGGAATTCCAGATTTTAGTTTTGTTTTTTAATATTGAAATAAAGTAGGGGAAGATGTGTTCAAGGATGAATGGGAGAGAGACAGGTGCGGGAGCCCACAGACTCACGAAGATGGTTTGATTTCTATACACCCACTAACAATCTCGTCATGGAGAATCCTTGTGGCTCCAGAGAGGTCAATGGACCCTTTCCACCATAGGCGAATTAGATCTGTTACAAAACTACAAACTATGATCGACATTTAGAATTTTAAGAGTATAGTCCATAATAAGAAGGGTGAAAAAGATGAAGCCATGTTGTGCAAGGTTCATCCCTTGGTTTCTCCACAATACACACTGATTCATAGAATCAGCTAAACGCTCGAAGAGTGTTTTGGGGGCCATGTAGAACATACAATTGTGGCTGGTTAGCTCTACTTCGGGAATCCAAATTAAATTTTAGACAACTCAAAATATGTTCTTTTCTTTTTTAATGTCACTTGGAACCCCACTGGTGGTAAAAACCCTGTTATTGAAACCTTCTCAACTATAATTCTGTGTAATTATCATACATGTTATACATGATATTCTGTCTTAACAGGATTATTCACTCCAAAAGGGTATGAAGTGTAACGTGAACCCACAAAATCATTACAAAAAAACAAAAATATCTTTAAAACCCATCTTGTATGCTTCTCATAGGGAGTCGTTAGCATAACTACAGCATTATACATCCAGTTATTCACTCTTAGCAACAGTGGAAACATTGTTTATATGTCATAACGAGATGTACTCACTTTTTTCAGCGTTCCCCTGTCATGCCTGTGTCTTTAGAGTCACGATGGCAGTTGTTGGTCTTTCTTGTCCTTCTTCTGTCTCCCTTGGTTCTCCACAGACCAGTGGAAGATGGGAGAAAATGGGCATCCCTTTTCCTCCACTAACTTATATACGCTCTGTCAATATGGGCTTCTTCTGACCCGAGGAGGCAGGGAAATGAAAGCTGGACTGATATGGCTTACAGAGAGCAGCTCAGTGAAATGTCACTGCCTCATGGTTAGCGTTGCTTTGGCAGGGGTGGGAAAGGAAGGCATGACGTGTGGTGGATTGGGAGGAAGGGCTCTACGTAATATTGTTTTCAATTAGGGTGGAGGAGGGTGGCTGAGGGATTTTCTAAAGAGAGGTGCATGTATGACAAGATATTCGATTTTTGTTTATAATTGGGAAGAGAGTAGGTGGCTGATACTGAGGGTGTTGTGTGAGGGTGGCAGAATGCCAAGTATGTTTTTTTTAGCTAGGGCGGAGGAGTGTAGGCATGGCGAGAGGGTGGTGTGTGGGTGGCCGTACACAAGGTGTAAGATGAAACAGGGTTCTGAATATAATAAAGCTATGTTTGTACGGCTCCCATGACTCTTGTGACCATTCACTGCTGATGAAAGCATTGGGAGATGAAACAGGGAGCCATATTTAACATAAAAGTGTAGATGGGTATCTGTAAACTGTTTACTCTTGTCTATCTGACGTCACTCAGCCCCCTCAATAAAGCATCCCGGTTATCCACAGTTACTCATCTATAATAGTATATGTTATGTATGTTTTCCACAGGAGGAGTGCATCTGGGAATCAGCATCTTCTATTCACTACTGTGACACCATATTACAGGAAGCGAAAGGTGCGTTTCACTGCTGTAAATCCAGAGCTTCACTATTATTGCCTATGATGTCAATCAGAAATCCCTTTATCCACCCATATTCTTAAATGTTTGACATTGTCCCATGACTAATCTCTCGCTGCATCTCTCCTGACTGCACTCACGCAGTCCAACGTCTCATGTCTCATTTAACTGTAAGTGGAACTTACAAACTACAAAGTAGACTCTTGAGCTGAAGATAAAATGTTATTTCATATAATATTTCAAATATTTGTGTGTGGTTTGGACGCATATCGTTTTAAAACATTTCAAGGAAGGGTGCTCCCAAAGGAGATGCCACCCCTACGAGAGATTTCTGTGCTCAGTTTTAAATTACAGTTTTTTTTTAGTTTAAAGAGCTTTATTGGAATAATTAGAAGCATAGGTAAATTATATAACAATACATCTAGAACAAGAAAACACTAGATAAGCAACTGAATGTACGTTTGGGCTGCAAAAGTAATATGAGAGGTCTATCATAAACTAAAGATAAGCCAAATGGGAAAAATAATAATTAAAGATGTGTACCTAAAGAGTAAATAGCATTTTACATTTTTAAAGGCTTGATTTATTTGTACCCACCCACCGTTGGCCCCTGCCAAACAAATGCACAACGCATCGAATTGATGTAAAAAAAACATGCCCGCAAAAATTAGACAACAGGGTGCATCTGTGATGAAGGAACACTAACTGAACAAAAATCTATGTTGCCCTAGAGCACATGATCGACTTCTTCACCTGCCAACAAGAACACAAAACTGGAACAAACACAGGGCTGTGGTACGCTTTGTGATTTGCATATGCAGAACCCTCTCGGTGCCTGTCTGCCTTTTGTACCAAGATTGCCCCTTGTTCTGAACAGGCATCCTCACTTCCTGCTGTTGGAGAGTGTAGTATATACAGTAAGGTGGTTTTGGCGTCTTTTACTCTGTCAGACAGTAAGATTATGTCCAATGTTAATTTGCGTCCGAAAAACAAAACAGGGCAGTGACGCCGTCAGCGGCGCGGCCATGTTACAGACCCAGAGGCGGCTGCAAGCTTCAGGACGAGGAGGGCCTGTTCCTTGTGCCAAGGGGCCAGATGCTGCTGCTTGGAAGAGTCTACCCCACAGCTTGAAGCCCGGGTCCTGTGATTCCTGTCCAAAGAGGAGTGCTGAGGCATGCTGGGATGAATGGAGGCCCACACTCCAGCAGAGCAGTGCCCCGTTCCAAAATTCAATCTAGAATTATTAGAAAGAAGCACCGACTGCGAAAGGATGTAGATGAAACATGGAAAGCCTGGTTTGTGTAAATGAGCGAAAGGTCTCATTCAGGAATTAAAATGACTGAGCTTATTAGGGAACATTTAATCGGAATAAATAGTATTTCGCACTCCCTTCTTTTCTGTCATTTTTACTGTTTTTTTGTCCTTTTACTCCTACTTGATGACAATTTTGTATTTATGTCCTTCCTTCCATCCTATTGTAAAACGCTCTGATATCCCTCTGGATCTTGTTCGCGATATATAAAACTTTACAAATAAATAAAGAAAGAAAGAAAGAAAGAAATATGTAGGATTCAAATTGTGATTTCCCTGTAACAAATGATTTAGCAGGAAATATTGAACATATGAAACAAAAAATGATTTAACACAATGTATACAAAAGTACCTCTTTAGTCTATGATTACTGAATGCATAAGTACATTTTCTCTCTACTAATTTTAGAAAGGCATTTGCCAATGCGTTTTTAAGTCTTGCACTAAAGTGAAAATGGAGAATTGTGATTAAATGAGAATTGTGGAACCTTGAAGCAGCCCTCGGTGTACTCTATGATGGTGGGCTCCATAGAGTAAGAAGCAGCCCTGGAACTCTTGAAGCCATATATTTGCCCTCTTGAGAAGTAGGGCTTTGTGTACCCAGGTCAATACTGGCACGTTGTTACCGAGGGCCTCCACATCTCTGTTTGAATTGCCCTTGTCTGCTGACACATGGCATCAGTGCCTCTTCACAGACCACACAGGTTAATTGTTAGATACTGCCAACAATTGCAAAGACACTTGTTGGCAGTGTTCAACAATTGACTGTCATCCACCTTAAAACTAATTGAATCTCTGCTGACTGTTTGAGTAACTCATTTGCTGATTGTGGCCCATGCCACAATCAGCAAATTGATGCATAACTGTGTCTTCCACTACAGTTTATGCTTAGTCAGCAACGGCCGGCACAGGTAAGCGTGGTGAGGCAGAGTGGGGCGGGTTAGGGGGGGGAGTCGACAGACGAAAAAATATGTCTAATTAATTAAATAAATAATTCCTATTCCGTAATTTGTCAAGTACCCCCAGCCGTGCCCTGCGCCGCCTCACCGAGGTTACATGTGCTGGCTGCCGCTGTGCTTAGTCATAATGGAGGTCTCCAAGGAATGACTGTCAGATGCAGGTCCAGAACCAGTGGCGTAACAAAGGCCCCCATGGTGCGAGGGGCCCTCCAAGCTCCAGGGGGCCCCCTCAGCATAGTACCTTGGCCTGACAGCTCTTGACTGAGACAGGAGGGGAGGCCCCTCCACGTAGGTTGCAGGCCCCTCAAGTTTTGTTGCCCAGTGAATGGAACACCACCTCAATGCTCTTAGTGTTTGTACCACCCACCTCCTACATCACTGGGCTAATGGACTGTCCTGTTTCTCCTGCTGCCTGATCTGTGCTCTTGGGATGCTATTGTTCATGAGGCACAGTCTACAAGTTCAGTGTGACAGCATACCTTTTTGGTGAATCTACACTTTCATCCTTTTTCTAGGCTGTCCTGGCCTGTAAAGACTGTTCCGTTATGGGATTTGGATGCACTCCAGTTCATCAATCTTTTACAAACGAAACCATTAAAGTTCTCAGAATGCGTGCAGACTGGTGCAGTGCCGTGCCCAAAAGACACCCAGGACAATACAACTGCATAGGATGGGGCGTAGTCTCACCCCTGCCAATCGCACTGCTACATTGCGCCCTGTTTGGCAATCATCATTTTTCAGTGTTCCACGTTAGCCACTATGTTCCACATAATCCATCTTTTACTCCTCTTTTGATTATACATCTTAGTATTTAAATCCACACACGCGTTTCTGTGCCATTTTCCAAATTTCTGATGTTTGAACTGTGCCCCTCCGGACCTCTTGTAAGAACACGATAAATGCAGAGTTCATTTAAAAGGCAGTGTTTATTTTCTAAACCCAATGCATTTCGGGCAACAGGCCCCCTTCATCAGGGGTCACCCTGGTCTTTGGGCACCCTGTTCCCTGGACCGGTGGTTCCCACCGGATCTGTAACATCGGATATATTTTCCCATACTCCGCTGTCCATCTCCGCCCTGACGAAGGTGTAGCCCCGGCTGGGGCTTCACACCGGAACGCGTGTCTGCATTGTTAGTGTGTGGGTGGTTGGATTGCCTTCCATTCTCTCCCCCCTCTTGATGACCCATCTCTACCTTGTCATCTAACCATCTTGTGGCGCATATGTACCATTGTGATTATTTGTGCGTTTGATGTATGATGTTTTGTTTAAAGATGGAATGTGTGTTGGCATGATTGTGAGACTTGAACGGTGTGTGTGGGACTTAATGTGCTGAGATTAGTTGTCTGTTTTAATGAAAATGACTATGTAATGATTTGATATCTATAATGTATGTTTATGAATAAAATATTGTCTTTGATAATAAAAATATCAAATGTATCTTTGTATTTGATTATCTGACTCCATTTATGGTTGCTCTTATGCCTATGTCTGTATTTTAGGATCCTCCCCTAGGACCTCATTTAAACATACTTGGCAGGTTCTCCTCATGTTCTAATTGATTTGCTTGTTTTCCCCTGCTCACCTGCCTATATCTTCTTTGTAGCACACACACTGCTTGTCGTGCCCTCTACTTCTTTCACCTTGCTCATGTAATTGAGTTAACCACTTTAGTTGGTGGCCTCCTTCTACTTCTGCAACCCAGCCCCCCGTGACTTATGTGCCTTTCCCTCACCAGACCGGGGCTTCCGGTTCTTACGCAGTACACCTTTAAATGCTTAACCTGGCCCTGAAGATAACCTGCATTTTGTACAGGTCGAAACGCTGTTGACTTCTCAGTGCAAATCTTGGAGCTACTTTCTTGGTTCAACAAAATTACTTTCCTTCTTTAACTATGTACTAATAAACTGGAACCATCATAACTTCTCCTATATATATTGACAATTTTGTTTGTCTTGGGCCATTTATTCACTGTGTATTTTTCACTTGTCAGGTGCGCCGTTCACCTTTCTTTCACAAGCACAAAGGTGAACAAGTCTGTACAGGTTACATTTACATTCAATGTAATAGAGTGTTGTCATTATTGTCTTTCTTTCTTGTTACTTCTGTTTAAATCCAGACAATTTTTTTGCATTTATTGCTATAACTATTAATGTCTCCTGGTCTCCTCCTTTTGCAACTTTTGTGCATGCTTTTGAAAACTGTCTTTCGATAATACCTGTTGAGACATTGTTGCTTGTTATATATACTATTGACTCAGTTCTCAACTGGGTTAATGAGCATTCTCTTGTTGTTTGAATTCATCTCTGATTAAGAGTTTGGCATACAGAGCTTACTTTGTTGGAATGGAGGAGGACAATACTTCTGCCATCCTGAAGGTCCTCCACATACCAAATGTAGATTTGTCCAGCAGCCCTGTGGACAACTCTCCACATTGACAGAAACCACTATCATGGAAAACAAATAACTAAAGTCCCCCTGACCCTGGGTGTTATTCCCAGGGTGTGTGAATATTTTTTTTTCTTCCTCCTTACAAGCAGGTATTTACTGGCAGCGCTAGACATGAGAAAATACTTTACACCGTTCACTCTAAAGAGGGCGGTTGGCTCTGTCAGCGTGGGGGGTGCAGGGAGGGCATTAAAGCGTCTCTCCTGTTTAGAGCAGATGGTGTTATGCCTTTTTTGTCTGACAGTCACAGTCAGGAAAAATCTGAAGGTGAGGGTGTTTGTTTCTGAGAAACAAAAATCTTTTGAAAAATCTGATTGCTGACCATTTCACCTGTTTAGAGCAGATGGTGTTATACCTGAAGGCGAGGGAACTAGTTTTTTTGCTTTTCTGAAACAAACACCCACTTTAAAAGTTTGCTTTAGAGAAACAAAAATCTTTTGAAAAATGTGATTGCTGACAGTCATGGCTCATGGTACTGTCTGTCAAACCTTTCCTATATTGACAAGAACTGCCATGATGTAGGTTCCTGCCAATGTAGAGTGATGTCCTTGGTGCCGGCAGACATCTGTAACTTTGTCAGGCAGACAATCCCTTGGGATGGCTGAGGTAATGTCCTCCGCCTCCCGATGGAGTAACCTCCATCCACCAAGCTCTAAATCTGACTCTTTTAAATCATATCTTCTATCTCTCATCTGAGGCATTGCAAAAAGTTAATCTTCTCCACTTCTGTAGTCAACGTCTATATGGAGCCTCTTGGCCGCTTACGTACCCAACATTAATAAGCCAATAACACCCAACTATACCTTTAAATATCTAACTCCTCCCACTTTACCAGTGTAAGAGTCATCATGGAAAATCTTATAGAATGAATGAGCTTGTGCACTCTAACGCTGAGCCAATAACAACATGAATTCCTCCTCCTTTACTGTCAAAGATCAACAACCCCAGCCCAGAAAGGACTAGAAAATCTCATGACTTAGGTATTTTGCCCACCTTGGTCCCCACCACTAGGTCTCTAGGATTCACCATTGATCCAAAATCCCCATGATACCGCACTTTTCCAAACTGACCTAACAGTCTCATTCCAACCTCATCTTCTCTGAAAATTGAAACATTTTGTCCTATCTGCAGACACCAGGCCCACTGTCCAGGCCTGGAAACTCTCACACCTAGTTGTCAGAAATGGACCACTGGTCAGAAGTCATAAAATACTGCTGACCTCTCTCAAAGCCAACCTTCATGGGGCAGCCATTCTTGTAAAATCTGCTAAGTAATCAAATCACATCACTTCAATTATGAAAGAGTTGCCCTGACTCCCTGGTAAGGCCAAAATCCGTATCAAAGTGGTATACATGACTCACAAATCTATACACCTAAACTGTTTGAAAAACAATCCTCTCATCTTTGGAGGGATGTGAAATACTAGAAGCAAATTCTAATTGCTCCTAGAAATCCTAATAGACAAAAAAAATACCAAAATGGAAAACTAAACTTTCTCGTTTTGAGCAAAAAAACTCTGGAATTGTTTCCCCAAAACTCCCTATCTTACGTTTATTTGCACATTATTGTAGCTTTCCCATGCTGGGATATCTCATGGCAAAAAATTTGCAGAAGCACACTTCAGTTGGCTGCTACTTTTGTATACATTTGTACAATTTTAACTCGCTGTCAGTAATGTTAGAGGTGGCAGGAGCCTATGCCAACAGGCCGTGGAGACTTAAGAAGCACTATGAAGCGATCACAATTCTGTACCCCATAGGAAGATGATGACATTAACAATATCCACTCCATATTTTACTTAGCTATGACTGATGTGCTATTTGTCTGTTGGAACTTTTAGGGCTATCTTCAGTTATAAGAGGGCTTGCATTTCTTCTCTCTGGAGATATCAATGCTGCAGCTCACCTAGCCTCTATCTGACAGATGAATACTACACTACTAGCTAGAAGTGTCCAACACAGATCCCTCTCCAGTTCAACACCCACTACCCCATTATCTCCACCAAAGTTGCATACCAAACTGACAAACCTACTAATGTGAATAGCATCCCAAGCCTGACCAGTAGAATGATTTTCCATTCACTGATAGTAAATGTCAAAGACGGCTCTGAATATTTTGAGAGCTAATTTTGAAAGAAGCAAACAACGTTGGAAAATGTAGCTACATTTTCAAATCTCAACCCCTGAGCTCTAGACACTCACTGAGTCATGTTGTATGTCTACTACATTGTTTTCATCAGCCAGATTTCACGTAGACCACAGTCTTCCCAATCCATCCTTCACGTGCCCCCTTGCACAGCAGCTCAATTATTTGTCACTGGTTTGTATTATGGAAGCAGTAGCTACAGCCCGATCATTCTGTGCGTCCATGCTGTTATATGCTGGCAAGGCATTACTCAAAGAGGCAGTTCGGCATATAAAATGTCAAATTGCGTCTAACTGCCACATCCATTTCCATTTGCTCTTGGGTAGGTGTTGTTTTTCCTGCTACCCAGACTTGGCTGTGCAAAAGGAATATGTTGGGCCAAAGAGGGGGTGCAGCACAGACCACAGACCAGCTTGTTATGTGAAAAAGGCTGCTTTATTGAAGACAGGTGCACCTTACATACAATTTCCTTGGCCTGTGCCGTACAAAACTAAACCTCACTAAATATTTTTCTCCTACCATACCCCCACCCCCTCCCCTAAAGTTTTCCCTTTGCAACCATTTACAAACCTCCAAATCTGTCCTCCTTGCTGCCCCATTAAACTTGTAACTTCTTAACATTTCCTAACCTAGCTGTCTAAGTAACCTTCCTATGCTACTTCCCCTTCCTGTGTGCTCCCGGAGAGACCTTTTCCAACCAATAAATTGCAACTTTAAACAGATCTACCAACTATTACCCGGGAAAAACGCCCCATATAATAACAATCCACACTCAAAACCAGCACCTGCTTCAAGCGACAACCAATAAGTACATGCTTCCACACCCGATGCACCTGTGCCCAACAAAACCAACCACCTTAAAAGAAAAACGTACCCAGTGACCCCTTCCCCACTGACTACATCCGGCCTAAAGCCCAGAAAAAACGGGGAGAGCGGGTGGGACAAAAATTACTCCCCAGCCCAACACCCAGCCGGCTGTCGTGTCACTGCCACTGAAATGGTGGCCAGTGTCACAAGATGGCCTGCTAAATAGCCCTCCCGCCCAACCCAGCCCAAGTGAAGCCCAACAACCCAATTGGGCTCTGGCTGCATCCCCGGCCCAAAACCCCCTGGGAGGGGCATGCCTCCCATTGGTCGGCCACAGATCAGCTTGTTAGTGTGAAAAGGGCTGCTTTATTGAAGACAGGTCCACCTTACAAACAATTTCCTTGGCCTGTGCCGTACAAAAATAAACCTCACTAAATATTTTCCTCCTATTTTACCCCTCACCCGCCCCTAAAGTTTTCCCTTTGCAACCATTTCAGAACCCCCAAACCTGTCCTCCTTGCTACCCCGTTAAACTTGTAACTTCTTAACATTTCCTAACCTAGCTATCTAAGTAACATTCCTATGCTACTTCCCCTTTCTGCGTGCTCCTGGAGTGACCTTTTCCAACCAATAAACTGCAACTGTAAATAGATCTACCAACTAGTACCCAGGAAAAATGCCACTCAGAAAATTCTGTCCCCAGACTTTTCTGACCCCCCCAACTAGGGACCCTGACGTTTCGGGTACCTACGGATGTCCAATGCCCTGTCCAAAACCTCCTTAATCTGTATTATATACAACTCCAGTCCATAACGGGACAAGTGCACCCCATCTTACCGAAAAAAAATAGACTGCTGCATACCGCAGTTCCGGATGTTCTACTCTCCCAATACCTTCCTTGTCACAAAACATTTGCATGTCCTGGTTGATCTTCCTCCTTGCTTTATCTAATGTGGCTGGTCGCTCCGCCCCTCCAATCCCTCCAATGCCTCCTGGGAATGAACTCTGACCATATAACATAACACCCTGACCACTGCCGTTTAATCTCCAAGAGATCCCTCTTCATTTGCTTTAACAGGGCCAAACCTTTACACTGAACCAGGTCATTCTCCCCCAAGTGAATGAACAAAAGGTCTGGGAAAATCCCACCTCTGGTCGAACTGTTTAATGCTGGAAACAACTCGTGCCATCTCTTGCCTCCTTTAGCATTCCAATGACACTGAAACAACTGGGAGTCCAAACCCAAATTTAAACCGTTCCCTTTTGCACACTCGTAATGTTCTGCCCTTTTGACAAAAGAGTGTCCTATGATGAAGATGGACACTTCTGCCGCAGGATGCCCCACCACTGCACCTGACCAGACACATATATGAGGAAGGAAATTACATCATGTGTACCTCTCCCCAATGCCCGCAGCCGTATGTATGTTTTGAAGCAATCTGACTTCCAATGCCCCAAGCGCATAAGGTCTTCCCTCCCCCACCCACTCTTAGCTGCGTCTGTGGCCGCCCCTATGTGGAATGAATGGGTCCCAAACTGTCCAGGATCTTTCCCCAAGCATCGGTGGACTCGCCTCATGACCCAAAACAACTGAGGCGCTGACACCTTGCCGCCCTCCTTCTGCTGGAAAACCTCCCCGTCATCCCGCACCAACCACCTGGCCAGGATCCCCCCAGGCCGCTGGGCACACTGTTTTGTCCACTACTGGCCCCATGACCACCCACTTCCCCACTCCCCGCTGGTCCATCTTAGAATGCTTTATCCGTACTGCCACTGCATCGACCTGCAATTCAACTCCCCCCACCGTACCCCTCGGGCCCCCCTCGCACCCAGCAGTTCCGAAACCCAAAAGGCCCCAAAGTACATCCACAACATTAATGCGGGGAACAAAACCGCTTCTTCTGCATTGCAGCATATCTGCGTCATAAGCCGAATCAAGCCAGCCAGTATATCGACCGACAGGGGCCTACTCTGCTGAGGTCTGCTACCCCTGTCTCGTGCCCAACCTGACAGTAATCGCGTTCCCAATTCCCCCGCCGAAGGCGCATAACCCCACCACAATTTCCCCATGAAAGCTATGGCTGACAACTTTCCTGCTATCGTCACTCTGGCCAAACCTTTGTCAATCATGGACAAAATGAATTGCACTACCTGTTCCTCCCTGACCCAGTGCTGCCCAAGGCACCTTGCACCACTGTCAAGGAATTCCCGCCAAGCCTGCTCATATGCCTTCCAAGTGGATGAGGCCAATGATCCTCTTACCAATTAAACAACTCTTTGTCTCCTATTGACCACATTCCAGCTGGAACCCGCGTCCTGGCCTCATCCGCCTCTGTGGCTAGCCCATGGAACCTCTGCCACTGTGAACAAGACAAAGCATCCGCAATGTCATTGTCCACTCCTGGTACATGTCTGGCTTGAAACAAAATATCATGCTCCAAACATTGCAGCACAAAAACCCTCAACAACTTGAGAACTTGAGCATCCCTGGCCGATTGTCTGTTCACAACCTGCACTACCGGCATATTGTCCACCTGAAAGATTACCTTCTTGTGCGCCAACTCCCGAGCCCAGACTGTCGCATCCACCACCAGTGGAAAGAGCTCAAGAAAAGCAATACTCCCACCCCATTTTTCCAGTGTGGTGGCTTTTCTTCTGCGCACCACCTCCCTTGCCAATAGAGTCCAAATCCTCCTGCCCCTGCCCTGTCCGAGGATGTGGTGACATCCCATTCCCATTCCTCTGATGTTGCCATGGGAATGCCATTGAACTGTTCCAAAAAGGTTCACCACATGCGCAAGTCCTCTTTAGTGCCTGCAGACAGGCGGGTATGATGGTGTGGCAGCGTTAGACCTGACAAAGACAACCCCAACCTCTTGCAAAAAGTGCACCCGCTCGCACCACCCTGCATGCAAAGTTCAGGTGCCCTAGCAATACCTGCACCTTCCAGACCATCACCTTCTCTTTGGCCATCAAACTGCCAATCAACAGCAGCATGTGCAATTTCTTGTCCGTTGGCAAACGGGCTTCCATAGTCACTGAATCTAATTCAATACCAAGAAATGACAACACTGTACTGGGACCCTGTGTCTTCTCTGGCGCCAGGGGCACACCCAGGTAGCCCATGAGCTCTTTAAAACTTGCCAGCTGCTGCTGACAGTCCACAGAACCGGGCAGTCCCATCAGGAAAAAGTCATCCAGGTAGTGTGTCACTGTCTCTTTTCCAGTTTGCCACGAAAAGACCCACTGCAGGAATGTACTGAACCGCTCAAACAAGGCCCAAGATATGGAACAGCCCATTGGCAAAGCTTTGTCCACGAAGATGGACCCCTCAAACTGGATACCCAACAACTTATAATCCTCCGGGTGTACGGGGAGCAATCGAAATGCCGACTTTATGTCGCATTTTGCTATGAGTGCGCATGTCCCTACTGTTGCGACCAACTGTTGTGCGATGTCTACCGATCAGTAGGATACTGAAGACAGCTCGGCCGTAATTAAATCATTAATGGACGCCCACTCTGGCCATGAGAGGTGTTGAATCAACCTGTGTTGCCCCGGCTCCTTCTTTGGCACCATTCCAATTGGGGAAATGATCAGGTCCCGGATGGGGCAACTCCTGAATGGACCTGCCATACGCCCTTCCCGGACTTCTTTGAACAATGTGTCCTGCACTACCGGACCGTGCGTCTTTGCAGATTTCAAATTCTCTGCCCACTTAGAGGCCCTCGGACCCTCATAGCCCAGCCTGTCGCCAAAAATTCCTCTAGACAGGCCTGTTTAATGGGAGTATGAGCCTTTGCCCAAAGTCCCTTGTCCACCCCTTCCGCCTCTACCACCAGCTGCCTGCTGCACTGCCTGGTTGGACTGCTGACCCTGCACACTAACTCCTGTCCCCCAGCATTGCATGACGGGGTTTCTTCCAGCACACTTTGAGCATTTGTGCCAAAACTTGCAGTATTGTCTGGCACACGTGCCCTTGTTAATGTCCCAGCACACTCCCACTGTGCCCCCAGTGCTGTTCCCCACATACCCCACCCTCGCGGGTGGGGCGGTTCTGAAAGGGGCGAGGCACAAGAGGGAGACCACTAGCCGTGTAAATCGTCTTCCCAAACTTTGCCCCCCCCCATGGTCAGCTGGTATAAATCCGAATCTATCTCCCCCATTTAGCCTCCAGATCCCAGGCCAAATAAACCCGAAACTCCTCATCGTAAGGCAACCATGCGCACCCTTCGTACGTGACCTGTGCCCGTCTAATCACGTCCATGTATTTAAACAATGCCACAGACCTGTCTGGGTACTTTTCACAGTACACAGTGGTGAAAATCAGGAACACCGCTGACCAATTCTCAATGGGCACCCTCGGCCTCTTGGCCAGTTCCAACTTGGACCCCTCCTTTGCTGTAAGCTCTCTATGCAACAGCTTCAGCATGTCCACGTATTCGCCCTTCCATATTTTCTCCTTGGTTGCCAACGTTAGGTGGGCCCTCAAGGGCTTAGTCATCCACATGTACGGCAACTTTTTCACAGGAATGTCGTGACTCTCTTTTCCCTCCTCCTTGGTCACCCCTCCATCGTTCCTCCCATCAGCAGCGGTTATCCCCAGGGGCCCCTCCGCTTGCCCCTCTGAGGAGCTGGGTGCCGCAGCCCCTTCGCTCTTACCCCTCCCTTTTTTTGGTTACTGTCCCCACACCTGTGTCTTTCATGTACGCCCCTTCCTCAAGTGCACATCCCCTTCCCCCACGCATCTGTGCCCACTGACACCTTGCCTTGTGGTTCCACCACTGGCATCCCCCTTTTACCCTCCTCTTCACCCGCCAGCCCCCCTCCCCCTGCGTGTGCTTCTGTGCCTTACCTGGCGTCAAGGTTGGCATCCTGACCGGATCCCGCCACCTAACCAGTCCTGAAGGAGGGGCTGCCACGCTATCCACTTTGTTCCATCGGGCCTGACCGCTCTGTAAAAGACTAAACACTTAATTACTGACATACCCCTCCTGTCACCCTGCTGCTCCTCCTCTCCTACCATTCCCCCTTTTCTACGCTCTCCCGTCATAATCCAATAGCAACGGGCCATCCACTTCGGACTCCAGCCCATACTCACGTTCTCGTTCCCTGTCTGTGCAGCTTGGCAATGACGCCGTCTTCCATGGACTCCAGCCTGCTCAAGCCCGCCTGCTCCCTGCAAGGGCGTAGCCGCTCCCCTAGATCAATGCTCCATTTCTACTGCCCTGCACGCTTGTCCCGTGATGTGCCACCTGAAACTTGTGCCTGTCCCCTGGAGGCCGCATCATCCCACCGGGGACCGTTCGCCCCTCCTCCTGCGCACCCTCTCCTGCAAGTCCCTCGTTGGATCACGGTTGCCCGCATGAGGCAGAGCCGGCCCATCCTCTCGGTGGGGTGGAGCCACATGCAACTCTCCCGAGTACCTCGCCTGCCGTCCCTGCCAAAAAGAAGTGGAGTCCAACATGCCAGGGTTAGTCCTACCCTCTGACACCAAAACCCCAGAAAACCTGAGCCAAAGTCCCTCCACTACCTGCCCCATGCCTGGCACACCAGAGGAATGGCCTCACGCTGAGCTGGAGTGCCCCCAACCAAACCCCCCAACCTGGATGCCCCAACCCCCCTCCCCCCGAAACCCAACACCCCCCTCCTCCCCCACGAATCCACCACCCTCATGCCCACGCCACCTTCCCAGATCCGGCCGGCTTGTGACAAGCCCCCCTCCACCCCTGGCCCCCCCATCCCTCCATGTCAGACCACCTGTTCCTGAGGTCCTCCGGGGCTCTCTCCAGCCATCCACCTATTTTCAGGGATGGCATAAAGTCCCCACCTCGGCCCCCTTGTCTCCCCCACTTCCTGGACCCCGATGGCTTTCCCCTACCCCCTTCCTGACCTGCTGCTGAGCCCCCCTTGTGGTCTTCGGCCTTGCCCCCACACTACACCCCAGCCTGCCACCCTCCCACCAAGTACCGCCAAGGTCTGATCGGCCCCCCATCATGCTCTGCCCACCCTCCCGCTGATCCACAACCCCCCTGCAGCTTTCCGCTCCCCTCCGCTCTCTATCAGCAATGGGGAGGACCGTCCGCTGCCCAGCATAATGGAGGCAACCCCCCCACTGCCAAGCCTCTTACCTCTTACACCAATGGGGCCCCCCCAGCCCCCGGCTTGGGGGGCCCAATTTGTGTATCCACGACTC
The DNA here is from genome assembly GCF_964261635.1 of Lissotriton helveticus. Lineage (NCBI taxonomy): Eukaryota > Metazoa > Chordata > Amphibia > Caudata > Salamandridae > Lissotriton > Lissotriton helveticus. The sequence goes on from NC_136070.1 coordinate 516,510,639, forward strand.
GCCCCCCATGTGCCGTTTTTATGTGTGTGGCCGACTTAGCTATGCGGCTGCGCCCCCCTGCCTCATTCACATGTTTTCGGGCCCACGGCGGCGAGCACGCTAAAACCGCCACCGCGAACCCGCTAGCTGCCCTCCTGGGAGGTCTCACCACAATCGCAGGCCGCAGCATATCAGTGCGGCCCGCTTCTGCTAGGAGGTGGAACGCCTCAGTCACGCGCGGATCCTCCGCCATGCCCCAGGTATAGTGCAATATCGGCCTCGCACTCCCAGTCGGTACCTGAGCCTCGAACAGACCGGGCGCTCGCAGGCCGCTGTCGTCTCCTCACCGCCCCGCTGGCACCGCAACACCACCACAGGCCTCTCTCAGATGTCGTGCACAGCGACCCCACGCAACGCTCCTCTAATAATATGCACAAAACTGAACAAACTACAAAAATTGCTCCCCAGCCCAATACCCAGCCAGCTGTCGTGTCACTGCCACCGAAATGGTGGCCAGTGTCACAAGATGGCCGGCTAAATAGCCCTCCAGCCCAAACCCAGCCCAACAAGCCCAATTGGGCTTTGGCTGAAACCCCGGGCCAAAACCCCCCGGGAGGGGCAGGCCTCCCTTTGGTCGGCCGCCCCCCCAAAGCCCTAATCTGCAAAACTGATTATATGTGCTACATTGGCATCCCAGTGTTATTTGCAAGGTTCAGAGCTGCAATTACGCTCTTGTATTTGTCTGCTTGAACAGCTAACCTTTAGAGAACAAGGTCCCAGCTATTGAGCTAGCACAGTAATTAATTTATGATTTTTATCTAGTGCTTTTTGGTACAATTTGTCAAAATTCTGAATATTGTTTGCTGACATGGAGTAGTGCTACATAAAGCAGGATGGTCTTAAGTAATGGACAACCTGTGGGTGTAAGTTGCAGGCGCGACCCGCACAGGTAACATCGGTGGGCGGGGCGGGTGGGGGGAAACAAACAGGATAGGGAATTTTATTATAAAAAAAATAAAAACTACTAGCATTGCACTGGTTTTTGTATTCGGATATCTCCAAGAACTATAACACTTGGGTACCAGTCAATGAACTTTCACAAAAAATACCTATTTGTATTGGCAGAGGAATGTTTCAAATGTAGCACTCCTCTTTCTCTGGTGTTTTAAATGCCAGGCACATTTTCTAGAAAAGAAGAACATGCACAGCCAGCACAGGCAAGCCAAGGTTTTGAGTACAAGAATCCATCTGCCGCACAAATTTGGAATAACATAAAAGCACAATGAGGCACTCTTGCTAGACTTCTTTTATGTAAGTCTTCCTCCATTCAACAAGCCAATATTTTCTTTTGAGAAGTGATCACAGATTTAAAATTTTTAAAAGTCTGACTGAACATTTCATTTTTTAATTGCCAACTTCACATCTTCATTATGTTTTCTTTCAGTAGGAAATGCATAATTACATGAAACTCTTTAGACTTCAACACATACCTACAATCATCTAAATTAAAGTAAAAAGCAAGTAACTGGAATTGGAGCCAAATATCATCATGCAAACCACGGGCGAGACAAAATGAAAATGACAACAGTGCTCATAGTATTTCATTTTTTCATTGTGCAACCCAAAAAAAAGGTAAGTGCTCAGGTTCAAGTGTAAATCACAAACTCCTGCATTAAACATGTTAATATAGTGATTTAATTAAAATGAAGATTTACTTAAAAACAAGATCCAAGAGTGACAACAGTCTTCTATGAATGTTCAAAAAATGAAGACGGAATGTATGTGTGGTGGTACTCAATCTGGTCTAATTTTGGCAGCATAAACGATTATTGAATTCAGGCTAGCGTTACAGGTCAATCAACAAATGAAAATAACGTGTGGCTAAGGTGGAGGGACATTTGAGAAATTGTATTTTGTCAACCTCATGAGATTTTTTAAACCCTTGTAAAAAAAAGATTTTGCGACATTCCACACTACACTGGGACAAATCTCCTTTTTTGTGAATTGATTCTCTGATCAAATGTTTTTGCAATAAAACCTCCTCCTGGCAAAGTTTTGCAACTTCATGAAGTGGCAAAGTTTGTCACCCTCAGCTCAATTTTGCCAGCAAAATTATTATTTTGCATATCCTACTTATGGCAAATTGCCTACTGTTTATTTACAATGATCCTTCCACCTGGAGAGGATTACACTGTATAAAAAGTCCTCCAAAAGGGCTAATCTCTGTCCCCCTGGTACACTTGTTGTGCTTGGAATGGCAAACACCCCAACGGGCTGCAGTGTGGCAACACCCCCAAGCATTTTGACAAAAGCTCCCTAGTTGGAGGGCCAACTGACTCTGAAAACGTCCCAACACATCCTGTATTCACACTCCTGCAGAGCACACCAAACAGGTCACTGGTGCACCTGCATTCATCCAGGAATCTAGGAGCCTCTGGTATACCTGCTTACACCATCCTTCCTTGGAAAAAAGTAGGAAGAGTGAATAGCTTCTTCCATGTCTCTCACTCTAGAGATCACCCAGGGCTCTACAGAGCACTGCAACTAATACATACAGTCAGACTTACATGCACACAGGAGTGCACACAGCTCTACTTTCAACTGCCTTGAAAACCAGACCAACCTTTGCACCAGCCACTACCGTTCATATATGTGGACCCAAATTACCTTAACTAACCCATACCTGTATTTACCTATGTCTTGAGAGACCCCCTCCATATTTCACCCATTCCATTTGCTTTGCACCAGCGTAACAGGTATCCTATACACACCCAAAGATTACCCTGGCCCAGCACTCTTCCAGCCCAACTATCTCCTTGGGGAAGGCAAATAGAATGCCTTGTGTATGCACTAGTTGAAAACTCCCTCCTTACAACACCTGTGTGTGCCCCTAGATTTTTCTTAATAACAAACATTCTTCTTAGGCAAACATTCTTGCTAGCAACCATCTGGAATGGACTAAACATACAATCTTATGTACCAGGGTAGTTGCAAAGTGCCTGTTTCCAGGTTGAGTGGGGCATCCGACCTTCCATCGAAAATCTAACATCTACCTCTGCGGCAGAGCCCATTGTAACTCTTATAAAGGTCTATTGGCAGGTAAAAACAATCCTTGCCTCAAGGCATGCCATCACTCGTCATTTACACAGTACAGAGTAACCATTCACTCTGTTAGTGAGCCATAAACCTACCACCTTACATAACATCACTATCTCTTAAGCATTCTCCCAATATGGATTTATGGCTTTCTTTCTCTTGGCAATCTTATTAATACTACATTACTAAAGTGGTGGGCGGGCCGGAGGAGTGACCTGGGGGGGCCGGGGCATGAGGGGAGAGTCAGGGGAACCAAAAAAAGTTTTAGAAATGAAACAAACTTACCTCCGCCGCCTCCGCAATTTTCTCCGTCCCGCTCTTCCTGATTCTGGGACAGACTCCCAGACTGCACTGGGCCAATTATGATGCTACAGGAAAGCAGCGTCATGATTGGTCTGAGAGCTTCAACTTTGTGCTTCCCGGCAGACTCGGAGCCTGTGCCTGCTTTCTCCAGCTCCAGTAATGCAGCTGGGACTGGAGAAAGCTACTCTGCGTATGAGGTGTTTGGCCGGCCTGAAATGGCCGGCCAAACACCTTATGCGCGTGCACTCCCCCACCACAGTGTTATCCCCCTGGACCCACCCTCAAGACTCATCAGACTCCTGGGGGGGGGGGAGGTTCAGGGGGATAAAAAATAACAAAAATAAAATGGGTTAGAACACGTTTTATTATCATTTAAGTTGCAGCGGGTGGCGGGGGGGGGGGGACAGAGCTCCTCCACCCTAATGGAGGGGCCTCCTCTGCACTACAGGTTAGACTAAGGCCAATGATATTCCAAAATACAGAAATGTGGATGGTTATAGCACGTCATAATTATTTTAATTTTTTTATTTTCATACTTACATGGGCAGTATGCCTTTGCCAAGAGATTCCTAACCACTGTTATCTTTTAACAGGCCCAATAGGGTCCACTATCTAACTAGAAAACAAAACAAAAAATGGGCTGAAATGTTCAGGGCATAGAAAATAAGGAAAATAGTTTGTAGAGGAATGTAAAGTAATGGATATGTATATGTCAAGAACCAATAGGAAAGCAGACTCCTGTGACTTAGCAGTCACATGGCTGTGGAAAATCTTCTCATATTTTGGTAGTCACTCTACAGTGGCTGCTGGCATCTGCGGGGAGGAGGAGGGGCGGGCAAGCGCGCACGCGCCAATATTTTAATTACATTTTAAAAAACAAAGTCCCCTGCTCCAGACCTTTCCTCAACTTGACCTCTTCCCAACCGGATGCTGCAGTGCAGGCACCAACTGGTGCTGTGAGAGCAGCACCCTGGTTGGAGGGAGTGGCCTCACTCACCACTCCCTGGAACACTGGAGCCCTGCACTTACTCTGGCCCATCTGTCTTAAAACAGCTGGGTTACAGGTTTCAAAGTGCGCATGCCTGGCTGGCCGTCACAAGATGGCTGGCCAAAGGGACATGCACACTTTGAAAAGTGCAAACACAGCCCACCCTCCTCCATGCTGCTGTCATTCAGAAGAGGCCCTCCCCAATCCTGATGCTTGGTTCAGGATGCGAGGATGACAAATAAAATGCTAATGTATTTTCATCTTTGGGGAGTAACATAAGTAGGGCAGGGAACGAGGATTCAACAGTTCTTCATGACACCTCCCTTCTCTGACTCATGCATTCGGTGGCACTCTATCAATGTTTCTCTATACTTTCCAGGTGGTGTGATCAGGTACTAAGTCAAGTAAGGCAGGGTCAGATTGTCCTACATGGCAACCAGGCACTTCTAGAAGGGCTGGCACGACATGGCAATGTGTGTTTTTTTGGTCTTTTTGCGTGCCTGTTTTATGGTCTGGTGGCCTTGGTTTTACTGTTGATTTCCATGATATTGACACAAACATTGTCTGCAGCAAGCACAAATTCATGCAGCCTCCCTTATATTGCGAAGCACCTGTACAGCGTGTCTTTACAAGTTCAAAACAATGCATACATGGAAATGTGTGTCACTATTTAGCTGTCTGATTCTCTGATCGAGGTGACTATTATTTTGATACCCTGCCCTATTTTCGGTGCCAGCCTGATGAACTGACTGGTCTTACACATAGACATTGCTGTCTCTTTAATGGTTCCTTTTGGAATTAGACTGCAGATCTCTGCATAACACCTAGCTAGATTGATTTCAGTCTCATCCATCAATTTTGTTCTTGCATCTATTTTGAACCCGAGGATGCATTCTGCGCTAAATAAGGTGCAAAAAACACAAGTGGTGCAAACAGCAGCTGCTCGCGTTCTGGTCATTCACATTGTTCCTTTCCACTTACACTAAATTTACACAATGAACGTGCACAATTACATGACGCAATAGAGTAAGCTTGAGAGTTTCACTTAATGAGTATAATGCAAAATCACCAACATCACGTGAGATTAAGTTGGTGTAACAGAAATTTTGCTGAGGCCTACCTGAGTTTTAAGAAAGTTGGCATGCTTTCAGCCCTTTAGGAAGTGGCTGATACTCCACTCTCCATAGCACTCCACTCTCCACTGGTACTTCTTTACCTAGATGGGTCTGGGACACACCCTCACTTGGGTGTGGCACCTACATTTTGGCAGACTCATCTTCCTAAGTGTCTGATTTCCTGGAAGTCCTCTGGCTGGGATGGTGCATGAACTATTGGAGACCTGTTAAGGCTTATACATTCACACTCTGCAAAGAACACCAAAAAGATCTCAGAGGACATATTAATTCACCTAGGAATAGGCCTCTGGCATCACTTCTTACCTCATCATGACATCTAACTCAATATTACCTCTGACTCAAAGAGCACAGCTATAACTAACCTTGGCGTTATCAGGCTGACAACCCTGTGTGGAAGCCACTGCGTTTTGGGGTGGTAATTAACCAGAGCAATAATGCATATCATTTCAAGCACCCCAAACAAATTCTCTGTTGATGATGGACAAAAATCCAGAAACACGTGTCCAAAGATAGAGCACTAGCTGCACCAACATGTGGTGATAACTCCATAAAATGTGAGTAAATTAAAGTGACTGTATTCATGTACTGTATCTACCATAACGCTTGCCTGAGAACGGGTGCTGTTATGGCAAGCAGTGCAACCCCTCCCCTTTGACTGTGCCTACCCTTGCCGACCTCTTTGAGTCAGCAACCTAATATGTTAATGACTCTGAAACTGCCCTTTCCTTCTTTCTGTGACACCAGAGCAGTTTGTCACCAACTGCATCCTAACTCTTCTCCATACAGGTAGTGACCTATCATATAATAAACCATATTGGAGCCCTACTGTGCGACTAACTCCAATCCAACCCAATTGCCTGACCAGAGACAGTGACTTACCATGTGATTAACTAGACATTTGTACTACTTTTCTTTATGGTGCCTTTAACTGCATATCGCCCACAGATGCTCTTTACATGGTGGCTCAGATGCACTTAGAATACAAGAAACCTGGGGCCTGATTCACTAAGGTAACTTACACTTTTGAGCAATTTACACTTTTGGGCAAGTTTATTACGTTTTGCTTGCGTAACATTTAATAATTATTGATAGATAATTATAAAAAATCTTTTTTTCTTTAGGTGGGAATATAGTTTTAAATAAACATCAGAAAAATCATTTGAATTTTATGTAATATGTTTCCAATAATTAAAGATTTATTTCAGAATTAAGTTAATAGTGCTGAAGCAGTCGGGTGGAGATCTGTGAATGATAAAGTATAGGGAAACTTTAAAAAAAATTTTTTTTAACTCAAAGATAAATATTAAAATTTTTTTGTATATTAAAGAATAATGTAAATTACATTTATGTATTTATTTTAAACTTACAACAACAAATTACAATAGGACTATTAATTTAATTTGAAACAAATATTTCTTTTATGGAAATTAAATAAATAAAATTAACATCATTTTTGTAAGTTTATTTTTAAAAATAAATTCCCACCTAAAGACAATTTTTTTATTATGGCTTATTAATTATTTAAGTTATGTATAGAATGAATATTAATTTAGTTATATTATAATAAACATTATTGTTACATTATATTTTAAATTACAAATAGGGTATTTGATAATGAAATAAAAATATGTACTATTTTAATATTTTTTGACATTAAAGGCTATTTATTTATATTTTGACTATTCTATATAATTCAAAATTCAATCTGATTCAAAATGATTTTATATAGGTTTTCCTTAATTCCATACTTCCATTATTTTCATTTTTTTCTGTCTGAGGATACTGTAATACCATTGGATAGCCATCTGTGGTGCTGGATTTACTACAGTTTATTTTTTTTGTAGCAATTTACAATCAGATTTTGTGCATATGCAAAAAGTAGTAATCTTAGTAAAAAGTACAAATTAACTCAAAAGTGTAAATTACCTTTGTTAATCTGGCCCAGAGTGTATGAGCTCAGCACAAAGGTACACTTGGGGCAGAGTCGATTGTCGGTAGGAAGGGCTCCGAATCAGATTCGGGTTTGCCGAAACCGATCCGGATCCCTTGTTTCCGACCGACTCGTTCCCAGTTCCGAACGACCAAGTGCGATGCCTGTAAATCGTTAGGGCTGACTGAATCGGTACCGAAAGGCATTCGGACAGGTTGAGTCTTTCAAGAGCCGATTCGAACAGCTCTATGGACTTGGTTTCCGAATGAGCGAGTATGATGACCGTTTTGGACAGCCTTTCCGATTCGGTTTGCCCAGAACAAAAAGACTGCCGGAATCGGTCTTTGGGGGCCCGTAGCAGGCCCCCCTACACCCGGGACCCTCTGTATCGGGCCCGTGGGATACCCAAGGGACCCGCTTTCCAGCCATGCACAATATGACAGGCACAATGGGGTGCCTGTCACAGGGTGCAAGGTTTTCCCCAGCAACCAGTTTCTTCAATGGGAGCCTGTGTTCTCGTTCGGAACACAGGCTCCCATTGAAGTCAATGGGTTTCCGACCGAATCGTATCCGAATGCATACGGATGCATCATACTCATTCAGTCGGACTCCCCAGATCCGAGTCGTACAGAAAGCATTCCAGAACTGATTCGGTCGGCATGCTTTCCGACGAGATCGGAATCTTGCCCTTATATGAATTACATGCAGTATGGTATTTATTGAGGCCCCTGGCATAAGTGTGGCTTCTGTCCAGGCACAAATCTAACTGTCCCCAGTACAATCCCATTCCAGAATCCAGAACATAGAAAAACACAATACGGAACATAGAACATAACTCATCAAAACACTACCCATAGGATATAATGCACTTGTAATATGGTGGAAGGAATGCCTTTCACTTTTGTGACAAACTAAACTGTCCATGAAACTCTAATTCAGCCTCTTCATGCTTTAACATCTATGCCTGAAATGTGCCAGACTAAAAGTACATCATAACCCAGTATGGACTTTGTACGAAATTGCATATTTTAAGTCCCAGTGTGTGCAATACATAGGGACTTATTCCAAGTTTGGTGGTCTTCCAAAGGGACCGCCAACACAGCAGTTCCAGGATGACCACCAAGCCCATGGTGAGCCCGAACACTGGATTATGATGTGAATCCAGGGCGGGCGGGCGGTGGTTGTCTCATAGGTTATTATGTTAGGCTCATAGGAGAGCCTTAACAGCACACTGCCACTGTGACAGTGCCTGCAACACGTTCCTGGACAAGTGTGGCATCACCATATAGTGCATGCCACACTGTGCAGGAACTAGGGTGTAATTCCAGGGAGGCACAACATGTGCCCCCCGGCATGAACACACGGTCCATATTCGACCAGGAGTCCTGTTAGGGCCCCCTAACCTGAATGTCTTCCACTCTTTTTCATGGCGGGCCCATGCCATGAAAAAAGTGGTGGATATGCAGGTCATAATATGTTCAGCGTTGCCGGCATTGGCACCGCCAGCTTATTGAGGCCCCTTTGTGTACTGCCACTGCCGTGGGATACTGGATCCCAGTGGAAGTGGCGGGCCTGTGGCGGTCCCACCACCACCATAATTATATGGCAGGCGGATCCTCCGTCATGGTTGGCCCGCCACCACAAGTACGTAATAAGGCCCATACTTTTTCTGTGAATGTAATTTATGGTAAGGGGCTTGTATTTTGCACATGAAAAATAAAATATTGCTACAGAAAATTATCATATGTGTGTTCAGGATGCAGCAAATATGAAGTAGACACATTATTCTCTCCATTTACATCCTTGTGGTGGGATTGTGAGTTGAAAAGTTGAAATTCTGAGTACTTGTGTAATGTTAATCCATTAATTTAAGGCTGGAAAGCTGCCATTCAGGGTGGGAGGGTGGGAGATAAGATATTTGCCTTGGATAACAAAAAGTTGCCCATGAGTTTATAGAAGCTCATTTGTTTATGGCCAGAAGAAGTGAACTTGTATTATGATAGGTAGAAAGTAAATGAATTTTTAATGTATGAATGTTTTATTTACTTCAGATGAATAACATTCTCTTTGGTTAACTTGGTACTCAGAATCAGAACACACATAAGCCCTCTCTCTCTGTCTCTCCCTGTCCCTGTCTCTCTCTCTGTCCATCTCTATATTTATTGACACGGTCAGTATTTACAAATGTTTCAATTATTATGCAAGGAGTTTAAGTGAATTTCACTTAGTACTATTGTACCTTTTTAATGACTCATTGTGTTTCTTAAATTTTTCAGAAAGGATTTAAATAAATCATAGGTCTTTCAGTACCAAACTTTTTTTTTTTGCACACGTATATGAATGTTATGGGCCTGATTATGATGTTGGTCAGAGTTGCATCTGACCGACACCATCTCAGTCTTGGGACTCACCGACCTCCGGTCGGTGGTTCTGACCGCCTGATTACGATACGACCGAACACTGTTCAGTCTCATACTCCCATTTCTCTATGGGAGCTTGTGTTATGAACGTACACCGGCCTTAACACAGGCTCCCATAGAGAAATGGGGGGGGGGGCAAAAACCCTCCACCTTGTGGCAGGCACCCCATGGTGCCTGCCACACAGTGTAGGGATTTCCAGGGGGGGGGCAGGTGTTCCCCCTTGGCCCACAACCAGAAGCTGCTGATGCACGTTGGCCCTGCTAGGGGCCTCCAAAGTTACTTTCTAACAGCCTTTCTGTGTTGGAAAGGCCAGCACGGAAAGGCTGTCTGAAACTGACATCGTAATCCTGCCTTATATGTTTTATCAATCCGTCATCAATGTTATCACAATTGCAGCAGGAAAAATAATTGTGATTATTTATGGAGTGAGTGGTCTACTTATTTACATATATTCCAAACTAGGTTGTGCCCCTCATCTCCTTAAAGACCAAGCCCCTCTCTATCACATTGGAGTACACCAGACATGGCATGGGAACTATTAAAGACTATAGAACACTGACAATGTGCAGGACTTGCATATATTTCCAATGACTGTGAGCACATGGTTTACTTATTAGTGTTAAAAAAAGCTACAGTTCCCTTGCCTAAGGGAAGAAACACATATTGGTGTTGGGCGTTATGGTCTACAGTGTTATGGAAGTGACTGTTGATTGTCAAATGAAAAATGATGCTACAATTGTCAACAAAAGTATTGGTTGTTTCAATAACAATTAAAAGCACTTTACTGGATGGTACTGCATTCTGAAAATACTGTAGGTGGTTTTCTTTGCCAATATCCTGAACAAAATGATTTATTCAGTATACTTTATTTGGCTAGCATAGCCATAGAAGACAGCAACACAGTAAACACATACAGTTAAAATGCGAGCAATACGATGAGTGCACAAACTGAACAAAAAATATGCTACTTCTTACTTTGACTCTATCAATCTGTTGCATGACTACCAACGTCCTTTTTCGCAATTTGAAGTCTTTGAGTTGCACATAACATTTTAGGTTATCTTTCAGATCATTGAGGCAGTCCCTTCAACATCTGGATGAGTGATGGAAAGGTTTTTAAAGGTCACATGGGCCCGAACTGGGAATCCATGCAGATGCCACAAAACTGGGGGTCATACGTGACCTAAATATAGTTTTGGTAACAATGTGCGTTGGCTCGTTAGGGGTCACCTGCAGCCTTTGCAATAATCTTTTCAACAAATCAATAATTACCTGAGCTACAATGGCCAAGTAGTGTCTAGACAAAGAAATGTCAGCAATAAAAACAGCTACAGATAACTGATGAGTGCATTTGCTTAGACTTTCCTAGTCACAAAGCTTCCAGGTATCCACCTAGTGAAATTACCCTGCCAGAGGGCAGATAATCAGAGTTCCAAAACTTTAAGAAAATATGCATGATGTTCCAGAGTAATGACATACACTCCATGGCACAGAGAAGAATATTTTGGCATTGTCAAGTTTCAAACAATTTAAGCCCATCTAGACTTCAAACATTTATGACTGAAGTAAGTCTAAACTGTAACGTGATGTATACATCCTTTTGAATAAAATGCGTAAAGTCTGCATAAGGATGAAATAGCAACCTAATAGTAGGCCCAGAAAAAGTATTAAGTATATTTCGAAATGTAACAACATGTGTGCTAACTCAAATGGGGACATTTCTTTACATTTTGTCTCAGGTACATTTGTCTTCTTTTCAAAACTTGGGAGGCTGGTTCAAGCAGTAGAGCCCTGTAGAAATGGTACAATCCTGGCTCAGAAATATTTTCAGCTCAGACAAGCTTCCTGTTAATATCGTGAGTGACTATTGTACACAAGGTATGACCTCGCTTACAAACTCATGCATAATATCGGAAAACAACATGTCACATAATTTTATGTAAGGTTTCATAATTCCCATGAAATGTCATTATAAAATATGTATTGCATGTACAAATTATACCCTTTCACCATTTGCTACCTTGCCTCCTAGCTTGAGGCATATCATGCAGCTGCTGTACAACACATGATACATTGACGGAAACAAGCATTAGCCCAGTGGAACTCCACAACCGACTTTTGACAGTTCAGATTTTACAACCTCCAGGGTATCACAATTCAATCGGCAGAAAAAAGTTGCTTCAGTCCTTATCAGTTCCAACACCCCTACTATAAACTCCACTGGATCAGTGGGACTGTGTGGTTGAGGATGTCTAATGTCCTTGACAAAGTGGGAAGAACATGGTTGACTGACTATCAAAATGTAGTATTTACAGAAAATAAATTCATAACTCTGATGAGTGCTGTGCTACCCTCACACTGTGCCACTTGGCACACCCACATGGCATTCCTCACTGGCCCCTAAAATAAGACCTGGATTCGGCAACCCCACCTCTTGAGCACAAGGTTCCACCATGGATAGGGGTAGATGGGGTGACAGAAGCAGACAGCAGAGATTACCACTGCTGCAGCAAAAGCAGCACTGCAGACAGCTTGTGGATGCAAGAGACATAGCCCAGTGGCAGCTTTGCATGGCTATGTGGAACCATATAACGCACAGTGGTAAATTAAGGAATATAAAAGAAGCATTGCATTATCAGGACACAATTTAACATCCAGAACACTTACATGCACCACTGCTGGGAAAGGGAATATTGAAGAACTTGAAGTCAGAGGAGACAGAACAAAGGTGGTGCCAAGTGGACCTTAGGACCAGTCTCCGGGGCATCTTAACAGTATCTTTAAATTACTTCTCCTTCGACAAATGAACACACAAAAAATAAAAATGAATGAATAAATAAATAAAAATAAGCTTCATAGAGCAATCATCTCCCTGGAGTATTATATGCCTTAAGAGGCCAACAGGGGACACAAACATAACATCTTATACTGAGAGAAAATATCGCAGAAGTTCCAGAAACTATGAAAATTTCCCAGATTCCTGAAAACTGACAGCAATTCTAGGGTTCTGGTAAAGAAACTCACAGGTCGACAAGTGTGAATCCCCACTTTATGCGATTCAGAGATCTGCAAACAAGTAAAGGTAGAAGCACAAAACGTAGATCTCTGCTATTTAATCCGTAAAGTTATATTTTATTTGTGCACGCTGCATTTACTTATATTAGTAACAAATTAAAACGTGTCTAACGACATAGACATGGATACACAAAAACATGTTAGCATCGTGGCTTTGACGTAGTAAAAGTACTGTTTTTGTGTATCCATGTCTATGTCGTTAGACACGTTTTAATTTGTTACTAATATAAGTAAATGCAGCGTGCACAAATAAAATCGTGATTCCTTTGGACAAGCCTCTGCACATTAGAAAACTGTAATAAAAAAAACACACCAGGTGAAAAGGACTTTAAAACGTCCAGCACTGGTTGCAACCTTCGAACGTGCCTTTTGAGGTGGTAGAAGCTTTTCAGATCTCCTGCTCTACAATGGAACCGTATTCGGTTTGAATTGAAAGCTGCATCATCACTTTTGGTTTTCAGGAAACAGCTTAAAACTTGGCTTTTCAACCAATTACCTTCATAGTTTTTTAAATTCAGGATTTTGATGGTTGATCCCTGTTTTGCCTAGTGCCAAGACGCTGCTGGGCATTCACACGCGTTAGAAGGCATTCATTCATTCATAGATAAGGCTACTCAATAAGGGCCAGATGTAGGTAAAAGGTTGAAGCCCATAGGAATGATTGGGCATTTACCGGTCGGTATTTACCGAATCGGTAAATACCGAATTTCACAAGGGTGCAGGGGGTGTCACTTTGACACCCTCTAGCACCCCCAAAACGGGTTCAGGTGCCATGTGGCAGGCATACCTGCCCTAAGGGCAGGTCTGCCTGTCATATGGCATAGGTGTGCATGCACACATGTGCATGCACACCTGAATCTGTATTTTACCATCAACTTGTATTTGATGGTAAAATACCGATTTTGTAGGGCTTGTGGGACTCAGAAGAGTCCCACCTACATCTCGATTTTACCGATTCTTCAAATATACCTGTCGGTAAATTTACCGACCGGTATATTTACAGATTCGGTAAAATTACCGAAATGGCCTGTTTTCAGGCACCTACATCTCAAAAGCCAAATACCGGTCGGTAACGGCCGAATTCGGCCGTTACCGACCGGTATTTGGCGACCTACATCTGGCCCCAAGTTTTAAAAATATTTTAAACTCAGGACACACATTAACAGCTCATTTGTTTTTACATTCACTTCCTACTGAAAAACTCAGAACCATCATTTATTTTGACTTAGTAGGGAAATGTGGAGGCCAACAACAAAGTGTACAGAAGAATACAACTAGAGGTAGCCAGCATAACTACAAAGTGGTCAACATTTATTTTAAACTTAGGAATGTGCTTTCAATGTGTGGAGCTGTTTTCCCAAAAAAGAAATAGAAAGGTAAGTAAAGAGAGGGAAGCGCTTCCAGTGAGTAAACACGATGGGAAGGGATCAGCCATCTGTAATTTGCATGTTTAGCCCATAAGTAAGCAGAGTTGGTAAACATTTCCCAGGTTTGCCTGCAATGTCTCACAAACTTACCAAAGTTGCCTCTTAAGCTTGCGATAAAAAGCTGCAGACTTCTGCGGAAATAAAGCTAATAAAATAGAAAGCAAAATATGTAGCGCATATCTGAAAATAATTGTGAATGCAGTACAAAAATGTAGGTCTCAAGAGCACACTCGTGTTAAAGAAAATCTGTCCACACGTCAATTCAAAGTCTGAAAATGTTCATTAACAAAAGGAAAAATATTTGAATCATGGAAACCTGTAGCGTTGGGATCCCTAGCACCAAAAAAGGACAAACTGAACAACCAAGACAAGTTGCAAATGTATAGGTGTTTAAGTACAGGGCTCTAAGGATGTAAGTGATGGATGTAGCAGTTACAAGTCTGCGTAAATATTTAAAATCTCACATTAGTATATCTAGAATCAGAGGCAAATTAGCTGGCAGTCTGTTCAAAGAGATTCAACGAGACAAAAATATTTTTTCAATAATCTAAAATATAATTTACTTTTGCACAATAAAAAGTTTGTATTCGTTTTAAAAATAATCAGTCTACACTATCCTAAACTCAAAGCGATTTCCCTTAGTAAGGTTACTTGCTACCAGCCTCTGCTAAAAACAAAGGCCAGTGTATAATTTTTAACTTCTACATAATTTGCGTACTTGGCGAAATTTTGAATTCAAAGAAAACTAGAAAATTACACCAATGTGAAATTTTGCACTTTTGAAACATCGGAGACTGTTTGAAGTAGAAAATAGCTTGTGAGATACTGGTCCAGTCAGAATTCTTTTTTTTTATTTTGCAGGATATGTTTCTGATCGAGGCGTTTGCCTTGCTGGTATCTCTAGTGACTTTTGAATATGATGTATCATCTTGCATTCAATTTTCAATCAAGATACTTTAAAGTGCACTTTGTGAAATGTAGAAATTTCACGGACATTTCCTGAAATTTAGCCACAAAATATTTTTAGATTTTGCACACCCCTAAAAGGCATTAGAACAAATGTAAGTTTCTAAGGATGTTGTGCTTCCTGACCTTTAACTAGGTCTTCAAAACACCAGAAACATCTTAAAATAATTCTGAGAAAATAAGCTGGATCTGTGGTCTTAAACAGCTGCCATGTGGTCTATGACCATCCTAACATAACATAACATAACATAACATAACATAACATAACATAACATATGAAGAAGACTGATTTTCTACATTGTTTTGAAGAGCTACGGTAAACATATATTGTTTTCTCTGTCAAATAAAATCTTCAATAGGCACATTTATCACAGGTTGGTTTACACTGAAAAAGAAAGTCTAAGGCACATCACTTCAAATACTACAGAATTTCACTCTATATCATTAAGTAGAGCGATGTCCTCCAGGCATGTTTCCTTCCAGGTAGGTCGCTCCCCCTCTGCTGGAGCGCCACCTGCGCCAGTGTCTCCCTCCTGATACCGCCTCCTGTGCTCCCGGTGCCCCCTGCACCCTGGCAGCTGTCTCGCGACACTGCCACTACGTGACAGGTACCCCCGCTGCTGTGTGCCTGTGCCCCCTGACCCCTTCTTGATTTTCTGTACCCCGCTGCTGTGTGCCTGAGCCCCCTGACCCATTCTTCATTTTCTGTACCCATGCTGCTGTGTGCTGTGTGCCTGTGCCCCCTGCCCATTTTTGCCATTTTGTCTTCTTCGCTCTTGTGACCCCCCGCATGGTGCCTGTGCCCCCTGCCCGTCGTGTATTTCCCGCCGCTGCCTCCCCTGCGGCCCGCCCCCTCTTGCCCATTCAATGCCCGTCCTACCCTCCCGCCTCCGAGCTTAATCCCCCTCCCCTTAAATCACGGCCGCGCTGCGGCCACACTGCTGGCACGCCTAAGGCAAGCCCGTCTGTGCCCGTCCGCGCCTGGACCGCACCCAGCGCCAGAACCCCTGGCCTCCACCCCACCCAGGACTACCGCTACGACGCCAACATCCTCATCGCTCTCAACCACAGACGAACCTTCAGCTGCTACAAAGCCACCCCCAAGCGCACTCACGGCCCCTTCTCCTGCCTGAACTACTGCAGCTTCTCCTGCAACAAGGACGCCGATGCACCCACAGCAACGGAACCCAACCGACTGCGTTGCATCCTGCTCAACACCCGCTCCGCACGCAAGCATGCCGTCGAGCTCTGGGACCTACTCACCACCACATCACCAGACGCGGCCTTCTTGACCGAGACCTGGATGAGCGAAGCCTCCGCCCCAGACATCGCAGTGGCCATCCCTGACGGATACAAGATCTTCCGCAGAGACCGCACCAACGGAGTTGGAGGAGGTATCTCCATAATCCACAGGAACACCATCAAGGTCTCCACAGACACCGACGACACCCTCACCACCGCCGAACACATGCACTTCAAGTTCAACACGGACCCCAAGACCACCCTCAGAGGCTCCATCGTCTACAGACCACCCGGCCCACGTCCCCAATTATGCAACTCCATCGCCGACTTCATCAGCACGCATGCACAGACCTCCACCGACTACATCCTGCTCGAAAAACATCTGGAAAACAACAACAACAGCAACTCCTCCACCCTGGTCGACAACCTCGCCACCCTCGGACTGAAACAGATCGTCACAACCCCGACCCACATCGCCGGCCACACGCTCAATGCCATCTTCTTTTCCAGACCACACGTTGCCTTCAGCCACGCTTCTGAGCACACCTGGACCGACCACCAATGCGTCCACTTCACCTTCCAGAAACCCGTTACACACCGCCGCACCCCACGGATCCCCCGCCGATGTTGGGGCAAAGTCACCAATGACCTACTAGAAACACACCTCACACTCAACCCACCGACCAGCCCCACCGACCCCGAGGATGGGGCCCGCACCCTCAGACTCTGGATGGAAGACTGCGCCAACACCTTAACACCAGTGAGACAACCCACCGACAGAGACACCAGCCAGAGAGCCAGCTGGTTCACCCCAGAGCTCCTGGCCTCCAAGCGCACCTGCCAGAAACTTGAAAACATCTGGCTCAGTGACAGAATGCCCGCCAACCGCGCAGCCCACAAAGACACCATTCACAACCATCACCACCTCATCAGGACCACCAAAAGAGCCTCATTGAAAGACCGCCTCGACAACAACGCCCACAACAGCAAAGAGCTCTTCAACATTGTGAAAGAACTCTCCAATCCTAGCTCCTGCACCAACAACATTCCGCTTTCACAAGCCCTGTGCGACACCCTCGCTGCCTTCTTCCACCACAAGATCACCGACATCCACAACAGCTTCAACCCCCGGCTGAACCCTACGGACCCCCCCACGACGAACACTCCAAACCCCTCCGACCACGACCTTCTGACCACATGAACCAACGTGAGCACCAAAGACATAATCAAGACCATGAGCACCATTCACTCAGGCTCCCCGTCTGATCCTCTTCCCCACCACATCGTTAACAAAGTCGACATCCTCATCGCACCCCACCTGTGTAACGTCATCAACCTCTCCTTCGAGACCGCTACCTTCCCTGAGAGCTGGAAGCACGTCGAGATCAACACCCTATTAAAGAAACCCAAGGCGGACCCGAGCGACCTCAGGAACTTCCGGCCCATCTCCCTGCTCCTGTTCCCAGCGAAAGTCATCGAAAAGATCGTCAACACCCAGCTCACCCGCTACCTAGAAGACAACAGCATCCTGGACCCCTCCCAGTCAGGCTTCCGCAGCAACCACAGCACCGAGACCGCACTCATCGCCGCCACAGATGACATCAGAATCCTACTCGACAACGGCGAGACAGCAGCCCTCATCCTCCTGGACCTCTCCGCCGCTTTCGACACCATCTGCCACCACACACTACGCATACGCCTCCATGACGCAGGGATCCGAGATAAGGCCCTGGATTGGACCACCTCCTTCCTCTCCGACAGAACCCAGAGAGTCTGCCTCCCCCCGTTCCAATCCAGAACCACCAAAACCATCTGCGGGGTCCCGCTGTTCAACGTCTACATGGCTCCCCTCGCTCGCATCGCCAGACTACACGACCTTAACCTAATCTCCTATGCTGACGACACCCAGCTGATCCTCTCCCTCACCAAGGACCCCCTCACCCCCAAATCCAACCTGCACCAGGGTATGAAGGCCGTCGCCGATTGGATGGAGGCTAACCGGCTCAAGCTGAACATGGACAAGACGGAGATCCTCATCCTTGGGCCCAACCCCTCAGCGTGGGACGATTCCTGGTGGCCAACATCACTGGGAACCCCCCCGGCACCAACCAACCATGCACGCAACCTAGGAGTCATCCTCGACCCAAAGCTCAGCATGACCAACTAAGTCAACGCAGTCTCCTCCTCCTGCTTCCACACCCTCCGTATGCTCCGCAAGATCTACAGATGGATCCCGGCGGACACACGAAAAACCGTCACCCACGCCCTCGTCAGCAGTCGACTCGACTGCGGAAACACCCTCTATGCCGGAGCCCCGTCCAAACTCATCAACAGACTCCAAAGAATCCAGAACGCCTCCGCACGCCTGATCCTAGACGTCCCACGCCAAGACCACATCACCCGCACCTGAGAGACCTGCACTGGCTCCGCGTCGACAAAAGAATCACATTCAAACTCATGATCCACGCACACAAGGCACTCCACAAGACCGGCCCAGCCTATCTCAACAGCTGACTCTCCTTTTATGCACCCAACAGGAAACTCCGCTCCGCCGACCTGTCCCTGGCCGCCATGCCGCGCATCCACAGAACCACTTCCGGGGGCAGATCCTTCTCCCACCACGCCACCAAGTCCTGGAACACCCTCCCACTCCACCTACGACAGACAGCAGACCTCCCGGCCTTCAGAACACTGCTCAAGACCTGGCTCTTCGACCACTAGGTGCAGCTCCTCCCCCCCACCCCCCCCAGCGCCTTGAGACTCTAGCGGGTAAGTAGTGCACTTTACAAATCCCCTGATTGATTGATTGATTGAGACAAGTAGAGATGTTGGCTGACTTAAGCATTGAGAAATATAAATAATGCAAATCATTTTTGAAACCTATTGAGAAGTGTTGAATCCTATATGTTGACTAATGAGGATTGAGTATGCCATTACCTTTTTTCCTTTACTCTTTTTCAATTAAGAAAATATTTAATTCTCCATGGCTAAAATACGTGCATTTCAATACTTTCAGGTGACTAGGTAGAATAAGTATGAACAAATATATAGCAAACACAGATTATTAAGGAAGAGAGTCTAGCTGTGATCCCACTTCATATCATTCAGACACAGTGATAATCTCTAAAAAAAGAAGAATATTCAGGAAATGCTCAGCCTAATTTGAAATCAAATGCCCAGGGTCCAGGGTTGCAGTATGACACAGGAAACTCCTCCAAGTATTGCACAATTAGAAGTTCTGATCAGCGATTGCACAGTGTAACCCGCGAGATACTTAATTTCTGACTCACTTGCAGGTTGGTGGGGTAGGCACTCCTTCTCTGCTAAACTAGTAGTGTCCTTGTCTAATTTAGAGGTAGAGGAGTAGTTAAGTTTCTAACCATGGAGCTTGAGCTTGTTCAACTGTCGGAAATACTGTGACTTGGCAGCTGGTCCATGACAGGACCACCAGGTCACAGTGTCAAAGTACCACAGATTTTTCCTTCTCAGGATTGTCAAACAATTCATGATGGTGAATGACAATATAAAATTACCCTCATGCACAGGGAGGAATCTCACACGTATCAAGGGCATTTTTCCTATGGTTTGCAGCTAAATACCTCTACTTTGGGGTCTGTGGCTAAAAACTAAAAGAGAGTTCCAACCGGATATAAAAGAATGTTAGCCAGCTTCACGTTTAAAGTGGGCTGCATCGATGGATGTACTTCTATCACAGAGTTGTCTGTAGATATGTGGCTGGTCGTCAGCCAGTAGGCAGAAGCGATGTCCTCCATTGACACTCTAGGCTGGCAGGCCTGCCCAAAACAATAAATGAGGCACTTTGTCTCTTACTTTTCCTTTTATATCACTATCATTAGGGACACAATCAGTTTCCAACTTATGATCCACGCCACACATAGTCCCACCCTGCATTATGCCATTTACCCTTTAATCCCAAGGGACCAAAGCAAACATAGTCCTGTATTCAGGCCAGCTTACTTCTCTTGCTTTCACTCTGATCTATGCAGAGCAGAAAAACATTCTTTTCTTGGTTGTCTCTTCAACTGTATGCCTCTTGTCAACTAACCCATTCTCTCTGGACTCTAGCCACAATGCTTCAAATCAGCGCGTGTTATTCCCATGTTCAAACAATACATAAGCAGCATGTCTCTCTTCCGGATGTAGCGTTTCTCAACTCAATTTTTTTAAATACTCAAATGTCTGTTGTGCAATTGAGTTATCCTCTTCTCTTCATTCTCCATGTACTTAATTCTACACGAAATGCTCTAACAAACATTTCAAACTTTTAAAAAAGCAGATTACTTTGAAGACCCTGCTATAGGCTGGATAAGTGACAAAGTGACGCACAATGCCAGTTTCTCTCTCAGCCATTTGCTTCTGATGAGATCAAAGATGTGAGAATGGTCTTCCCACATATAAAAAAAATCCCTGGTTCCGATGGTCTCCCTAAGCAATTTTATAAGTGATACCCGGATATGCTGCCACTGCACTTACTGATACTGTCTCTTGTGCAGCGTACACTTCCTCCAACCTTATTCAGGGCCATATTAGTAATATTAATAAAACCAGGGAAAATGCCACTGTATTGCAAATCGTATCTCCCACTGTCTCTACTCAATTGGTATACTAACATCTTAGCTAAATTGATTGCCAATCGATTGAATCTTCTGTTACCAGACCTGGTGAGACCAAATCAGTCTGGTTTCATCCCAAGCCACTCCACTATTTGCACTAATGCAGGATCTCAACCCAACACTTGATGTGATTGTCCTTTTTCTGGATGCCTCAAGACATTTGTATCCCTGGAACAGGGATATCAGTTTACAATTCTATCCAGAATGGGCCAACCGCATTCATTTGTTGAGTAAATTAAAGTTTTATGTACCTCTCTTACTATTTGGATTCAGATTAATGGGTGTCTGTCATGTCCCCTTTGTATCTCTTGGGGTACTAAGCAGGGATGTCATTTACCTCAATCCTATTTGCTGTTGCACTAGAGCCCTTTGCAGCTAAATTACAACAGCATGACGCTGATCATGCCCTCCGATACCACGCCCGGGATATCCTTATATCACTATACACTGATGATATGACCATTTACCTCAGTAATCCCGGGAGGTGCCTGGATGAGATACAGAGATAATATCTCAGATTTGGAGCACTATCTGGGATCACCATTAACCGAAGTAAATTGCAAATATTATCTTTCACTGAAGGTGCTATCGGCTTCACTCCAGTTTATCCAGTGGACTGGTGCAACAAGTCCTTCGGGTACCTTGCAGTCTGGGTCAACTAGGTCAAGGAGAAAATTGTATGAGAGAACCATGGTCATACAATTCACAAATTGTCTGAACTGATCATTTATTAGATGGCCAGTCCCCTGTCCTTAGTAGGTAGAATTGGACTCATAGAATTGGTGCTCCCATCAAGGTTGCTGTGTCTGTTTATTAATATTCCACTTCCACTCACTAAACCCCTTTTCTGGCAGAGCCACTCTCAATTTATTTTACTGAGTTGGGGAAAAAACCTAGAATTAAATGGGAAACTCTAATGTTACCCTTCCACCTTGAGGTTTTGAAGCACCAGACCCAGAGCTTCATTATTTAGATGCCCAGGGGCACTTTGTGCACTATTGGTTCCGGTCTGTTCTCTATACCCCACACCTGGTGGTTGAAATAGATGCGGTTGCCTTAACACCGCTCAGGGTACTAATTAGAACCCTAACCCCTCCACACACTCTAAACATGGCAATGGCAGTCTGCACATAGAGGACCTGGAATGAACTGAGCAGGAGAGTGGGCCTGGGAGTTCTCTACTCACCTTCTCTTCCTCTTCACCAGCACCCACTGATACCCTTCACACATGTCAAAAGCGACCTCTATGTTGTCCAAAAGAGGACTGGGAAAATGGAGAAGTATATATGACAACAAGCAGTGCATTTAATTGGTTACCTACAAGGGGATCTTACCATGTACTTCCCTAGATATATTATTGTATTATTCACCAAGGGCACAGTCAGAGCGCTCACACCTGACGTTGCTACAGAACTTGCAATCTGCCACACACTGGAAAGACTCCTTGAGACCACTTGCACAGAACAACTGATCTCCAGATTATATTGTGCAGCACTGGAGGGGACACCAGCACTCAGGATGTTCTCAGGATCCCGATGGGAACAGGAAATGGGCCTAGAAATATCAGACGCAAAGTGGTGGTTTTGTTGTACACAGACCAGTGTGGTGTTCCCTAGAAGCAGGCTCCGTATCATTCATTATAAACTTTTGCAGCAAGCATATTGTTTTATGAGGGGAAACAGGTGGAAATGGTAAAAGTGGCACCACATATCAAATCATAAGTGTACTACCTTCATGGCATGTGTTACTTATACTATGCAGTTTTTAGGACTGAAGTTGTAATGTTTTGCACTGTAATAGTTAAACTGACCCAATTTAAACTGAAAAAAAAAAAAAAGTTTATGGCCAGGAGTAATAAATGCCAATATGTTTTAGTTGGTATCAAATACAGGGAGAAGAATGTATAATACTGTCAAGAGAATGGGAGAAAGTGTAATAAAACAATTATAAATACTTTGGGGTACATTATTTATTTGGTGTGATAAATAACACCTATTATGAGTTTATGGGGAATAACGTGGATTTTGGTGTTTAATACACCAAAATGCACATGATACGGTAAATACTGCATGTTTTCTTCGGTTAACTTTCAGCCGGTTTGACCTGCCGAAATGTAACAAAGTTTGAGTTATTTAACGCATCGGATAAACATAGAATGTGTTAAATAACTAAAAACTTGTAATTCCAACCCATGCATATATAGGGGTTTACACGTAGTAATCAGGCCCAAAGAGTGATAAATACATAAATAAAAAAGGGCTAAACATCATTCATCATTAGCTTGAGGTTTTGCCATGGCAATAGACCATATCCTAGCAAATTTCTAGATCGTCAACAGACACAAACTACTCAAAATAGTAAATGTCCACAAGTTTCAACTTCTATTCCTTAAATGATTGGGGGGCTAGGTTGCTTCATTGTACGGGCGATTATCATCTGTCCAACCATAAGGGCACAAAACACACTACCAGACTTACAATCATATGCCATACCAGGGATGATAGTAGTGGGACCAATGGTGGATTGGAAATCCACTTGCCCCTGCAATAGCCAGAAAGATTCCATCCAAGTACCTGAACAAAATCAGAAGTAGGTAAACATTTCAACCCAATCCCCATCCTGAAGATTATAACCTATGTAACCTGATAGTGGTACGGGCCTGTATGCCTTTTAGTAATTTTTGAGGATTTATAGAGATAGATGATGGTCTTCCTACCTGGAGACGGCAGAAGCTCGAAGCATTCACAAAAGTTCCTTCGCAACTGGGATTCCAAATCACAATTTTTAAACCCATTCATGATGCCATCCTTATATGACTTGTAGAATGTAGCCTTTTTGTAGGTGACATGGTTGCCATATGTCATATATAATTGGGACAAAGTGCTAGGCACTACCAAATAATCTGAGTAGTTGGACAGGATTCAGGGACTTTTGCTGAGTCATTATATATTCTTTTTTTTTTTTTTTTTTTTGTCCTCATTAGCCTTTTCGCCACCCAACTTCAAAAACGAAACTGAACCGCCCATGGGCTTTGTATCTCATTAGCCAACTTTACAGACCTAGGCTTGCGGGATACAACAGCGGCTGATGGGCCTCTCATTTTGTACTATCCGGGGACTACGAGGCCAAAAACCCCTGCCGGCCGCTACCTTATCTGTATATCTCCTATTAGAAGGAGGAAAAACAGTCGGCGAGATAGGCCAAGACCTTAATCATTGGACTATTATTTTTAACAGACCTAACTTAACTCCCAGCCCCGTTGTCCCCCCCTAGCCAAAATACTGTAAGAAAGATAACCAAAATCTGTGCTTTTTCCTTTTCTGATCCATAGATTCTAATTTGGCAAAATATCTCATAGCTTTCACCCAATCCAGTAGAGTCGGGGGTATAACCGAAACCCATAGTTTACAAATCTCCCTTCGGGCAAGCAGGACACCATAAAACACCAATTTAGCTTTATCATTAATGATCTTACTCTGTAGGTCATATCTTCCAGTAATAATAAATTCAGCGCTTACCTCAATCTTCAAGTCTACAGACCGAGACAAGCAATTACTTACGGCCTCCCAGAACTCCCTGATGTTTGGGCACTCCACAAACATGTGCAAGTCGTCCACATTAGCACTTCTACATTTGGGACATTCCACCAAACCGCCGCCCTTGAATTTAGAGAGTCTACGGGGAGACCAGTATGCTCTGTGGATAGTGAACAAAAGATTTCGCCTTAAATTTGCAGACTTGACTGTTTTATATAGCATAGTCATCGTTACTTGCCATCCATTCTCCGTAGCGATGTCCGGCAAGCGTTCACCCCACCGGACCACTGGAAGTAGAAACGGGCCATCCTCCGTATCCAGCATTGACCAATACCATAAAGCCACTTCTTTTTTATAAACTTGATTTGAAAAAAGTTTATCTTCCAGCTCATTCTGAAGTCCAATAACAGTGTCCGTTTTGCTCACCCAACTTTGTATCTGTAGATATTTAAATTTTGAAAACCCCCTCCCCCAAATGGCTTCCCCTTGCCCCCAGTCTATCAATTTTCCATCGGGAAATAGATCTCCCAAGCATTCTAGACCCGCTGCTCTCAGTGGCATAGCTAGTGCATCTTGGGACCAAAGAGGTGAACCTGGGGCATCCCATATTGAAGCCCTATATCCATAATAGGGAATTTTTATAACTCTCCTGATTTTGTACCAAAGTTCTGCTGCTTCACGCAACATTTTTAACCTTACTTTCTTGAAGTACTTTGGATCCGAGAATTTCCACAAAAAACCATCCTCATTATAGTTACTCTTCTTAAGCATGGCTAAAAACATGCGTACAATATCTGTGGCCATCGGAACGCCCAATAATACCCTAAAGTTCTTTAACTGAAAAGCCCATAAATACAACAAAAAGTCCGGGGCCGCCAATCCACCTTTAGACCATCTTCTCCTAAGTTTCTTCCAGGACAAACGGGACCCTTTCGAGGCCCATATAACAGAACAAATCTCGCTCTGTAACTTCTTAAACCAGTCCTTATTGAATGCCAGGGGAATTGTTTCAAACAGAAAGGTCATTTTTGGCAGGATCACCATCTTAACCAGATTCGTGCGGCCATACAAGGTGAGTGGTAGATGCCCCCAGCCTCGCAGTATAGAGCCTATTTCTTTTTTAATCTTCAAAAAGTTGATTTTAGTTAGTTCACCGATGTCGTGCGTAATCCTTACCCCCAAGTATCTCATCTCCTTTTTGCACGGGATATCTTCTGGGTCCAAATTCCACTACATGATTTCGGTCTTATCCTCATTTATTTCATAGCCAGAAACCCGGTCAAACTCTTTGGTGAGCTCCAATAAACTACGCATTGATTGATGCAAATTGGGGGTGTAGATGATGATATCGTCTGCATAGAGACCTATTTTTTTAACCCATCCTTCTACGACAAAAGGTGATATCTTTTCTGCATTCCTAATCCTGCAAGCAAGTGGTTCTATATACAAATTGAATAATAATGGGGACAGGGGGCATCCCTGCCTTGTGCCACGCATCACCTTAATGGATTGTGTTAGCGTACCATTAATCAGTACTTTGTAGGTGGGAGAGCAATATAGAGATAACAATATATTGGTGAAACACGTCCCTAACTCGAGATGACCTATTAGGGACTTTAAAAAAACCCAGTTAACTCGATCAAAAGCCTTGGCGGCATCAAGTGCAATTACTGCCAACGGAAGTTTATAGGCTGTGGCCAAATCTATAGAACCTATCAGTGAGAAAGTGAGCTCCTTCAAAAATCTGCCCCCAATGAATCCTTTTTGGTCCTCCTGTACTAATTTTGAAATAACCAAGCTTAACCTGTCAGCCATGATCTTTGCAAAAAGTTTATAGCCACAATTTAGTAGTGATATTGGCCTGTATGAATCAAGATATTTGGGTGATTTTCCTGGTTTAGGAATTAAAACAATAACCGCCTTATTCCAAGAATCAGGCATTGCTGCCTGCCCTTGAAATATACTATTGAATAACTGATGTAATACTGGGGCAATTTGTCCTATCAAAGTTTTATATACTTCCGGCGGAAGACCATCCGGCCCGGGGGCTTTGCCATTCTTGCCCGATTTTATAGCCCTTTCCACCTCCATTAAAGATATTTCAACATTTAGAATTTGTTTAAATTGGGTTGGAAGTGGATTTACAAGCTGCACCCACTCCCTAATGGCCAGAGGCTCCGGTTCTAGATCCTCCTTATATACTTTCGAGAAATACTCGAAAAAAGCCTCTGCAATTCCTCTACTGTCTGTAATTGCTGTATCTGAGTAGACAGTTTTCACTTCCTTAATAAAGTTGCGTAACTGGTCTTTCTTCGCCTTCCAAGCTAAAAGTTTGCTGCAGCGTTCCCCATAACTAAAATGTGCCAAATTGCTAGCTTCCCATTTTTCCTTGATTCTATGCGTGAGAACTGCCATAAGATCTAATTTCAACTCTGCTATATCGTGCGTAGCCTGCTCCGCTATTTTAGAGTCTCCCTCGTCAGTAATCTTAGCTTCATTTAGGCGGATTTTCTCTTCCAGTTCTGAAACAACTCTATAATAGTCTCTGCGCTTCTTAGCGCCCATAGCTCCCAGCCTACCTCTCAAGAACGCCTTACATGTTTCCCAGACCATCTCAACCTTAGCCGAACCTAGATTCTTCTCTAAAAAAACTCCTAATTCCTCCGTTGTTGCTTTTAAATATTCCTGGTCTAGGAGAAGGGTACGATCTAACCTCCAGGCTGATTCCAATCTGCGTGTCTTAAACCTCAGATTCAGTGTTATAGCGGAGTGATCTGAAATATGAACGCCTACATGGCTAGTATCTGTTACATAATCCATTAATCTTAAATCCAGCAAAAAATAATCTATTCGTGATTTATGTTTATACTTTTGGTTATAATACGTATATCCAACCTGCTGGCCTGCTTTTACCCGCCATATATCACATAGACCAAATTGGGTCAGCAGCAGCCTAACTCTGTTTGACATTTTCACGTTACCTTGTGCCCTTTTTCCTGAGCGATCTAGAATATTATCCATGACCGTGTTGAAATCTCCCGCCATAATAACTTTCCCTGAAAAACTTAGTAATTCGCTGGCCAAGGTATCCAGAGGTCCTACATCATCTTGATTTGGCCCATAGTATCCTAAGATATTTAGCATTTCCCCTGCCACTTTTGCCTGCAAAATCAGCCATCTCCCTCTAGCATCTGCCGCCATGGATTCGAAACAAAATTGCACTCCTTGCCTGACCAGAATCGCCACCCCTGTTGTAACTAAAGTTTGAGGTGTATTAAACAAATGTGCGACCCACCTTTGAGTCCCAAAAATATCTTTGCACTCGGTGGCAGTTAGATGCGTTTCTTGTAAAATGATAATGTGGGCCAAAGAATCTTCTAAATATTTTAAAATTAAACGTCTCCTGGACTTTACACGTAACCCATTACCATTCCATGACAACATTTTTAAATCCAACGGACTAGCCCCGCTCATTAGATACCAAACAAAATATAAAAGCCAATCTAGTGACGAATAGGCTTCTGAGGACTATTTTTATACTTTTTTCCCCACCTCTTCCCTCCCCCCAGACCCCACTCCAACCCCCCCTGCCCCCCCTCTCCCCTCTCTACCACCCACCCCACCCTTGGAAAACCCGACCAACCTGCCCATGGCCTCGGCCCTTCGAGTGCCTGTGGTGATGGTGCCAACCCTCTTAGTGCTAATCAATCCATAAATTTTGTACAGGCTAACCTAAAAAACAAAAAAACAAAACAAAAGGACAATTCAGAGCCAAACACTAAATTAAATGTTTGCCTCTTGAGCCATCTCTCTGCATTGCTCAATAAAGGTGTCTACTTCTTCGACAACACGGAATGAATACATCTTGTTTCGCCACATTACTTTAAAAAACGCCGGAAACTTGAGTTGAACTGTAGCACCCAAATCTCTAAGAGGCTCTATCCGTTTGCCTAGCTCCCACTGTCTAATCGCTGTTACTGGGGACAAATCAGATCTTATTTCTACCTTGGCTCCATCAACTGTTATACCTTTCTTTTTTAGAGCAGCTGACAAAATGTTCTCCTTTAAGTTGTACGATAAAAAATTAACAAATATTTTCCTTGGTTTTGTTCTATTTGGATTCAGCCTGAAGGGATCGCGGTGTACCCTCTGTATGTCTGCAAAAATCAACTCCTCGTCCTCTTCCAGATCTAGCTCAAATTTCAGAAGGTGCACCACATATTTTTTAACATCTGCGCCTTCTTTACCTTCAGGCAACTTCAAAATGTTTAGATTGTTGAGCCTTTGCATATTCTCCAATCTCTCCACTCTATCTTCCTGCGCCCTTTCTCTAAACTTAATCTCGTCGACTTCCTTACCATTGTCTATTACAGACTCCCACAGCTTTTTTGTCTCTGCCTCTAAGGCATCTGTGCGTGAACTTAACTCATTACATTTAGCCTCTAGCAAACTGCAGGACGCGCAAATGCTTTCTTGATTAGCCTTCGATACCTCAAATCCCTCATGCATGTCCCTATCTAATTTCTGTAGCAAGGCAATTATCGGCAGATCTGGATTAACCTGATAGAGTTCATCTGCTAAAACTTTTTCTCCCTCTGGGGTGTAACTGCTGGAATTCCCTACCGCACTCCCGTCGTCCTTTGCTGCTGTTTCCCCTGAGACATTCAAGGGAGCCATGCCTAATATAACTTGATCCGCTAAGTCAGCTGTCTCCTCGACGCCACTCTCCTGACTCGAATCTTCCATACCGGATGCAAAAACCTGAAATCTGTTGGGACTCAAATGGGGGGACCGATCTTGCAACCCCTCTAAATCGGGAACCTCCCCTGTGCCTACCTCTGTACCCTGACTTTGACTCAGCCTTACAGGGTCAGGTTTTAATGTGAGTATTTTCGGAATAGGTTTGAAATATGAATTAAGGGACGGCGTTGTCTTAATCTTATGCTCCAAACTGTGTTTCACCAACTTGCAGCTTTGTTTGGCAATGTTTATTTTCTTTTGTGCTTTCTTTAGGGAGGTAACTGCACAATTACTCGTTAGTGTCCTGCTCTCCACTCCCCTCCCTGCACTCCTCAGAGTATAGCCTGCTTTAATCGGCTTAACTGAACCCCCTACAGGGACAACAGTACCTCCTAGATTCGCCTGTTCAGCTTCTGCCTTGCTGTCCTTGCTCTCTGTGATATTTTTGCTGGTATTTCTGCTGGGCAAGACTGAAATTAGGTCTGCGCCTCTTCCTTGCCCCCAACCGCTCTCAGGGCAATTTTTGCAGCAGCCCACCGGCCTCTCCCTACCTCCTGGGTAGCCCTCTTCCACCCGGTCGATTCTGCTCGATCTGCCGCAGCTGCTGCAATCTCGGCTAGCTCCGCCTTCGGCCTCGGCGTCCTGGTTCCTCCGGGAGTCTCAAGCTCCTCCACCTCTACCTCCATACGGGATCAAGCACTTCGTGTCGACAAGCCGTGAAAGAAAGCAAAACGTCCCAGACCGGCTGTTCAGAAGCCGCTCTGCACTGCAAGCTTCACGTCGTGCCTCCGCCCAGAATAACAGCGAAAGGCTCCTGCCTGTACCGTAACGTGCACCACCAATCCTCCTGCACTCGCGACCCGCTGCTAGCCGGCCGCCATGTTCCCCCTCCCCCTCGATGTTATCAGTCATTATATATTCTTACTGTAAGCTACTAATTGTCCTAAAACCTCACCAACATAAAGCTGGTGCAAAATAAAACTGTACCCGAGAACCAGTCCAAATTAGATTAGGTCCGGTTTGGCAAATGTTTGGGAGAATTCAGATGGCTTCAGTCCACCCATTATATTTTTTTCAAATGTTTGGGAATAATGTGGTAGATATTGTAAGGTTATTGGAGGAAATTTCCTTTTACAGGCTTTGGGTGGATGTAAGGATCTGTGAACCTCAATAGAAAATAAATGATTTGAGGCATAATCATATCAGGAAAAGCTGGAATGGCTACAACAGTTTGTAAGAAGCATCAATTTAAGCTCCAAGATTACTCTAAGATAGAATTGAAATTGTGATAGTGCCCAAATACCCTGAACTTGTCCAAGATGGAATTGTGCACTCTGCCAACAACTACCTCCTTGCATGACCCAAAACATGTTGTGCTTGAGACTTCACACCATTTCTAATGCTTCAGTCTCCTTGGTCCCTCTACTGGAGGACCCAACCCACCCAATGATACATATTCCTTCTTTTTGCAATTTACCTCACAACCTCTATAAATATGTATATTAAGTATGTACATGTACATGTGTCCATCCCCACATTTAATGCTTTTGCAAATAAGACTATAGTATTCTGCATACAATTCTGTCAGTAGCACCTATGGCCTATTGATACATGCAAATATATATTTTTTAATTCTAATATAGTAAAAATATATGTATATTACATTGCATTAGGTAGTAATATTCAGTGCAATTCAACATAATATTGCAATCCTGAACATACTTCATGCAACTATTATGAATCATACTTAAATGTATTTATCTTTCTAAAAACCATTACACAAAATAATTCATATACTAAGGACTTCTACCAGAGTGTATAAAGTAAATAACATTTGAGACAATATGGTTTTTTCCGGTCTCTAGTTGCTAAAGTCAATCTTATGATTAATAAGGCAAAATTCAGGAACCATGTATAAGATGAAGACAGAGTAACTCACATATTGAGCAAGTATGATGGGTTATCCGCTGCTGAAAAAGTTTACATTAGATCTTCTGGGGAATAAGTGCTGATAAAAATGAATCATGAGAGGTTAGTTACCTTAGTGATATTCCCTAAGCAATACGTTGTGCAATCAAAAGGCTATAGAGTTTGTGTTGTCAAATGCCTTATTGATGAAATATCCCAAGTGATGGGCATTCATTTCACAATCCCTAGCACTGGTTGCTATAGAAACAAAGGATTTCCATATTCCTGGGAAGGACGTTCTATTACTCTCAGTGTACAAAAGATATCAAGACTTTCTGACAAAATTGCAGCTGCCGGTTGGTCGGGGTGGTCTGAGCACCCCCTCTTTCGAAGCTTACTTCCTGGCGGCGCACTTATAATGGATGGCCCACTGAATAGCTGGGCGCAATTTAGGAGAAACATATTGTGTACCTGGACCCCTGTCTCCGACAACGGTACAAGGCTTCCTGCACCCAATGTGTCATGCCCCTGTCCCCTTGGTCTCTACAGGTGTTGGGGGTTTGTAGATGACTGGCCCGAGTGCAATACCTCACATGCCAAACACCCTCTTACGCTCCGGCGCTTTCTCTACTGGGCCTCCCAATCGTCCTTGGCTTCTACTCGGGCCTGGAGTATGGAGCTGGTAAGAGCGTAGTTGGCCACTATAGGAGACCTCTTCTCATATGTGCATTTCCTCTCTTTTGACCAACTTAACACTGACTACGGCATCCCACCTCGACAAATCTCACCTACAGATAATTGTGAAACACCTGTCAGATCTTCTGGGCCATACACAACGTAGAACCCTGTCATACAAGCCTTGCTCAGCATGGGGGAAGGCTGACACTTGATTACGTGGATATTTAAGGCCAATCGGGAGCTCCAGCCCTCCCCTAACTGCTTTGCGAGGCAAGTGGGAAGGAAACATTTAGAGGGTGCTACATGATGCGGAGTGGTAGCAGGCCTTTGAGTTCACCCAACAAGGCTCTAGGAATGCCAGCTTCAAAAACATACAATTCTCCATTCTTCACTGAGCCTATCTGACCCCTGTGCAACTTAACTGCTATTTTTCCCACAGTGCATCTCTGCTGCCCCCTGTTGCTACTCACCAGACACGAAACTACACCACATGTTGTGGTCCTGCATGGCCCTTATGGATTACTGGCAAAAGATCAATGACACCTTACGGCAGGTCACAGAACTCCACAACATTTACACATGGGAGGTATGCGCTTTAGATATCATTACAATTTGGAAATGTAACAAGGTGAGGACACGCTTTGTAGACAGGGCACTTCTACTGGCCAAGAGGTCACTTACTCTCCAGTGGAGGGCTGCATCGGCACTTCTAGTGGCGGCGTGGCACGGCGAAATGAGAAATTGCGGGAGGGCTGAGGAGGAAGCCCTAAGTTATGAAGAGGTTGGCCACTTTTGTAAGCACCCTATCTCTCCAGAATGGGAAACTCTTCTTGCCCAATGTCATGCCTCGAGGTTATCCACACACTGCCCCTTTAATTGTGAACACTATTTAAGACCTCCTCACTCTTGGAGCGACGCTTTACGTTCTTGCGTCTAGCTACTTGGATTCCGGTGTTCCGTCCTGTATCCAGTTGCCTGTCTTCCTGTTTTTCAGTGCTGTTTCCGGTTGCTGGGTGGGAGAGTCTCCAGCCCTCGCGCTCTTCTGCGAGCTCCGGTCTTTCTTTTCCCCCCTCTGTTCCACGGAGATTTCAGACGTCTATTCCCAGGCATCCCCGGGTGTCTCCTTGCGTTTGCCTTATTACGAGAACGCTCACCATTCTGTGGAGTCCCGCCCGGCGGCCGGGTCTTTCCCCGCCATCCGGCTGGGCTCAACTTCTGTCCTTGTCTCCCATTGTTGCTCCGCCCGGCGGCCGGGCTTGGTCTCCGCCGCTCGGCCGGGCTCATCACTCCGTCCCTTCCTCATTCCTGAGTTGCTCCGCCCGGCGGCCGGGCTTGGTCTCCGCCGCTCGGCCAGGCTCATTGCTCCGTCCTTTCTTCTTTCCTGAGTTGTTCCGCCCAGTGGCCGGGCTTGGTCTCCGCCGTCCGGCGGGACACACTGGGACCACTTAGTTTAGTTAGAGTCCCTCCCTGCTCCGCATCCGTCCTCCTTATTTTATGTGCTCCGCCCGGTGGCCGGGCTTGTTCTCCGCCATTCGGCTGGGCACCACATTTCCCTCCTTGGCATTCCTTCACACTATGCCAATTCCCCATTGAGCACATTATCATTTTTGCTTATTCTTTGACAAGCCTCACATATGTTCTGGGGTTCTTGCGTGGACCAGAGTGGGGCGCAGATTACAACCTTCACGACGTAGAATCACGGTAACAGCGCTCTGCGCTGCCTACATATATATATTGATCAATGTTGTGAGTATAATAGAAAATCTGAGTGTATGTTTTATTTCGTAGATCTTCATACAACGTTCATTGGTGTTGGCATCAGCTCAGTGTTATCAGAATAGGGGATGTTGTCCAGTAGTCTTCTACCATATACAAAGTGAGAAGTCAACAAATCAGATATTTTATGTTTATGTGTAAGAGGTGAGAAAAACCGTGCTTACTGTTATTTTCTTTGTAACAGCTCAAGACGGAATCCTACCATTTTCTCACATACCAGTTCTACGACATAGACAAAACAAAAGTGGTATGTAGTAGTCGTATACATAAAGAGACAGGGTATATGTAAGGATTGTGTTCGATCTAGATAGATTGTATATTTCCTTTTCTTACAGCCCATCTGTTGCCAAGTGTCCATACTGAGTTGACATCCATCCATTCTGAAGAACCCCATCAAGATCTTGTCTTTTTCCCCTACCTTTCCTTGTTTTGTCTCTCTGTTTTCCCCTGGCGAGCCATTCTTTACTCTAGTGTTTGATAGAGGCGGAAGGTCGTAGGGGAAGGCTGTGGAATATTCTTCGGATTCCTGACGCTCCTGCGGAACCAGCTTGGACATCATTACACCCAATTCCTAAAGCTCACAAGTAAGGACTTTCCCCCGTGAACTACACCTGCCTCAATGGACTCGCCAATTAGCGCCAGAGCGCCTCTACATGAGCCTTCCCACCCCACTCTACCCCTTGACCCTCCCACTCCCCACTCACCCCTACCCTCTCACCCCACAATATTCCATTCTACTCCCTTCCAATCTGCATGACAAGGCCTGATACCCTACCCCCCCGAGGCACTATTATCTCGACTGCTGACAATCACTTGGATCCATCCTGACACCACCCCATCACGTGGACCCGCATGTCACTACCCCCGAATTGTATCCTC
Organism: Lissotriton helveticus; assembly: GCF_964261635.1. Taxonomy (NCBI): domain Eukaryota; kingdom Metazoa; phylum Chordata; class Amphibia; order Caudata; family Salamandridae; genus Lissotriton; species Lissotriton helveticus. The sequence goes on from NC_136070.1 coordinate 516,545,353, forward strand.
TCACTTTCAAGCTCAGAACTGCGCACTTCTTGGTTGGATCGCATTATTGTATTTCTAGTGCCTACTCACAGTGTTTCTTGAGATTAAGCTTTGGTTTTGGCTTACATTTTACATTTGTTCTCCTTGCCGATAGCTTTTCATCACAGAGAGTAGTATTGCTGTTCATCGCCATGCTTCCCAAATGTATGGAGATAATAATTGTTGTATATATTTATAAACCCAATAAAAACATTTTTTTAAAGACCATCTGACAAAATATTGCCTATTTGAGATGCTGAGGCCACCTCTCAAAATCGTTATCATGGCACAATTGGATAAGTATTATATCACAGCAAATTATTGGCCTTGCAGAATGTAGTGGCACTGTTAGTCAAGGCAATATGTTCATTGTCTCTTGGTTGACTACAATGTATTTTGACATCATTAATTTTATGACTGCTTTTGATACTTTGGATGGATGTTTTTTATGAAATATGATCTTGAGATTGGGCACTACACATAATTTGCCATTGCTATAAGTGAATTGTACAGCAATATATAGGCAGCAATTAAATTCCAAAGTACAACTGGCAGTGGTAGTTGTTAACAGCTGATCAGGAATCAATTCAACAATGGCAACAGTTCAAAGGAGCGCACAGCAAGTTTAGGAAAAGTAAGTCCACTAGGTATAGTTGGTGCTCAAGGTAGATTAGAGTCTGTTACCACGACTCCAAATGAAACCACCAAGGTGGTTCGACCACAATTACAAATGTTCCACCAAGCACTCCAATTATTAATTACAGTCCACAATGTGTATTCTCTGTTGTTCTTCAAGTTTCTTTTCTTTATTCTTTGTCCTTCTTCTTCCAAAATAATCAGGAATCACACTAGGCATGTATTGGCCTAACTTAATTACAGGGCCTGATTTAGATTTCAACGGACGGGTTACTCACAACGGTGATGGATATTGTGTCCACCGAAATATAAATCCCATAGGATAATATGGGATTTATATTTTGGCGGACGGTATATCCGTAACCGTTGTGCTGGAGTAGCCCGTCCGCCCAAATTTAAATCAGACACCTAGGGGCTGATTATGAAGTCAGTCGGAAACTTTCCACCCGACACCATCTCGGAATCGGGACTGGCCGACTCGTGGTCAGCTGTTCCACCCGACCGATTATGATGCGACCGAACACAGTACGGTTGGATTCCCATTGTTTACTATGGGAGCTCGTGTTCTGCCCGACAACCGGCAGGCTCCTATGGGGAAATGGGGTGTGTGCGGAATACCATGAACCCTGCTGCAGGCACCCCATGGTGCCTGTCACACAGTGCATGGTTTTACAGGGGGGTCTCTGAGGTACCCACTCAGCCACCAACCGGAGGCCTTAGGATGAAGGGGCCCTGCCAGGGGCCCTCAAAGTCACTTTCCGACAGCCTTTTCGTGTCGGACAGGCCAACTCGGAAAGGCTGTTGGAAATCGACATCGTAATCCCGAGGTCGGAAATGCTGTCCACAGGGCTGTACGATGTGGTTCCGGCCAACAGGGATACTCCAAGAGCCAGTCAGAACCGATTGGGAATGACCGCACGGTTTACCTTCTGACCGCGAACATCGTAATCAGTCAGTCGAAATGTAAACCGACCGAGTCGGTTGGAAGGGTTCTGACACGGTGTAGGAGAATCCGACTGTCCGTCGGAACCTTTATGACAGACATCATAATCGGCCCCTTAGTCTGTGTTCAAGTAGTATTAGTGATGAAGTCATGAAAGTTCACCTATTATCTCTAGTTGAATATTTGACGTTACAAGGCATGCACTTACAATGCATGCTTTTACAACCCAGTCTTTACATCGCAACTACCATTACATTGCATGTTTTTACAACGCATGCCATTACAACGCATTTTTAAAAACTAACATTACAACGCATTCCATACCAACGCATACCATTACAACATATAATACTTTTAGGGCAACAGTAGGGTAAGTGTTGGATAGTGTAGGGGTTAAAATTACTATTCCCACTCCAATGAGTGCAACAGTGGGGTAAGTGTTGGATAGTGTAGGGGTAAAAATTACTATTCCCACTCCAGTGAGTGAAACAGTAGGGAAAGTGTTGGATAGTGTAGGGGTAGAAATTACTATTCCCATGCACTCCACAACCCATATCCACCCTAATACTAAAAAAATCTCTATTACTTACCTTATAATGCATAGTAATGGCATGCGTTGTAATGGTATGCATTATAATGGCATGCATTGTAGGGACATTTGTTGTAATGGTGTGCATTGTAATGGCATGTGATGTGAAGGCAGTTGCGTTGCAACTATTGCGTTGTAATGACTGCGTTGTTATTGATGTTTCCCCTCTAGTTGTGTCAGGAATAGGTCATCTACATTCTAAGATGCAAGTGATAATGAGGTGTATCAATCAAAACCAATAAAGTTGCAAAGGGATGTGCATGTCTATCCAGAGTCAGAAAAAGGTCAACATTATGAGCTTTGCCGATCTAAAGCAACAATCAAATTGCATTTGGGGATAGTTATCTGAAATGTGGTTTGCGAACAGAGACACATTCGAATAATGATCAACTCTTATGGTGTCTAGCTAGGACATCAACGTAATTACTATGTTCACATAACAGTTTGATTTCCTTATGTGATTAGGCACTTGACAATTTTAAAGCCCTGAAATGAAGGGAACATTTGATCCAATAATTTGCGAGTCTTTCTTTTTTTAATAAGCGACACAGGACACCACTGTTTCTAATAATTTTACTATTTTAAGTAACATGAAGCTCTTAATATTTTGGTGCAATTTTCTCATTTGCTGGAACAAACTACAGAGAGGGTCACTTGTGATCTTTGTTAGCGCTTCATATGTAAGATAAACAATGTTTTGATACTGTTTGTTATCAACTCAGTTAAGAATTTCTTGAGAATATACCATCCACTGCCTTTCTTTGCAAAATTCCTTGATTTATCACATATTGGCATCATCTGATCATACTTTCTCAGTAGTATGGCATCATCATCAGAACCCTTAATAATTGATCAGAAAAGGATCTAAGGGCCAGATGTAGGTAGCCAAATACCGGTCGCGAATTTGGCTATTGAGATGTAGGGGCACGGAAACAGGGCAAATCGGTAATTTTACCGATTCGGTAAATATACTGGTCGGTAAATTTACCGACCGGTATATTTACCGACCGGTATATTTACCGATTCGGTAAAATTGATTCGGTAAAATTGATATGTAGGTGGGACTCTTCTGAGTCCCACAAGGCCTACAAAATCGGTATTTTACCATCAAATTCAATTTGATGGTAAAATACCGATTCAGGTGTGCATGCACATGTGTGCATGCACACCTGTGCCATATGACAGGCAGACCTGCCCTTAGGGCAGGTATGCCTGCCATATGGCCCCGAACCTTTTTTGGGGGTGCTAGAGGGTGTCAAAGTGACACCCCCTGCACCCTTGTCAAAATCGGTATTTACCGAATCGGTAAATACCGACCGGTAATGCCCCATTGATTCCTATGGGCTTCAAAGCCCATAGGAATGAATGGAGCATTACCTGTCGGTATTTACCGATTCGGTAAATACAGATATTTACCGAATCGGTAAAAAACACATCTGGATGGACCTACATGTCCACCCTTCATATTTACCGATTCTTAATTACCGAATCGGTAAAATTCGGTAATTAAGAATCGGTAAATATTTTTTACCTACATCTGGGCCTTAGTCTAGGAATCTAAAGAACCTCAAGTAGCATATACAGTACTCAAACAATTGACCTTGTTAGAGTGTCCAATGTTTTTGCTGGATTGTTCAGCTCGTCATAATGAATCAAAGCTAGCACAGTTGAGAATTGTGCAAGCAGCAACTCTGAAAGTGGTTGCTGTTTTTAAGGTGGCTTTATTTCTAGCCTGTCATAGAATCCAAAATGAGCATCCGAATATATGTGTAATCTATTGAGAATGCTCAAAGGCCTTCACATCAGTTTTATTTTCTTTGGCAATCTCCATTGATCTTGAGAATATCACATTTTACAATTTCCACTCTGCATACTTTTTTGTGTGTTCTGGCTGCATTAATCTAACTCTCTTAAAAAAAAGAAATGTGGTTCAAACTTTTTTCATAAAGCATAATTTCCCAGCATATTTAGCATTGAAAGTGCAATCCATGATAGAAACAGAGGGCCTGATTTAGATCTTGGCAGATGGGTTATTCCGTAACAACGGTGACGGAAATCCCGACCACCGAAATATAAATTCCTTTATATCCTATAGGATTTATATTTTGGCAGATGGGATATCCGTCACCGTGGTGACGGTGTAATCTGTCCGCCAAGATCTAAATCAGGCCCAGAGTTTTTTCTCATCATCTTCCATTATCAAAATGTTGTAACCCACTCTGTGGGCATGATGAATGATAGAAGTGAAGTTAAATTACTGTTTTTTAATCCCTTAGCAAGAAAATTCCTCACTTCTATTACAATATCCTGTTAATTAGAACCAGTAGTTCGATACAGTTCTGACAGTTAATCAGTGTCTTCTTGCTTTAGGGCATCAGTTAGAGTTTGTCGGACTGCTAGAACACCATAAATCAGCAATGGCCCACTGTGCTAAACTTGTAAACCGACTGTCTCAGAGATGGCAGACTCATCATGTTTTGGACATTTGAAAATTTCTAACCTGCAGCCAATCTGTCAAGGGGCCGCTGGCAACAATGTGCCAGAAGACCCCTTTGTCTAGAGTGGGTCATTTGATGCATTTTTTCATGCTTCGGTCTGCTGTAAGGACCTGAACAAGAAAAAGACTGTGTGTATCAGATCCTTTAAAATATTTTATTTCAGAATCAAACCCATACTTTGGAGTGTTAAGGGCTTTGACTGAAATACAATTCAAATGCTGACTAGCGGGCATCAAATTACATCTGGCCAACATTTGAATTTGGCCAAAAAGTGCTCTTGCCATGACAGCACGGAACACTTCTTCAAAACAATCCTCAACAAGTTGGTGGGATGGTGAAATTCTGTGGTGATCATTTGCTGGCATAGCAGAGGGTGATCCGGGGGGGGTTGGAGGGCTGACTGTGATCCGTAAATGATCCTGTTGGTGTTATCACTAAACGCATCAGACATACCTGGGCAGAAAGGATTAACAATTTGAGATCACTTTCCATCGGGGAGGGAAGGCATGTACTGTTTTTACTGCGTGCACCTCTGTTTTCACTGTTCGTTCCTTAGGAGTGCAGGATGAAAATGTCATGTCACCCCTGGTAAGTTTGTGTTATCTCTTTACTGAGTGACATCATATGTACCTCTTTCAAGAGATAAAAATGTAAATGTAAATTGATACTTGTATAGCGCACTACTCACCCGCAAGGGTCTCAAGGCGCTTGTACGAATACCGCTGTGGAACCCATCCTGGCTTTCCCTGTGAGGTGTCGGCCAGGCATCCTTAGCGTTGTGGGGGCCGTTGTGGAGATTAAGCAAGCTATTGCCCAGAGTTGCAGAGTGGGACTCCATGATTGGAATAGGCACCGAGGCGAGAATTATCAGGTCCGTGGAATTTTGAGCCCAAGACCCGCCGAGGCAGGGAATTGAACCCTGGTCTTGGGCTAGACCTCTGCATCACGGTCTGCCGCTCTAACCATTGAGCCACACTTCTCCACTAAATGGGATACCAAGGACATATACCAGCAGAACATCCCATAGGAAGACCTGTCTTGGTCCCCAATAAACACTGGCAACATTTAGTCAGTAAATAAGTGGTCTTAATGGGAGCAAAGTTTGTTCTCTCAATGGTATGTCTGTAAGGGCAATCTGTACCGGTACCAGGTGGTGATGGTGGACAGGTTCAAATGTATGAGGAAAACAAACATGCAAATATAGCCATAACCACCCTCATGCCCTTTATCTGCGCCTGCTGCCCTATGGCTTTCCTGGTGGGGGCCAACCTATCACTACAGAGCCCTCTTTAATATGACACTGGGGCTAATCCCACATATCAATGCACTTTGAATAATACCACATGAAACCTTGGAAAATAATTAAAGGACAACACTCTTCCCATGTTATGTTACAGCCTTGTAATATTCCATAATAGAGCTGGCAGTGTTCCATTAAGAGCTGTATTTGATTGCAGTGCACTGTGATATGCCACTGCTTTGCGAGTACCACTGCTAGAGAGAAAATGTAAATGGGCTAACTAATACTGCCAGAGAGAAAATGTAAATGGGCTAACTAGTACTACCAGAGAGAAAATGTAAATGGGCTAACTAGTACTGTTTACTGTTGGAGCCACATACCCCCAAGCAAACACCTATTTACAGGAACTGAGCAATACCTAGCAGAAAACACTTTCAGTTGAAGGTATTACGAATTATGTTATACTTCTTGATTTGCTGAGGGATCTCTTTCTTTTTGAGTGATAGAATAGATAGATAATGTAGTGTTTAAGGATCTATAGTAATCTAATTACGTAAATCATCTTGTAATGGGAAATTAGGGAAAGGGATCATGTTCTTTAGACCAGGATTATCAGTAAAATAACCAACATGAAATTAACAACATGTGGTTTGTTCACTTTAGTTACCAAAGCAATACAACAACTCCCTTTTCCAGAGTTAATGATTCTCGAAAAGCTTTTTCTAATGGCTTCCTGATAAATATTCGTTTTGTGAAACACGTTTCTAACTACTTGGTTGATGCCTCTCATAATACTGAACTAGGGTTTGTGGTTGCGCTGTTGCCGTTATTTAATGCCAAAAGTGAGTTTTCTCCACACTCTGACCCTTTTACATGAAACTTCAAGGGATGTCATGCATTATTAAATTATTACACATCCCAAAATAATATCCACATGTTCAATGTTCATCACAGATTAGCATATATAGGTGGCAGTTTCAGCCCCTGTAGGGGTTCCAGATCGTTCTGAATTTGCTAAATGTCACCTTGGTGATACATCTTGATATTGAAACCCTATAAATTATTTTATTCCATTTATTTACTTGCTTTATCTCTTCTGTGTACTATCCATAACAGGTCACTATGCATTTTCTGATTGCACAAGCCTTCATAAATGAATACTACTGATAATCATTGATAAACACATTTTCCTTATACCTTTATACTCGGACACAATTTTCAACTATAAGCCTTACAGAAATCAGCTGAAGTTCCCTGACTGTATGGGACTACAGACTATGGAAAGAGTAGTAAAAAACTGCTATCCCTCCTCCCAGGGACCATTCATGCTCGAAGATGCAGTAAATGGTAAAGTCAAGTGCAGATATTTCAACAATCACCAGTAAGAGGTGTGGGAAGGGTGGCAGTGCCAGCATGGGCACCCTCTGGGCTCAACAAAGCCAAAGTCGATGTTGTGCATGAGATTGAGTGCAGGAAGGCTAGCCAGCACAGAAACCTTGTGTGGTGGAGACTGCCAGTAAACTATGGGCCTGGGAGCTCAGACCATGGCGATCAGCTGGACAGCTGTTGATTGATGCAAGTCCCACTGGTGGCTTAACTGACCCCTCGTGGCAGCTTGAATTGTCTCTCATTTTATTATTTTATTGTTATTATTATTATTTTTAGAGGATGAATGAAGTTAGAGACAACAGACTTTACAATTGTAAACTTTCCAGCTAATAACTTGCCACCCGCAACCAATCTACACCGAATTAGACATCAGGAACCATAAGTAGGGAGCTTAAGGTGGTGCTACTTTTGGTGCAGGTTCAAAAAACAGATTAAAAGTTATTATAGAGAATAATTACATCCTTTTTCTCGACTCACCAGAAGTACGTAAGCGGTATCGTAACTCTTTTAGCATATAAGACATTAAAATTAGTAAATCTATATCTATGTTTAAAGATAGCAATAATCAATTTATCTGTAAATGTTTCCAGTCACTATAAGGTAGACACTTAGTGCATTACTATTTTAGGTTATTTCGTGGTGAGTGTTTTGCTTCTTTTGATTCCCGCTAACAGCAAAGGTTGCAGACATTTTCTATTACACCCTCATACTTAGAAAACATTGGGGAACTTGAGCCCTATTTCTAGGCAAAGAGATATAAAAAAAATCAATGACCCAACATCCGAGAGAACATTTTCTGCTCCAGGATGTTCTGTGTGCATGGTGTTCTGGAGCAGGAAATAGAGGGACTGAGACTACACCTTTCATCAATTACCGGTCAGTGGTGCCGAAAAGGTGACAGCATTTGCCCATGTGCGGATCCACCACTGTAGGGATGGTGCACAGGTTGGAGGACACAATGGCTAGCCTGCTGGGAAATCTTGACTGGGAGCAGGAGAGCTTGGACGTTTGGGAAACGTTCATCCATGTGCGTGGTGGTAGGTTAGGATTGGCTCAGACTAGGGGATGTGTAGGATGGCAACTTAGTGTTGCAAGTTCTCCTGTATCTTGATTGAGCCCTCGTAGCAGTCTGAACTTTTTCCCTTCACTGAGATGGGCAACTGACGTTGTCCCTCAATTTTTATGTCTAGGTTGACAGCATAGCGGTTGCCAGACCTTTTGTGATCAACAGAAAAAAAGATTTAGGAAGCACTACTGAGAAAGAGGCATTCGATCCACAAACATGTTGATTCTCTTCAGCATTTGATTGGGCAGACGTGCGCTTTTGCAAAAAAAAAGTGCTTGTATTGCCCTTATCACCGCCTTGTGTGAAAGCTTTTGCTCACAGAACTTAGTTGGTTATGGTGATAAGCGAGTGATCAAGATCCTAGGCCTGATTTGTTTGATATGAAAAATTACAACAAAGACACTAAGCCTGACCTTTTTTATTGTAAAAAGTACATGTAAAAGTCAATAGGCACTTAACTGTGGATTGTGTTAACACTATGGTAATGCTTGTAGTCAGGTATTTCATTAAAAGGAATCTCATAGATTGCCGTTGTAAGCAAGGGTTTTGCAGTTGGTTACCCCCATGACAAACCAACTGGTGGAGGATTTACAATTTGAGAATCCTTCTTATGCCTTTTTAGGAAGGGCTGTATATTGTGTTGTCAGCTGTAATATTGTACATATTTGTAATGCTGTAACTACTGGGAGAAAGGCTTTGGTTCCGCCCAAATGTTGATTCCCTTGAGTATAGATTTGGATTAGGCAGAAATTGTGAATTTACGTTGAAATAGAGTTATTGTGTTGCACGCTTTGCTTTGCTGGAAACATTTTGCTCAGTAGAGCAGGATTATGTTATGTTTAATTTTAATTTTATTTTTTGTATTGCAAGCATTTGCTCTCCAAGTTTAACTGGCAGAATGTTTTTCATTTGTCTACTTTTATTCTTTTATTAATTTTCCATATGCTTGGCGAGTTTGGGAGTCCGGTTTATTGCAGATGGCTAAGAGGGGAATATAAGAATGAGTCAGTGGGTGGATAAATGGATGTATGAGTGCAGTGGTGTGGCTCACTGGTTAGGGGCGGCAGACCCGGAAGCAGAAGACGGCCCGGGACCAGGGTTCTATCCCCAATGCGGCAGGGTTGTGGACCAGGGTCAGTGGACTCGATAATTCTCGCCTCTGTACCTACTCTAACCAGGGATCACACTCGGCAACTCTGGGCATTAGCTTGCCTCATCTCCACAACGGCCCCCCACATATGCCGGGGATGCCTGGTTTCACCTTGGAGATACCCAGTAGGGACCATCTCACAGGGAAAGCCAGGACGGGTTCCCCAGCGGTCTACAGCGCAGAGATACTCCTTCGGGAGTCGATTCTAGCTTTAGAAACCCACAATTAATTAATTTAATTAATTAATGAGTGCAAGGAGGTGTGACAGTGTGCATAAATAATGACTTACTGAGTGCGTAAACTCATCAGTGACTGAAGAGCCTCTTTCGACTTTTCTATTTGCAATGTTTTTTTGTGTTGAAAACAAGTGAAGTTTGAGACAAGAGTTTGCAGCTTTTAAGCTCCATGCTGGAAACCTTTCCACCTTGACAAAACTACATCACACTGGTAATGCTATATTTTCTTGCTAGTAGTGATGGATTTATCTGCAAAAGTTTCCTGTGACTATAAAGTAAGTATTTATTGCTTTATATGCTTGAAAATGTTGTAGTAGGAGTTTTTTTCTTTTTTTTATATTCCCTTTTCTCTGAAAATGTACTAAAACGTTATGTTTCTGCTGGTCCCTCGACAGCATCGCCCCAGAGTGAAGGGTGAAGCAAGCTTGCGCTTATTTGCCAAGAGCATTGTCAAGCAGTGTGTTTAGCTCGGAGGGGTAATGCCAGAGTTTTTCACGCACCCTACTGAGTGCGTGGCTGTCCATCACTTCGCCCCTAGCTCCTCCCCTGCAATTAGGGAAAGTCAACATAACAATCAGCTCAAGAAACCTCGAGGTGCCTGCGGCTAGGAAGACAATACATTCACAAGCCTGGCCAACGGGCTTTGCTCAGTCCGCGCACCACTGCCCGCATCAGGCCTGCAATTTATTGCAAACACAGATGTGGCCGACAACTTCTAACCACATTTAAAACACAGAAAGAATTAACTTCCAGGGAGAACTGGGGGCTCGCATGTTAGGCAGCTCCCAGACAAGGCCCGGTTACCATGCCTACCGAAGCATTTGTTCAAGAATGCACTGGCCGCCACACAGAACTCAATGAAAGGCTGAAGGAAATGTGCCGGCAATACTATTTTGGCATTGATGGCGGGAGACCAGCGCCCCAGCTACTGGAGCGGAGGGCTCGCGCTGCATGTAATTTACAAACATGCCAATTCAATAACATGTGACAGACACGATGTGGAATTCGAAGGGCTTGGGGGGTCTTCCAGAGATGAAATTGCAGAATGTAAGAGTTGGCAATAATTCCACTCAGACGATGCACGTAATATTTTCTTGTTATTATGAAGCGTCTCTGTAGTTTGATACTGTGATATTGCAGTACAATTTTTAAAAGGAAATTTCGTACTCTTTTAAAATAAATATCTGCAAAGTGTTTTAGCGTTTCTGAGTTAGAGACGTTTTACAGCATGGGCATAACGCAACTGGTGCTCGTGTTAAGCGCTCTGATACCTTCGTGTCGAGTTCGCGCTTTATAAAAAAGTATATATTAAATAAAGTGGGACATTGACCAGGGCCCTGACCTTTCAAGGGGCCCCTTGAGAAAGTGCATTTTCTCTCCATTTGACCATCTTATTCCTCTATCTATAAATCTCTCCATCTCTGCCTACCTCTGATTCTGTCTCTACCCTGTAATTTTAAGGATTTTTGATGTCTCAAGCAAGACACATATCACCTTTTTTGTGTGACCCTGTCAAAGTTTAAGGTATAAGTTAGTATTGTTTGTCATCATGTGGGCTTGAATTAGCAGGAAATGGGTAATACCATTCAAATTTGATCCATATAGATGCCTTCAAAAATGTCTTTACATTGGGCCCCAAAATCCTTATGTTGACACTGTTCTGAGTGTCCTATAAACTTACAATTTCTACAGGACTTCTTTCCCTTTGGGTAAATACATTGGGCCGATTCATAACAAAGAAAATCATTTTTAATTCATTAGAAATGCATCATGTTTGGACTACATTTTCAGATTATGCATACAGCAAAACAAAAACAAAAACATTTCTCCCATGTGGTGGTGCAAATACCAAAAGTGAACAAATCACTGTGTCTCAGTCATCAAATACTAATCAACATTTCACCTCCTTCTAAGAATGGATTATAAACAGAAATATTTGAGCAAGCACAATTTCAGCATATATAATGTTATCTACACTTCTCTTATCATTTTAAAAGTTTAGCACCCTGTTGTATAAGAGCTTTCACCTCACACCTTCCCCACTCGTCTAACTTATCCTTTCTTCTACTATCAAACGGACACTTCAGTATTCTCACACAACTGACCTACAACACACATGGATGGTGAGTCCACCATAATTAAATCAGGGAGTGGCAACATGACCTGTTGGCCCCACTGGAAATTACAGGATCTGCTGGGCCTCATGCTTTTCACCTGCACACTTCAGTTACTTAAATCAGAAAACATGGAATTATTAGTGAACAGCAATGTGGGGAAAACATGCCTAAATCAGTGTAGGAGTACAGATTCCACAAGTTATGCCCCAATAACATCTAATAAGGAATTTTTCACTCCATGAAATAATCAATAATCAATGCCTGCAATGTATTCGCAGTTCCAGGAGGAGTGGTGGAAATTCAGGACCATTTTGTGTTCTCCTTGGATACACGCCTAAGTACCGTGTGCCAGATTCCATACATTTCACAATCGTGCAAAAATGTTTTTTGCACTATTTTTGCAGCTTCTATATTGGGTTACAGAGTAAACAGATGTTGCTGTAGTTAATATTGCAATATTATTTTTAGCACTAAATGCAAAAATGGAGAATACAGATCGTGGAACAATTGACACATCTTCTGATTATAAAACACTTTACGTGTGAAATATGGCTTCGAATGTAGAAAAGACCTGATCGATGACCAACCTTTGCACTATTTCGACTGCTTTTGTGGTCAGAAATGAAGCACCCATGTTTTTTAACCTGCTGTATGATTCGTTTTCGCTTTTGCATCAAATCATGACTTTCTGTGTAAATCAAGAAATGCATCACCTTTGATTGATTTTATATATCGTAGTGATTGATGTAATTGTCTATATAGCTATTTTTCTTCCATTTAATGTTATTCATACTTTTAAGACTTTGGCTGCCGACATAAAGTTGTTTTGACTGACTGACTGACAAATGAAGCAACTATAATTTCGTGTCAAATTCAGGTTGCTATTTCGCTTTTCGATAAAGGACAAAAATCTATTTGTTAAATTCTTTAGAATGCAAATTCAGTTTGCATAATTTTTGCCTTAGTGCAAAAAATGTATGCAATATGTTCCTGCAGCAAACTAGATGTGTAGCCTTCCCTATTACAAAACGGGCGAAGAGGTACACAAGTGGACTGGCTCAAATGTTGCACCTGTGTGAAAGTTCTGAAATTTCAGCCTCAGGTATTATATTTAGCATCTTTCCCTGTCTATCCTCTACTTATCTACGAGCACATCAAGGGGCTGTTGTGTTGAGGTGGATTCATCCCTCTCCCTGGGTATCTTTCCATTAGGGCTCACATTCCTGACCCAAGAGCCAGCATCTCTAGGGCTGAAGCCCAGGAATGTCAGCCCGGCAGTTTCCACACTCCTACAGACTCCATCATACAAGATCCACTCTTACAATCCCTTAGGGGATCTTCCCATCATTACTTGCACCAATCGACCAGGATAACCCTCCTTTTAAAGGATCTGTTACATTTGTAACCCAGCAGTAAAGAACTGAAGACATTTTCAACATGGGAAGGCAAACAAATAATTTGCATTTCAGGTTGTTTATTAAAATATAATAGATGCCACTCTTTAAAAGGAGTGCTTGATAAGGATAATTGGAGAAACAAATTATCTTTCTTTTATTTAGCGTTTCACTGATTTCTTAAGGTTTTTTTCTCGGGAGCTCTCACGACAAAAGGTAACCAATAGATCAATCGTGTGCAAGGCAACAGATGCTATGGAGGAGAGAGTCAGGGGCATTTAAAATGGCTACCAGAAAGATTGTCTTGTTTTCCTAGGCTAGGAAGGTTCTTTTAGGAGGGGAAGCAAGCTGGTCATTTGATCCATTCTTGAGGTCTATATATAGAAGATGAATGGCCATAAACCCAACACTCTCCCACCACACTTTATTCATGAAGATCGAAAGGAATAAGATCCATTGTATATTACATGGTATCTGTAAGGGATTCACATACTTTGATTCCTAATGCGTCTGTTCTTGATGCTATGATTGTGTAACGTACACACCCACATAGAAATATTCCCAAATTCCAAAATTAGTTTCACTTTCATTATGCTTCTTTTATTACTCTTCCACATTCTTAACACATATTTTGTAAATACAACCTAATTTGAGCAATTTTATCACATTCTACATAAAAACACAGGGGCCATTTGAGTTTAAGTAAGAGGGCTTTCCAGATCTTTGGGAATAAATTTAAAAGTAACATTTGCACTGCATCTCTTTGTCTACTTTCCTGGCACCCCTCTAAAGTCATCCGCTTTGCATGCTGATTTAAAAAATGCCACTGAGGGTCAGTGTGATGGTAGGTGGGTCCCAGTAAAAACTTTCAGGTAGTTCCAGTGTAAAAGAGGATTCATACAGCCAGGGCTTTAAGTGGGATGAAAAAACTGGAGGGTCTCTCAAAGGGGCGTGGCCAATGTAATTAAGGGCGTGGCTTAAAACACATAAGCTAAAAACCCGTGCTCAGCATAGTGTGCCGCCCGACTAGTATTTTACTGTTTCTGTCATTGCATCCAGATATATGATACAACAAGTAACATCATACCTACCACAAGTCAAGACTATTGACTTTGTCAGTGGTTGTTAGATGGATAACATAAATAAGCAGGAACTATGGCTTGTAAATAATATTGAAAAAGCTTCCACTTAAAGCCCTGGTCACACCACGACTATGTCGCTGCTCCTGCTTTCAAAAAGAGAAGGGAAATCCAGAGAAAATGACTCTCTTTAACCCGTTGCGTGCTCCTGACGGAACCGTTCCGTCACGAGCCTCGGGTGGGCTGTGCTGGTGACGGAACGGTTCCGTCACGGCCCGCTCGCCGAGCCTGCGTGGCGCGAATTCCGCGCCTGCGCTGAGCGTTCTGAAGAGCGGGCGGGGCCATGACGGAACGGTTCCGTCACAAGCACAGCTCACTCGAGGGCCGTGACGGAGCGATTCCGTCACGAGTATGGGAGCGCCGCGCGGCCCCGCCTCCCCCTTAGCGCTGCGGCGGAATAGCCACCGCAGCTAAGTGGTTAAAGGATTTCCCTTCCCCTACAACCGTAACTTCTCCACTAGTGAGAAGTGAGCAGTGAGCATTGAGCAGTGTGAGCAGCGCACATCGGTGTGCCTGCTGTCACTGCAGTCCGGAAAAAAACGGACTGCCTGTGCCAGGGCACAAAACATAGCCCGATAGAGACCCGTTTGCAGTCCCCCTTTAAAAAACTGCTGGTGCTCAGCACAGGTGAGACCCGGCCCACTTAAAGCTCTGCTTACAGCCACTCAAGGACGCAACCCAGACACTTCCAAGTTAGGGGGCAGTTCATGGCAAGCAGTTGTTAGAGAACTCTTAGGTTCATTGTGGGCCACATCAGAGGGAGCACTAGGGGTTATAAATCATAGATTGGTGAACTAACCTTTTTGTTGTGCCTGTAGCAACCCACAAATGAATCTGCTGTTTCTTCCTGCCCATCTGCTGCTCATTACCTGGAGTCCTCCTTGGCATCAGTTTCTTGTTTTTCTGCAGTTTCTTGTTCTGCCACTTACATCTGAGGGGTGCATGGGCAGGGGTATTCTAGCCTGTAGGGTAATCAGACAATGCCCAATGGGCTGTTATGACAGTTTAGTGTGTGAACCGGTTTTCTGGCTGGTTGTGGTCCTGTTAAATGGCTGTTTTTTACTGATGATTTCCTTGGTCTTAAAACAAACATTGTCTGCAGCAAGCACAAATCCATACAGTCTTCCATTTCTTGCAAAACTTTTATACAACGTGTCTTTACAAGTTCAAAACTGTCCAACTTTCTAAACACGCCCCCTTTTTTTTAGCTATCAAATACGTGGCCCCTTTTTTTTTTACCTATCTTGGTTTCTAGTGGGGCCAATTTTATTTAGTGCCCGGCCCTATTTTCAGCCACAGTCCGATCCTGTGCACGGGGCCCGCCTTATTGCTTCCATGCTGCTCTCCTGGCTGGGACCTATTGCTGACACTTCATGGAGTTTTTGTTTCTCTCCTAAATCCAGAGTGCTTCTGTGCAGCTGGCAGACTGTCAGATGCTGGGCCCTGCATGGGTACATTGAACCGGCATCACGTCAGTGATTTCTCAGAGGAGAATAGAGGTGGATATGAGCGACATGAACCATGTATGTAGGTGTTCCCATGCACACTCTCCCTAATATGTATCCTGAGGATAAATTAAAAAAGGCCTCAGGTCAACTGACATAGATACATGCAAGTCAACCACTGTAAAGTTTTTTCATCCAGCTCTGGAACAGAGCTGATAGCATCAGCCCCAGGGTATTTGTGTGGAAATAGCTCCGTTGTTCAAAAGGAAAAGATTTGGAAAGGGACATTTATTGCCATTTTTGAAGAGTGGAGGTGGCTCCCACAGCTAGCCAAGAGTCGGTATTCAAATTCTGTAATCCTAAGGTAGAAGAATCCTGAATAACTGCTGATTTACTTAACTATTTACGTGGGCCTCCTTGCTGAGAAATACCCGGAGCTAGTGGAGCCGGTGATATTTTATTTGGACAGAAATGGAGAAGTTACATATGGTGCAAATAGCAAATGCAGGGTTGGATAATGACGAGGATTTTAAATGGGCGAAGGCTTGTAACTCTTATTGAGGTACAGTGAGAAATAAAAATAAGTGCTGCTTGAATTCATGACTCCTTGTAAAGGATGGTCGAGGGAGGGCCTGTTCTTATGCGCATCATGCAGAAATAAAAAACAAGCTTTGGCAAAGTCAACAGATCTCGCTATTGGAAATGAGGAATAGCCTTTACATTTTCAAATCTTTCAAGAGCTGCAATCAGCAGTTTCCCAGTTGAGGCTGCAGTACCTTAGGGCATCACTAGAGATCACTTGATTTAGACAAAAGTGTGTTATGTAGTAGACTCCAGTGTTCTAAGCCCTTACTAGCGATCCCATAGCATAACTGACCAGATTTTCGCTGCTCCCACTCTCCTGTAGCATTTGATATGGCGGAGGGACACTCTAAAGCTGACGCAAGACATTCTATTAGACTGTTTAAAAATAGATGGGTGCAGCAGAATAAAATGGTTGCAATTTATCTAGAATACCTTACACAGTATTGGGCTTCCAAATCTTTTTGATGACCTACGACTTGTTTTTCCATTTCTAGGGTGAAGTTGAAAAAACTCCTAATTGAAAAGCAGGACAGGAGAGGTGGGAAATAAACCAATTTAAACATTGGGTGAGACAATATCATTCTGACCCCAAAACAATTTTTTGTCGGTTTTAATTATTTAACGTTTGTTACTAATCAGCACCATAGATTTCTGTTGAAAAGATTTCGCATGAATTACATTCCATTGATGCTTGGATACCCTGCTAACACTCACTCATTGAAAGCCTTGGTTCCTTGCCCTTGTGACTCCTCATCCACTCAATGTGATCGTCATCTGCTATTTTTTGCCCATTATATAGAGAGGAAAGGAAAAGATTTATCTGTTTACTTTATAAAGAACCAAGAGCCCGTTTCATTAATCCCGTTCTAAGGGACATTGGTCCCTGTACTTATCAAGAAGGTTTTGATTACCTGAGGTCATTATCAACTGTTACCATTTGTAGCTCTGTGCTTAGTTTTATCAGAATTGTTCTTTTAATTAGGAAATGTTATGAATCATGAACACATTTTATTGATTTTATGTAACTTAATATTAATTTTTCTGTACTGTTTGCTAAAAAAATGCATTTGTATTTTAAAATGAATGTACACATTTTTCTTGTAAACTTTTATGATTCTTTTGAATCAAATAAAGTTATTTGACTTGAAAAGACTTATCTGTCCTATTCTACGTAAATTAGGGCTAAGGCAATGTCGACCAGCACTTTATCTTCTAAAACATCTTCCTGACTCGTATATCTGTTATTGTGTGGCCAGTTTCTACAAAGCGGTTTAAAGACCCGCAAAAGCCAATTATGAGGATAATTTCATACGATTTATAACTGTTTACCTGTTTTTTAATTATTTTATAGATTTGATTGCAATTTTTACCCACTCTTTTAATGTAGCTTTGATTTTATGTGATGATAGAACACTTTTATGCTGTTTTTTATAACTATCGAAATAAAGTATTTTGACAGACTGACTGACACTAAGAGAAATAAAATAGTGTTGGAATTCTTTAATCAATCTCAACAACTGGTAACAACTCTGGGACACATTCCATTCCATCATTTTTTTGTTTACTGTGGTACTGATAACATGGAACAACCAAATGCAAACCAACCGTAGTTCTGATTCTGTAAGAACAGTCGAGTACAAACTTACAGGCAATATCACCTCTGAATATGAACTTAATCAATGCTAAAATTGTTTCAGCGTTGTTGGGCCTTATCAGTGGGGTACAGTTTGAACCCAATAGCACATTGAACTATGGGAAGCTTGTCTGGGCACACTCATGACTTTGTTAGTTTAGAGAGCAGTAGAATATACATGACAGTGGGATTTGCCTCTCAAAAGTTAGACAGGTCTTTCGTGTGGACACTCTCATGGCATTCACCAATAGCACTCTTTTTGGAGCAGTGGGTTAATGATCTTTAGGCTCTGTTCACCCATATAGCGATGATACCCAGGGTTGACATGCAGATTACAGCACATTTTAGGGAACTGATTGATCATTTCTCTTATTTTACCCTGCTTGTCAATGAGAGCTATTTTGGAAACAAGTGATAAGCTTCTTCGGCTACTGTTAGTTCCACAAGGCTGCACTCAAAAAAGATGAATGATTAAGTACCAAGAAGCACTCTTGCACAGTCTAATTGTTCAGGTACATCATCCCTTAGACAATGGGCTGCGAGTACACCATATATGTTCCCATTTTGTGTAATACTGTTGTTGGACAGGCCTCGTGGCCAGGCTGTCCCCTCCCCGCATGGCGGGTCGCGGACCCCTGCTCCTCCTGCTCCCCGGATAAGAACCACCCCCGCAGCCCGCCGGGGCAACCTCCGGCCCTTCCCCGACGGAACCCTGGCTCCTGAACACCACCCTATCGGCTGGCCCGGGTCCTTTCCAGAACCCCTGTCCCCGGCCCAGCCGCCATTTTGGACACTACTCGACCAGGCCTCGTGGCCTCGGGTCGACCTCGGCCTCGGGCCCAGCCAGGCCCCGACATCGAGGCACCACCATCCACCCAGGGGGTAAAGAGACCACTTGGCAGGTGAATGGGAGAAGGAGTGTCAACGGCTCCCCTCCGCCAGGTGTCGATCGCCCCAGCCTCCCTGGGCGCTGGCTCCACCCCCCTGCTGGGTGTCTGGACTCCCTCATCCCGGACCCCCCGACCTCCAAGTGCGAGGGTCCGGACATCAAAGGGAGCCAGGCCTATAACTGGGGCAGCTCGAGAGCAGGAAGGCAGTTGGATCCTGGAGTCGAGAGACACCGAGACGAACTCATTTTGAAGGCCTGCTGGCGCTGCCGCGGCTCATCCTTTCGTGAACCATCTTGAAGGCCTGCTGGCGCTGCCGCGGCCCATCCTTTCGTGAACCATCTTGAAGGCCTGCTGGCGCTGCCACGGCCCATCCTTTCGTGAACCATCCCGAAGGCCTGCTGGCACTGCCGCGGCCCCTGCTTGCGAACCATCAGCTCGAGGATTGTGAGCTCCACACCTGCTACCCCGTACCGGTCCGGTACTGAGACTGTCCCGCTACCCTTCCCCCCAAAGAGACTAGAATTGACAGGGTCCTCGTATCCTGGTCCTGCTGTACCATCAATTACCTTGCTCTTAAGAAATATAAAAGTGTGAAGAACGCGTCCCTGTGTGGTGTCTATCTGTGGGGGGGAAGTTACCTGTCTGTACGATTACCGGGGAGGACCCCCACCGGAGGCCTCTCCCCCCTGTACTCGGCCGACCCTCCGGGTCCCCGTCTAACATTGGTGGCCAGCGGCGCGATCCGAGCCGACGCATAATCGTACAGAGAGTAACTCACCCCACGACACACAGCAACCATGACGACAAAGGAGAGTGGAACAACGGAAAAATTTCAGATGGAAAAGCTGGAAGAATACAGCCACAAAGAACTAAAGCAATTTTGCATAGAGCTGGGCATTGCTACCACGGGACTGAGCACGAAAGATGACCTCAAGCACGCCCTAGAAGCTTGGGTGGAGACGGAAACATCCCCACCCCAAAATCAAAGCCTCGAGACCACCGAAACAAGTACCACCCCTGCAGACGAAAGAAGATCGGGCCTCTCGTCCGAAGAGGCCCGAGAACGGGAGAAAAGCCGGCTCCACGAATTGGAGCTGGCTCGACTCCGCTTAGATGGAGAACTCAAATTGGCAGAGAAAAAAATAACACTCGAACACTTACGGCTCAGGGAAGAACGAGAAGAGAAAAAGAGCCAGAGGGAGCTGGAAGAAAAAAGACTAGCATACGAGCATGAGCGCAACTTGAAGGAGCTAGAAATTCGACGGCAGAACAAAGACCTCGGCGTCTCCGGGCACCCAAGCCCCACTGCTCCGACAGACCCCAAGGTCCACATCCCCAAGGACGTCGTCCAGGAATACTACCGGAACGATGATATCCAGCAATGGTTTAAAGCCTACGAGGTAGCAATGACCTCCCACCGAATTCCACGGAGCGACTGGGGAGCCGGGCTATGGGGTAAATTCGTTAACGAAGGAAGAGACGCCCTGCTGCAACTCCCCGACCACCAGATGACATCCTATGACCACATGAAGGCCGCCCTCCTCACTCGCTATGGGCTCACGCCCGAGATGTACCGGCAGAGATTTCGGGACTGCAAACGGATCCCTGGTACAACTTGGGTGGAGTATGTGAACTTTTTTAGCCGAGCCTTTGAGGGATGGATCAAGGGCAGCCAGGTCACCACCTACGAGCAATTATTCAACCTGATTGTATGGGAGCACCTCTCCAATAATTGCTTTGTCGAACTAAGACAGCACCTCCTTGATAGTAAACTGACCGAACCTCGGAAACTCGCCATCGAAGCAGATCGATGGGAAAGCACCCGAGTCCCTCGAAACTGGCCCAGCGAGCAAAAGAGAACCTCCCAAGGGCCCCACCGGCCACGGGGAGGAGGAGGAGGCCAGGGTCGGGGCCGGGACACCGTCACCATGCCCTCCACTAGCAACCCCCCGCCCCCGGCCGGAAGAGGTAGCCCTCCAACGCGACCAGGTTTCCGCGCCAACGTTACCTGCCACAAGTGCCAGCGACCCGGCCACTACGCCAATGATCCCAACTGCCCGAAAAATCAGAGTCCCATGAACCGCCAGATCACCGCCGCCGCTCTGGGAGAAGAGCTAGGCCAGGAAGACGCCGAAGAGTACGAGCCGTACCAGCCCGAGTGGGAACCAGCTGCCATGTCCCTGGTCTGTCTAGGAGAGAGGGACATGGTCCCGCGGGCGCCCATCCCCGCCAACACGCAGAAATACAGCCAGTGGGTCACAATCAATGGACGCCGGGCGGAAGCCCTCCGTGACACAGGGGCCAGTGTGACCGCAGTCCGCTGCCACCTGGTGACCCCTGACCAGATCCTACCAAATGTACTTTGTCCAGTGCAGTCGGCAGACAACTCCGAAAGCCTGTGCCAGATGGCCCGCATCCCCTTCGAGTGGGGGGGGTGTCCGGCATGCTAAAAGTAACTGTCCGCGACGATGCACCGGTGGACTGCCTTCTGGGGAACGACCTCGAAAGCTCCCCCATGTCAGCCGTTGAACGGAGGGAGCACCTGGGGATGCTTGGTCTCCCTGAATGGGTCTGCGTAACGACCCGATCCATGGCCGCCCGCGCCATTCCCCGCCAAGAGGAACCAGAGTGGCCCGAGCCTCCCCCACCGATTGTCACCGAAGAAACCACCCCTGAGCCTGGTCCTCCGGGGTCCGACAACAAAGAACGGGATCAGCCCCCAGACCTCCCGGAGCTGGCCCAGTGGCGCCAATAAGGTGGCCCCACTCAGGAACAGTTCCGCCAGGAACAAAGAGCGTGTCCCGCCCTCGAGGGCCTCCGACAACAAGCCATAGCCCAGAGCGCAGGGGATACATCGGGGGCCCACTGGATCTACTGGGACAATGAGCAGCTCTACAGTGAGCAAAAGATCGCCGAACTTGGAGCCAGCCGGGTGCTGGTGGTCCCCCTCCGATTCAGAGACGTCCTATTGAACTTGGCACACGATGTGCCTCTTGCCGGGCACCTGGGGCAGGACAAGACGTACAGCCGCCTGGTGACCCACTTCTACTGGCCGAAGATGCGGAACGATGTAGCGAACCACTGCCGGGCCTGCCCCACCTGCCAGGCCAGCGGGAAAAGCGGTCGAAAACTGAAAGTCCCCCTGCAACCCTTTCCCATCGTCACCACCCCCTTTGAGCGGGTGGGAATAGACATTGTGGGGCCCCTGGAGCCCCGGACAGCACAGGGACACTGGTTCATCCTTGTCCTGGTGGACCATGCCACCCGCTATCCCGAGGCCATACCTCTCCGGACCGTGACGGTGCCCGTGGTGGGCCGAGCCCTGATGGGGATCTTCTCGCGGGTGGGCTTCCCCCGAGAAGTCGTCAGTGACAGGGGCACAAACTTTATCTCCAAGTACATGAAGTCCCTATGGCAACAGTGCGGGGTCACCTACAAATTCACGACCCCCTATCACCCGCAAGGGAACGGACTAGTAGAATGATTCAACCGCACCCTCAAAGGGATGATCATGGGCCTGGAAGAACCCTTACGTCGCCAATGGGACGTGCTGCTCCCGTGCCTCCTGTTCGCTTACAGGGAGGTCCCCCAGAAATACCTGGGCTTCAGCCCGTTCGAACTCTTGTATGGACACCCCGTCCGGGGCCCCCTCAGTCTAGTCAAAGAAGGATGGGAGGTGGCCCCTCAGAAGACTCCCCCTGATGTATATGAGTACCTCTTGACTCTCCGTAACCAGACCCGGCGGTTCAGGGAACTCGCCAAAGCCAACCTCGAAGCCAGCCAAGAGGACATGAAGCGCTGGTATGATCAGAATGCCTCATCCATCGAGTTCGAGCCGGGACAACAGGTCTGGGTGATGTCCCCGGTTGAACCTTGCGCCCTCCAGGACAAATGGACAGGACCCTTCAAAGTGGTGGAGCGCAAGGGCCCCGTCACCTACCTGGTGGACCTGGAGTCCCCCCGAAACCCCCTGCGGGTCCTCCACGCCAACAGACTCAAGCCCCACTTTGTACGCTCTGAACTTAGCCTCCTGATGGCTACCGACAGTGGGGCTGAAGAAGACTCCGAGCCCCTCCCAGACCTCCTGAAAACGCTCGAGAAAGACGGCTCCGTGGAGGGAGTCCACCTCTCCGAGGCCCTGTCCCCAGCACAACGCCAAGACTGCAGAGAACTGCTTCTACAGTTTGCCGACCTGTTCTCCCTCATCCCTGGGGTCACCCCCTGGTGCCTCCATGACGTTGACACCGGGGATAGCCCCCCTATCCGACACAGGGCGTACAGGGTGCCTGATCGAGTACGCGCCTGCATCCAGTCGGAAGTCTCCAAGATGCTAGCTCTGGGAGTGATCGAGCCGTCTGACAGCCCCTGGGCCAGCCCCGTCGTGTTGGTCCCCAAGGCCGCATCCCCGGGCGTCGCCCCCGAGCTCAGGTTCTGTGTAGACTATCGGGGTCTGAACGCCGTCACCAGGACCGACGCTCACCCCCTTCCCCGGGCAGATGAGCTGATCGACCGCATAGGGGCCGCCCGCTACCTGAGCATCTTCGATTTAACAGCGGGCTATTGTCAGATCGGCCTCACTCCAGGTGCCCAGGAGCGATCCGCCTTCTCCACCCCGGACGGCCACTACCACTTCAAGGTGATGCCATTCGGAATGAAGAACGCACCCGCCACCTTCCAGAGACTCGTGAACAAAGTCTTGGCGGGTCTGGAGGAATTCAGCGCCGCCTATTTGGACGATATTGCTGTGTACAGCCGCCACTGGGCAGAACACCTCCACCACCTCCGGGAGGTCCTGAACGCCCTCCGGCAGGCCGGGCTAACCATCAAGGCCAGCAAGTGCCAGATCGGCCAAGGGTCCGTGACCTACCTGGGACACCAGGTGGGAAGTGGCCTGGTGGCCCCCCTCCAGCTCAAGATTGCCGCCATCCAAGCCTGGGAGCCCCCGGTCACCCAGACAGAGGTCCGAGCCTTCCTGGGGCTCACCGGGTACTACCGGCGCTTCGTAAAAGACTATGGCAGCCTTGTAGGGCCCCTCACAGAACTCACATCCAAAAAGAACCCCCAGAAAGTCAACTGGACGCCGGAATGTCAGACGGCCTTTGAGAACCTGAAGTCCGCCATGTGCACCGCCCCCGTACTCCAAGCCCCCGACTACAGCCGGGAATTCATAGTGCAGACGGACGCCTCAGATCATGGCATAGGGGCCGTCCTCTCCCAACTCAACACCGAGGGGGTCGATCAGCCAGGGGTCTTCATCAGCCGACGCCTGCTGGCCCGAGAACAGCGCTGGAGCACCATCGAGCGGGAGGCCTTCGCCGTAGTATGGGCCCTCAGAAGCTCCGGCCCTATCTCTTCGGTACCCACTTCCGGGTACAAACAGATCACCGACCCCTGCAATGGCTGATGCAGATGCGGGGAGAAAACCCGAAACTGTTGCGTTGGTCCATCTCCCTGCAGGGAATGGACTTCACTGTGGAGCACCGCCCAGGCCAAGATCACGCCAACGCAGACGGCCTGTCCCGCTTCTTCCGCCTCGGCGAGGAGAGTACCCAAGCGGATGGCTGACTCTCCCTGCCTTCAGCTGGGGGGGACGCATGTTGGACAGGCCTCGTGGCCAGGCTGTCCCCTCCCCGCATGGCGGGTCGCGGACCCCTGCTCCTCCTGCTCCCCGGACAAGAACCACCCCCGCAGCCCGCCGGGGCAACCTCCGGCCCTTCCCCGACGGAACCCTGGCTCCTGAACACCACCGTATCGGCTGGCCCGGGTCCTTTCCAGAACCCCTGTCCCCGGCCCAGCCGCCATTTTGGACACTACTCGACCAGGCCTCGTGGCCTCGGGTCGACCCCGGCCTCGGGCCCAGCCAGGCCCCGACATCGAGGCACCACCATCCACCCAGGGGGTAAAGAGACCACTTGGCAGGTCAATGGGAGAAGGAGTGTCAACGGCTCCCCTCCGCCAGGTGTCGATCGCCCCAGCCTCCCTGGGCGCTGGCTCCACCCCCCTGCTGGGTGTCTGGACTCCCTCATCCCGGACCCCCCGACCTCCAAGTGCGAGGGTCCGGACATCAAAGGGCGCCAGGCTTATAACTGGGGCAGCTCGAGAGCAGGAAGGCAGTTGGATCCTGGAGTCGAGAGACACCGAGACGAACTCATCTTGAAGGCCTGCTGGCGCTACCGCGGCTCATCCTTTCGTGAACCATCTTGAAGGCCTGCTGGCGCTGCCGCGGCCCATCCTTTCGTGAACCATCTTGAAGGCCTGCTGGCGCTGCCGCGGCCCATCCTTTCGTGAACCATCTTGAAGGCCTGCTGGCGCTGCCGCGGCCCATCCTTTCGTGAACCATCTTGAAGGCCTGCTGGCGCTGCCGCGGCTCATCCTTTCGTGAACCATCTTGAAGGCCTGCTGGCGCTGCCGCGGCCCATCATTTCGTGAACCATCTTGAAGGCCTGCTGGCGCTGCCGCGGCCCATCCTTTCGTGAACCATCCCGAAGGCCTGCTGGCACTGCCGCGGCCCCTGCCCCTGCTTGTGAACCATCAGCTCGAGGATTGTGAGCTCCACACCTGCTACCCCCGTACCGGTCCGGTACTGAGACTGTCCCGCTACCCTTCCCCCCAAAGAGACTAGAATTGACAGGGTCCTCGTATCCTGGTCCTGCTGTACCGTCAATTACCTTGCTCTTAAGAAATATAAAAGTGTGAAGAACGCGTCCCTGTGTGGTGTCTATCTGTGGGGGGGAAGTTACCTGTCTGTACGATTACCGGGGAGGACCCTCACCGGAGGCCTCTCCCCCCTGTACTCGGCCGACCCTCCGGGTCCCCGTCTAACAACTGTATTACCTTTTGGCTGTAAATCTGCAGCCTTATATTTGCTTATGGTGTTTTTTTATTTTCACCGTATTTCCTTTTGGCCACATCCTGTTCTGGATTTTTGTGCATGTCACTGTTTTTGCTAGCACAGCTGCACCTTTCATATGCCAAGTGTGCTTGCCAGCATGGAAAGCAGTGTGCTAATGCAAGTACAGAGCACTGGTGTCAGATTAAAGCTTCGCACTAGTTCTGGTGTGTGGGTGGGTCCATTTACACAGCCGGGAGGCAGTGAAGAAAATATTAATTGGCTGGAATTTGGAAGGGATTCTTTGGGTCCTCGTGAATTGCATCTGGAGTGCCCCATGGTTCAAAATTCCCCAGACAGTGAGGCCACCCTTGGAATTGCCTTCTGCAGCACTCAAATTGAGGGGCTGTTTCTTCCTGTCCACCTAAGGTTTATTGTCTAAAGTAAGATTACAATTTTCTTCATTTTCCACATACCCAACTCTACTTTTAAGTGGGGAGCTTATATTTGATGCCATTTTCATGCATACACCATCCTTTCCATCTCTTTGTCATCCCCTGTATCTTACTCTTACTGTGGAAGAGGTGTGGCACAGCGGCCAGGGCGCCTGAGTCCGGACCACGGGGTTCACTGTTTGATCCCTGGTGGCAGGTCAGCCCAGCGCCATGTGACTCTGCGCAATAGCTTGCTTAATCTTCCTGAGGGCCCCCAGCGCTGGGAAACCACTTTGGAGGTAGCTGTGTGCTTTACAAATTCAAGGTTGTTATTATTAGTATTGCTCCAGGTTGGAACCAGAATTTGCCCACAGTTTGAAGCAGATTTGCATGCATTTTGGATGGTGATTGATCATTTGCCTTCTTTTTTCCCAGCTTGATCAGGTGGGTAATTTGTGTATAAAAGGTTGGTTGCTCTGTTAACCCGTTGCCTGCTTATGATGGAACCATGCCGTCATGAGCCACGTGCGGCGTGTGCTCATGACGGCATGGTTCGGTCATGCGGCTGCCGTTCCTCCCACGCGGCATTAATTCCTCGCCTGTGCAGGCGAAATAATGAGCGGGCGGATCCGTGACGGAACCACGCATCATGAGCCCATAACGCCCGTGACTCATGATGGCGTGGTTCCGTCACAAGCACAGCAGCGCCACGCTCACCCCCTGCGCCATGGTGAAATTCGTGCCGTGGCAAAGGGGTTAATGTTATCTCCACAATCGATTCTCTATACATTTTTAGTTCCTGGAACAAAGGCATGGTACTGGACTTGAGGGAGTTAGTACCATGGGACAATCAGAATATCTCCTGAAAAGAAGATACGTGGGAGCTGGAGGTTAGCCCCTTACATTTTAATTGACCGGGGCATATGATCCTGTGGGGAAAGTGCCAATAAGGAATTAAATCATTTTTCCTTTCTTGTGTAAGATTGAATCATGCAAAGGATCCAAAACTGCAATATCTTGGTTCAAGTGTGTTTTTTATTCATTTCACTGTATTAATTTTTAGTCATTTTCGTTTGTGGATGGTGAAGGAAGGATTCTTTCATGTCTGCTGTGTTTTTGCTGTTTTGGCTGGTACTGGTTCCTTCAAATAATTTCTTGTTACTCTCTTAGAGATTAAAGTTATTTTAAGGGCTTAGTGAATAGAAAATGGGCTACTTTTTGCAAATGTTTATTGAAAAATGTGTACACCTATTTATAGTTGATGGTTGCTGGATATGGTGTTCCCTTCTCATCGATTAGGCGCTGCTTGTTCATTTGTGTTATTTCTAGTTTGCTCCTCTGCATATCTTAGAAGTTCAGAAGTGACAGTGAAGTGAGACACAACACATTACAAAGTGCATTATTAAATACATACTTTCTATTGGATTACATCAAGTTGTACACAGTTAGTACTCTTGTTTTCATGGTTCTATAATTTTGTCTACTTTTTAAAAATGTTTTAGATGTTTTTGGCCGTTTTTAGGACAAGCTTTTTCAGATATGGACTGGTGTGGTGTTGTACTTAATCGAATTTACTTTGCATGTGTTATACAAAAGTGGGTTGTCTGTTAATGTATTTCATGTTACCTGTCTGCTTTCAGATCTAGTCTCCCTTTCTATACTGTCAGTATATCTTCAAGTTCACACTCATCTCAGATTATTCAATCAGTCACTGTTGTCACATGCTCTGGTAGTGCAACAGGGTTTTACTATGTATTGGCAAAGACAATATTCACTTCACAGCTATGTTGTGAAGACAGCAGTAAAAGAAAAACGCACTTTAGTGCTGTCATGGAAACTGTGTACAGTTGTGTATGCAGATACCTTCGTCTCTAAATAACAGCTTTATCACTGGTCCACAAATTATTTCTGTTTTATGTTGGTAAATTGATTACTTAGCCAATGAAATGCTCGGAAAATAGGTACTGGTCAGTCTACAATCCCCTGTATCTCTGCTTAGTCGTAACTACTGCACTGCTGATGCTAGATTAGCAATGAATCTTGTTTCAGCCTTTTCTGTTCTATACTGTAACATTTCCTTCATGGTCCTTCAAAATTTGGCCATTATTCTGGAATCCTCTGAGTTTGACACGAAACTAAATTCAGACAATCATGTCCTAAGAGAGTTCTGATCTTTAGATGAGCCTGCAGATTCTAGTGATGGTGATGTCCCAGAAGGGAAGGATTAGCTTGAAAATATGGTGCCTCTTGATGGTTAGAGAGACTATTGATAGTTCTGTGGTTGCACTACAGTGCTGAGGATTAGTAGTGTCTGGAAGGGGATGGTGGTGTGGAGCTGGAAAATATAGTCCCGGAGGCAGGGGTGTAGTGCTGTACAGGGACGTAACACAGGCTCCCGCAGCCCCTGCGGTGCGGGGGCCCCCCCAAGCCCCATGGAAGGGTGGAGAGCCCCTAATTGAGTCCAGAAGGGACCCCTCCACGTGCCTTCCAGGGGGCCCCCTCAAGTTTCGTTACGCCAGTGCTGGTGGTAGAGTGCTGAGCATGGTAGCATCATGTGCATGCTTAGTGTTGTGGTTATAGGGCTATTTTGAGGACTATTCTGCGGGGAAGAGGCACATTGGTCGTGAGTGGGGATGCAGTTTTAAACATGGAGATGGATGGTGGTGTGTGGCTGTGGTGGCGGTATGGTGCAGAATGTTGGTGTGATGCAGAGTTGGGCTCATGATGTGATGGTCGGGTAGTGAAATTGTACGGAGTGTGGTACTGAGTTTGTTGGATCAGCTTTTAGATAATGCACTACTCAGGGTAACAATATAGTGCTGGGAATTGTCGGTGCGGTGTAATGGTGGAGTGGCCGTAGAAATGGATGGAGTTGTGGTGCAAGAGAGTAGAGGTGTAGTGCCTATCTTTCGGGTGTGCCACTAAACAAAATGTGTTTAAATTAATTTGCATGATCTGTGCAAGTGTGCAGCATCTGTGCAATGGTGAACATATATGCTGCACAATACTATTAACATTTATAGAGTACTCTGATGTTGTAGGACTCCTTGTCTTGCTCTTTGCTACGCCAACCTAAATCCAGTGCACCAGTGATTTACTTGTCTATGAAAACACAGAGTAAATCCTAACAAAACAGATTTCAAATAGGCAATGTGTGACCATTTCTTGACAGATTTACACTTGATGCAGCATGAGGTTATACCAGGAAAGGTCAGATGCACTTCAATAAGCAGAACCGAGCTAAAAAAGAAAGAATGCAAGTTCAGCAAAATCTCAAAATGTAGCAAGTAGGTTTACCGAAGGGAGGCTTACCTGGGCCTCATACAGTAAATGGTAGTCTTTTATACGGTTGTGGACAAGGTGTCCAGGCCTGACTTTTTGCACTTCCCGGAAAGATATGTGTTTTCCCCTAGTGAACTTAACTAGTAAACTTGACAATGATGTAAGCCCACTGGAAGTTGTCATTCTGTTTTACATTTTTGGTCCACACCAGACTAGTGCTCTGATGTGAGGTGGAAGCCCAAAGCATAGCTCCATTCTGAGTGAGAGTTGTTACAATCCTCTCAATCCAGGTATTATGCACTACTCTATTGGAAGGTTATGGGACGTTTCACCTGAACTCCTGTGGAGAGACTACCTACTGGCCCTCCCCAATAAAAATACCTTTCAAATCCAATAATTTCGGTCCTTTGCCTTTGTCATGTCTGGAGAATTTATGAATGATGTATTTTAGGTGTTTGGACATGTGTGGTTTATAAATGTCCTCTTCATTACTGTAGTTCGTTGAAGCCTATGCTTGTTGCTTAAAAGAAGGGTGTGTTCCTCCTAAGCTGGCCCTTAAGTTTCGAATTTGGTCATGCAAGCCTACAGATACACTCGCCATATTCTTCTACCCGAAACCTGTTACCAGTGGGTAAGGGTGGCCTCCAGCTGATTCTCCTTACCTCATTGTAGGTTCCCTCCTGCTTAAAAGTAGTGGGGTAAATGAGCCTCCACATCGAAGTGAATACACATCACATCTGAACCAATTTGAACTGGTCTTACTGTATGACACTGGGCAGAAATCCCACAAAATCCTGTCAGCAAACACACAAGGGTGATCCTCCAAGACCAAAGGCTCACCCAGAGCAGGGATGCCAGATTATGAAATTTTAAAAGTGAAAAAAAAACAAGGCCCTTGTTATCTATGCAACCAGAATCAGGCACAACATTCCAGTATACATCAGGACCTCCCCAATGCTGCTCCAATTTTAGTGAAGAATTGACAACACCCCTCTTTGAAGAGCACTACATAACAATGCATTATTAGTTCATAACTCAGCTTCTCCTATTACTCGTTAACTTTAAGCCTGCCATTGACCACATACATTGTTCCCTGCATTTTGCCTAGCTTCGCGCTATAGAAATGCCATATACATACACCAATGCAAAGGAGCCCTACCACTTGTGAAAGAGGCACACTCATTTGCTCCTTTTGGCAGTCTACCTAAACCACCGAAGGGCTATAAGTAGTAGAACTTCCAGCTAGTTGTTTTATCATCAGCCTACTCAACACCAAGATGGCCTGTAACACATTGCAGGAGAGAAGGCTGAGGGAAAGGATAGAAACTCTGGCATATTTCTACCTTCCCTTCACACTGGGCCTAAGACTGGAAAAGCCTGCAAAATCGTGTTACTGTTGTGACCCGGTAAGAGAAGAAAATAGCTCACTTGACTTTCAACGGGGTGGATTTGTCTGCCACCCAGATTCCAAAGCCATTAGGACCATCTTTTTGTAACTGTTCTGAACCACCCCTATAATCCCCAGTGGCCTGTGGACATTGGCTACTGGTGGTACTCAGACTTGCTGGGGTGCCTCGGTGCCCAGTCTGTCTTGCAAAGAGAACATCTTGACCACAGCAAGTAGGTTCTAAGACAGAAGAACCTAACCTTTAAAGCACCTTTGAACTGGCCTGTTATATGCTAGTGGCCCCGAAGTAACACAAAATAAAACAAACTGACCAGTTGGACCCTTCATTGGGCCATGGACACTAGCAAACTGGACTATGCCCTAAACTTGGCACCAGTGACCGGACAATGGGACACCTCAACATCACTTTTAATACTTAGAAACCTTTTGGTGGAGATTTTGTTTGGATATGGGGCTATTTCTGTATTCCTCTTAGCAGAGAGAGACTATTTTATAGCATTAGAGTACTGAATCTGTACTTCCAACTGAAACTAGAACTATCTCAAACTGCATCCCTTCAAAAGTACCCTCTAAAAATACTGTTATGGGAATGCTTACGAAGATCATGAGTTGATCCTAAGAAGGTTACCTAGGATAATGCCGACCTTAGAGCAAATGTTTTAAAGAAGCTAGCCCCTGTAGCTAAACAACTAGAAAAAGACGTAGGGGTCATATGCAAACATTTGGGGTGCTGGATAGCACCTACAACCTTTTTGTATATCTCACATTTAACCATTCTATTCACTTACGTCTTAATTGAACCACTTCTCTTTTACTTAAATTAAGCACAGGCATTTATTTTGAAGAGAGTCATTTACTGTGTTAAACATAATCTGAGTTTCAACTCTCCCCCGCCTCCTGGAGTGAGCTTTGACTGCTCACCCTACCCTCAGAGAGTCAACTACCTAACAGGAGTAATTTGGCTTTTTAATTGTAAGTAAGTGCACACGTATTGTGAGTCTGGAATATCAGTGGTAAACAACAGTAACCACAAAGTATGCTCCCCAGTAACCTATAACTCCATCAGGACCCCAAGAAAATGCTTCACATGGGGGAGGGGAAGAGAGTGAGAGAGAGGAGAGAGAGAGAGAGAGAGAGAAGAGAGAGAGAGAAAGAGAACGTGCGTGTGTGTGTGTGTGTCCCAATATACCCCTTAGGTTATGGCTAACATACATAAAATAGTGACCCTGTATGTGTTGTGTATAACAGCATGATGTGCACTTCTTCACGCATTTGTGTGCTTTGTGTGTCTTCCTGGATGCTGTAGTCTTACTCAGTCCTGTTGTCACATGCCTCTTGCACGTATTACCCCATCACTTATGAAAGTTGTGCTCCATCATTCAATTTAGCCCATCTTCAGGGATGGGTGCTGGAAGTACGGATGCTGGGGGAGATGCAGCACCTCCAGAATAACCATGTTGGAGTTTAGAAGGTAAGTGACCAATAAAGATGTCTTTCAATAATAATTTTATTTTGGTTCAAAGGCAGAGGTCAAATGTCAGGCTGACTCTTCTAACATATTGCTGCTTATTCATTTTAAAATAGAGAAAGGTGTTTACTTTTCCTTCTCTGAACTCAAAAGTGCGAGGATTTTGTAAAATGAATTATGTGACCATCTTACTGGTGTACAGGGAGTGAGAAAGGAAAGGATGTAGGACGTCTATTTTTTTCCTAACACAGAACAGAATGTAAATACCAATAGGTGAACTCTACACATATGTCAACCTTTATCAGCAGTTAGGAAAGCACATATGAAACACAGTTGTTTGTAATTCTGAAGTGTGATGGAAACAAAGGTTTTATTACAATCAGCAGAAATCAAGACACTTTGGGGGTCATTAGTATGGTGGGCAGATCGCCACCGCCCGTACGGCGGTGGCGATCCGACCGCCATAAACCACTGCCCGCTTTCAAATCCCCCCTCCACATTACCATGGCGGGGGGGACACCGGCGGATGGAAAGACCGTCCGCCGGTTTTCTGCCCGGTCAAAGCGTCGACCGGGTGGAAAAGCTGCTAACATGGTGGCGGTGTCTGGGAGACACCGCCACCCATATTAGCATATCTGCAGGGACTTGCCCTTGCCGCCACGGAAAGGCAGGTGGTTCACGCAATTGGGGGCCCGTAGCGAGCCACCAGGGATTCTGGGGGGTGCACATGGGGGGTATCTATGGTACCCCCCTGCAGTTCCATGCACAACATGGCAGGCACCGCCCGGTGCCTGCCACGTTGTGCATGGAAGTGCACGACATGCCTTCTTGGCATTGCAGCGGGCAGTGCTGAGAGCACCGCCCGCCGTAATGTCAAGAATGCAGGATGCGCCCGTCAGTGTGGCGGGCGCATCCTAATGTGACCAACGGGACCCCCACATCAATGGCGGTCAGTCCCATTCCACGACAGGATGGCGGGCGGTCCAAATGACCCCCTTAACTTGGTGATGTGTAAATGATAAAGATTCGCTGACACCCCACACATTATCATTTGTGTGTGCACTACATAGTTTTTTCATTAAAACTACATCTATTCAAATCAGAGGTGCCAACTAGAGCCAAATTTCAAGGGGGGGCGCTAAGAATTTTTTTTGGGCGTGGGGGCTAATTCTACCAGCAATAGGCAGAGTGGAGATGCAGGGGCTCTCAGAAGGGGTGAAAAAACAACAGTGCCTCATTAACAAGCAAATGGCATTTTAAAGACCTGTGAAGTACTCGGTGCGGCTCTGTGTGTGCCCGGGAAGCTGTCTCTGCCCGGGCTGCCACACACGACGGGGGGCTGAAGTCCTTTGTGCCCAATGGGCGTTGCATGCCTGGTTCAAATTCAGTAGCCATTTCATTCAGTGGCGTAACAAAACTTGAGGGCCCCCCCTGCAAAGTTCATGGAGGGGGGCCCCTAAGCTCCAGAGCCAGTCAGGAGCACTCAGGCCAGTGCACCGTGCCGGAGGCGGCCCCTTGGTTTCATTGGCAATGTGCTGTCTGTAAATGACAGTGCATTACCACACCATGTGTTGGTAATAAATTAGCAACAATGTGCTCCAAAATGCACCACTGGCTACATACCATACTCTTCCCATAGTCCTACTTAATGGGCGAGACTCATTTGCTACCCTTGTCCTTTGTGTGATGCTTGGATGTTTCACCATCCCTATGAATTCAGTGATGTAACGTGGATGGCAGCACCCCCCAGCACCACTGTCTGCAGGGCTGTGGCCCCTCCTCCTGCAGAGGATCCGGTTGCAGCCTGGACAGTGGCCATAGCACTGCTGTGTCAAGCACTCTCTCCTCATTGGTCCCCCAGATGTCTTTTGAAACTTCCACGTTGCTATTGGCAGGGACTCATCTGGAGCCAGATGTATCAAACAGTTTTACCCATTCTGTTTCTATGGGAAAATGTGTTCCTACATCTGGCCTTTGGTCACTTTCACCTTTTCCTAACTCTGGGCGACCTTGTTCTTTACATGTTCTGTTTTGTCCTGTAGGCAACAAACAGCACTGTTGGCTTCACCTACAAGCGACGTCTATATGCTCAATTGCATTAATTTATGTGAAATATCCAGGTCACCCCGAGAAGGCAGTGGAGCGTTATACATTAAGCGGAGCGCTGTAAGGTCAGGACGGCTATTGTGTGTTCAGCTGCTCGGTGTTGAATTTCTCCTTTCCCTCTGTAGTAATTGCTCGCGCGCTGTGACTCATTCTTTTTTCGTTTGTAATATGAACTATTTTTTCAGGACCGGAATGTGGCAGAGCTACATATTTCGGTGCAATAATCAACAACAGCCTGCACCTGCATAGCTGCAACTACTTACACTGTACATACTCGTGAAATAAGGTTGTGATGGTGTGTTCAAATTACGTAATTTGGAGGTAGTCAGGGGTCATCCAGGGAGCAAGTAGAGGTCACAGCTATGACCCCTGACTACCTCCAAATGACGTCCATCTGTGTTGCATTGTGATTTTTCTGCTTTTACACTTCGGTGATGGTATTTATTCGGTGTTACACATGACTACCTCCTTCTCCTCTTTAGAATTCATGCAGATACAGTAGTGCTGGTTTGCACAGCCCTCACTTTATTAAAAAATGTTTTCTTGCATAAATCCATGCATCAGTTAATCTAATAATGTAGACCTTTTTAAAAACAGACGGTGAAAACAATCTGAAACACAATGAAATAACATTTACTAAGCAACAAAATTAATAGCACACCTTTGCGTGGCATCTTGGGGCCTATTAAATTGTGATGCCAGAACAAATGCCCGTTTACGCAGGTATCACGATTATAAGTGGTGTGATGTTTGTGGAAACTGATCAAACCAGCTGCAACATAAAGAGTGCAAAATCCCGCAAAATAGTGGGTCATGCAGATTTTGGTACCGTAAGCAATACAATCTCAATGTGAATGCCTTATTTTCAGGGCTAAACATCTGTATGGACATATTATCCCCCCCCTAATAAATTTCAAACACCTGGTGTAGGATTTTATCCCGTGCGATAATCTGACCACAGTCATGATTAGGCTTAAAGAGTGAAAGCACTTCAAAAGTTTTTAACATTCAGTCATATTTAGGTGATCTTGAGAATGAACAGCTTCTATTAAAGATTTCCTCATACACATATGGAACAGGGCAATTTAGATCCCTGGTCCTCCCATCATCCACCGCTACATCGCCAACAACCCCCTGGCACTGGACCCTGGACAGCACAACAACTACTGCTTCACGTCCTCCTCATGATCAACCAAAGGACCATTCACCCGCCACCATTGCTGTTTCTCATGCTGCACAGGACAACCGGCCCACTCCGGACTCCAAACGGATCCTGCTTATGAGGACACACACAACCCGACACCACTCCAATGCATCCTGCTCAACATACTGTTCCCTCTGCAAACATGCCATAAATATTTGGGACACTATAACCACCCTCTTCCGTGACGTAGCCTCATCACCGAAATGTGGCTAAGTTTCAACGCGAACCCCAACATTGCTTTCGCCACACCCAACGGCTACAAGAAGATACACAGTGACCTCGCAAACAACCACAGTGGAGGCATTGCCATCATCTTCAAAGAAAGCATCCGATGGACCATCCCCAATGATGACCCCACACCCCTCAAGGAACACATCAACTTCCATCTACAAATTAACGCCACAACTGCAATAAGAGGCATCCTCACTTACAGATCACTAGGGCCTTGGCCTGCCTTCTGTGATGCCATCTCCAACATCTTTACCCCCTTTGCCATCGACTCCCACCTCTACGTCCTGCTGAGCCATATCAACTTCCACATCAACAGCCCCAACAACACCAACACCACCTCCCTCTTGGAGAACCTCAAAATATCGGCCTCACCCAACTAGTCATCGAACCCACACACAAAGTCACACACACACTCAACACCATCTCCATCTCCAGTGACCAACTAAATTTCCCTCATGTCACAGAGCTTACCTGTACCAACCACTCCATCGTCCACTTCATAATTTCTGGCAGAGCTCAGCATACCACCATCAGTCACCACAGTGCCACCCACCACAGTTGGAGTAAAGTTACAGAGACTCAATAGACCCAATCCCTCAGTACCACAGAACCGAAACCTCAGCAGATCTCAACCAGGTCTTCTGGAACTTTGCCAAATGGATCACAAAATGCGCAGACGAAGTCGCTCACTCAAACCTGCTAGATCCAAGAAAGCCTCAAAACAAGCGAGCTCGTACACCCCCGAGTTCAGAACCACCAAGCGCAACTGCTACTGTCTCGAGAAACGATGGTGTGCTTCCAAGGACCCCTACGACACAGCCGCCCACAAAGCAACCCTTAGCAAAAAACACCAGCGCATCAAGGAAACCAAGAGAGCAGCCATCACCAACCACAGTAACTCCCCGGCCAACCACATGAAGAAACTATTCAAGATTGTCAAGGAATTTGTCAACCCTCCAGCCACAGAAAACACCAACTATCCATCCTAAGAACTCTGTGACTGCGTCTCTGACTACTTCCACTGCAAAATAGCCACTTTCTATAACAACTTTGTCCCCCAACCCACCAACCCCGGTCTCGACAACCTCAAGCAACCAGCAATCACCAGCCCAACGCTCTCATGCAAATGAGGTAACACCCCTGAATATAGTGCTGGCGCTTTATGTGCGCCAGCACTATCGGTATTACAGGAGGAGCTGCACAAGCAGGTATCACGATTATAAGTGGTGTGATGTTTGTGGAAACTGATCAAACCAGCTGCAACATAAAGAGTGCAAAATCCCGTAAAATAGTGGGTCATGCAGATTTTGGTACCGTAAGCAATACAATCTCAATGTGAATACCTTATTTTCAGGGCTAAACATCTGTATGGACATATTACCCCCCCCCTAATAAATTTCAAACACCTGGTGTAGGATTTTATCCCGTGCGATAATCTGACCATAGTCATGATTAGGCTTAAAGAGTGAAAGCACTTCAAAAGTTTTTAACATTCAGTCATATTTAGGTGATCTTGAGAATGAACAGCTTCTATTAAAGATTTCCTCATACACATATGGAACAGGGCAATTTAGACCCCTGGTCCTCCCATCATCCACCGCTACATCGCCAACAACCCCCTGGCACTGGACCCTGGACAGCACAACAACTACTGCTTCACGTCCTCCTCATGATCAACCAAAGGACCATTCACCCGCCACCATTGCTGTTTCTCATGCTGCACAGGACAACCGGCCCACTCCGGACTCCAAACGGATCCTGCTTATGAGGACACACACAACCCGACACCACTCCAATGCATCCTGCTCAACATACTGTTCCCTCTGCAAACATGCCATAAATATTTGGGACACTATAACCACCCTCTTCCGTGACGTAGCCTCATCACCGAAATGTGGCTAAGTTTCAACGCGAACTCCAACATTGCTTTTGCCACACCCAACGGCTACAAGAAGATACACAGTGACCTCGCAAACAACCACAGTGGAGGCATTGCCATCATCTTCAAAGAAAGCATCCGATGGACCATCACCAATGATGACCCCACACCCCTCAAGGAACACATCAACTTCCATCTACAAATTAACGCCACAACTGCAATAAGAGGCATCCTCACTTACAGATCACTAGGGCCTTGCCCTGCCTTCTGTGATGCCATCTCCAACATCTTTACCCCCTTTGCCATCGACTCCCACCTCTACGTCCTGCTGAGCCATATCAACTTCCACATCAACAGCCCCAACAACACCAACACCACCTCCCTCTTGGAGAACCTCAAAATATCGGCCTCACCCAACTAGTCATCGAACCCACACACAAAGTCAGACACACACTCAACACCATCTCCATCTCCAGTGACCAACTCAATTTCCCTCATGTCACAGAGCTTACCTGTACCAACCACTCCATCGTCCACTTCATAATTTCTGGCAGAGCTTAGCATACCACCATCAGTCACCACAGTGCCACCCACCACAGTTGGAGTAAAGTTACAGAGACTCAATAGACCCAATCCCTCAGTACCACAGAACCGAAACCTCAGCAGATCTCAACCAGGCCTTCTGGAACTTTGCCACATGGATCACAAAATGCGCAGACGAAGTCGCTCACTCAAACCTGCTAGATCCAAGAAAGCCTCAAAACAAGCAAGCTCGTACACCCCCGAGTTCAGAACCACCAAGCGCAACTGCTACTGTCTCGAGAAACGATGGTGTGCTTCCAAGGACCCCTACGACACAGCCGCCCTCAAAGCAACCCTTAGCGACAAACACCAGCGCATCAAGGAAACCAAGAGAGCAGCCATCACCAACCACAGTAACTCCCCGGCCAACCACATGAAGAAACTATTCAAGATTGTCAAGGAATTTGTCAACCCTCCAGCCACAGAAAACACCAACTATCCATCCTAAGAACTCTGTGACTGCGTCTCTGACTACTTCCACTGCAAAATAGCCACTTTCTATAACAACTTTGTCCCCCAACCCACCAACCCCGGTCTCGACAACCTCAAGCAACCAGCAATCACCAGCCCAACGCTCTCATGCAAATGAGGTAACACCCCTGAATATAGTGCTGGCGCTTTATGTGCGCCAGCACTATCGGTATTACAGGAGGAGCTGCACAAGCATATGCTGCCCAATCTATAATACCAAAGTGCCCCGGGGCATGCAAAGGGGCACAAATACCTTTTGTGCCACCAGGGCACTTTGTGTAATACAGCTCCTGGTCTCCACTCACTGCGCAGACCACCTTCAGCATCATGTTGTCCATCCACTTCGGGGTGACCACCGACCCCTGCCCCAAACCATCTTTTCAACCTCGGAGCCAACCCAATCAGCACTGAGCTTGTCATGTATTCCTATAGGTTCTGATTCGATCCCCCTATTCCTGACCCTATTCTAGTTAAACAAACCAACAGGTTAACTAGCAGTCAGCCCATGAGGCAGAAAACCCCCATGATGCAGATACCGTTATCTGACGCAGTCACACTACGGCACAGGAACGTGTTATCTGATTAGGTCATAACGCTTGCGATCTAATTAGACAAGCGATATTCCTCCAGCCCCTGATAAGGCATACGGAGTTCTCATAACAAATCAAACCTATGACAACCTGGGCAAAACCCTGCGGCCATTGTTTTGATTTCACAGAGAACTTCAGTAAAAGAATGTGCTAACGAGCAAGTCGTATGACATCCTTATTGACGTATCTATGTCCATCCTTACGTCAATCTCGGCACCTTAAAGGTATAAATATTACCGATCTTGCCCTATGCAAACACACGCGTGGTGACGAGACGGAGCAGCCATACTTGCCGAAGCCAAGAGCAGAGCAGACCCCGCTGGCAGCAGCCCCGCCTTCCTGACGCGCTGAGAGACGCGCTGCTTTCTCCTGCCGAGAATCCAGCACCGGCGTTTCCGGGTAGCCCTCGCAGGCAGCCTGGAATATCGAGACCAGAGAGAGAGATACCATTCCTCATTCATCCTAACTTCCAGGTACAGAACTGAATAACCCCTCACAGAGAATTCTTTAGTTATTCACTTGGCAAAAACAAACTTAACTTAAACTGTAACTTTCTATTCCCGCCCACGTATTAGACTTAGGTCAGGTACACGGGGTAGGCGTATCTAGAAACACCAGTTGAGTACGTTTAGTCAAATGTATATGTGTATGTAATATATTTTATTCATTTTAAAACATCTTATGGCTTAGAAACCATATCAATGTTTTTACAGTATTATTTTATACTATTGCTTTTAATGTATGCACTTTACTTAACTATAAGTATTGCAATAATATCGATCCATTTCTCTTGTATGAGAAAAGAGACTGATCAATAAATAACACCTTTTTATTGAACACGCCCGTCTCTTCCTTTTCTCTACATTCTGATGAGACTAAGAATGCACGTACTGACTGAGTAAAATAAATTGCCTTTTGTTCACACGACTCTCGAGATTTACTCTTGATTAGGGGAGAGCAAAGTTGTCATGTTCTATGGTTGTCAGAAACTAAATCCCTTCTTGTCTAATCAGGGAAGTTAAGTCCTCCTTGAACATTCGAGAAAGTTTCTAGTGAACTCTGAGCTAAGCTGGCAAACCCAAAACTTTAAGTCTAGTATCGACAGTAGTAGACCTAGTTAACGTCTGGCCTAGGCCTTTACTGCTGTAGGTATTATTCCAATGCGCAGAGCCTATTGGGATGATAGGAACTACACTACAAGCTCACCAGGATCCCCAACACCTCCATCTACACAGCAACCTTTCCAGACATATTGAAACACGCGGAGGTCAAACCCCTCCTAAAGAAGCCCTCGGCTGAAGCCAGCGACCTCAAAGATTATCAACCGATCTCCCTGCTCACCTTCCTGGCCAAAGACCTCCAGAAAGCCATCAACCAACACTCACCAAATACCTGGAACTCAACCACCTACTCGACGCCTGTTTCCTGGACAAGCAAGTGCCAACCACAACACCGAGAGCGCTCTGATCGCCACCACAGACGACATGATAACTATTCTCAACCACGGAGAAAGAATGGCCCTGATCCTCCTCGACATGTCTTCTACGTGTGACTAGTCTCCCACTACACCATCATCATCAGACTCCACATCGCCAGCATACAGCAAAACGCCCTCAAGTGGATCTCTTCGTTCCTCTCAGTATGCACACAGAGTATCCAACTGCCTCCCTTCACCTCCGCACCCAATGCCAAGGATCATCCCTCAACCCCACTCTGTTCAACATTTACATGACCCCCTCACAGACGTCATCGATCTCACACCCTCATCATAATCTCTTATGCTGATGACACTCAACTCATCCTCTCATTCACTGAGGACCCTACCAATGCCAAAACCAACTTCTGCAGCACCATGACAGATGCAGCCAAATGGATGAGAGGAGCTGTCTAAAGCTCAACTCTGACAAAACAGGAATACTGATCTTTGGGAAGAACACCTCCAAAAGGGGCCACAGCTGGTGGCCAGCAGAACTTGGACCAACACCCACACCAACAGATTACGCTGCACTTTTAGCATCATCCTTGACAGCTAACTGACAATGGAATGGCAAGTCAAAGCAGTCACCTCCTCTTGTTTCCACACCCTCTGCATACTCTGCAGAATCTTCAGATGGATCCCAATAACACCAGAAACACTTTACTACAGCAAAACCCTCTACACTGGAACCTTCACCCAACTCCTCATAATACTATTGACCATACATAACACCACATCCAGACTCATCACAGACCTCCCCAAATGGATCCATATCACCCCCCTCTCAGAAACCTCCAATGGTTCCCCATCCAGAAGAGATGCCAGTTCAAGGTCCTTGTGCACAACTACAAAGCCCTACACAACCAAGGACCATGATACATCAATAATCGACTGAACTTCCACCTATCCACAAGACTCCTCATCTCCATCTCACTCGCACTTGCACCCCCACCCCAAATTTACTGCAGCCACAGCAGAAGCCGCTCATTCTCCTACATCACCGCCAAGACCTGGAACGACCTACCACTCCACCTCCGAGTAGCACCCTTCCTGGCAGACTTCAGGAAGAAGATTAAGGGGCAGCATTTCGACCAAGACACGGCACCTTCAGCATCCAGATGGCTCAGTCTCAGTTTTACAAATGCTGATTGACTGACCCTCATACATCACAGAAGTGCAAACTACACACGTACACTTGACATTATATTCACTTAACTTTATTAACATGCATGAAACATTTAAACATATTACTGAAATGTATTCACTGTAGAATGTAGAGATTTATATACATGTGCACTGATGTTCAGTTTAAACATGAAGAGATGTAATTCTCATTCATATTTTACACTTATGTGTCAAGCTATCTTGCATTTATTGTGAAAATGACGTTTGCGTACGTAACATGTACTGATGTACTCATGTTTTACACTTATTCCTAAAAGTTACACGTGCATATATAACCATATTCGAAGTGCACCTTAAAATGCCTAACTAAAGTTAACCTGACTACAGGCCTCAGTTGAAATGTATTTTGTTTTGCAAGTAAGCTTTCTCTTTCCCTTGCAGGTTCATTATCATGATATTTGCTAGATAGAGAAAGGCTAATTGTTTGTATTAGATGACTGATAGAGAGGCCTCCAAAGAAACTTGACAGTGAACGAGGATAAACAATGGTTGAAAGAGGCCTTCTGTTTATCATGTACCATGATGGCAAGATGTTCAAGGTTGAGAACTGAGCTACAGTTTGTTATGATGTGAGCCTGAACCGATGCTGCAGATGGTTTCAAGCAGTGACCTGATTGTTCCCTGGTGGTGTGAGAGAGGTAAGAATGTCCTAGATCTCTTGTTACTTATAAATTGGTGTTCTCATAGTTGTAGGTAGAGCAGAGCAGATTTCCTTTAGGTTTGGAGAGGTACAGACCTCTCTGTTTTCCCTATTTCTGCAAGTGTGAAGCTTCACACTAAACACTGATTTCTTTTATTTTGGAACACTACTGAAGTCTGATGATGCTAAGACCTTTCTTCCCTTTTTGTCCTAACCTCCTGATTTAGAGATTTTTATTAAATGACTGTATAGTTAGACTATTGACCTAATTACGAGTCCACGGACTGCCAGACTCATGGGGGCGAGGTGGTGGCGCTCTAGCCACTGCCACACCAGCGGTCCGACAGCCGTATTATAAGTTTGACACTTGCACCGCCATTTGAACACTGCAAATGCCAGGGAACCATGTTCCCTGATGGCGATGTGGAGGTGAGGGGCTCAGAATATGCTGGTGGTGCTGTTGTGAGACTGCCATACATATTTTGAGTTTCCACCCCGCGAGCCTTACATGGCCCCCCCCTTGCCCAATGCAAGCAGATGCATGCATGTGCAGCAAGCCCCCAGACATTTTAGTCCCTGCCGTACTGGAGTGTGCTTTAGCGGTCCTACGGCGGGCAGTAGTAAAGGCTCATTGAGCCTTTTTACTGCACTGCCGCGGGACAGCCATGCTGTCCGTCAGACAATGATTTGTATTGTAATCTGGTGGGGGGGCAGTGTTCAGGTTTAGTGGTGCAGGAGCGGGGCGGTGGTAAACTGCCCCTCTACCGCACCACCAAACTCGTAATAAGGCCTTATGTTAGGAGAGAGAAGCTTCCTGTTCAAAGTTTCTTTATGGAACACCTGGTTGCTTTAATATATGCCTATACAATTATGATAATTATGATTTGATATATTACTCAGTTGTGTCTTAACCTGCTGAGATATTTCATCATAGCTTTTATATTGCTACATTTGCTAAACTTATTTCTGGTTTGTGTACATTCTGGATTGATTGGTAATCCAAAATAAAGCTTTCTTAACTATATTCAGTGATTCCTGGTCCTTATTGTGGAGTCACACTGGCTTTGCAAGATAGAAATGTATTGTTGGTGAAAACTCCTTTCCAGTGCTTCATCTCAGCTAGCAAAGGTCCATATGACCAATGGGGGAAAATCTTTGACGTCTTAACTCAGAGATTACGTTTCAAGGCTCAGGGGTCTTTCACATATAACACACACATCATGGATAGTACTCCTGGAAATCTGTACAAACTCTAGAAACTGTAAATGTGCACCCATATTTGGAACTAAACATTTTTTAAGCAGATTTGCAGTTTGTTTTTAACCACTTCCATGCTAATGACAAGGTCAGCTCGTCATGCAGTTTACTGGACCTGTGCTTATGACGAGCTGACCTTGTCATGAACAATGGTAAATGTCAAAGCCCAGCACCCAGCGGGAATTGCCTTAGCAGGCAAGGTGTTAAGGATCTGGCCCATTAGCTTTAACTAAGAACTGTGGACAATCTTACACTAGCACATGCAAAACAAAAGCACATTGTAACAGCGCAGTTGTACTGTATGATTACGTTCTTAGCACTACACCAAGATTTTAATTTATGTGGTGTTTAGAAGCCCTGGGAGATCACTGGAGCTCCCTGACTTTCATCAAGTTCGTTAGGGTCCTTCAGGTGTATAACTGGAAGAGCGTTGGTTGCAGTTTGATAAATGTGGGAAAGCGGATGCACTGCATGCAGTTTGTAGGCAAAGAAAAGTGTGGAGTGACCTTCATGGAACATGAGCTTAAGTGTTAAAGAGTTGTGTATGGATAGATATAGAATGAGTACAGGTGTTATTTCTATATTTCTCTTGTAATACTCCTGGCTTAGTCATCCATTTCAGGAGTACGCCAAACACACGCCTGGCTTACTCTTGAATTCCAGAAGTCATATAAGAGTAAGTCAAACCAAAATCTTTGTGAATCAGGTCTTTATATGCTGATTATTGCATGAGGGTTGCTGTTCACATTGCCTCAGTTCCACCAGCTGAGCAATTGA
Organism: Lissotriton helveticus; assembly: GCF_964261635.1. NCBI lineage: Eukaryota > Metazoa > Chordata > Amphibia > Caudata > Salamandridae > Lissotriton > Lissotriton helveticus. The sequence continues at coordinate 516,590,141 of NC_136070.1, forward strand.
TTGGGCTATGCATGATTGTGTGAATAAATCTCAAACAACCCAATAACTGTGGTCCATCCAGTGCTGTTGGCACAACGCTGTCTATGAGGTTCAAACCAGTAGGATTGTGTCCCATCTAGTTGGGAGTGGCACAATCTGTCTCTGCCTATTGTACTGCTGGTTTGCAAGAAGTGTCCTTAGATCACTTTATGCAAGGTCATGAATTTGAAAGTTTGAGGCTTAGTTTGGGAAAAGCCATATTTTATGGACTTTCCGAATTCTAAATGGCTTGCTGCTTGTCCTAGTTTTCTTAGGCAAAGTGTTTCATACTTTGCATGTTTGTACTAAGAACAAGCTGCCATCTATCTGGGTTATTCTGAAGGGCAACATGGTTAGTATTGGGGCCATTTTTGATCTGAGATTTCTGTTTTTCTGTAGAGTTTGAATTTGAATTAGAAAAAAATTGGTCAAGCACACTGGATCACCCTCCAGATGAAGGAGAGGGCTTTTCTTCCTGCAACTCTTAAATGGCGAAGGGCTTTTCAGACACCTGGAATGTACACCAGAAAGCTTCAACACACTATCAAGAAAGCTATGGGATGTAAAATAACAAACATCTTTGACCTAAACCACACCAATGCAAAAGCAAAATTAAAGTCAGCAAAGAATATGTACTCTGCTGTCCTCTCGGCATAATTCCTTCATCCTGCTTCTTCACTCTGTTCACTTTCTTTTCCACATTATGATGAATGAAATCTGTTGCACTATCTCATCTTTAAAAACAGACACTTCCTTCTTCTCAACACCTCCATTTTATTACCACTCTGGCACTTGTTAAGTGACTCCTTCCCTTTTTACATGCCACATTAGACAGCTGCATACATTTCGTTATTCTGAAGGTTCCACTTTTTTATCAGTGAATCAGATAGTAGCATGCATAAGGTTAAATGATTACAATATAACATCCACATAAAATCCACATTTCCAATGTATTTTGTTCTTTTATCTCCTAGATGTATTACACTCTAAAACACTCATGTTCATAAAACCTAAGGAACCTATCTCCCACACAACTACAGAAACATACATCAAATGACACTGTAGTGAAATCCACCCTCTACATCAGACTGGCTGATTTTCCTTTTCATGAGGAAAATGTTATTAGGGAAGGCCTAATGGCTTCGCAACAGCTGCCCATTTTACGCAGACTGGTCTGCCACTATTTCTGCAAAATGCATGAAAGAAAACTCCCAGCTTTCGGGGACATTTATAATGCGGCTCTCGGAAATGTACCACATACTTAAAGAAATACCGTTACTTTCTGGACTGCCATCAGTCCTCATACTCTAGGTCACATATATTTGAATTCAAATTCAACATGCAGTAACTCTTTTTTTCCCAAACTTTCCGCTACTATTGATTGCATAGACTTAAACATTACACTTCATCTCTGTTGTAGTTCTGAAAATTCTGGACTCGTGAATAAAACTTCGTCGTAGTATGACGATTTTGGAATCAAAAGACCGAAAATGGCTAGTACACTATGTACAAGCATTTTCGTCATATTCCAGTAACGCTTTCACCTCGAAATCGTCATTTTCGTTCTGAACCCTTGGCTTCCATTTTGTGTACGGCAGCCATTTTGTGGGTTGCCCTCACATAGGCTTATAATACAGCTAAATTCGATTCCTAAGGACACGTACACCTTAATTGACTTCTCTCTGACCTGGGCAAGCTGAAACCATTGCCCCAGGCCGAACCTGTTTGGTCAGTTCCTCTCCCAGTGGCCGAACGAGATAGCATCAAGGCACAACATGCCATAAACCCTTTTCATCGCACACACACCCTGCCTAATCTTGCTCACACCTGTCCCTGCTCTTTTCTCTCACTTGCTTTACGAGGAGGAGGTGCCCGTTTTTATTGGGGGTCCACCGATATCTGATGAAAATGTTGGGCCTTGCCGGGTAATTTGTTATGGGCTGGACGAACTGAAATGTGGGATTGTCATCATGACTCTGCTTTTTCTTTGTAGTGAAAATATGTGAATGGCCTACTGTAAATTTAAGAATGTTCGCCTGAAGCATAATATTTTGTATAAAAAGAGAAGCCTGGCTTTGTAAGTTTGAGCAGTCTCCTGAGAATATACACACCGTGTTGCTGTACTTCTAGGACGCCTGTTACTTGGTTGCAGCCAATAAATTCAATCTTTGACTTCACCTAGAAGTCTCTGAGTTTCTGTGGTCTGAATCAAGAAAGTACTCGAGGTCTTAGGGTGTACCCTGACACCACTGGGTTACCGGTTCAGTACCGGTTCTGAAAAACCCAGTACCTCAGCTGGCGCCCAACGTGGGGCGATATCAACGGTACCGGTCCAAGCCAGAGGTTCGTGAGGAGCTTTGTGTGAAAATTCTGGAGGAAGGCCACCACTTCATCGACCCCTGCATGTCGACGTGGTCCGAAAGTCTTTGCTGCGAAGTTCCCCGCTTCCCGACGGCTACGAAGGACTGCTGCCCTGGCTATCGCCTTGATTTGGACCCTTGATGTTTGGTAGAGCGAAACGATAGACGAGTCTTCTGGTGACGTCATTGATATCTCAGTTAAGTATAAGTGGAGCGTCTCCCAGTCCTTAGTTGGTTCTTAGTTTGGTATCCCTTCGGGATCTTTGATTTGGAACTTACAAGTACCAAAGCCGAAGGACTCGTGTATTCACGAGAATATCGTAATCGATAATCCTTTGAAGTTTGTAGCTAGACTAGTGAGGGAAGATGCCTGGTCTTAGCAGACTTGGAAATTTGTTTTGTTGTGGTAGTAATAGGGATTCCCGATTGGAGGACTCGTGTCCGGTTCCTCCGATTGGAACTCCAACTTATGAACTGTATGTGAAACATGGAGTAGGCCCCATCACATATAATGAAGTGTGGATCCGCTACACCAGAAAAGATGGTGTTTTAAAATGGCCCCATTATGGTAGCTTTGACACGGAAATCCTAGATAATCTAGAAGTTAAACTCTTCAAGAAGAAAGCCCGGCCGGCGGTGTTTGATTTTTTCCGCCTATGGCGTAAGGAAGCCAAACAGAAGGAAATTAAATTAGCGAAGAAAAATAAGAGAGAAAGGGGTATTTCGATAATGCAAGCTGCTATGCAGTTTAAAGACAATGAAGAAGAACAGATGAGTGAGCAGTTGCACAGGCAACGTAAAATGGTCATCGATAAATGCTACCCAGTTTTGCCGCCTCTTCAGCAAGATGCAGCAAAAGAGCTTGAAAAAGATCCCTTAATGTCGCATTTGTTAAGTTCGCCAACCCCTTATGCGCAGAATGCTACGGCACCTCCGCAACCTTTAGTTGCGCAACCTTTGGTTGCATTGCCTCCTGCTCCTCTACAGCACCCACCAGCTGTTCTTCAGTTGGCTCCTGCTCCTCCGGTGCAGCCTCCTCAAGGGCCACCGGCTTTTACATCTGCTCCTCCTATACTTCCTACAGCTTTAACTACTATAACGACTACCACTCCTGGTACACCTCCTGATACTGCCTCTGCATCTGCCTTGCCTCACCCTGCTTTTCCGCTGGTCTTTTCATCGACCTCTCCTTCTGTTCGTCAGAGAGTGGCTAGTACTGTTACTAGTATTCTATATCCTTTCTTTGGAGCGGCAAGTCCAGCTCCTACCTCTGAGCGCACACAGTTGCGTAGCCAACTGCCTGATTCTAGGGAGAAAGAAACGTTAAATCATTTGGCACATAGATGGGTGACTGACCAGATGAAATATGATCTAGAATCTGTTATGGATGTCTTCCATCAGTGGGAAGCATCAAGGCAGAGATACGTTTTTGAGAAAATGTGTGCTTTTCTGTGTGAAGATTTAGAGGACAATGATTTGGACTCTAATCCGCCCGAATTGAGCCATGTACGGTTTGAGTTTTCAAAAGGCGCAATTGTGGGTTCAGATGTTGAGAAAGCAGTTGCGACGTTGTTGTCGCTTAGGACTGAAGGTGTTTCTAAGTCGTTGTTTGAGTCTGATTCCTCTGTTAAAAAGAAGGGAAGACAGTATCCCATGAGAGAAGTTCCTCCAGTATGGAAGGAAACAGTAGCGGCTGGTCCTGGTAATGTTCCACCAGCTATACCAGCACATTTTCAGCGTTCGTGGGTACATGTTCCATGGAAGCGAGCTGAAGTTTTGGCCCTTAAGCAGACATTACCTGATCCCCGTAAGAATCCTGCAGGGTATTACAAGGAATTGTCACAGACTGCAGGGTCATGCATCATGAATTTAGCGGATATAGATATGTTGTTTGGGAATGTTGTCCCACAGCCTTTATGGGGAAAGATTCGTCATGCAGATCATGATCAGGAGTTAGGTGACTCATGGGCTAATATTGCGGCTGCAGATGACCGGCAAGTTGGTGGTGCTAAACCTGAGCCTTTAGTAGCTGAACTTCCTGGTAAGATCATTGATTACATGAAGACTTTAATGCCCGCCATGCGAGTAAATTGGGATAAATTGTCTGCGTGTAAGCAGAAGAAAGATGAAACAGTGTCAGATTTCTTCACCAGGTTTGAAGAAACGTTTGTCGACCACAGTGGTCAAGATATGAGCATAGAAGGTGGCCAACGATTGTTCATCGATAAATTTGTGCAGAATTTGCTTCCCGAGTTGTGTAAAAAGTTGAAAGATTCAGAGAGTTCTTGGGCAGTTTCCTCTTCAGCACAGATATTGGCTACTGCACAGTATTACGAAAATCGAGACAAAGATGAGAAAGATAGGGCAGAAGAGTTGTTTCAGTTCCAGTAGATCAGAGTGGACCTTATGTTGAGGTGATTACATCAGGTGTGTCAGAGCCTTTTCTGTTGGATACTGGTGCTACAAAGAGTTCTATTATGCACTCCAAACTCCCTGGCGCACCTTTGTCTGGCGAAACGAATGTATCAGTAGGTTTTTCTGGCGCCCCAGTTAGAAATCCGATTTCTGACCCTTTGTCCCTTTCTGTTGGAACTTGTGAACTAGAAGCACCCCTTATTTTAACAACAGGTTGTGGTGAAAACTTGCTAGGATTGGATCTGTTGAAAAGATTGTATGCGACTTGATATTGTTCTCCTTCAGGAGTACAACCTACACTGGGTAAGAAAGTGATTTCTCCAATGTATTTGTCAAGGGATAAACTTCCAACAGAATTGTCATCTCTTCCTAATATTCTTTGGGCTACTGGTCCTAATGATGTGGGTCTTTTGGAAATACCGCCATATGTTGTAACATTGAAAGCCAATGTTAAAATGCCACGCATTCCCCAATACAAAATTTCTAGTGAAGGTGAGAAAGCTTTACTTGCGATCATTCATGATTTGATTGAAAAAGATGTAATTGAAGAGACAAGAGGCAACGTTTGCAATAGTCCTGTTCTGCCTGTTTTGAAACGAACTGATCCTTCCCAGCCACCTGTTTACAGATTCGTGATTGATCTTAGAGAGGTCAATAAAATAGTTGTGCCACAATTTCCAGTCGTGCCTGACATTACTGCCCTATTGACTATGATTCCAGCTTCTGCCACCTGGTTTTCGGTGATGGACTTTAAGAATGCTTTCTTCAGCATCCCGATTGCAGAGGAGAGTACGGATATTTTCGGCTTCAGTTTAGGAGGTCGAAGCTTCCGCTTTAAACGCGCTCCCCAGGGCTACTGTGAAAGTCCATCAATATATAGTCAAGCTCTAAAAACACAGCTTGATACGATTGTTTTACCTGATGGCGCTACCCTCATTCAGTATGTAGATGATTTGCTTGTTGCTGCAGATACTAAGGAAATCTGTAAAGAAGCCAAGTTGTCATTGTTGCGTCATTTGTGTGATTTGCATCACAAAGTGTCTCTCTCAAAATTGCAATATTGTCGACAAGAAGTGACCTACTTAGGTCATCTCTTATCGAAGGAGGGAAGGAAACTGACCCCAGAAAGAATTCAGGCAATAGCAAAATTGAGTGTGCCAAGAACACAGAGAGAAGTACGTGCTTTCTTGGGCATTACATGATATTGCAGGCAATGGATACCAAATTTTTCGTTATTAGCCAAACCTTTGGTGGCATTAACGTGTAAAGATACACCCAATCCCGTTCCTTGGTCTGAAGAGTGTCAGAAAAGTTTTTCTGAATTGCGCACAGCATTATGTTCGACTCCTGTGTTGGGTACCCCCAACTACAGTAAGCCCTTTACATTGTATGTCCATGAGAAAGAAGGTTGTGCATTATCAGTATTGACACAGTTGTTTGGAGACAAGCAGCGTCCATGCGCGTATTTTTCATCGACTTTGGACCCGGTAGCTAAAGCATTGCCAAGTTGCTTGAGAGCAACAGTGGCAGCAGCTGTTTCTATTCGACAGTCTGCTGGTTTAGTGATGAATAACACGCTAATTGTGATGGTTCCACATGCAGTGGACACGTTATTAAACAGAACCAAGACACAGCACTTAACTAGTGCTCGATTGTCAGGTTACGAGTTGACATTGTTAGCGAGCCATGTGCATATAAAAAGATGCAACACACTTAACCCAGCTACGTTGTTGCCGATTGTAGAGGAATTAGTTGATTCAGAACAGCATGATTGTTTTCTTAGAACAGAAGAAGAAACAAAAGGGAGAATAGATCTTAGGGACACACCTCTTGTAAAGTGTGATGGTACCTTATGGGTGGATGGTTCATGCTTCAAGCTTCCGAATGGTGATACGACTGCAGCATATGCTGTCACGACTTTGCATACAATTGTTGAAGCTGCACGTATCCCACATAATTCAGCTCAAGCAGCAGAATTGATTGCACTTACGAGAGCATGTGTGTTGTCAATAGGAATGAAAGTGACCATCTATACTGACAGCCAGTATGCATTTGGTGCGGCTCACAGTTTTGGACGATTGTGGAAAGAACGTGGGTTCCTGACTTCGCATGGAGCTAAGATACAGCATGGTCAGTTGGTGAATGAGCTTCTTGAGTCACTTACTTTGCCCTTGCAAGTTGCGATTGTAAAATGTAGCGCACACAAGAAGGTGACTGATGATGTTGGTCGTGGAAATGCATTTGCTGACGAAATCGCAAGAGAAACAGCGAGGAATGTGATGAGCCGAATGTATGTTGCAGGCCCTGCAAGATGGGTTGGTGATGTTGGAATGTGTGAAGACACAATAGAGAGTGTGAAATCGATCCAAGCTGAAGCTACAGAGAAAGAGTTGAGTGTGTGGAGAGAAAGTACGGGTAAATTGATTGCCAATGGTTGCTGGATTGAATTATCAGAGCATCAGAGATGGTTGTTACCCGATGTGTATGTGCTTGCAGTGGTTACAATGGCCCATGGAATGGCTCACATCAGTGTGAAAGGGATTTGTAAGTTGTTGGCTCCGGTATGGCAAAATGCTGGAATTCCTAAATGTGCAGAGAATGTGGTCAAGAATTATTGCATGGTGTGTCTGAAACACAATCCTGGTAGGGGAACCCCAACTCCAGCTGGTCATTTTGCACCTTCTACGTATCTGTTCGAGGTTTTGCAGCTAGATTTCATCCACATGGAGAGGTGCAACAATTTAAAATACGTACTCTTGTTGTTTGTGCCTTTTCAAGATGGGTGGAAGCCTACCCCCTAAAAGACAACACTGCCTTATCCACAGCTAAAGCCCTTGTGAAAGAGTTCTTCCCCAGATTCGGAATGCCTAGAATGGTCTGGAGTGACAATGGAAGTGAATTTGTGGATCAAGTGATGAAGAAAGTATGCGAAGGGCTAGGCATTCATCAGAAATTTCACGCTGCAAATCACCCCCAATCAGCTGGACTAGTAGAATGCTACAATGGCACATTGAAACTTAAATTGGCCAAAATTCAAGCGAGCTCTGGTCTTAAATGGCCTGACACTCTACCCCTAGCACTCCTATCCACCAGAATGACTGCATTCGCGAGTGGGACTTAGTCCATATGAGATAGTTTTTGGCCGCTCGGCCAACATATGGGGAGTGCCAAGGCCCACAAAATTTAGTGAAATCGAACACCCTGTTTTGCTTGACTATTTGTACGAATTGACGGCTAAATTGCGTGTTTTACACCAACAGGTCCATGAAACCCTGCCTCCGGTCTCTGAAACTCCAGGTCACCAGATCGACCCTGGATTCTAGTAAAAAACTTCCAGCGAACAAAGAACGATCAGCCCAGGTGGACCGGACCGCATCTCGTTCTTCTCTCAACAAGATCAACTGTTCGAGTGGAGGGGAAGAAAAACTGGATCCACTGCAAGCGGATCCCTCTGCCTCTGCCATACGACCGGTGGGTCCAGGAGGGTGTCGCCGACTCAGAGACTGAAACTGTGCCACGTTTTCTGCCTTTCAGTGATGCACGTGTAAAAGGAACACTTACTGAACAGGAGAGCGACAATATTTTGCAACCAGCTGTATCACCGTCAATTCGATTGGACACTACAGAACCTGAACTCCTTTTCCAAGACCAAACAGTACCTGGGAGAAAACGTTATAATTTGAGGCCGAGACCTATGGACAAATAAATAAAATTTTCCTTTTTGCTATTTTTGAAAGCGCAGCTCTCCCATCTGAGAAACTTGCTTATTTTTTGTTTTTCGAACCGCCATCCGGGTTCCGCTGCTAGGGCCGCGATTGCCCAAAGTCTTTGGGGTGCAGCTGAGGACGTTAGGTCGACAGTTCTGGTTGGTCTAAGGGAGTTGCCCTAGACTGACAGAAGCATTCCTTAGCAGAAACAACCTCCCATCGCGGGCAGCATTTTAGAGAGGATGGAGTTTTTCGAGCTGGCGAGATCTGCCAAAACTGTGAACTTTAAAAACCGAATATGTAAAATGATGACAAAGAAAAGCTTTTTGATATTGTGCATTTTCATGTTATTCAGTGTGATGATATTTTTAATAGGTTATGTTTTATTCTCTTTTCGAGTAACATTTGCACCCACTACACCGCCCATACCTCCTCCTTCTACTGTTTCCCCACACTCTTTTCAACCCCTTCCTGAACACGAATCTGCTAGGAGATTAGAGTTTATTAATAACTCCTTTGTTCAGCTTTTGCACCAACACCAACTAGTAATGAAAACGACTAACTGTTGGGTGTGTGGTCTCATGCCTCACACAACGGATAAAGGTATCCCTTATCTGGTCCTGCCTTTCAGCCACAATGGTTCTGTGTGGGCATACAGAACAATGTTCATCTTGGCACATGTCTACCCCCCTACGTTCTGTAACAGACAATCCTAAGAGTAGTGCTCTAGTTAAGGGTATAGTAGATATGATAAAGGAAGACATTTCTTATGAGACTATCCCGAGAGATGAGACACTAGTATACATAGGATGGAACGTAACCGGATATGGAGCTACTCTGAGTGAGAAACAGCAAGCTAAGAGATCGTCCCCGATTTCGATTGTACCCCATCAGGGTCACCTGTGTCTGCAAGGTAATGGCAAGAATCCCAGAGCTCAGTTAGGGAAGAGTATCTGCACTAAAACGTATGTTTTTGCAGCCCAGACTTCCCCTTCGTTCTTAGCAGCTAAGGGTACCTATTTCATCTGCCATGATAGAGCCTATACATGGTTGCCCCCTGACTTTTCGGGCACATGATTTGTTTCGTTCCTGTTGCCTCCCACCTACACAGCAGCGGCAGATTACCACAAGACAAGGATAGTTGAAGGTGCCTTGAGTAAAGAAGACACTGCAGGACAAGAATTTGGGGACTTCGTAATGGGTTTTCTGCCGTTCTGGGGACCCATGGGTAACAGCAGTAACATAAGGCAATTGACAAGGGTGGTTGAATCCACCGTGGTTGAAGCTGCTGGTGCCCTTAGTAACTTGACTGCTGAGCTCCAGTCGGATCGTCTCATGACCCTTCAGAACAGGGTCACATTAGATGTCATACTTGCAGACCGAGGTGGGGGTATGTAAATTGATCCAATCAAGTTGTTGTGTTTTAATTCCAGATAACGCTCCAACAGTGTACCAGGCCATCTCCAAACTACATAAGATTTCCGAATCTATTCATGTGGATAAAGGAGATTGGTCGGTTATGGGATGGTTCTGGGAACTGATATCCGCCTGGGGATGGAAAATTCTGATGGTCATTGGGATGGTCTTAGCCATTCTTTTCCTGTTTTGTCTGTGCGTGCAGTGTGCTCCTGCAATATGTGGCCTCTGTGCTACATCATGTGTAAGGAAACCTGTATCAAGAGACGAGCTAAGTACTAGGATGATGTTACAGCAACATCTCAGTGACTTTAGGAATATAGACCTGGACTCAGATTAGCATGAGGATAGGTTAATTGCCTATGTAAGGGCAAAAGGAGGGTTTGTAGTTCTGAAAATTCTGGACTCGTGAATAAAACTTCGTCGTAGTATGACGATTTTGGTATCAAAAGACCGAAAATGGCTAGTACACTATGTACAAGCATTTTCGTCATATTCCAGTAACACTTTCACCTCGAAATCGTCATTTTCGTTCTGAACCCTTGGCTTCCATTTTGTGTACGGCAGCCATTTTGTGGGTTGCCATCACATAGGCTTATAATACAGCTAAATTCGATTCCTAAGGACACGTACACCTTAATTGACTTCTCTCTGACCTGGGCAAGCTGAAACCATTGCCCCAGGCCAAACCTGTTTGGTCAGTTCCTCTCCCAGTGGCCGAACGAGATAGCATCAAGGCACAACATGCCATAAACCCTTTTCATCACACACACACCCTGCCTAATCTTGCTCACACCTGTCCCTGCTCTTTTCTCTCACTTGCTTTACGAGGAGGAGGTGCCCGTTTTTATTGGGGGTCCACCGATATCTGATGAAAATGTTGGGCCTTGCCGGGTAATTTGTTATGGGCTGGACGAACTGAAATGTGGGATTGTCATCATGACTCTGCTTTTTCTTTGTAGTGAAAATATGTGAATGGCCTACTGTAAATTTAAGAATGTTTGCCTGAAGCATAATATTTTGTATAAAAAGAGAAGCCTGGCTTTGTAAGTTTGAGCAGTCTCCTGAGAATATACACACCGTGTTGTTGTACTTCTAGGACGCCTGTTACTTGGTTGCAGCCAATAAATTCGATCTTTGACTTCACCTAGAAGACTCTGAGTTTCTGTGGTCTGAATCAAGAAAGTACTCGAGGTCTTAGGGTGTACCCTGACACCACTGGGTTACCGGTTCGGTACCACGGTTCGATCCCCGGCTCCGGCGGCAGGTCAGCCCAGCACCATGTGACTCTGGGCAATAGCTCGCTTAATCTTCCCGACGGCCCCCCAGCGCCTAGAGACCCTTACGGGTGATTGTGCGCTTTACAAATGTGGACTTTACTTTACTTTTTACCGGTTCTGAAAAACCCAGTACCTCACTGTGACTACATCATTTCAAAACAAGAGCATATAACATCAAGATATTTCAGTGTAGGCTGTAGCTCTTTCATCAGAACCACTCTAACATATCAGATATTTATTCTCCTAATCTTAGAGAAAAGACCAAAAAATAGTAAATGATTGACACAAACAACAATTTAGTTTACAGTCCTTAGATCTAATTGCCTGGATTTAGCTCACTCTTTGTACATTTATTTAATCTTTCTATATTAAATTTCTAGTTCTTTTTGGTAAACACAATATAAAAAAGCCTGAAAAGGACGTTTTAATCCCACTAGTTGACCATCTTCTTTTTTATACACTGTATTGAATACCACCATCCACTACACCTGTCCAGTGGACAACATCTTATCTCCTTATCAGTTCATCAGAACATTACCACTTAATCTCCAATTTTGGATGTTTTACTGCTGAATACCTTGGTTGACTTTCACTTAAGAGTTCCATTTTGATCTGTGTATGACACATTTTTAATAATAAAGCAGAATATCATGGGCTGGAAAAGTGTGTCCCACACTATTCTTCTATATGGTACACATTCATTTCAGACACTAGAGCGCCAACTACTAAAATATTTTTGACATCTATGCAATATTAATTCCATTAAGTCTAACTAAACACAAGAATTATTCATTTTTGAAGGCCTTTGGTCTGCACTGCTTCATTTATTGATCATACATGTCTCTTTTGTTGACAGAATTTTTCTGATAGTCCTCCACTCTGTAAGGCTTTTACAACCTCATGATTTTAAACATAAATTGTGCTAGAAACTGTTGATGCTTCAGGAAGGGTCTCACAAATGATGCTTTACTCTTTCCTGTTTCATTGGTAGACATGGTTTCGTGACACTCCTTGTAGTATGCTCTCCATACTATAATCTGCAGAGGTAGGTATATTTGTAGAAAATATAATTTGTCACAGATGTAGACTCTTCACTTTACTAGTCATCCCCTTGTATGGATGAAACACTACATCTTCAGATTGAAATGTACCCAAGGCCATTGCATGGGCATCATTGATTTAGTCACCCCAAAGCATTTTCTGCCACAGTGTTTTCAGTCATGCCAGAAGGAGCTGCTTGGAGGTAAACTCCCTCGGATCTACAGCATGATCCAAACATAGGACAAACCATAATCTGCTTTATTGATTGATTGGCAACCTCATTGCTGAAGTCTAAGTTAGGCTGAAGTGTCTGACAATTATATGAGTATCGTCCTTTGCTAACCAGTATGATTTACAGTTTGATTTACAGTTTGGTGATAATGGAAAGGTTTCACATTTTCAAAGGAAGTAGGAAAACTACAGACCATTAGAATTTCTCCCACCATGAAAACAGCATTGTAGGAAATAATAATAATAATAATAATAATAGGGGCATTTGTAAAGCGCTGAGTTACGCTCACCGGCGTGTCCCCGCGCTAACGGTGGGAGGGCATAAGCAGAAAAGCTGGGGCTGCCACGCGGGCCTGCTATCTAACATAGAGGTGGGTTTTTAATTTGGCTCGGAACCTAGTTTCTACTGGTTCCAAGCGAAGAGCCACTGGCAGTTTGTTCCAATGGTGCTAGGAGCCTGAAGGATCTGCCTCCCATGCGAGCCTTCTTCACCATAGGGATCCTCAGCAGTCCCCCGCCCGCGGATCTAAGCGCTCTGGCAGGTTCATAAGCTTCGATCAGCCTCTGCAGAGGTCGAGGTGCCCTGCCATTCAGAATCCGATGGCAGGTGCAGAGGGCTTTATACTCGACTCTGCTCCTCACAGGCAGCCAGTGTAGTTTTTGCAATGCCTGCTTTGAAGGCGCTCTTTTAGGTATCCTAAGGATCAGACGTGCTGCCGCATTCTGCAGCACTTGAAGACGACCAACACTTTTACTCGGCGCTCCCAGATACAGCAGGTTCGCATAATCCAGCCTTGCGGTCACCAGAGCATGTACCAAAGTTTGGCGGGCTTCCAACGGCAGTAAGTCAAGGACTTTCCTCAGTCTTTTCAGGATCCCAAAACATACTCCGACCACACGATTGATCTGGGGCCCAAAGGTAAGACCTGCGTCAAACCATACGCCAAGGTTTTTTGCCTCCTGACAGGGGGTGGGGGTTGGCCCGAGACAGGATGGCCACCAGGCCGATGACCAGGCCGACTGGGCTCTCCCTACCACCAGCACCTCTGTCTTGCTGCCGTTGAGCTTCAAACAGTTCATGGCCATCCAGTCAGCAAGATCTTTCATGCACAAACGGAAGCCATCCGCAGCAAGACAGGGCGCGTGCGACAGGGAGATGACCAGTTGCGTATCATCTGCATATGATACCAATTGGAGGCCATGGCTCTCCATAATAGATGCCACAGGCGCCACATACAGGTTAAACAGGGTCGGGCTCAGGGACGAGCCCTGAGGCACGCCCTGGCCCAAAGGTACCCCACTGGAGTAACAATCACCCTGCCTCACCTGGAAACTCCTTCCCGTCAGGAATGCCTGAATCCACCTCAGCGCGGTGCCAGCGATGCCACCCTTGCTCAGACACTGTAGCAAGGTTGAATGTGCTACAGTGTCGAATGCCGCGCTGAGGTCGAGTAGGATTAAGGCCATGGTATGCCCCTCATCAACACCCTGTCTCAGATGTTCTGTTGCCATTAGAAGGGCCGACTCTGTGGAGTGACGCGGTCTAAACCCGAACTGCGTGTCGTGTAGCAAACCCGCCTCCTCTACATGACTCATAATTTGAGTGTTTACCACCTTCTCAGCCACTTTGGACAGAAAAGAAAGTAGTGAGATGGGTCTCAGGTTTTCCAACACCCCAAAACCAATGTGAGCTTTCTTTCGGAGGGGGAGCACGACCGCCTGTTTCCACCCCTCGGGTAGCATTCCTGACTTAAAGGAGATATCCAGGACATGCCTTATGTAAGGCTCCAGGACTCCCAGGCTGTCCCCCAACCGCTTGGGAGACACCGGGTCCAAAGGGGAGCCAGATTTAACTGAAAGACATGTCCTGACAAGCTCCTCAGGAGGAGGAGTGATGAAATTTGTGAGGAGCCCCGAACTCACCATGTCATCTGATGTTACTTCAAGCTCAGTTCCCATGGAACGAGAAGTGGGGAAGGTCGAATAGATTTTCTCGACTTTGATGGAGAAGTAATTGGCGATACGATCGCACGTTTCGATCGAACAGCTCTTCGGATCTGCAGACGAGTCAATAGTAGTCAATGACTTGTATCAACTATTACATTTTTTCCCAAGCTTATCACTTCCTTCAGAACTTTGAAGATTTTCCATTACCACCCAAAGTCATCTTATGCCCAACATCTAGGCATTCCATCACTATGTTGTCATGGTGTTTGGACAAAATAGTGAATTAAAAATCTTGAGAGGCTGAAATATTGGATTATAAATATCATGATACACAAACATCATGATGCACAAATATCATTGTAAGAAAATCATTTTTTGTTAGGTAAGTGCTATTGTTGTCAATAATATTGAAGTTGTTAATATCTTTTTCAATAATATAGTGGGGAAAAATATAGTTTTTTAATTATTTGTATGTGTTTTAGTTGACAATTTAATTTTATGTGTTAATATTTTTTAAATAAACGGTATTGTTTTAAAAATATAGATTGTAATTTTTAGTGATTTTGATTGCCTTATTTAATGTTTTATACTAATATACAGGGTTGTGGTGGTTAGTTGGGTTTATAGGGTGGTAGGGTAGGAAGTTAATTAGCTAAAAATAATTATGAAATATTTTAAAAGACTTTATTTAATTACATGATTGATATTTATTATGTGATAGTGATTTACTTCCATTACATGTTATTTACGGGCTGTTAGGTTTGTAGGTGTATAGGGTGGGAAATTAATTAAGTAATAGTTAAGTAGCAATTAATTGTCAATTTTAATTATTCATTGAATTGATTAATTATGTCATTTATGAAATACTTATTTTTTTACTCATATTTTAGATGCAGGCTGCTAGGTTTGTAGGGGTCTGGGCTGGGAAGTTCATTAAGTAATCATTAACAATTAATCATTAACTGTTAATTGTTAATATTTACTTAATTGATTTTAAATATGCAAATTATGGAATGTTTCGTTTTAAGTAATATTTTAGGTGTTGGTTGCTAAGATTGTAGTGGTATTGGGTGGGAAGTTTATTAATTATTCATTGAATTACAATTCTTTATTACTTGATAATGATCTCATTGAGTAGTGATTAGGTAAATTGATTGTTTTTTTTAAATATATGTGTATATATATATATATATATATATATATATATATGTATGTAATATATATACATATATATATATATTGCTATTTTTATATATATATTATATATATATATACATACAAACATATATATGTGTGTATGTATATATATATATATATTCACTGAATATATATATCATTTGAGATGTCATCAGTGATGTCATTAGTGATGTCACTGACCATGTCATGAGTGATGTAATATGTGACGTCATCAGCAGTGCATTGAGGGCGCGCGAGTTATAGTTAACTGAACTAACTATAACGGGGGAATTTCAATGGTTTTGTATGAGTGAAATGTCCAGCTAACTATAACATGTGTGAAACCTATAGTTTTTTCAGTGACTTTCTAAGGATTTTGAAATGCTAAATATTAACTATAACGTGTGTGAAACCTATGGTTTTTTCTGTGAATTTCTAAGGTTTTTTAAATGCTAATTTTTAACTATAACATGTGTGAAACCTATAGTTTTTTCAGTGACTTTCTAAGGTTTTTGAAATGCTAATTATTAACTATAACGTGTGTGAAACCTATGGATTTTTCTGTGAATTTCTAAGGTTTTTTAAATGCTAATTTTTAACTATAACGTGTGTGAAACCTATGGTTTTTTCAGTGAATTTCTAAGGTTTTTTAAATGCTAATTCCAAACTATAACGTGTGTGAAACCTATGGTTTTTTCAGTGAATTTCTAAGGTTTTTTAAATGCTAATTTTTAACTATAACATGGCTGAAACCTATGGTTTTTTTAAGTGCATTTCAAAGGTTTTGTAAATGATAATTTTTAAATGTATTAATTGTTATATTTTGTATACTGATTTACCACATAATTTTAAATTATTTATTTTTAATTATTTAATTTTTTAAACTATAATACATATTTTTTATATTATTTGAAAAAGATATATTTTTTAAAATATTGAAATTGTAATGTATATGTTTTTTATTTAATATTTTTTTTAATTTATATATATTTTATATATCAGGCAATGATATCCTATGGAAAGAAATTCAAGTTACTGGTAAGTACAGTTACATTTACTTTTCAGGAATAGTAGTTAGCCGAAAGATGCAGCACTGAGGTCTCTCCTGATAACAGGCGAGTAAATCGGAATTCGTAGTTCGGCTGATTTTAGAGGAATTTTTTTAAGTTCCAAAACTCCACACTTAGAAGAATTTCCAAGTGAAACCAGTCAATGTTAGCCTATGGAAGGATATTCAAATTACTGTAAGTATGGTTAGAATTACTTTTCAGGATCAGTAGTTCAGCAGAATTTACAGGAGTATTTTGCTCAATAGTGAAGGAAGGGGGCGGGGCCTGAGGTAACATGTGTGCAAACACACCCTATGGTGCGTTTTAGTTTGGGGAATTAATTCCTCTTCAACCCTGAGGTCCCCTGTGAGCCAACTAGCCCACCAGGTAACTCCAGTATGCGCCAGGCAGCTGTGTTGCAGAGAGGTGTTCAAAGGGCATGCCCCCTTTTTACAACACTCTGCAACACAGCTCCGTGGCGCTTACTGGAGATACCTGTTGGACTAGTTGCCCCCTAGGGGACCTCTGGATTGAACAGGAATACATTTCCCAACTTAAAACGCACCTCAGGGCATGAATGCACTCACATCAACTTAAGCCCCGCCCCCTACCTTCACCACTGTGCAAACGGGCCCTGTAGAGTGTTCTAAATTGGGGGATTACGTTCCCTTGCATACTGGGGGTTCCCTGGGGGCCAACTAGCCCACCAGGAACCTCCAGTATGCACCAGGAGGCTGCGTTACAGAGAGCTGCAATGAGGCCACACCCCTTTTTACACCTCTCTGCGACGCAGCTCCCTGGTGCGTTTTCAGAGGGGGAACTAATTCCCCTTGCATACTGGGCCAACTAGCCCACCAGGAGCCTCCAGTATGCGCCAGAGAGGTGTAAAATAATTACTTTTCCCCGGGGGTGGCGGTCCCCGGGACAGTGTGGGGGGGATTGGGGCCCCCCACACTTCTTTTTCACTATGCCCCTGTGATTTGTTCCCCCCCGGGGGGTAATTTGAAAAAAAGCAGACCGTTTTGTACCCCGCGATTTAAAAAAAAAAAATATTTGGCCTTGGGGGTCCTTGTGAGACCCCATGAGCACGCCTAGGGGATCAGGGTGTTTCTACCCTGCCCCCTTTTTGCGTTCTACACGTTAGTTTTTCTGCTTTCTCGTGCCTCGGTCTACCGAGCACAAGATGGCTGCCAACACTTCCTGGTTTGGAGTGTTCACAGCCAATGAGCATGCAGCTCGTGCTTGGAAAGGTACGAGTACCGTACGAGTACCATGCGCGTACCCCGCGATTTTTATTAAAAAAAAAGAAATTTTTTGGGGGCCTTGGGGTCCTTGTGGGACCCCCTGAGCACGCCTAGGGGGTCAGGGTGTTTCTACCCTGCCCCCTTTTTACGTTCTACATGTTTGTTTTTCTGCTTTCTTGTGCCTCAGTCTACCGAGGCACAAGATGGCTGCTAGCACTTTCTGGTTTGAAGTGTTGACAGCCAATGAGCATGCAGCTCGTGATCGGAAAGGTACGCGTACGTACGAGTACCGTACGCGTACTGTACAGAGTACAGTACCGAGTACGGTAAGCTTCTATAGATATACTTATGATTTTACTTATGATTTTCTCAGGAATTACTGATCTGCGAACCGAACTCTACTTCTCTGCCAAATTTGGTGTAATTCCGCTCAGCCGTTTGGGATGTAGCCCTGGCTAAAGGTCCTATGGAAAATTGCATGGGGAAAACACGTTTTGGGACCCCCCTTTCTTCCCAGCCCCCGCTACACAAATCTCCCCCAAACTTTCAGGGAAGGAGCGGAGCAGGCCATTTTCGTGGAGAAATTCACGAAGATTCGTCCACCGGCGCCAAAGTTATTTCAAATAGAATGTTGCGGATTTGCTATGGAAACTAGGTTTTAACTATAACTACATACTGGCGACCGCCAGTAAGTAATATATATTTTCATGTGATCAAGTCCTCCTAGTAGGGACGAAACGCGTCATGGCTGCCTACTTTTGTTTGTAAGCTGCAAGAACAATAAATTGAAGGCATTTTAAGAGCTTTTGTGGTCCGTGCTCTTTATCTGCATCCTGCGAGGGAAAAGCAGTGGAAAGGAGTTTTTTCGCTATATATATATATATATATATATATTTGTTTATGTTAATTAAATATTTTTACATTAAGAGTTTAATATTTTTTCTACATTCATGGTGTTTTTTATATATGTAATGTGTCTGAAGTGAAGTACTTTCCCCGCTTTTCCTTTAGAATGCAGTAGGAATAGCTAATTTAACCCCTCTAAAATCCGATGCTTTCCCCACTGTTGAACAGACTGGAGTGGGAATAGTATATTTTACAGCTCCAAAGTCCAACACTTTCCCTTCTCTTGCATTGACTAAAGTTGGAATAGTAAATTTAACGTCTCTGAAATTAACGCTTTTCCTATTGTTGCACAGCTGTTGTGCTGATTGGAATGTAAAGAGTACATTTTACACCTCCTAAGTCAAACACTTTCCCTGAACTTGTGCTCTTTGGCGTGGCAATAGTTCATTTTATTTCTCCAAAATCCAATACGTTCCCTACTATTGCACAGACTGGCGTGGGAATAATACATTTTGCCCTGCACAAGTCCAGAACTTTTCCTACTGTTGCATAAACTAGAGCGGAAATAGTATATTTAATGTTCTTAGATCTAATAGTTTTCATAATGTTGTTCATAACGTTTATTGTTTTTTTTCATATATTACATTATTTGTTTTTATTATTAAATGTATTTTAATATTAACAATATTTGTTGTGTCTTTTTTAGATTTTCGAATTTTAAATATTTTATTTATTGTCTACATTTATTGATATATGTTTTTTAAAATATTTTTTTAAAATATTTGTTATGGTTGTATTGGGTATGTATCATATATATATATATATTCCTTGCAAAAATAAAATATTGTGGCACACTTATTGGTTATTAAGCAGTTATTTATTCAAAACGTGACAAAAGCTCCTACGCGTTTTGAACCATAGTTCCTGTTCACGGCAGTGTTTGTCAATTGTCCCTTTTCAGTTTCTTTATTTAAACCCTTGCTACCAATGATGTAACCTGGTGCATGCTGGACCTTGTAGTATTTGAAGTGTTACAACTTTATTAAGTATGCATGTTCATGCTTACACATGGAGGGTGGTGGTGTACAGCGAGGTGTGGCATATGTTATTACACAAAAAAGCATTTTCCTATATTGAGGAGAAGACGCTTTTATTCATCCGTGATTTACACGGATATACTAGATCAAAGATCAGTGTAGCTGATGAGAGAACGTTTTGAATAAATAACTGCTTAACAACCAAGAAGTGAACCGCGATATTTTATTTTTGCAAGGAATAAACTTGAGACACTGCCCTGGTCTCCACGTAGGCACCCACTGGATTGTGCTCCCGCCGCGACAGGACAATTTGTATTATTGTATTCAATAGACAACGGAGAGCCTGGCATGTAACACCGTGTTCCTAAAGGATTTACAAATTAACAGAGAACAGCCACCTGAGCAACAGAAAATCTGAACACTCTTGTCGAAAGGAACACAGAGTGACGGATATAACAACATTATTTCGCACACACCTGGTGGAGCTCCGACGCGCTGGGTCAGAGGACGCGGTACGTGATCGGGAGTCTCCCAGGTAAGGAAGCGCTGGCGAAAATATGTTAAATTATGCCGCAGTGAGGAGAGATGAACAAGGAGTGGCACATGTATAAGCCCTAAAGACTGTGAAAAACCTTTTCATATAAGTGTACTCGTAATCGAACCTTTCTTGGCAGCAGTTGGGCAAACATGATAAGGGGTATACAAGAAAGACTCACCCCTCTCTAACTAAAGAACCTCCAGTGACTGTTAACTGTCCTACGAAACACTCGTTTTGAAAACAGAGGATTGTAGCAGGAGGGTGTCATTGAGGGTACGAAATTCATCAAAATGTATTGCACTTGGTGCATTGTTCAATAATGGAGGAAAGAAGTGGCAAAAGAGCAACTAAGGCAGAAAGTATATTTCAAAGAGGCACAAGAACAGCCAAAAATAGAGATGAAGCAGGAATAATGACACAGCCTGCTATTACTACGAGCAAACAACTCTTCATACAGCTTGAAAAATTAGTGCGAAAAGAAATATCAAGAGGATGGGAAATTATCACCCTTGAGAAATATGTGGAATGTAATATGGTACCAAGGGGATTCCACATATTTACGTTGCCCAACCATCCAGATACCAAGCCTGAAATGCTTGAAGAGTGGGGGAAGAACAACATGGATTGCTCTAAAAATATGATGCTAATTATCATCAAGTATGCTAGAAAGGAAGTAGAGGAACTTCACAACAAAATATCAGAAATTGAAAGCCAAATAACAGCAATAAACGAAGATAGTGGCACTTTGAAGAAACTAAGAACTGAAATGGAAAGAAATTTAGACAAACATGAGGAGGAGGTTCAAAACAGAAAACAACGCAAATTTTGTAGGGATGAGGACGACTATGAATATGGCACAATCCTCACCTTTGCAGGAAAATTTGATATCTTTAAACAACAGTGGGGCAAAAATACATATCAAGTTACCAGTGAACAAACCAGTGGCTCCGAATCAGATCTAAGCGAAGGTGAACAAAGACCAACAGGTCTAAGAAAGTTTTCTTTTTTAGACGAGATGAAGTTGCTATACCAGGAGCAACAAACACCACGGGGAAATGCCAGAGGCCGGGGACAGAACAGGAGCAGAGCAAGAGGAAGGGGATTTTATCCCTCAAGAAAACAAGACGCAAAACAAGACGAGGCAAGTGACCAAGGCAGCAGATAAAATCTGAGAACTCGAACAGTGACAAGAAAATAGCCGTCGTTGGAAAAGCCATCCCCAATTTAGTCATAAATCTATCAAGATACAATCTAACACAGACTGAAATTGGATTACTTAACAGGGGACTCTCCTTCCGCCCCGAAATGCACCATGATCTAGTCGATACAGAAATCGACCTCTACAAATATATCAGGAAACTGAAACTAAAAAAATTCTTCGCGAAAATGCCAACGAACAAGGTAATCACCTCAGACATACCAACTACCAGCACAGGTATCTACCAAACAACTGAAGTACCACAACTTCGAGTCGCATATGAACTTGCTAATGAAATCACGGACACTCAAATATCAGACACCCAGATATTGGATGAAATGGGGATAACAACAGACAACAAATACACAAGGGATGCTAAAGGTCTAAACACGGCTCAAAATTGTCTGCTTACTAAACAGTGGGTGCATGTAAGGGCAAAACCTGGTGAGAAACAGTGTGAAAATATACCCATCAGCCCACCAAATGGCAGAAACTCATCATCTGGGATTTTTTGTGGTGGCCTTCTCAATAAAGTTATTTCTTGGCACCACACTAGGCAATTTTAAGTTTCACTTTTCCATTATTGGTTCACACACTCTTTTGAGCACTGCAACTTTTTTTCCCATCTTGGCACCTGTACTATAACTTTTTGGCCTCTATCACTGGTGGATCTGTTTTTAGGATCTCTCACAACATCTCAAGTGAGTAACCTAGCAGATACCAGTTTGATAAAAAAATCCCAGATGATGAGTTTCCGCCATTTGGTGGGCTGATGGGTATATTTTCACACTGTTTCTCACCAGGTTTTGCCCTTACATGCACCCACTGTTTAGTAAGCAGACAATTTTGAGCCGTGTTTAGACCTTTAGCATCCCTTGTGTATTTGTTGCTAGTTAGATTAGGAGATAGGATGCAAATAGGTCTTTAAATACATTTCCCCTGTAGACCCTTTTTTATATTCTGTTTTTTGTTGATAACAACAGACAGCCGTAAAGCCACAGGTTTCAAGAACAAGTCCAAATTTTGTCCTGCCCTCCATCCTGGTAATAAAATTGATATATTTTATGACCTAGTAATGGGAGAATTAGAAGGAATGCCAAATAACATCAATCCAAATAAAAAAGAGAACTTAACAAAAAGTGAACGTTTAGCAATACAGAGTCTCAAAAACAACAGCAACATCAAAATCAAACCCGCCGACAAAGGTGGAAACATCATTGTGATGGAAAAAGAACACTACATAGAGGAGGCAATGCGCCAACTGAACGACACTAAGAACTATACAATATTGGCCAGAAATCGTACAGACACAATGAAATTGGACTTAGAACTCACATTGAACATATGGCAATCAAAAGGACTTTTAACAGAGGTAGAAAGAAATGTTTTAATGGTCGAGAATCCAATCACCCCGACCATTTACTTTCTACCAAAAGTCCATAAGACGTTGAACAAACCGCCAGGACGGCCTATTATCTCCAGCTGCGGAAGTCTTTATGAGAATGTCTCTAGTTATGTGGACTACTTTTTAGCCCCTATAGTTCCCACACTCAGTTCGTATATAAAAGACACGGGTGACTTCTTACGCATATTGATGAATACAGAATGGCAATCCAATTACTTACTTGTGACAATCGACGTAGTATCGTTGTACACCTCTATTAGCCATAAAATAGGGATACAAGCAATTCAGTACTTTCTTGAACAACGACCTATCAGTGAAAGGGAACACTGGAAGATGTTAATTGAGATGATATCTATGTGCCTACATAACAATGTCTTTCTCTTTAACAAGAAGATCTATGAACAGCGCTGTGGAACAGCGATGGGAGTTTCCTTCTCTCCAAGCTATGCTAATCTCATGATGGGATGGTGGGAGAGAGGCGTGGCTTGGAGAGAAGAAAACGAACATCACATGGCGAAGGTGGGTCTATGGTTGCGATTTATTGACGACCTGTTCCTCTTATGGAAAGGTACAGAGTCAGAATTCTACACATTCTTTGCTGTCCTCAACGAAAATCAAGTTGGGTTGAAATTCACCTGTACTGTCAGTACGAAGGAGATAGAATTCCTGGACACAAAAGTTTACATTGCTGAAAACAAGATACAAACAACTGTCCACAGGAAGAAAACGGCTACCAACAGTCTCCTTAAGCTTTCACCCACAAAAACTAAAGAAGAGCATACCATACGGAGAGCTACTGCGCATGAGAAGGAATTGCTGTGAGGATGCCGAAATGGAGAGATCATTCGCAGAAACAAAGCAACGCTTCAAACAAAGGGGCTACAAAACAACGGATCTCAACAGAAGCGAAATAAAAGCAAGAAGACAAACTAGAGCGGATACTCTCCTGAGTAAGGAAGAGAGAACTAAACGTGCTAAAATCCAACAACAGCAGCCAGCAGTGACCACTGAATTGAATCAAATCACTGAAAAGGAGGAACCACCATGAATGATAATGACATTCAGTAAAGAGAGCTACAGAATACAAAAGATTCTAACAAAGTATTGGCACATACTTCGAAAGGATCCCGACATAGGAATGAACATAGGAGACCGTCCTTTGGTCTCGTACCGGAGAGCGCCCAATTTATCAGACCATCTAGTCCAAAGCCACTTTGAAATTAAAAAACCTGAGTCCTGGCTCGACATGAGAAAGAAAAGCTTCAGTAAATGCATGACATGCAAAGCCTGCAAAATAGGCCAGAACATCAAGAGTCTCAAAGATCCGGCAGGAAAAAACTTTGAAATTAAAACGAGCATCACATGTGAATCATCATTTGTCGTCTACATGCTGCAATGTTTTTGTGGAAAAGCTTATGTTGGCAGCACAACATGCCCCCTCAAAATACGGATATTACAGCATATCCGTGCTATTCAAAACAGTGATTTCATGTATGCAATAGCCAAACATATGGCAACCCACCAAGGAAAAACATGGTTGGATGTGAAATACTTTGGAATGGCAATCATCCAACAGCATGAAAGGGGTGGGAATCGGACACAAAAATTAAGACGACTAGAATCGAAACTAATGATGAGGCTCAGGACCAAACAGCCGCTCGGCTTGAATAGAGACGAGGAACTGTATGTTCACTTGTAAGACATGGGACATGAAACATGAATGCTTACAGAAGCCAAAGAAATTGAACACTGAAAATGACTCCATTATTGTTTGAATAATTTTTATAATTTTTGTATTTCTCAATTCCTGCAAATTCTTTTTTGATCGTTAGTATCACTCATGACAGACCCACACTGCTAGCTATATGGACCATAAGGTAATGAAACAACAAAAACACACAGGGGGGTGTAAATACACAGCGGGGACTCGCGGCACTCAGCCCTCAAATAGAAGTGACACTCAGTCTGGTGTTATTTACATGATCTCTCATCAGCTACACTGATCTTTGATCTAGTATATCCGTGTAAATCACGGATGAATAAAAGCGACTTCTCCTCAATATAGGAAAACGCTTTTTTGTGTAATAACATATCCCACACCTCGCTGTACACCACCACCCTCCATGTGTAAGCATGAACATGCATACTTAATAAAGTTGTAACACTTCAAATACTACAAGGTCCAGCATGCACCAGCTTACATCATTGGTAGCAAGGGTTTAAATAAAGAAACTGAAAAGGGACAATTGACAAACACTGCCGTGAACAGGAACTACGGTTCAAAACGCGTAGGAGCTTCTGTCACGTTTTGAATAAATAACTGTTTAACAACCAAGAAGTGTGCCGCAATATTTTATTTTTGCAAGAAATAAACTTGAGACACTGCCCTGGTCTCCACGTAGGCACCCACTGGATTGTGCTCCCACCGCGACAGGACAATTTGTATTATTATATATATATATATACACATATATATGTAAGTGGATAACGAAAAAACAGACTGTGCAGCTGAAGCTGACTCAATTATTTGTGCAAGGGAAAATACGATATTAAGAAGAAGGTTTTCAGCGCATAAAAAACATTGAATGTCATGGACTTTAATCGCGCTGTTCACGTTCCTTTAAATGAACTACTGTTTCCCCTGCGCAATTTGCAAAAGAATACGGCCTGCGCTTTTAAAGAAGCACGTGGGCATTTCAAAATGCAAAGACTTCCTCCCGTGATCAAGGCTTTACGGAGCAGAAACGTTGGGACTGTGAGCCTGCTGCCCCTGTTCATTTTCCATGAATAGACGGTTTTTGAAAAGCAATTCAGCCAGAGTTGGTGCACCTTTTTCCAGTGTGAAGGAGGGAGTGTGTTTAATTAATTGCTGGAAGCCTCGCACCAGCAGCACTGGCCGCCCTGCCTAGGTCGTGAGCTCCTTGCGTGGCAAAGTGTGGACGATATATATATATATATATATATATTGTTATGGTTGTATTGGGTATGTATCATATTCATATATATATATATTTCCATTTTCACCTTCATGCACACCGCCCTTCAGTATCTAGTCTCGTCTTGAGGGGGAGCAGAAGAGCAGCGTCACCAACTCCTGTGGAATGAGGTAACTCGTTTCTTATTTTTTGAAGTTTGAAATGGCCTCCATTACTCACCAGGCCCATCACAAGCAAAGTGCAAGATGACCTACGCGTTTCGGCTTGTGCCTTCTACTGGGTCCTTATATATATATATATAAACCGAATATGTGGTCTATGTACTGCAGTGTCCATGTGGGCTGCGCTATGTGGGCAGCACACGGTTGCCCGCCCACAAACGGATACTGCAGCACTTAAGAGCCATATCGGGAAAAGACCATACATATCCTGTAGCACGA
This sequence comes from Lissotriton helveticus, assembly GCF_964261635.1. Lineage (NCBI taxonomy): Eukaryota > Metazoa > Chordata > Amphibia > Caudata > Salamandridae > Lissotriton > Lissotriton helveticus. The sequence goes on from NC_136070.1 coordinate 516,616,425, forward strand.
CACTTCGAGTCAACTCATAACAGTGACCCGAGGGTCTTCAATATTATCTTGTTGACACGATCCTACCTCTGAAGAGGGGAGGTAACAGGGAGGCCAAGCTACGACTGCTAGAAACGAGGTACATTCTGGAATTTAACAGTAGAAATCCGGGAGGCCTTAATGCCAGTGAGGATATGTATACCTGCTTGTGAGGAACTCAAGACTAAGAAAATCTCTTCTTTTAAAACCAATTTACATATCCATCTGTCAGGATGCAACTTAGAAACCTGGGATCAGGTGTTGCAATAACTGGTAGATTTGAGGGGAATTTGATTCGTATAGGATACAGATCGTAATCTTCCATATAATAGATAATTTTTTTTTAAAAAGATTGCATATGCACTTTAGTGAAACACATTAGTTTATCTCAGCACCCTTATGTGGGCATTTAATATGTTAATACAGGAGACTCCCCTTTTTTTTGTAACAATTTTTACTACCCACATGGGTTAGATGAACAGAATTGTGAAGATCTGCACTTTATGGCTGGGGTATGAAGATTGCGAGGTAGGATGTTGTGATGTTATAACCATCCACTCCTCTTAATACTCCTACTTGGAATATTAATAAACCAATGTAAATATATGGATATATGAAAAATATGGATTTACCCTTGTATATAAACATGTAAAATTGGTTTTATATTGTAGAAATGTTTTTAACATTTTCTATTTATGTATATTTATTTTTTCTTAAACATTTGGGAGAAATATGTTTACATTGCTTTGGGCACTACGCCCTATATGTATTGCTTGCTGCTGCAACATTTATGCAGTATCTTTTATCTGTTCATGGCTTAATTACAAACAGCCGTTACAATGCACTGATTTTGACTATAAATGCCCTTGTTTATGTTTATGGCACATCATGTGATCAAGCCTCTTTGGAGGCGAAACGCGGCATGGCGGATTGCTGGCACGATTTTGCACAAATAAAGCACTAAGGATTTCAGCACGAAATGGTGGTTTCACTCTACGTTATTCTGTCTCTGCGGGAATAGGGGACATGGTGAATGGCGTTTTCTTGCATATATATATATATATATATATATACACACACGAAAACTCCTCCACGCCACTTCCAATGCCCACTCGGACCGGCAAAGCGATAACCAGGAGACGGACCACTGGATCAAATTACAGGTTCTCTATTAAGTAGTTTCAGCTGGTAAAAGTGCACAACGCGTTTTGGGCTAAGCAAGCCCTTGCTCACATGCAATTACTGTTTGTAACTTCTTTAATTTTATACTGCTCGGTGGCCCGCCTATCCCAGCCCTCTAACCAGGTCATGTGACCATAGACATAAACAACATGTTGAACATTGTAGTTCTTACTGTGCAAATACGCAAGGTTAACAGTATAAATATCTGTTCAAAACAAAATAAATATTTACAATTTCCACTAATTACCGGATAAATCCGTAAGCATGTAGGGTAAAATAACAAATTCCTACATAATCTATCTTGCGAGCACAACATGCTAAAAAGAGCTAGAGTAGGAGGGTACATTTCAACGTGATCAAAAAACTATAAGTTTTAGTGGTGTTATAGTTAGCTGGACATTTTACTCCTACAAAACCAATGAAATTGCTCCTATATAGTTAGTTGTACTAACTATATTTCGCGCACCCGCAATCCACTGCTGATGATGTCACATATTAGATCATTCATGACATGGTCAGTGACATCACTGATGACATCTCAAATGACATCACTGATGACATCACTGATGACATCATCCAGTGAATGTGGTTTGCTTCGTTATTTAAATATGCATTATATATATAGCAATTTACAATGAAGAATGAGTGGATATATATAAATAAATATTTGGATGGAGGATTTAGTAGCAGTGTAATTGACTGTTTACTTGACCAATTTATAATGTCTCACTAAATATAGTGGATAGTGACTAAACTGTGTGAATATCTGTATCACTTGTTAGTTGTTGTGTAAACTGATTCTACAGTTGGTTACTAGCTATGTGAAAGTCTATATTAGTTATTGATTAGTTAACTGAGTATTTGTATGGGAGTGTGAAAGTGTGTGTGGTTCGGTGGGGGGTGTGTGACTGTCCAAAGATGTGTGAATAGTTGATTCAGTAGATATATGAAGTTAAAACTACATGTTCTAACAGTTTGGGTGAGGGAATCTCTTTATGGGTGTGGTGATGAGCAAATATATTTCTCAAAGGTACAGGTCCAACAAACTAGAAAAATAAAAGGCAGTGTATGTGTCAGTTGTTGTATATAAAAAGGTATACATAAGACACAATGATTGTGTGAGTGACTGTATGGATAACTGTATACTTGTAATAATGATTTTATAATTCACTAAGTATGACTTACTATCTAAATGAATTGAAGAAGTGGTGTTTGTATAAGTGTTTTGCTAAGTAAATATGTAAGTATGATCCATTTTTTGCATAAGTGAGTAGGATGACTTCATATGTGAATAGGATGCGTGCTGTTGTTTAATGTCGATATAGATGTATAAGTATTTTTGATAGTGTTCTATTGTTCATTGACAGCATGTATGAGTGAATCCATAGGTAAGTGATTAGATGTGTGTATACATCTATGAATTACTGAGTGGATTTTTAGTTACTTGTATTGCTGTGACAATGAATTTAAATATGATACTCTGTATTTTACAAACAGTGATGAAAAATTGTAATAGTGTATGAAAAGGTGTATGTGATTGTCACGTGGATGATGTCATCAGTGATGTCATCAGTGATGTCATTTGAGATGTCATCAGTGATGTCACTGACCATGTCATGAATGAACTAATATGTGACATCATCAGCAGTGGATTGCGGGTGCGCGAAATATAGTTAGTACAACTAACTATATAGGAGCAATTTCATTGGTTTTGTATGAGTAAAATGTCCAGCTAACTATAACACCACTAAAACTTATAGTTTTTTGAGTGAATTTCAAAGGTTTTTTTAAATGCTAATTCCTAACTATATAAGGCCTGAAACCTATGGTTTTTTCAGTGAATTTCAAAGGTTTTTTAAATGCTGATTCCTAACTATATAAGGCCTGAAACCTATGGTTTTTTCAGTGAATTTCAAAGGTTTTTTAAATGCTAATTCCTAACTATATAAGGCCTGAAACCTATGGTTTTTTCAGTGAATTTCAAAGGTTTTTTAAATGCTAATTCCTAACTATATAAGGCCTGAAAGCTATGATTTTTTCAGTGTTTTAAAAAAAAAAATTGATTGGTTAACTGGCTTATTAAGTGTATCTTAGTGAATACATATATTAGCGAGTAATGTTTAAATATTTAAATATATGCATGAGTGATGTAATATGTGACGTCATCAGCAGTGCATTGCAGACGTGCAAGTTATAGTGAGTCCAACTAACTATAACGTGGGAATTTCAATGGTTTTATGCGAGTAAAATTTCCAGCTAACTATAACTGGTGTGAAACCTATGGTTTTTTCAGTGAATTTCAAAAGTTTTTTAAATGCTAATTCCTAACTATAACTGGTGTGTAACCTATGGTTTTTTCAGTGAATATATATATATATAAAATTTCTATGGCAAAATGAAACCCCTCATTTTGTTCCTTTTCAAATTAAATGTATTAAGTGTTACCACTTTATTCCAATCAAGATGACTTCAGGTGTGCCATACTTTTGTCATAAGTAAGACTGTTAGCGTTCTAGTTGTTCTTTAGAACACTCTGGGACATTCTGTCATTGGGCTATAGTTGGGCTACATATGGTTGATATTTGGGCTACATTTGGGCTCTTTTGTCTCTGTGGGCCATCTTGGGAGACTGCATATCAGAATTTTTTTAATGAAATATAAGAGGATTTGAGAAGTCACTCAAAATGTGCCCTAATTTTTCTTTCTTCAGCACTAATCATAATTTCTATGGCAAAATGAACCCCCTCATTTTGTTCCTTTGCAAATTAAATGTTTTAAGTGTTAACACTTTATTCCAATCAAGATGACTTCAGGTGTGCCATACTTTTGTCATAAGTAAGACTGTTAGCGCTCTAGTTGTTCTTTAGAACACTCTGGGACATTCTGTCATTGGGCTATAGTTGGGCTACATCTGGCTGATATTTGGGCTACATGTGGTTTTTTTTTGTCTCTGGTGGCCATCTTTGGGCTACATTGGGCTACATTGGGCTACATTGGGCTACATTTGGGCTCTAACATATATATAGCCCAATGTAGCCCAATATATAATTTTTCAAAGTTAATTTTCGTAAAAACCACTGGAGCACATATCTTGAGACATAGCAAAGGCACATCGGGCTACCAGTCCCTACAATTTTGCCAAGTTTGGTGGAAAACCATTCAGCCGTTCGGGCTAAAAGTGAGTCCAACCGCCCTATGGAAATTAACATGGGGAAAACACGTTTTGGGACCCCCCTTTTATCTCGGCCCCCGCTTGACGAATCCCCCCCAAACTTTCAGGGAAGGAGCGGAGCGCCGCGAGGCAAAGTTAAGGAACATTTCAGGAAGATTCCTCAACCGGCGCCAAAGTTATTCCCAATAGAATGTTGCGATTTCCCTATGGAAAACAATCCTAACTATATATACCTACTGGCTATCGCCAGTAGGTAATAACATTTCTATGGCAAAATGAAACCCCTCATTTTGTTCCTTTTCAAATTAAATGTATTAAGTGTTACCACTTTATTCCAATCAAGATGACTTCAGGTGTGCCATACTTTTGTCATAATTAAGACTGTTAGCGTTCTAGTTGTTCTTTAGAACACTCTGGGAAATTCTGTCATTGGGCTATAGTTGGGCTACATCTGGCTGATATTTGGGCTACATTTGGGCTCTTTTGTCTCTGGTGGCCATCTTGGGAGACTGCATATCAGAATTTTTTTAATGAAATATAACAGGATTTGAGAAGTCACTCAAAATGTGCCCTAATTTTTCTTTCTTCAGCACTAATCATAATTTCTATGGCAAAATGAACCCCCTCATTTTGTTCCTTTGCAAATTAAATGTTTTAAGTGTTAACACTTTATTCCAATCAAGATGACTTCAGGTGTGCCATACTTTTGTCATAAGTAAGACTGTTAGCGCTCTAGTTGTTCTTTAGAACACTCTGGGACATTCTGTCATTGGGCTATAGTTGGGCTACATCTGGCTGATATTTGGGCTACATTTGGGCTCTTTTGTCTCTGGTGGCCATCTTGGGAGAATGCATATCAGACTTTTTTTAATGAAATATAAGAGGATTTGAGAAGTCACTCAAAATGTGCCCTAATTTTTCTTTCTTCAGCACTAATCATAATTTCTATGGCAAATTGAACCCCCTCATTTTGTTCCTTTGCAAATTAAATGTTTTAAGTGTTAACACTTTATTCCAATCAAGATGACTTCAGGTGTGCCATACTTTTGTCATAAGTAAGACTGTTAGCGCTCTAGTTGTTCTTTAGAACACTCTGGGACATTCTGTCATTGGGCTATAGTTGGGCTACATCTGGCTGATATTTGGGCTACATTTGTTATTTTTTTGTCTCTGGTGGCCATCTTTGGGCTACATTGGGCTACATTGGGCTACATTTGGGCTCTAACATATATATAGCCCAATGTAGCCCAATATATATTTTTTCAAAGTTAATTTTTGTTAAAACCACTGGAGCACATATCTTGAGACATAGCAAAGGCACATCGGGGTACCAGTCCCTACAATTTTGCCAAGTTTGGTGGAAATCCATTCAGCCGTTCGGGCTAAAAGTGAGTCCAACCGCCCATTGGAAATTAACATGGGGAAAACATGTTTTGGGACCCCCCTTTTATCTCGGACCCCGCTTGACGAATCCCCCCCCAAACTTTCAGGGAAGGAGCGGAGTGCCGCGAGGCAAAGTTAAGGAAAATTTCAGGAACATTCCTCAACCGGCGCCAAAGTTATTCCCAATAGAATGTTGCAATTTCCCTATGGAAAACAATCCTAACTATATATACCTACTGGCTATCGCCAGTAGGTAATATATATATATATATATATATATATATATATATATATATATATCTTACAAAGATGCTCTGCAATAAGACTCGCACTCCACTGGCTGCCAGATACAATCCTTTATTTTCCCAAAGACCAGAAAGTCACTCCGATTGTTTCTTCCGTTCGCCTAATGCATTTCGGAGCATTCATGCTCCTTCGTCAGAGGCAATTGTCCTCACATCCAGTGTTTGGTCCCACACTACCCAGCGTTTCCGCACCTATTACGTAGGCTTCAGGTGTGCCTTTTTATCGTGATGCACGTTGGGAGTTGTCGTTTTCCAACCAATTATAGCCTCTGGTGGCTGTGTGTTGACAATGTTAATAAAAACGGACTGCTTTTTGCACCGCCCCTCCATCTTCAAATTCATGGGGTTTGTCTTACCTGTCAGAGTGCAGGAACTGACGGCGCAGCTGCTCCCTGAATAAAAGACAGAATTTCAACCCCGAGGCCCACTGGAGGGCAAAAAGCAGTCCGTTTTTATTAACATTGTCAACACACAGCCACCAGAGGCTATAATTGGTTGGAAAACGACAACTCCCAACGTGCATCACGATAAAAAGGCACACCTGAAGCCTACGTAATAGGTGCGGAAACGCTGGGTAGTGTGGGACCAAACACTGGATGTGAGGACAATTGCCTCTGACGAAGGAGCATGAATGCTCCGAAATGCATTAGGCGAACGGAAGAAACAATCGGAGTGACTTTCTGGTCTTTGGGAAAATAAAGGATTGTATCTGGCAGCCGGTGGAGTGCGAGTCTTATTGCAGAGCATCTTTGTAAGATTTATGACGCGACAGGCTCAGCCGCGGAGACGTCGCACCGCCCCTCCATCTTCAAATTCATGGGGTTTGTCTTACCTGTCAGAGTGCAGGAACTGACGGCGCAGCTGCTCCCTGAATAAAAGACAGAATTTCAACCCCGAGGCCCACTGGAGGGCAAAAAGCAGTCCGTTTTTATTAACATTGTCAACACACAGCCACCAGAGGCTATAATTGGTTGGAAAACGACAACTCCCAACGTGCATCACGATAAAAAGGCACACCTGAAGCCTACGTAATAGGTGCGGAAACGCTGGGTAGTGTGGGACCAAACACTGGATGTGAGGACAATTGCCTCTGACGAAGGAGCATGAATGCTCCGAAATGCATTAGGCGAACGGAAGAAACAATCGGAGTGACTTTCTGGTCTTTGGGAAAATAAAGGATTGTATCTGGCAGCCGGTGGAGTGCGAGTCTTATTGCAGAGCATCTTTGTAATATATATATATATATATATATATATATGTATATATATATATATATTAAAAAAAAAAAATATATATATATATATATATATATATATATATATGTATGTGAGTCACATCAAGCTAAGCGGCACCCACCTGGGTTTTCACTTTCAGAGGTACTACAAGATCCATAATGCCGTTGTGCATACGCCCATTTGGGCGGGACTTTTTATCAGACATATGGTCCTCGGAACTTGCCGCTTTGCTTACTAACTCTCAGCCCGTGAACAAGAGCACAGGGAGTGCTCAAAACGCGTACGGCTTTTACTTGTGAGGGGGACTTCGTTTTCCTACTGCACTGCTGTTCCTCGATTAAAGGCAGATCAAAGCTTCTTGTGGTGTGGCATCTCTATGGTGAGCAACCTTTTGTGTGGATATTATTGCGGCCTTGCTCAGGTCGCGGAGATGCCCCGGCCGTCCAACTGAACGGAACTGGCGTTTGGACAACCTTCCAAATGCAGCAGAACAGAAGTGCCGGTTTCTGGAACTATCACGTAGCAGCACGGCGGGACACGTTGCCCTCATTCAACCCACTGGGGTAACATTTTGAGTCACATCAAGCTAAGCGGCACCCACCTGGGTTTTCACTTTCAGAGGTACTACAAGATTCATAATGCCGTTGTGCATATGCCCATTTGGGCGGGACTTTTTATCAGACATATGGTCCTCGGAACTTGCCGCTTTGCTTACTAACTCTCAGCCCGTGAACAAGAGCACAGGGAGTGCTCAAAACGCGTAGGGCTTTTACTTGTGAGGGGGACTTCGTTTTCCTACTGCACTGCTGTTCCTCGATTAAAGGCAGATCAAAGCCTCTTGTGGTGTGGCATCTCCATGGTGGGCAACCTTTTGTGTGGATATATATGTATGTATGTATGTATGTATGTATATATATATATATATATATGGATATAAACAAACAAAGAACACGCGGCACTCTTCTTGGCAGTTACGATATTTAATTACAGGTTCACAGCAAAACTCCTACGCGTTTTGAACTAACGTTCTTGGTCACGGCAGTGTTTTACCATAGTCCTTTCTTTCTTTTGCTTTTTATACTTTACATTCACATATACTTTTTGTGATGCATTATGGGACTCGTAGTATTTACATTTTTTTTACATTTTTTTCATATTTATGTTTTCACGATATGCAATTGATTTGGCATGATGTGCTGTGTGGGGATACATAAGAAACAGTTGTTCACCATATATTCAGACTTAAGTAGGCATACAGTAAATGTGTTTTTGATTTCCACGGATTAACCCTGGAATTCTCCATATACCCAGATTCTGCTTTCATGGGTTTGTGAATCCCCTGTTTACAAATGAATTCATTTCTAGGGCTGAGTGCCCTTTACCCCACAATTTTTAACACATCTTTGTTAAGATCATTCTCAGTCCTTTTCTCTAACATCAGATATACAGTGAATTTTTGCAGTGATCAAACAGTCTAATTGTACAGTCTCATCCATTCTTGCTATGATTTTACAAATGAACATGCATCTCCTCATCTGCATTGAGACCCAGTGGTTGTTTTGTTTTGAATTTGATTATTAGCTTTGACTCCAATCTTCTTAGTTTCAGAAGTCTATCACCACCTCGTTCTTGGTTGGGAATTGTTGCTAGCCCCAAATATCTAACATCTTGCCAAGTTTTTCCTGTGTGGGTTTTGATATGTTTTGCCATGGCATACGTGTTATCAACGTTCTGTATAGCCCGGATATGTTCCAATATTCTTTTTTTCAACGGGCACTTCGTACTGCCAATATATTTCTTTCCACAGTCGCATATTAGCATGTATACTGCAAATGTAGATTTGCATGTAATTTTGGTTTTGATCTCAAAGTTCTTTCCTGATGGGTCTTTTAGGTTTGTGGTATTTTGGCCTATCTTACAGGCTTTGCACGTTTGACATTTTGTAAAACCTCGGCTTCTCTTTTGCAACCAGTCTTCCTGTTTTTTTATAGAGAAGTGGCTTTGTATATATGGATATAGATATATTACCTACTGGCGATAGCCAGTAGGTATATATAGTTAGGACCTAGCTACCATAGGAAATTCGCAACATTCTATTGGGAATAACTTTGGCGCCGGTTGAGGAATTGGCGTGTAATTTTCCAAAATTTTGGCCAGCTCCGCTGCGCTCCTTCCCTGAAAGTTTCGGGGGGATTCGTGAAGTGGGGGCTGAGAAAAAAGGGGGTCCCAAAACGTGTTTTCCCCATGTTAATTTCCATAGGACGTTCTGACAAGGCTACAGCCCGAACCGCTGAACGGAATTACACCAAACTTGGCAAAATTGTAGGGACTGGTACGCAGAAGTGCCTTTGCTATATTTGGTGAAAATTGCTCCAGTGGTTTTTATGAAAATTAACTTCAAAAACACATATATATCTATATGAGCTCACCGTACACTTACCCATAAGCTTACCCGTACGCGTACCGTACGCGTACGTACGCGTACGGTACGTGTACGTGCACGTACCCCTACGTGCATGAGCTGCATGCTGATTGGCTGCCACTGTCTGTCAACACTCCAAAACAGAAATTGTGGGCAGCCATCTTGTGCCTCGGTAGAGTGAGGTACAGGAAAGCAGAAAAACAAATGTGTAGAACTCAAAAAGGGGGCAGGGTAGAAGCACCCTGACCCCCAAGGCCTGCTCAGGGGGCCCCACAAGGGCCCCACAAGGACCCCCAAAGCAATGGTGATGTCATTTGAGATGTCATCAGTGATGTCAGTGACCATGTCATGAATGATGTAATATATGACATCATCAGCAGTGGATTGCGGGTGCGCGAAATATAGTTAGTCCAACTAACTATATAGGAACAATTTCAATGGTTTTGTATGAGTGAAATGTCCAGCTAACTATAACACTCCTAAAACTTATAGTTTATTGAGTGAGTTTCAAAGGTTTTTTAAATGCTAATTCCTAACTATATAAGGCCTGAAACCTATGGTTTTTTCATTGAATTTCAAAGGTTTTTTATATGCTAATTACTAACTATATAAGGCCTGAAACCTATGTTTTTTTCAGTGAATTTGCAAGGTTTTTTAATGCTAATTCCTAACTATATAAGGCCTGAAACCTATGTTTTTTTTCATTGAATATATATATAGATATATACATATATAGATATATATATCCAAACAAACATCTGCATTTGCTGAGAGCCCCAATCCCTGCAGGGTGGCTTTGTCAAGACAGGTAAGGAGTGTCCTGTTATTCAAATCACCACATGACAAATATTATATATCTAAGCCCCAATCTGAGGAATACCAGTATTTATTTCTATCAAGCTGGTAGCATTTCTTTCCATGACTTGTTTCGGATGTATAATCAACTTTGTTCACAGGTGAGCTGCGTTTTAGTGCACAGTGATGATGGTCTTCAATCCCATTAGTCACATGACCTTCTTATGAAAAATACAACTCCCACCTTGCACCTGTAACGTAAATACATTCTGTGTAATCACATTAATTTTTGTTTTGCTTAATAGTATTTTAAAACATCACATTATCGTGTAGTCCAAGTGCACATAATATTCAATAATAAAAAGTCAGGCACTAAAAGGAGGCTTTATTTTGTAGTTGCTTTCTCGCTCAATCTCCATGCTGTCGGACTCACATCTGTATAATAACGGCCAAACACCAATTCCTCAGAAATGGCAAGAGAAGACGCTTCTCCTCTTGCTCCCTTTCTCACCTCAGTGCTCCTTTGACCAGACTCCATCATAGTGTTGCAAAAAGAGGCAAGCGGGACATGCTCCCCGAATAAATCCAAACAAACATCTCCATTTGCTGGGTGCCCCCATCCCTGCAGGGCGTCTTCTTCAAGACAGGTAAGGATGGACCTGTCATTCAAATCCCCACATGATAAAGATTATATATCAAAGCCCTAATCTGAGGAATAGCAGAATTTATTTCTATCAAGCTGGCAGCATTTCATTCTCTGACGCGTTTCGGCTTTATAATCAGCCTTGTTCACAGGTGAGCTGAGTTTAAGTGCTCAGTGATGTAGGCCTTAAATCCCATTAGGCACATGACCTTCTTTTGAAAAATACAACTCCCACATCGCACTTGTAACGTAAATACATTCTGTGTAATCACAATGTTAATTTTTGTTTTGCTTAATAGCATATTAAAACAATGCCGTTATCGTGCAGTCCAAGTGCACATCATTTTTAATAATAAAAAGTCAGGCATTAAAAGGAGGCTTCATTTTGTATTTGCTTTCTCGCTCAATGTCCATGCTGTCGGATCACATCTGTAAATAATGGACAAACAACCGTTCCACAGAAAAACGATACAAATTCTGATGGAGGGCAATATCAATTTACTTTACGTCACTGAGCTAGTAAATCCTTTCATAATTAAGAAAATCAGTTCTTTACTACAAATATGTTGTAATGGACCCTGGAAACACTGTTGATAATATTAATTAAGGATAGCAATTGTGAAAGTGTTTGAAGTGCCAGTCACACAAGGCAGATGATATGAATTTGCCCATAGCCTGTACTTCATTGACAATGTCATGGTGGTCCATATGTGAAATACTGGCAAAAGTTATGCTCAGGGGAACCGCGGTTAACTACTCCACAATCACATACGGTAATCCAAGTACCTGACATTTGGAAGGCTAAGATAATGGTTCTCAGAAGATTTTCTATATTTTCGGTACGGCCATGATACAGAAAAACAAAAACTAGGTTAATGTTGAGATGCAAGCTGTTGGGGTTTTCTGGGAGGAAGTATTTAAGTAATGTATTTGGAAACAGATGATCGTGCAAATTCAAATAGTATGCCTGGGTGCTGTTAAGGATTTCATGTAAAATAGAATCATAAGGTTTGCCTGAGACTGAGCCAGGGAGGCTTTTGATGATTTGCCAACCAGGCTAGATCTCAGTGGGCTGTCCAGCTATGGAACATATTTGAAACTTGAGAAATCTTGTTAACACCTTTTCTGATCAAATTTGTGACCCAAATAGGAGGACTACAGTAACCATATGTTCTAGATTCAGCCACAGTAATTCACTGTAGCCCTTTGTTTATCTATATAAGTTCCTGAATACTTGCTAGGATAAATGGAGTAGAACAGCTTCTGGCAAGAGTCACTTGCGCATATGACCAGTTACATCTTAGAAAATGTTTCTTTAGGTGTCCATCGCCTACATACTCTGTTACCACAGTGTTGAACCTGGCCTGTCATGCAGGGTCATCCCCACAATATTTACCTTCACCCCTATTTTCTAAATTTTGTTTTTGTTGGACTTAGGACTCTGTGCACTTTACCACTGCTATCCAGTGGTAAAGTGCTTCTGCTCTCTTCCCTATTTGGCACATTTTTCACATGTACCCAGGGCCTGTAAATGAAATTCTACTAGTGAGTCAGCAGCACTTATTGTGCCACACACGTAATTAGCCATTCTAAACATAGCCCAGGCCTGCCACTGAAGCCTGTGTGGAGTTATAAGCTGTCAATTCCACCTGGCAAAATAAAACATTTGCCAGGGCCTAAACCACCCTTTTAAATACATATATGTCACCTGTAAGGTAGGCCCTGCATAGCCCTTATGGCACGATGAGGTGTATGCAAAAAGTTGGACATGTACTTTTAAGTTTTACATGTTTTGGTAAAGTAGCCTTTACTACTGTGAGGCCTACCTCTACCATGGGATAACATTGGGTTATCCCATTGCATTTAATAAGTGATAACTTTAATTTGGAAACAGGTAGAAATGTCATGTTTGGACTCTAAAGAATTATTATTTAAAATCCTCTTTAATGGTAAATAAATTGAGATTTTAAGTCACAATGCTGAAATGCCACGTTTAGAAAGTTGACATTTTCTTGCCCTAACCAGTTGGTGCCTGCAGCATGTGTCCTGAAAAGGGCAACTGTCACTCTAAATACAGTCATGTGACTCCAACAACTTGAACCCTGCACCTGAAGTGAATCCTACCTCCAAGTGGTCCCTACCCAGTCCTGGACCGTTGAAAGTGGTAATAAAGGTATCCAAATAGCCAAATATCAAAACATGCTCTGAGAACCAGTAGGAGATTGGGACCTACCTGCTTGCCGAACTTCCCAAGGTGCATTGCCGGTCAGCCTAACTTTGTGGTAGGGCCCGCTATGTTCTTTCCCACAGCAGCAAATCCTGGGCAGTAGCTGGCTGCAAAAGGGGTATCCGACCCCATGGAGCCCTTATCAGCTACAACCTGCACCTCCGACCAGCTGGAGATATCGACATCCAAAAAAGTAGACATCTTCAACGTGACTTGCTCTAGTGGCTCCCTGATTATGACACCTCCACTATGGACACCGCCGACTGCCTTTCTCCGTGGAACTTTACATTCTCAGACATTTTTTTTCGAAATTATTCTAAGTCCGAAGGTAAGCCGAGACCGGGCCCAAGCCACTTCACATTTGCAAGCTGCGATCCATCGGGGTCAGCCATAACTTTTCACTTTGCCTCGGTCTTGTATGTTTGTTCTCTGAAAACTTTAAAAATGAATAACTCTGGTTCCATTGATTAGATTTTGTCATTTTGGTTTTAAATAATTTATTACATGTTACTCTATTTTTCCAAATTGGTGTGAGATGTTACTTTTGTTGTGTTTTCACTTTTTTATAGTTTGTGTGCTGCATACATACTTTACACATTGCCTCTCAGTTAAGCTTAACTGTTTCTGTGCCAAACTACCAAAGGGTTAAGCACATGTTACTTTATTGACATTTTGTGATTCATCCAGACAGGGATTGAAGTTGTTTCTTGAGAATGATTCACAGCCCTCTCAACCAAAAGACCCAATTTCTAACACACAGCAAATAATATATGTTCTTTTATGCCCACTTCTCCCAGCTTACACCATATTTAAACTTAACGTGTTTCTGCTATCCTTGACTTCAGAATTCTTCAACAGATAACCACAAGAAAACAATTTGCCATAATGTTCTCAGAGCTTGCTGCATATTCTCTACTTGAACATATAACTAAATATTCCAGCTTGCATTGGAAGATAACATTTTGTAGTTTTCCTTTTCTATAAACTCCGTCTTTTCTATGATTGTTCACCTTTTGCTGGACTCTTTATTTTTGCTGGCTTTAGAACTCTGTGCTCGTTCCCCTGGCTAACCGCTAGTAAAGTTCCTGCACTTCCTTTTTAAACATGGCTGAATTAGCAAATAACCTAATTGGTATATTTACTTGCATATAAGTCACTAGTATATGGTACTAAATGTACCCAGGGCCTGGAAACTGAATACCATTAGTGAACTTCATCACCTATTGTGTCATCCACTATAGTGGTAGTGCAAACATAGGGACATATTATCAAGCAGGGCGTTAAAAATGATTGCCGTTTTAGCAGCAAAAAACAGCCGCTAAAGCAGCAATAATGATCTTGATAATATGGCCTTGTGAATTCCAATAGAAACCCTTGTTCTGGTGTGAACATGGGCTTCTATTGGAATTCACCAGGGCATATTATCAAGCCCATTATCGCCGCTTTAGTGGCAGTTTTCTGCCGCTAAAACAGCGATAAATTCAACGCCCTGCTTGATAATATGCGCCAGGGTGTTAGAAATTGGGGAGGCATATTTACAAAGATTTAGCATATGGCAGTGTCGCAAGTAATTTTTCTGCGCTGCCCTACGCTAATTCGAAAGAACAGGAATGCACCGTGTTTACAAGAAACGGTGCATTCCTGACCTTTCAGCCGGCGCACCTTCCTGCACAAAAACAATAATTGAAGGCATTTTCCTCCTTCCATGTGTGCTACAGAATGAAGCACACGTGAAAGAGAAAAAAACAAGGAGATCTCCGTGCTACTCCTGCTCTAGGGAGGCACAAGGTTTTGGTGCTGCCCCAGGTTTACGAGATATTGTTAAATCTGGGGCAGTGCCAAAGTCCATGGATGTTGCATTGGAACACCCACAGCAACACCATGGAACGCCTCTTTGATGCAGAGTAAGACAAGGCAGAGAGACTTGTGCTGCTTAGCCTTACTCCATATCTACAAGGCCATGAAAAGTCATGCAAGGTGGCTTTACGTGGCCTAATAGACATGGCTAAGCCCTGTGCACCACCGGAAAGTCACAAAAAGTGACGTCCTGGCAGTGTACAGGGCTTGTAAATAAGCCCCTGGGTCTCTAGTTGGCTAATGTATGCACCCTGTTGAAGTAGGGACCACAATCCTAGTCAGGGTAAACTAGATACACACTAAAAGACAAACTGTGCTCACCCTCTGTTAGCTTAGCACAAAGCAGTCAGACCTATCCAAACAGGCAATGTGTAAAGTATTTGTGCAAGACACACACACTGTAGCACAATGAGAACACCAAAAAAATACTCCAGACAGGTTTAAAGAAATAGAACATATTTATCTGAATAAAACAAGATCAAAATGACAATATTCCAAAAGGTAGAACTGGAGTTATGAATTTTTAAGGCATAAACTAAAAACAGTGCTCAGAAGTCAGCGCTATGGGGCGGTCACTTGAGGTCGCATTAGACCGGAGTAAATCCAAAATTCATGCCAACAGCGATTTAGGGCAGGCTGACTACAGGACTCAGACAGGTCCCGCTGACAAAGAACCTTGGATAGAACAAGCATCAACGTCGAAGACTCGCTTCAGGGAGTCATCGCGTCGATCTCGTGGATGGAGGCGAACTGTCAACGCAGTCAATGAAAGCTTCGGCATCGAACCCCTTTATGATGCAGTCGATCTGTGCTGTCCATTTGTGTCGAGCTGCGCAGGCTGTTGAGACAATGTCGTTGATCGTCTTCTGCGTCAGCATTGAAGGGTAATGCGTAGGTTCTGATCGGCGCAAAGTCGTCACTACTTTTGATTTTGATGCAAAAACAGCTGCAGAACCCGCTTCTGAGCCCCAGGTCTGGAGGGAGCTACTCAGTCAAGGTTAAGACTCACAGATGTCAGAGTCCAGCAGCACCAGCAGAATTGCAAGAAGTATTTTAGGAACCTGAGACTTTAGAAACAGGAGGCAAGCCAGAAAGCCCTTGGAGTCACTCTGGGTTCAAATGAGATGGGTCCAGTCCTGTCCTCAGCAGGGCAAAGATCGGTGGGCAGCAGGGCAGCTCAGCACAGCAGTGAAGCAGTTATTTAGAACAGTCGGTCAAGCAGAGTGGCAATCCTTGTAGCACAACAGTCCTTACTCTTGGCAGAGTTCTTTACAGGACCAACAGTGTACCATCTTGGTAGGATCAGAGCCCTAGTGCGTATACCCAGATGTGCCTTTGAATCGCAGGTGACTTCAAAGCAGCTCCTTGAAGTGCACAGATCTCCTTTCATTCCAGTCTTGTCAGCCAGGCTATTTGTGGGGGTAATCAGCCCTTAGTGTGAGACACAGGACATTTCTGATTCAGATGTAAGTGTCAGCTCCCACTTCCCCTTCTGCATAGGAAGGCTATCACAATGCAGATTAATGCAGATGAGTCCTCTGTCACATCCTTCCTGTGTTTGTGGCTGTCCAGAGGGAATGCACAATGTGTAGCTGCCACCTAGCCCAGACGTGAATTGGAGGCAGGATTCAAAGCACATCGAGCAATACGAGCAGAGAAATGTCCACTTTCTAAAAGTGACATTTCTTAAATAGTAATGTTAAATCCACCCTTATCATTAAAGAGGATATATCATTATCATTCCGAAGATATGAAACATGATGCAGCTACTCTTTGCTAATCAGGAATTACAGCTTAAATATGTTTTAAGGAATTCCCAATGCTAGCCTAGGAAAGGAGTAGGCCTCACAGTAGTGAAAAACAAATTTAGCTATCAGGACATTTTAAACCTGAAGGTGCATGTCTTCCTGTAAGAAGGACAGCGTCGGTGGCGTGGTGGATTGGAGGGGACAGGGAACGACCCAGACCCTCTCGCACAACCAGAAGCGAGCAGCGGTCTAGTGTCTATCGGAGAATGTGGGGAGGAGCTTCTGACAACAGCAGAAGGGGAGAAGAATAAAGGCGACAGCGGAAAGGGGCAGAGGTCGAAGAAGGAGGAAAACAGCGTCAGCGGACGGAGGGGGATGGCGAAACCGGAGAAGAACAGCGAGAAGGAGGAGGACAGAGACGGGGAAGAGCAGAGGAGATGGATCCAGGGGAGCGTGTTTTGTCCAAACCCGGTTGGCTGCAGGAAGGAGAAGACGCCCCGGGCCCCTACGCCACGGTCCCAGAGATGGACCGTGGCTCATGGCGAGTCCCTCTCAAGGGAACGTTTTGGTGGGGGTGGTGGGGAGGCATGGGGGAGATAGAGCCTATTATATCACTCTCGTTCCAATTTTCCCCACTATAGTAACGCTGGTGACTGTAGCACTTTCAGGACAAACCCCATACGTCCATTACTGGCACCTGGTCTGTTTTCTTCTTTTCCTTCCCGCCCCACTGACAGAGAGCAAGAGGAATCTGAAGACCCAAACCTAGCCCTGATGACCCAGATCAGAAACCAAGGGGAGGAGTTATCCCCTGTGCCACTTGTGTTGTTTGTTTTGTTTCGCTCCCAGGATTTTAGCTGTTTACTGGATTACTGCCCATAAACAAAAAAGGAAAGATGAAACACAAATAAAAAAAGATGTGACACGTACTAAGATGTCTTGTGGTCTCTTGCACTCTCGCCGCATCCCTCATCCCCACAAAGTGGTGTCAGAAGTGGGATTTCATCCCAAAGTGTCGAACCATGACACAGCTCGTGCCCATTGAGAGTATAATCGGTCAGCTAGCGGAGGGGCAAAGACACCTGCAGCTGGAGTTTGAGCAACAGGTCCAAACTGCCAAAAAGGACAACTCTGCAGGATGTATTGAGGGAACAAGCTGTCCTACTTTCAACAAACCAGCAGGTACAGGACGCGATCCTAAGACTCATAGACGCCATAGTGAGCACCAAAGTACTCCCAAACGTCCCGGGGTCCGTTTTGCAAAAGTTTCAAGAGGTAGAAGACCCCGACTACTTCTTCATAAACTTCGAAAGGGTAGCAACCACTGCTGCCTGGTCCCAAGAAAGATGGAGTGAATACATCGCCCCTCTCCTATTAGGAGAGCTCCAAGCAGCATACCAGGCTGCCAACCCTGATGGTACCACTGCCTATGAGGAGGTTATGAAAGCTATACTAGAGCGTTTGGGGTGTGATCAGGAGTTCTATAGAACCAAGTTCCGGCAGGAGAAGTGGACGACCGGAGACAACCCACATGCTCTTTACTTCAGAATCAAGGATCTGGGAAAGCACTGGCTGACAGCCCACACCTCCATTATGGAAGAAGTTACAGAAAGGGTGTATCTAGAACAGTTGTGCCAGCAAACACCCATTCATGGGTTAAACAACACCCTGACCTGACTTCCACAACAGTGGAGGAGTTTGCCTGCGCCTTTCGCAGGTCCCCGGAGTTCAAAGCTGGTATACCCGTGGCCCCTTACATTGCCCCAAGAAGCCCCCCCCGACCCAAATCAAAACCCCAGAAGGTTCCCCGTGTGTTTCCTAAACCCGTTTATCCCCGTCCTGGGCTAAGCGGATAAAGGCCACAATGTTACCACTGTGCAGAGTGGGGACACATAGCCCGACAGTGTCCCCACCGGGCCCCACCCACCGAACCCATGGAGGTGGGGTATTCCAGGGGGTGGATATTTGTAACCGGGAGAGGCCCCCACCAATACAGGAAGAACATACTGGTAAACGGGAAGAAACAACAAGCGCGATTAGACACCGGGTGTCATGTGACTGTGATAGACCAGGCCCTAGTACCCCGACCACAAATAAGGGACACTGAGCGCGTGCATGTTACATGCGTCCATTGGGATACCAAATCGTATCCGGTAGCGGAAGTCTTATTGGACATAGCTAATGACCCACACCTACGGAAGGTTGGGGCCACCCCTCCTTGCCTGAGGAGGTCATCATTGGCACTGACCACCCCAGGTTTGAACAGTACCTAGATGAGACCAAAGGGAACACCACGGGCTAGTTACATGAGGCTCCTTTCAGCTACAGTGAATTAGAAAGCACCAGGGGAAAAGATAAAAAGAGCAGGAGAGAAAGACGAAGAGAAAAGAAGGACTACAGACAGACCCAAGCAACAAACCATGTTTTTCCTCTTGCCTTGCAAACCAAGGGAGGAATGGCACCGGTTAACTTCTGTATAGTCCAGCAGGAAGACTACTCCTTTGTCCATGCTTGTCAACAGGTCCAGGAACAAGAGCCAAGCCAGGTAGGACACTATTTTCTATTAAAGAAGGGTTTGTTATACAAAGCTGTGAAAGGGGGGACCCACTCCACTACCGAACTGGTCGTTCCCCTTCTCATTTGGGAGCATGTCCTGCAACTAGCCCACAACCAAATGGGGGAGGGCACTTTGGCAAGGAAAACACCCTCAAATACCTGTTGGGTAGGTTTTACTGGCCGGGGGTTTATAGGGACGTGGCAAAACATTGTGCGGCCTGTGTGCAATGCCAATATACAAACCCAGAAGGAATAAAGAAGGCCCCCCTGTTCCCCTTGCCCATCATTGACATCCAGTTTAAGCAGGTCGGTATGGATCTGGTTAGTCCCCTGCCTCCCTCAGCCCGCAGACATAAATACATCCTGGTTATCGTTGATTATGTCAGCAGGTACCCAGAGGCCTTCCCTTTATCAAGCATGACAACTCCCGCCATAGCCCAGGCCATGATATCTTTGTTTTCCAGGGTAGGTTTCCCGTCGAGATACTCACCGATCAAGGGACCCCCTTCATGTCCCGGCTAATGGCACAAGTCAGTGCGATACTGGGCATTAAGCAAATCCGAACCTCGGTCTACCACCCTCAAATAGATGGCCTTGTGGAACATTATAACAAGACCATCAAATGCATGCTACGCAAGGTCATCTTAAAGACAGGAAGGGACCGGGATCATAAGTTACCCCAGTCCTCTTTGCCCTAAGAACACGCGAGCAGAGGTCCACAGGCTACTCCCCGTTTGAGCTTTTGTTTGGCAGGAAGCCTAGGACTCTGCTGGAAATGGCAGCAGAGCAATGGGAGGAGGAGGATGAGGAGGGGCAACCCCTGACGCGATATGCAGCTGATCTGAAATCAGTAGTGACCAAGATATGGGAACTAGTACATGACAACCCGAAAAAAAAGCACAAAATACACAAAAGACGTACCATGACCGAAACAGCCAGTTGAGGGAATTTAAACCCGGGGAAAAGGTGCTCCTTCTGCTCCCATATACGGAGAACAAGTTATTGATGAAATGGCAGGGCCCCTACGTTATTGACAAAAATGTAACCCCAGTCACTTATAGCGTTCTCCTACCATTGCAGGCTGGTGGAAAACAAATCTACCATGTGAATCTCCTGAAAAAATGGGACGAGCTCGTAGTCCCTACTGGTACAAGAACGCCGGTGCTTCTTGTGAGTACTGAAAAACCCATTGACATTTCCACAGCAAAAACACAGGAAACCCAGACCGAATCGGTTCTGACCTGGGACATCTTAACCCCAGCACAAAAAGCACAGCTGTCTGCTCTGTTAGACAGTTTTCCTGGTCTTTTTTCTTCCACATCCGGGTTGATCACCATGGTACAACATGACATCATAACCCTGGATCAGATTATCATAAACTAAAAGATGTAACGCATTCCTGTGGCGAGAAGAGAGGCAGTAGAAAAAGAGGTGGCGCTATGTTACAGGCCCATATTATAGAACCTTCCCAAAGCAATTGGTGATCCCCGATCGTGATTGTGCCAAAACCAGATGGCAGTCTGTGCTTCTGTATCGACTTCCGTCAAGTAAACGGAATCAGCAAGTTACATTCCTACCCTATGCCCAGGTTTGATGAACTGATCAAACGGCTAGGAAATGCCAAATACATATCAACCCTTGATCTTACCAAGGGGTATTGGCAAATAACCCTAACCCCACAGGCACGAGAAAAGACGGCCTTTTCAACCCCCTCGGGACTTTACCAGTTCAGAGTCCTCCCCTTCGGTCTCCATAGGGTGCCAGCAACGTACCAACGGTTGATGGACCACTTGCTGGGACCCCACACAGAATGCACCGTGGCTTACTTGGATGACATTGTCGTCTTCAGCTTAACCTGGGGGGAACATCTTCAACACTTGGCTGCAGTGTTTTCAGCTATCAAAACAGCCGGCCTCACGATAAACCCCAAAAAATCATTGTTGGTCACTGATTCCATTCAATACTTGGGGTACACAATACAGGCAGGCTTGATCAAACCTTAAATGAGCAAAATAGAAGCCACCAAAGCACTCCCTGTTCCCACTACCAAACGTGACCTACGCTCTTTTCTTGGGTTCATAGGGTATTATCAGAGATTCCTCCCAAATGTTTCCTCCCTAGACAGTCCCCTAACCGACCTCCTGACAAAGACATACCACTCCCATACAACCACCTGGGACACCAATCATAAACACAGTTTCCAGGCCCTGAAAGATGTCATCTGCACAACCCCCGTATTACACTGTCCTGACTTCCACAAACCGTTCATACTCTAGATGGATGCTTCCGGTCTTGGGCTGGGTGCCATGCTATATCAGCCTGACTCTAATGGTGATCTTAGGCCTCTTCTCTACATCAGCAGGAAGCTATTTTCCCAGGAGGCGAATTATTCCACCATAGAAAAAGAGTGCCTAGTGATTAAATGTGCCATTGAGGTGCTGCAGTATTACCTATTGGGACGACCTTTTATTGTACTCACGGATCATGCCCCTCTTACATGCCTTGTACATAACAAAGACACCAACCCCGCATCCTTAGATGGTTTTTAGCATTGCAACCTTTCTCGTTTCAGACGATGCACATACCTGGAGTCCGTCAAGTGATTGCGGATTACCTATCCAGACACCCGTCCACTGAATGGCCCCAACGTCCATTCCTGGGAAGGGAGATCTGTAAGGAGGGCACCGTCGGCAGCGTGGCGGACCGGAAGGGGACAGAGAACGACTCGGACCCTCTCGCACAACCAGAAGCGACAGCGGTCTAGTGTCTATCGGCCCATGTGGGAGGAGCTTCTGACAACAGCAGAAGGGGAGGAGAATAAAGGCAACAGCAGAAAGGGGCAGAGGTCGAAGCCGGAGAAAAACAGTGACAGCGGAAGGTGGCGGACGGCGAAACCAAAGAACAGCGAGAAGGAGGAGGGCGGAGAAGGGGAGGAGCAGAGGAGATGGATCCAGAGGAGCATGTTTTGTACAGCGTCCAAACCCAGTGGGCTGCAGGAAGGAGAAGACGCCCCGGCCCCTACGCCACGGTCCCGGAGACAGACCGTGGCTCAAGGCGAGTACCTCTCAAAGGAGCGTTTTGGTGGGGAGGCATGGGGAGATAGAGCACATGGGTGGCAGCCGCCTATTATATCCTTCACGTTCCCTTTTTCCCCACTATAGTAATGCTGGTGATGGTAGCACTTTCAGGACAAACCCCCTAAGTCCATTACTGACCTCCGGTCTGTTTTCTTCTTTTCCTTCCCGCCCCACTGAGAGAGAGAAAGGGGAATCCGAAAGACCCGAACCTAGCACTGACTACCCAGAGCAGAAACCAAGGGGAGGAGTTATCCCCTGTGCCACTTGTGTTGTTTGTTTTGTTTCATGCCCAGGACTTAGTCTGTTTACCGACTTACTGCCCATAAACAAAAAGGAAAGATAAAAGACAAATAAAAAAATCTGTGACATGTACTACGACGTCTTGTGGTCTCTTGCACCCTCCCCGCATCCCTCATCTTCCACACTTACTTACATAACACCCTGCCATTAGGGCTACCTAGGGCCTACCCTAGGTGTGACCTGTGTGTAATAAAAGGGGAGTTTAAGAGTTGGCAAGGAGTTTTAAATGCCAAGTCGAAGTGGCAGTAAACTGCACACACAGATCATACCATAGCAGTTCTGAGACAGGTTTGAAATGCTGCTTATGTGGGTGGCACAATCAGTGCTGCAGGCCCACTAATAGCATTTAATGTACAGGCCCTGAGCATATAGTATACCATTTTACAAGGGACTTACAAGTAAATTAAATATGCCAAACAGGTGTAATCCAATTACACAATGTTGAGAGTAGTGAGCACAAGCACTTTAACATTAGTTAGCAGTGCTAAAGTACTCAGCGTCCAAGAGCCAAAACAAATAATTCATCAAAAAGTGGAGGAGGAAGACAATCATTTTGGGGTGACCCTTTAAAAGGGCCATTTCAAACACGTGGCTTCAGGCTTACAACTGTTGCCTGACTGTAACAGTGCAAAACATGTACTGCGATCTGTTAAAGTAAACCCTTTTTTGACAGGCAAAAACCTTCCTTTTGAATATTATTAAGTCACCCCTATCTAAGCATTGTAGTGCAGGAAGCAGGATGCACTGTATTTAAAAGAAGGATATGTTGAAAATGAATGTTAATATGTCCTTACAGTGAATATCACCCAGAAGCTGTTTCCTGTGTGGCAGCCCTACTTGTCCTGGGTAGAAAATCAGACTACAGATAGAAATCCAAATACTGTGTCTCAGGAATGGGACAAGCTAGAAAAATAATTAAACAACTATTTTTAATAGTTAGCTCAAATCTAATTAAATAGTGAAGTTAGATTGCTAATACCCATTGTGAAAAACGAACTTTGGAAAGTTTCCTGCATGAAGTTCCTGGAGGCCACTTTGCATTGGCTCTCGAGCTTCTCCTAGCCTGTGATTAGCCTTGAATTAGTGTGAAAAGGGTGTGAAATCCTTCCCAGGAGCAGCAAAAGGTTGACCTGAATGGCAGAGATGACTCCTCTGAACTCCACATTATATGGAGGGTGGGGGATATGAGCAACATTTTTGACACTACAATGTCAAATCCTGTTTGAGTGGGAAATCCTGCTTGACAGGTCTGCTGGGTTCACATATAAGATTTGGTGTGTACTTGTAAGTGGGAGAACAGAGTGGCAAGACAATTCTTGTGTATCTACTGTCTAGTTCATGAAGAACTCTGCTTTTGACCTACTAAACATCTGTCTCTGAGTTTGTTATGGGTACAGTACTTGCTCCACACTGGATTTTAGTGTTAGATGGGGGATGTGGGAGAACACTTCGATTACCATGGTATGTTCCCCACACATACCGAGCCCTTGGAGCCCAAGTTTAGTGTAGCTTAAGTCTTTTGCCATGTGGAACATGCTCTGATACAATGCATTTGTGGCCTGATTGCAGTAAGGAAAACAGGACCTACTCACAAAAGTTGGTAGGGTTGTCCCTGGGAACTTTCACTCCATTGATTAGGAATCAGCCTGTAGTCATCCCAACGTCTAGCTCATACCAGGTATAAATATGGCATCTCCAGGTACCCATTTTGGGTCACTTTATGGACCTCTGGAAGATCTGAAGAGGACTTAACCTGCTGTGTGTGACCCGAAGGGAGCCCTGAAGTACTTGACTTGCTCCCTCTTGTAACCAGGACAAAAAAGTTGACCCGAAAGCTGATCTCCTAGGTGGCACTAGGGAGACACAAAGTGCAATAGGCATTTTACTGGAAGGACCCAGCAGACCAGTGTCAACTGGTTCTGGACTGGGCCCACCTGTTGGCCTTTGCCTGAACCCTGTGAGTTTCTATGTGCTCTGGGGGCCTTCATAAATGTTCTCATGTGATGGATGGGACCGTAAAAAACGTACAGCCTGATTTAGAGCGCACAGATATGTACTTTGTCAGGGCGACAGAGCAAAGTACTCTGTAACCCTACTCGCAGTGGAGGCTGTATGTGAATGCGATGGGAGCAGGTCACAGGGGCAAGGGGGGGAGGAGGGAATGAAATTTAAAAAAAGAAAATACACCAGTCTGCTGCTGCCGCCTGCCATCGCCGCCTCCTCTCGGTCCTCTTCGACGCTTCCAGTGCAGGAAGCAGGATGCACCCGGCTCCCAGCCACTCGATAGCCAGTAACAACGTTGCAATGTAGAATTATGATTGTTCTCAGTGCTGTGGAATGGCGCTCAGCCAGAGAATAGGAGACTAGGTACATTCTCCATGTAGGGTGTAATGCAACCTGCATGGAAAACATCCAAAGTGTGCATGATTGCTTGGCTGGCCCCAGAGGGCCGGCCAAAAATTCAAGCACACTTTAGGGAGTGCAAACCACTCCTCCCCTGCCCTGTCAGCACAGTAGCCCCGCCCTGTCCCAGCCACAAAGCTGCTGCAACAAGGAAAAAATAAACTGATAATAGCATAAAGTTATTATCATTTTATTTTTCCTTTAGTGACACTGCTTAAAAGCAGTGGGGCTATGCTCCTCCCCCTTAGCGGAGGAGTCACCACTGCCTAACATGGTCCCCATCTGACAAATTCTGAGAGGACTGCCAGCAGCCCAACAAAGACCTCTAGCATTTGTAGGTACCACTGTCACTGTGATTCCTGTCAATGCATTGTAAGTTTGATTGACGGCTCAGTCAACATGACTGAGCTGTACACCAGACTTACAAAGTTTGCCTACACTAAAACCCACAGTGGGATTATGTGGTGAAGATTTTTAAAAATCAATGCCCCCCCTCACCATATGAGTTTTCTCCCATGGCAAGGGTGGAAGTTTGCAGTTTTCACTGCACGTTACTGCATAGCTTTATCTGGCGGTGACAGATAGTCAAATCTGGCCATCTGTTTGCCCACATATGACTGGATTGGCAGACACATGGCTGACCCTCAACAACCCTTATTCTGTCGGGCTCTAGGAGGTTTATGTCGGCGGCAGAGATAGATGGTCTCTGCCATTGGCATAATGAAGGTCTTACTGCATCTAAATGAGGTAGGCGGATCTTCAGATTGGCAGAGAAAGTACTCCGTCGCCATTGTGACAGAGTCCCCTCTCCGCCAAACTCTAAATCGGCCTTTAAGTTTGAAGGTAAAATCTTTGACCAGGATAAACCTGGTTGGTGTAACCGACACTGGTTCCATCACAGTCATCCTCAAATTACGACTAGGTCCTAGTCTACCATTACCATTGAGTAACATTGGGGCTGTATGCTTTTTGAAGCTATTTTTACTTTAAACATTTTTAGAAATCATATCTCTACTTCCGCTTACTGGAGTTTTGTCATTTTGGTGTAATTCTGTTTATTGACATGTACTCTTTTTTTCTAATTCAGTTTGGGAGGTTTATTGTTTAGCATTTTGACTTTGTTACTGTTTAGGTACTGCATAAATACATTACACATTGCCCTAAATTAAGCCTATCTGCTCTGTGTTATAACTACAAGAGGTCTGAGAACAGGCTAATTTAGTGACTTTGCGGGCTCACCCTGACAAGGATTGTGATTATTCCTTGAAGTGGGCAGTCGCCCACCCCAAATAATAATCCAATTTCTTACAACTTTTATTTTGTGACTAACCTTCATGTAAAAATGACACTTGTGTTTAAGGTTTCAATGCTAGAAATAATGCAGCCTGGATCTCATCGGTACCCATCCGAACAAAAAAAAAACAGCCGAAGTATTCACTCTTACAAAGTTATTCTATTTTATGTTATTTTCTTATTGCTAAAGTGAAAAATGCTTTTCATTAATAAAAAGGTGAATCGATAAACAAATAGAATGCATTTCCACAAACTATAGAATGTTTTGACCTGTTAACATTGTTAAGCAAACCAATATATTTCAGCTAACTGGAATAAACTAGCAACTTCACATAATTATTCCAAACAGGAGCAGATTGAATTTAATTAGGAGTGAGAAGAAATTACCATTTTTACCGTGACTAAGTATTTTTAAAAGAATCTTAACCAACTAAGCCACCTTCATGAAGTTAGGATGTTTAAAACGAAGAGCAAAAAAAATGTAAAATTTAAATTTTGAAATGTGCAACTTGGCTAACAACACTTTCCACAATAGAAATATCTCATTAAAAAAATTCTGTGTACAAAATGTCTGTTTTTTTCTGTAAGGAAAATCATGCATGGGTGACAGACTTTACCACACATTGAAAAGTATGCCATCTTAAAATTCCTCTTAAGAAATGTTGTTTTTGCACATCCTAGAGCATTTTAAAGATGGCAACCCAAAGAGAGTTCAGTTTATCGTATGTTAAACATATGTGCATTAAGTTGCTACCAGCGTCTTTTGCACTTGTGGCTGGAGACACATTTTAATTACAATTATTGTGTGTAATTTATAAAGTATGATTGTGCTACACATTCAGCCCTTCACATATTAAATCTATATGCATATATTTGATTGATAATTGCAATTGCTTTTTATTATTAAGATATTAAAGTTGGAAATGCCCGCAAATCATTAAAGTTCAACAACACCTTTCGCACATATAGGCATTTGGCTAGCTCAGTGGCTCTCGGGTGACACTAGCAATTTGCATAGATGTGGAAAGTCAGGGTTTCTTAGTAAAGTAATTGTATAACGTCAGAATTCAGGAGAGTTTCCTTCACGGTCAGAAAAGAGGAACAAGTCCCCTTACACTTCAAATATTTAAAAACAGTCTTACTATTCTCTTTATAAGTTAAAAATAAATGTTAAAACAATGGCTGCATGTAATTGGCCAACACATCCGAGA
Source organism: Lissotriton helveticus (assembly GCF_964261635.1). Taxonomy (NCBI): domain Eukaryota; kingdom Metazoa; phylum Chordata; class Amphibia; order Caudata; family Salamandridae; genus Lissotriton; species Lissotriton helveticus. The sequence continues at coordinate 516,644,252 of NC_136070.1, forward strand.
TCTGAATTTTCACAACTTGACCGCTCGAACACTGTGGCCGCCAGGAGACGGCTGCGCCAGCGGTCTTCCGACCGCCGTATTACGAGTTTACTGTGGTGCCCACAGTGTGGTTGCGGAGATTTTGCAGCAGTGGTGACTACTTTTCCATATGTATCAATGTCTATGTGAGCATTTCAACTGCATATGTGCCAGATGCACACATATGCATGATACATGTGAAAAAGTACCACCGACCCATTTCCGGAGTCAGGCCCATATGTGGGCAGTCCAGGTAATGGGTATTTGGTACAAAAGGGACTCATCTGTATAGCACAAACAGGGTCGTGATACTCAGGGTGAAGATGCTGCTGTGAAGGGGGATCTAAAGACAGGTATCCACATCAAACACTGACCGAAATCACAGGAAAGGGGTGAGTATGCATTCCAAATCCTTTGTTTCAGCTGACTTGAACCTGGCGGTCTCACCGCTACGTTCAGCTCGTGGAAAAGTGAAACTCCCTTATACCATCCTATGGCAGCTACTTTTCCTCGACTGTGACCCCGGACGTCTGTGGTGTTCTGGCGGTGTTGGTAGTTCAGCTGCGGTCTTTCCAAATGCAATCTGCACATCTTGCAATAAGACATTGAGACCAGGACCGCGTATACGGCGATTCATGCACCGACAAACTTGTAATAAGGCCCTAAGTGTTTAATTATGTTGCTATGTTGTGTCTCATTGCTGCTTGACAAATTAGGGAATTGTGGAGAGTCCCTCCTGTCTTGTTACTGCTAGGATTGCAAGAGTAAATGCAGAGCCTGATTTCGAGTTTGATGGATGGGTTACTCCGCCACAACGTGATGAATAGTCCATTCACCTTTTATTAGTGCTATAGGATATAACGAACATGTAATCAGGTGAATGGGCTAATCTGTCATGTTGTGAAGAGAAAAAAGTCTGCCGAACTCAAACTCAGGCCCTTAATCATTCAGGTTCAGGTAGGAACAAAGGTGAAATATGTGTGAAATCACTGAGACTGTAACTGCTAGAGATGTCAAGGGGTCATAGCAACTGTACTGATGAGCTGTAAGCAGTGGAGTAATTAAACATGATGGGGCACCCTGTCAAGTACATGGAAGGGCCCCCCACACTCCAGACCCACTCGGGAACTCTAGGGCCAGGACCCTCCCCCTTATGCTCACTTCTGGAGGGTGCCCCCTAGAGCTCAAGGGCTGAGGGGACAAATGTTAGGCCACTGGCTGTAGGTAACATCGCATACCCACCAGCACAGAATCCCTAAATCAAAGTTCTCAGCTGCCCTAGTGCAATTTGCGCCAATAATAACAGTCTTAATCCAAGTACTGTGGATGGAATCTGAAATCGGGGGCAAAACCCGCTTGTGCCTAATCTCAGACTCTGTTTCAGGGGCAAATTGAACTTTGACTCTGAGTTATCCTCCTGTGAATTCCTTTAGGCATTACCTAGAGTAATTTACACATGGAAAACAGGTTGGAACAAGGAAAAGCTTATGGTACAGCTTTAACATTCCTTATCCATTATTCCATCTTGCAAAACACTGAATTGGGGGTAAAACTGCCCTATGGAAAACACACACACTGTAGCAGTAAAAGTATTTACATAACAGGTTTAAAGACCCATTAACCCCATTATCCATGCAAAGAGGGTCTACTTAAGTTGCTCTTCCCACCACTAGAGCTGATTCATAATACACACCGCTGAACTCTTGTAGTTTTTAAAATATCCATAGTGGTATTAGGATCAACAGATTTTACAGTGTGTGCGTAAAAAATTGCTTCCTGCATAAACAGCTGAGGCATTGGGCTAACATGTACAATATGCATTATTCGAGCTAGTGGCAAATATTATCAGTATTATTAGACAAGACAACATTAGTGGCCACTGTGTGCAAGAATATTAATAACAAGGACATACGGACATCAGCTGTAATGTCAAAAAAAGTGTTCATTAATTTGGAATGTCTCAATAACACAATAAACATAGCTGCAATGCCTGTGGCATCACAGCCATAACATTAGTAATTGGTCTCCTCAGTGCAGCATGTTTGAGCATTCAAATATCAACTTTCAATTTATTTTGGAAATTCAACCACTTTTCTTCAAGCATCAGCTTCTGAGTTCTGAAAATACACACATTTTTTAAATTTGATATACATGAAGGGGCATAGCTGGGGTGGGGTGTTTGGAGTTTACACTCTCTTAAAAAAAATCTTTGTTGTAAATAGTTGAGGGCAGGTGCTTTCAGTCGGGTATGGGGAAGTGCGCATAAGATTTCACCTGGGGTTTTTACATGCCCACAGTGACAAAAATATAATCACACACTTGTTCTCCTTTCTGTTTTGAATGCGTTTAAAATGCTGATTAGTTGGAAAAATGTTGAGTTTTAAGTGCCCATCCCACCCTCACAACTATCTAACTAGTTTCCTGCTTCTCATATAATGTGTATTAAAAAGCTATACTGGCGTGATTGTTGGGAAATCGGTAGCTCACACAGGCCCAATCTTATTGATCAATCCACGCCCCTGTATGCATGTATTGATTAAAGCAAGCAAAAGCTTATAATTGAATAAGATGGGCTGCATATAGGTAGGGTGACCAGGCGTCCCAGATGTGCCCAGAGAGTCCCAAGTTTTTACCAGCTATCCCAGCAGATTTTGGCAATTTTGGCTCAGGTCCCGGTTTTTAGAGAGGCAAAGCAGTGAGAGGCACTTATTGGCTGTTCTAAGTGTGCTATTTAGAAGCTGTTATAAGTAAGCAATTTAATTAACACGTATGATGCTGTTTTTAGAAATTAAATTGTCTTTATTTTCTTAGTGCCTCTTCTGTGTTCCTGTGTTGATGAAAGCTGTCATTCTGCGCAGCATCCTTGATGTCAAATTACAGTCCTTCTTCTATTTTTGCAAAATGTCCCGGTTTTTGGTTCTCAAGATCTGGTCACCCTACATATAAGGGAACTGCCAGTGGCTCACCCTTTGGTCTGAACTATCTTCCCCATACTTGTACACAGTATGAGATAGAAAAGAACATTTACAGCCTCTTTTCTTCATGACGTATCTTGAGGCTCGTGGGACCAATAGAACCCCCAGGGGACCAATGAGACCTCCGGAGTCTAGTGAAAACACCTACCCGCCTTCACCTGTTTTGATTTGTAATCTGCGGGTCCCAAAGCTTCATTTATTTACCTCTGCCACTGCACACCGGATGCTCAAGGCCGTAGCAGGCCGTAGTGTTGGCGCGGCCATGTCAGAAATGTGTGAACTTCCTCTTCCGCACCACTTATACACCTACTTGAACAATCAGGCGACAGCGGCCTAGAATAGGATTGAGCATAAGTATTACTTAAATCGTTCTATTATTCTCGGGCGATTCATAAGCTTTTCTGGGATTACGGGCTAAATCTGTTTTCACAAAAGTAAAGCCACACACTTTCACAAAGATCACCTTTCTCGTTCGTGGTTTTTATTTCATGCAAACTGAGGTCTACAATCAGGGCGGGAGAAAGAAGCCTTGTACAAAAAAATCATTCTGTTGAACTCGTGGTTGAGCACAGGCAAATGTATGTTTTTTGTTAGATTGAAACAATGTTTTTCAAGTGTGACACGTGAAAGCAAATCGCATTGAGAAACATTTAGGCTAGGTGGCGGGATCACGGTACAACCGTTAAACTTTTTGGGCAGAATTTGCGAGATTAGCGAATGTTGACACGGAAGAGGAAGCATATTACTCCATTTACAAGCTGCAATGACGTTTCTGCGACAAAGCATGCGCATTTACAATTTCTGGCATTGCTGCAGGGGATTAGGTTTCAAACAAGACGCGCAACAGCTGTTAACAGTTTTAAAACTTTTTTTTTAGTTTTAACTTATTTGCAAGAGCCAGCAAATAAAACAACCTGACACAACTTTTTGCGTGGTCTTGTGACTACAGAAAACAGCCTGTGAAGTGTCACTGCTATGTTTTAGTCTAATGCTACTTCAATCTTTTATCCTTTTTAATTAGAAGGCAAATTCTCAGACCGCCAGGCCTAATCCCTACACAGTGGAACAAAGGGTGCCAAGGCTTTGAACACTGCTCAGCCGGGCAGCACAAACCCTAGAAACTGTTGGCAGTGGGGGCAGGACTCTGACCCTCATCAGAGCCATTCTGTCCCCCAGCTCCTGATGCTCCCTGCCTTCAGAACCAGGCCTCTTGTTCTCCTGCTTAGGCCGGGAGGAGACAAAAGACACCACAATGGGGGGAAACCTAGAGGATTGGCTAGGTGGGAAGTGGGGAGGCTAGTGACGGCAGAGAGAGTAAATGGGGTTTCACGGGAATGGACACAGTGGGGAGAATTGGATCACCAGATTATGCCTTTTAGGTTCAAGAAATTTCTCATCCCTCACTAAATCTTTTCATTGACAATGCCACTTTCTTGACAATTGTTGCATTTCCAATTACTTACGGGAGGGTGCAAACAAAGGACAAGCTCCTCGCCACATGAAGCGTTGGCCAATATTTCCAACTCACAAGATTAGGAGTGATAAAACAAACATCTAAAATGTGTTTGGAACAGGCTTGGCCCTAATCATATCATCGCTGACTCTACACCCGCTCTTTGGGTTTGTGCTAATTTGGCTGAATGGAATGCTCGGCGCAGAAATAGGCGGCATTTCTGAGAAGCTCTAAATACGTTGGATAGGACATTTCAACGTTAAAGATTTAATGCTAATCATGTCAGTGCTACAAAGGAATTCTCTCTCAGCTGGGTCTGAGTTCAAACAGATTTTAGTCATAGAGGCGTACAAAAGGAAAACTCCTTTTTTCTCCTCTCAAAGTAGGGCCATCGCTATTCATGAGTTAGCCGCAAATAATTAAATCGGAAAACATCAGATTATGCTTCTACCATTACGCTACGCACCTTTCCAAACCACATGGAAACGAGTAATGGAAAGCTATGGTTACATACCAGTACATCTGCAAGAATTATAAGTATACTATTAGTCTCCGATCTGCAGACAATCATAATGATCCATTAGTGAAACAGAGAAGCAAGGTAATGTGAAGCAAATGATAAACATATGTGTGGTTCAGTCTCACATTTTCAAATGGAATTTGGGCCAGAATAACAAAGATTTTGCTGCGACTTACACTTGTAATAATTTTGACTTACTCCTGGACTCCCAGGATAAGACAGGAGTACACTTGCTCCTTGAATTAAAGAGTAAGTTGAGAGCATAAGTACAACTCACACCTAGTCACAGCAAAATCCTTATAAATGAGCTCCATAGGCCTCAGGCTAGGAAATTTGAAGGAAAGGCCTGAGCCACTATTGCTCTTGCTAAAACTGTGACAAAAAATGGGGTCAAGTCACAAAAGCATTTATTAACATGGAAAGTAGTACTACATAAGTACACATTTACATACTTTTACATGCCTTTATGAAAACGTCTAACTCCGCATTTGTCAAAATTCTTTCTACTTGTACTAACTCTATATGAATAGTTCCTGAATATTCCCATCTCATTGCCATTTGTGATGTTTTTTTGAGAAATTCACTAAGGCATGTATGTGTATCTAAACGTGTGCTACATTAGTACTACTTTACGGTTTCCAAAATGTCTTCATGAACAGTACCCCATGTATCTTATGATTTGTAGGCACATTCTTTCTCAGCTATCAGTTTCAAAGAATGTAGTACATATTTCAGTAACACACTTTGGAAGTATTCTATGTGCTCATGTAAGTTTAGGCTTACGGTCTGCAGGTGCCTCCTTGTCAACAAGGACAATATGTGATGGTCCAGTATTTTCTTCCACAAACCACTGCAATGTGGACATTCAGTCAATTTGTTCAACTGAGAAGAACTAGGATCGAAATTCCCAGAATGCATTGGACTCTCAAATGAAAGTACACTACTGTTAACATTGTGCCCCTGTAGACAGAGGGTCAGTGGTTAACAGTATGCAAGTAAGTTGTCATCTTGCGGCTTACATGGATGCGAGTTTGTCAAAAATGTCCACTTTGGCAATGCAATAGTCTGTGACACCCATTCAACTGCACTGCACAATGGGTCACAAGTTACTGAGTGCATTCCACTTCAAAAGATGAATGACCAACTGGGTTTTCTGTGATAGATTCTCCAACACACATGTCAAGTATTTTGTCACAGTATGTATTACACAGACAATACATTACTTGTCCACAGTCAAGGCTGCTGACATAAGCACACAGTTGTGCACTCTTCTAGTTAACTCCCTGTGTACATACAAAGTTATAGGAGGAAAAGGAGAGGCAGACACATTTAGCCCTCAGGTTCACCAACAAACTGTTTATATTTTTCAGTTTCTAAATCAATTATTCACGGTCATATAACTATACTGTAAAATGATTAATCTCTAGCAGCTCTGAGTTTATTTGACAATCTCCTTTAAATTTGATAGCGTGGTGATAGTTGAGTATCTACTACTTTCTTATGTGAAGGCATTTAGTACACAGTTGGAGATGGTGTTGAAGTGCATTCCATAGGATTTGGTCTGCAACAGAGATAGTCTGATCACTGCTTCAGGACACGTGGATTTTAGGGGATCACATGCTAGCACTGGGCAAAGGAGTAAGATGACCACTCATGGCTATAAAACACCAACCTGCACCAAGAACCAGTGGAGGGACCATTATGACTTCATATCATGTTCCCTAGGTTTTGGTTCTGCTAACAAGCCACCACACACGTTCACTCTCCATGTAAAGGTTTTATAATGTACATTTGCTTATTGATATAGTACAGGCTTAATTCTTATAAATAGCAAAGTGCTTTATAGAAAACATATTTTATTGCAATTCGAGCATCTTAAACATGACTACTTATACATTCTTAGAAAAAGTTTCTTACAATAAGTTTTACTAATGTGCATTACTGTGGGCAAGCTTAGTAATACTTTCAATTGTTTCTGTATAGATGAAGCTACTTTTTTATTCAGATTATTTGACGGAACACGTTTTGCTTTTTGTGGTTGTATTTACGTATAATAATACATCTTCAAAAAATCATGGGGTGCTGTATAAAGTTCTTGCATTTTTTTAATCTAATCATTTACGACGTTTGTACACTTGCTTTATGCTACCAGTTTATTCTAATTGAGATGTCTGTTTCTACAGCAGTTATAACTGTAAAGCAGACTGATACCCGATTAAGTGCGCTATTAGAAAATGTGCACCACCTTCCAAAACATGGAATACATCCTGATTTTACTGGTAACATATGTTGCCAGCAGAATTGGGTTTCTATCTTTTATGCTAACCCACCCTCCCAGTGTTTCTCCCCCTCGACATTTAACATGCTAAAACCAGGCAAAATGTCAGGGCCAGAAATGACCCACAAATTAGGAATTGCAGAAGGAATTGGGTGTGAAAACACTAGTCCCAAATTTCTTAGGGAAAAGTTAATTACATGAAATTCCTGTACCTCAGAATTTCCGAGGTCAGCAGTATCCATAATTCAAAGTGTTGATATGGTTTTCCTTGGAATGAAGGGCTATAATGTTAATCTAAAATCACTTTTTGGATCCAGTTGTTTAGGAAGGTTTTGAAACATCTCAATGTCTGGTCAATTACTTTCTAGTGAGAGGCCCGCCAGTACGATTAAGCTGTCCAGTGAAAACCATCTCAATAGTGACATCACCAGTGCCTAAAAAATGTGTTGTATCACACCTGGCAGTGTGGGCGCAAAGAACTACAACACATCACTAAACATGTTGACCTATTTTCCATAGGAAATCTGCAACATTCTATTTGGAATAACTTTGGCGCCGGTTGATGAATCTTCGCGAAATTTTCAAAACTGGTGAGGCGCTCCGGTCCGCTCTCATCCTGAAAGTCTCGGGGTGATTCGTCAAGCGGGTGCTGAGAATAAAGGGGAGTCCCAAAACGTGTTTTTCCCATGCAATTTTCCATAGAAATATTTAATCGAAGCTACAGCCCGAACTGCTGAATGGAATGACACCAAATTTGGCAGAAAGGTAGACCTTGGTTCAGAGTTGTGCCTTTTTGTTAAATGGTGTAAACCTGTTCAGTAGTTTTTTAGATATTACAGGAAAAAATATATATATCTGGGCAGAGCCTAACCACACATCTCATCGTGAGATCTGATTGGCTGTCAGCACTTCATCCAAGAAGTGTTTGCAGTCATCTTGGGACCAATATACATGATAGCACCTCATTAAAAAGCATTGCAGTTAATAGAAGGTATTAAGACTTTAGTTACATTATAAATCATTTGTTGATGGTACCATACTCATTTTAGGAATTGTGGTGTATTCTAAGGTGATTTTACCATGCGAAAAAGCATTCTGCTGGGATATCATGAATTATGTTTGAGAGTAAACTATTTTTTCATGCTTTTCCCACAGAGATATGGAAGGTGATCTATAAGCTAAACTGGGAGCATATTTTCGGTAAATTCACATTATCTTTCTCAGTCATGTGAGAATGAAGTCTGACATTCTTAGTAAAACATGAACATCCAACAAGGGCAGCGACTGTCAGTTGATTCCTTTGTGTTCTACTGCAGCTTCCCAGAGTGTTCTAAAGAACAACTAGAGTGCTAACAGTCCTACTTATGATAAACGTATGGTACACCTGAAGCCATCTTGATTGGAATAAAGTGGTAACACTTAAAACATTTAATTTGCAAAGGAACAAAATGAGGGGGTTCATTTTGCCATGGAAATTATGATTAGTGCTCCAGAAAGAAAGATTAGGACACACTTTGACTTCTCAAATCCTCTTCTATTTCATTAAAAAATTCTGACATGCAGACTGAAACATGCACTTTGAATATCAGCAGCAGACTTCCCTGGTGAGCAGTAGGTTTGCTACATTGATCTAATGAGCAACTAGAGTGCTAACATTTAGAATTTATGGGAAACGTGTGACACATCTGAATGCCTTCTTGATGGAACCAAAGTAAACAAGTATTCAAAATGTAATAGGTCTCTCCCTCGTTTAAGTTAAAGCAATTCTATTTGTATTAATGTGCTTTTATGGCCCGAATTGTGGCCGAAATAAAGTTATCGATTCTATTTGTAATTAGGTGGCTTTTTAGCTTTGCTTTTATTAGTGTTTTTCAAACTTTCATGTACATAACATGCATATGTATGCATATATCTATATGTATATGTATGCATGCATTTATATTTGAATTTATATAGATATGCAGATTATATATATATTTATATATGTATGTATATATATATACACAAACATATATAAATACATATGCATATATATGCATATATATTTGTGCATATGTGTGCATATAGAGAGAGGTAGAGGTGTGGAGGTAAAGAGGTAGAGAGGTAGAGGTAGAGGTAGAGACGTAGAGAGGTACAGATGTAGAGAGTGGTAGAGAGTAGTGGAGCGAGAGGTAGAGAGAGGTAGAGAGATAGAGAGTAGAGGATGAGTAATAGAGAGTAGAGAGTGAGTAGTAGAGAGTAGTAGAGAGTAGTAGAGAGCGTAGCAGAGAGTGAGTAGTAGAGTGAGTAGTAGAGAGTGAGTAGTAGTGAGTAGTAGAGAGAGAGTAGTAGAGAGTAGTAGAGAGTGAGTAGTAGAGTAGTAGAGAGTAGTCAGTCAGTGTCAATCAGAGTCTGTCAGTCAGTGTCTGTCAGTCAGTCAGTGTCAGTCAGTGTCATTGTCAGTCAGTCAGTGTCAGTCAATCAGTGTCAGTCAGTCAGTCAAAAGACTTTATTCGAATTGAGATCACAATTCATAAAAGTATACAGATGAAAATCACAATTAAAATTTCATTTTACCATTCTGGATTAAACATTACTAAGGTTTGATTTCTTACAGTTAAAAAATAAGATTAAAAGGAATAAAACAGTACAATCAGTTAAAATACATAGTAGTTAAAACACTTAACTAACTCTTATTATCCCATGACGATGGTCCTTCTCACTCTTAAAATTGTGTTCAGAAAGAGGCTCACTGTACTGATAGTAAGACAGTCATCTAAGGACCTAAGTTTATTATAGGCATCTCTTGCTTTCCTTAGGCCCCAAGTTAACAAGAGAGGTTTTAAAATTTGTCGTCTGGAATGGCTATATAAAGTGCAGAAAAGAGTACAGTGTATATTTGATTGAAATGATTTGTCATCACAAGGACACCGCCTTTTTACCCTCGCCCAGTCATTGCAGGTCGGGAATGATACGAGTCTATAGAAGGATTCCAGGCGAAAGTATGTCAGGAGCCTACGGTGCTGTAGGGGGTGATCTATTACAAGATACAACTGGAGACCCCTCTGAGATGTCACTTCATCATGGCTCATGACAGATGTTTTGGTCCTTTCACCCTTCCACCTTTGCAGTTCCAAATGTTCCAGCAGCATCTTTTTGAGCATAGATCGCGAGAGCAATTCCAATGAGGCTGGGTCAGTAAAATATTCAGGATGACCAATCTCACTGACAAAGTTCTTAATGTAAGTAAGCCATTTGATGTTTTTCAACCCATCACAGCTTAAGCAGTCCTCTATGATAGATCTGTTCAGTTCTATGGCAGGGTTGGTCCAGTCGTTATGCCAAAGTAAAACTGGGGCAAGTTTTATAATGTCCGTGATGAAAATAAGAGCAACTTCGGCATGTAATACATATATAGGAGTGCTCCTCGGTGTAGCAGTTATAAATCGGAGGAACCTATTCTCGATTCGCTGAATCGCCTCCACTTGCTGCCAGCCCCAGATGCCAGCCCCATAGGTCCCAATAGCCACACATTTCGATTTGAATATTTGAAGGAGCTCCTTAACTGGCCTGTTTCCTATTTTTTTTGCCAAACTCATAAGAGCACCAACTGCTCTATTAAATGCCACGGCCCTTGCATTCACAGCAGACTTCCAGGTGACTTGTTTATCGAAGTGAACCCCCAAATAACAAAAGATATCGGCTAACTCCACCTTCCTTTTGTTTAAAACGATTGGGCAAGGTAATCTATGTTTGTTTGGGCCGCACGACATAGTAAACGTCTTCGAGACGTTAACACGTACCCCTCTAGTGTTCATGAAGTTAGTGAAGGTCTATACGGCTTTCTGGAGACCCACCTTGGTCTGTGAGAGGATAGCCGCATTGTCAGCATAAAGTAAAATGGGGATGGGTTTGCCATTGATTACGGGGTAATCATAATACTGTTGTGTTAAGCAAGAACCCACTCCATTGATATATAGGTTAAATAGCAGGGGGGCCAAAATGCAGCCCTGCCTTACCCCTCTATTAATCTTAAAAAGCTCTGTGCATTCCCCACTCTGACCATATCTAACTCGTGCACCTGCCTCCACATAGAGTTATCTGATGTAGTCTATTATTTCATTGTCCAGCCCGATATCCCTCAGAGTCTGCCAGAGATTGTCGTGCAGAACGCAATCAAATGCAGAACTGAGGTCCACATAGGTCACATACAAATTCGATTTCGTTGCATGTATATATTTCGAGATGATTAGGGAGAGGTTTAGCCCCTGCTCAATTGTCCCCCGCCCACCCCTGAACCCATACTGGAAAGGTGATAGCACTTCCTGTCCCTCCAACCAGTCCTGAATGCGAGCAAGAATGACCCTGCCTGCCATCTTCATAAAGCCATCTAACAAAGAGATGGGCCGATAGCAGGCAGGATCTTTCCTGTCCCCCTTTTTGTATATCGGGACCAAAATTGCCTCCTTCCATGTTGGGATAAAACGTCTTTTGGCCATGCAGTTCAGGACTCTGGTGAGTAGAGGAGCCCACAGGTCTGGATACATTTTAAACACATCACAGAGTCTGGTCCTGGTGCTTTCGAGGCTGAACTTTCCCTTAGAGCTTTATGTACCTCCTCTAGTTTAAATTGAATGTCTAGAGGGAACGGGGAATCCACAACTTCCGTAGGTATTGCTGTTTCGGAGGAAAGTACAGGCAGAACTGTAGTGCCATACAGGGCTTGGAAGTGGGATACCCACTCCTGAGCCGTGATGGCATTGTCTAGACGAGGACCTTGGTCGTCTTGATAAAAAGGAGCATTCACAGCCTTCCAGAAAGCAACAGTATCCTTTTGTGTTGCTGCTGCATGGAGGGCTTCCCAGGCTTCAACTTTTAGATCTTTCTTTCTTCTAATCAAAGCGGCGCAGTACTTACGCCTTGCCCTTTGAACCTGTGCTCTATCTAGTGGGGTAGCATGCAATGCATTTTTGAGTTCCCGCAATGCTCTGGAGCAATTTGGATCAAACCACCCTGGGGTTCTCTTAACTATATTACGCGGATTTCTAGTCAGGAGGTGTTTGATTAAACAACAGATTTTATTAAAGGAGACCAGGACTTGTTCTTCATCCTCTTCTAAAGTCAAGCACTTAATGATTTCCTTATGGGAAATGGTCACAAATTTTTTTGGGAAACTCTCTGGTATTACCTTCTCCCATTTAATGCAAAATCCGTTACGCTGACCAAGAATAGGGTTAAAGTCATAATTACATTGAGTATTAAGGGGCCGCGTATCCAGATTTAGCTTAAAAGTAACTGAGATGGGGTACTGGTCACTAATGCCACTTGTAAGTGTCTCCCAATTATTAACTAATGGAGCATAACGTGACGAGAGTAAGGCAAAATCAATAATTGACTTTGCCGCTCTTGCATTAAATGTAGGTGCAAATGTTTTTGTCACTGAACAAGCCTCATTAATAAATGCCATAGAATGGTCCACCACTAAATTATTAAGCAAGTCCCCTAGTTTTGTATGGGCAAAGTGGCTTGTTGCCCCTATAATTTCATCTTCCCAACCACACACTCCCTGTAGGCTCCTTGAACATAATGGACAATTAAAGTCCCCTACCCACATGAGGGCCAAATCCCCTGGACAGCTATCTACGATCGTCTTAAGGGTACTTGACAATTTCTTAATTGTGGTTTCCACTTGTGCTATCGGGATGTTATTATAGAAGTTAATGATAGCTAAATTTTCCAGAGATCCCCAGGATACCCTTAGTATCTGATAATATGGGGAATCCAAGAAGCTCCCTAGGACCGTGGGACCTGAACAGATAGACAGATACATAGACAGCCCTCCCTTATATCTAACCATTTTGGTGGGAACTGCCGGAGTAAAAAAAGTTTTAAATCCCAACAAATGGGATTGCTCCCTAGCCCATGTTTCCTGGAGAGCTATAATTGAGTGGGTCATAGTTATTGATCGCCAGTCTGCATCATTGATTTTTGGGGCCAGGCCCGCTATGTTCCATGTTATTATGCTGCCAGGAACTTCAATGTTTGTTGGGGGTGTTACAACCATAGGTGTCACAGGGGCTGGTTTCATTATGTCACAGGGCTTAATCCCAGACAAATTATCTAGCTGGGGGAGTAACGTTATTTCTTCCCCAGATGCTTGTATTTCAAGGTGAGGGACTATCACAGGGCAGGATTCTGGCGTAGTCATGGTATGTACAGAAGCCAGAATATAACTTTGGGCAGTCAAATTATCTTTTTTGCCTTTTGTCCTGTAAATTGATGGCATATTAGCAGGGGGCCCTAACCGTCATTCACAGTCATCCAAGCCTGAGAATGCTTCAAATCTGTTAGTGAGCTCAAAGGGGGTAAATGGCAACAAATGGTCCATTCCCCTGATTCCTTGTGAATGGTCCGGCCACCTGTAGTTATTTCCATGTCCCCTGTATGGAACGGTGTTCCACCCATATACATTTTTTGGCATCATGGGATTGGGAGCCTGCCACATGTATTGGTTATTAAATGTTATGGGAGGATTATTCCATAGGCCAGTAGGGACCCCTAAAGACATTAAGGGCGTTATCTGGGATCTTGGGTAGAAATAGGTTAGGTCACAAGGAGCAATGGTTGTACCATTGGTCCTTGGCATCCAATTTAGGATGTGTTTGACCGCACCTGGATCTCTAAAATTTATAATTATGAGATCACCCTCTATGTCTTTCTCTCTACTCCCCAACCAGGAGAGTCGCCGTACATGGACGATCTCGCCATTGATGTTACATGGGAGCGGTCTGTGCTGGCTAAGCAAATGCATGGCTTTGTTTTTTAGTTGACTAAAGCCTTCCCTCCTGACATCTTGTAAGGTGGGGACGCCCGTGAGTACAACCACGTAGGGGACCGCGTCAGGTGGTAATTCGACTTGGCGGCCCCTATGGTTTCCTGATCTATCTGGATGTGCCCTCCCCCCAAGTTCGTGCTTATTTCCTCCAAGAGCTATACTTGCCCCCTTCGGAAATTCCTTAGAGATATGTGGGGCGAGTTGATGGGCTGCCTTGGGTGTATTTGCCCCTTGGTGATTGCATCTCACAGGGTTTCTAGATGGATTTACATCCTTTTGGATTGCAGGGGTAGAGGTTGGGACTGCGGCTGCGGGGAGTAGGACCGGCTTAGCTGAATCTTTCGTTAGACTTGCTTTGTTGGTAATGGCCGATTCTAAATCCCCCAGCCGTTGCTCCAACCTCTTCAGCCTCTCCAGTATGGGAGATGTAAACGACTTAAGTAAATGTTCAATGCTGTCGAGGGAGACAGAGGATAATTATTCCTTGGTTGTAAAGTTCCTGGTAGATGTTGAACCAGGATTGGATACACTCAGTGTGGGGGTATTTATGGACGATATTATTTCGTGTGAGACCTCCTGACCTGGATCGGGAAATAATATAGCCTTTGTAGTAAGTGCAGATGTATCAATAGCCTTTTTTCCCTTCCCAAAGTCAGTATGGCTGATCTTAACTCTTTGTGGAACACCTCCCCTCCTCCTTCTCTTGTTTGGTGGCGGTCCAAAGACTTTAACGGCTTCCCGTTTCCCCGCTTTCTTTTTTAAATTCCCCACCACTACTCGGGGAGTGTCGGGTATAATTTCTATAGCTGTGTTAATGTCACTAGTAGTTAGAGTGTTATTTTCTTCCACGCTATTAAGGGCAGTCGATGAAAGGGGCGTATCTCGCAGGAGCATAGGGATACCCTGCGTAGATAAAGGGTCCTCGTTTCCTAATATCAAACCTACACCCGCTGGATTAATCTGGGAAGGTACGACCAAAGAGGATCTGATTTTAATAGCTTCAATCGAGCGGCGATGCTCTGCCCTGCGTTCAGCCAGTGAGCAATCCCTTTTCATATCTGGGGGAGGTTTTCTAAAGTAGTTATCCAGGGTACCTTTGCTATTTCCCACTACTTCAGCTAGCATAATTCTTTCGGGGTTAGCAGCCATGGGTGCTGATAAAATCAGTGTTAGTGATATATTGCAGGGCTAATGTTGTTTATTTAAGTGTCTTTGGTATTCCAGGGACAACCTCTAGAAATGAGAATGCGAACCCCAGATAAGTTCCCCTCCAACGTTGTTACCCAATAGAGGGGCAACCAGATAGGAGGCCCTGTGGGTGATCGCTAAAAAAATAGGACTTTGTGAAAAGTGGCAATAAAAAAGACAATTACTATACGTAAATGCAGTTTAGGCACATAACAAGGGTGCTCAATGTCAAAGAGGTGGCAGACTTACTACATAAGATGGTGGCGTTTAAACAATATAAGAGAATGGGCCCAGCCCAGCCTCTCTCAGCCACCGAACGGCCACAAAACGGCCCGCCCTTTGCCAAAACGGCCCGCTCTTTGCCCGGGCTTCGCCCGGCGTCCCGCGAGACGGGGATAACGTTGTTTTTAAGTGCCTCCTGGCGCGAAAAGCTGTGTCAGGGTGCCGCTAGGGCTGTTGGGGATTGCGTCCTCTGCACCGCCCACTCTCCGCTCAGCGGCCACACTCCACGGTGATATCAGGAGTAAGGCGGCGGGAGGCGGGCAGGCAGGTCCCCGGTGCGTGGTTCCCTTGGCCAGCAACAGCGAGCAGGTGGGTTTCAGGCAATATAGAATGCTCCAAACCAAACAAACAAAGAGCCCCCACTCGACCAGGATAACGTTGTTTTTAAGCGCCTCCTGGCGCGAAAAGCTGTGTCAGGGTGCCGCTAGGGCTGCTGGGGATGCAGTCCTCTGCACCGCCCACTCTCCGCTCAGCGGCCACACTCCACGGCGATATCAGGAGTAAGGCGGCGGGAGGCGGGCAGGCAGGCCCCCAGTGCGTGGTTCCCTTGGCCAGCAACAGCGAGCAGGTGGGTTTCAGGCAATATAGAATGCTCCAAACCAAACAAACAAAGAGCCCCCACTCGACCGGGATAACGTTGTTTTTAAGTGCCTCCTGGCGCGAAAAGCTGTGTCAGGGTGCCGCTAGGGCTGTTGGGGATTGCGTCCTCTGCACCGCCCACTCTCCGCTCAGCGGCCACACTCCACGGTGATATCAGGAGTAAGGCGGCGGGAGGCGGGCAGGCAGGTCCCCGGTGCGTGGTTCCCTTGGCCAGCAACAGCGAGCAGGTGGGTTTCAGGCAATATAGAATGCTCCAAACCAAACAAACAAAGAGCCCCCACTCGACCAGGATAACGTTGTTTTTAAGCGCCTCCTGGCGCAAAAAGCTGTGTCAGGGTGCCGCTAGGGCTGCTGGGGATTGCAGTCCTCTGCACCGCCCACTCTCCGCTCAGCGGCCACACTCCACGGCGATATCAGGAGTAAGGCGGCGGGAGGCGGGCAGGCAGGCCCCCAGTGCGTGGTTCCCTTGGCCAGCAACAGCGAGCAGGTGGGTTTCAGGCAATATAGAATGCTCCAAACCAAACAAACAAAGAGCCCCCACTCGACCGGGATAACGTTGTTTTTAAGTGCCTCCTGGCGCGAAAAGCTGTGTCAGGGTGCCGCTAGGGCTGCTGGGGATTGCAGTCCTCTGCACCGCCCACTCTCCGCTCAGCGGCCACACTCCACGGTGATATCAGGAGTAAGGCGGCGGGAGGCGGGCAGGCAGGTCCCCGGTGCGTGGTTCCCTTGGCCAGCAACAGCGAGCAGGTGGGTGTCAGGCAATATAGAATGCTCCAAACCAAACAAACAAAGAGCCCCCACTCGACCGGGATAACGTTGTTTTTAAGCGCCTCCTGGCGCGAAAAGCTGTGTCAGGGTGCCGCTAGGGCTGCTGGGGATTGCAGTCCTCTGCACCGCCCACTCTCCGCTCAGCGGCCACACTCCACGGTGATATCAGGAGTAAGGCGGCGGGAGGCGGGCAGGCAGGTCCCCGGTGCGTGGTTCCCTTGGCCAGCAACAGCGAGCAGGTGGGTTTCAGGCAATATAGAATGCTCCAAACCAAACAAACAAAGAGCCCCCCCCCGTGTCAGTCATTGTCAGTCAATCAGTGTCAGTAAGTGTCAGTCAGTCAGTGTCAATCAGTGTCAGTCAGTGTTAGTGTCAGTCAGTGTCAGTGTCAATCAATCAGTGTCAGTCAGTGTCAATCAGTCAGTGTCAGTCAGTCAGTGTCAGCTAGAGCAGCTCTGCTGACCTGGTTCTTTGGCTCTAACACAGCTCTACTGACATGGCTCTATGGCTCTAAAGCAGCTCTGCTGACCTGGTTCTCTCCCTCTAAAGAAGCTCTGCTGACCTGGTTTCTCTGGCTCTGCAACAGATCTGCTGACCTGGTTCTCTGGCTCTAGAGCAGCTCTGTTGACCTGGTTCTCTCCCTCTAAAGCAGCACCGCTGACCTGGCTCTACAACAGCTCTGCTGACCTGGTTCTCTGGCTCTAAAGCAACTTTGCTGACCCGGTTCTATGGCTCTAAAGCAGTTCTGCTGACCTGGTTCTCTCTCTATAGAGCAGCTCTGCTGACCTGGACCCTTGGCTCTAAAGCAGTTCTGCTGACCTGTTCTCACCCTCTAAAGCAACTCTGCTGACCTGGTTCTCTCACTCTAAAGCAGCTCTACTGACCTGGTTTCTCTGGCTCTACAGCAGCTCCGCTGACCTGGTTCTCTGGCTCTAGAGCAGCTCTGCTGACCTTGTTCTCTGGCTCTAGAGCAGCTCTGCTGACCTGGTTCTATGGCTCTAAAGCAGCTCTGCTGACCTTGTTCTCTGGCTCTAGAGCAGCTCTGCTGACCTGGATCACTGGCGCTAAAGCAGCTCTGCTCACCTGGTTCTCTTCCTCTAAATCAGCTCTGCTGACCTGGTTCTCTGCCTCTAGAGCAGCTCTGCTGACCTGGTTCTATGGCTCTAAAGCAGCTCTGCTGACCTGGTTTCTCTGGCTCTACAGCAGGTCTGCTGACCTGGACCCTTGACTCTAAAGCATCTCTGCTGACATGGTTCTCTCCCTCTAAAGCAACTCTGCTGACCTGGTTTCTCTGGCTCTACAGCAGCTCTGCTGACCTGGTTCTCTGGCTCTAGAGCAGCTCTGCTGACCTAGTTCCTAGGCTCTAGAGCAGCTCTGCTGACCTGGTTCTCTGGCTCTACAACAGCTCTGCTGACCTGGTTCTCTGGCTCTAAAGCAGCTCTGCTGACCCGGTTCTATGGCCCTAAAGCAGTTCTGCTGACCTGGTTATCTCCCTCTAGAGCAGCTCTGCTGACCTGGACCCTTGGCTCTAAAGCAGCTCTGCTGACCTGGTTCTCTCCCTCTAAAGCAGCTCTGCTGACCTGGTTTTCTCACTCTAACGCAGCTCTACTGACCTGGTTTCTCTGGCTCTACAGCAGCTCTGCTGACCTGGTTCTCTGACTCTAGAGTAGCTCTGCTGATCTGGCTCTTAGGCTCTAGAGCAGCTCTGCTGACCTGGTTCTCTGGCTCTAAAGCAGCTCTGCTGACCTGGTTCTATGGCTCTAAAGCAGCTCTGCTGACCTTGTTCTCTGGCTCTTGAGCAGGTCTGCTGACCTGGTTCTCTGGCTGTAAAGCAGCTCTGCTCTCCTGGTTCTCTTCCTCTAAATCAGCTCTGCTGACCTGGTTCTCTGACTCTAGTTGTATGGGTTTGTTCCATGCAAAGAGCCTGTCCCTTGTCTCAGCATTAGAAAAGGGCACATTGTTGTCACTGTTGTCACTGCAATGTACATAGACAGTGAGATATATATGTCTCAGCTTTTATTGTTTCATTTTTGAAGGACATAACATTGTGCCAGATGCCTTTGTGTTCTATGTTATATGCAGTGTTTGGTGTTGATTTTGTCAAGGCGTGTTCAAATCCAGAGTGCTTCCAGACTTTGTTTGCAGGTGAGCTAAAGCGCAACTCCTGGGTTGTATTCTAATCAGCGCTGCACGTTTTTAAACTGTCTCTTCTTCAACGTGCAGCGCATGTGATCCCCGCCCGCCCTCGCCTATAACAGGCTCCTCAGAGCACCGCTGGTTGCTTGTGCTCGTCGGATTTCCCCGCTAACCTGTGGATCCCGCCCCGACCTTCCTGCTTCCTCCCTCTTCCTCTCCTGATGTTCCCCCTTCGTCCGTCCTGATTCCTGGCTACACCAGATCTTCTTGCTTCGGCTCTTGGTCCGCCCCCACATATCGTCCTCGGCATTCCCGGCACTTCAGACTTCAGGTCCTTGCAGAAAAGCGGACCCTCCTGCAACAACAACAAAAGGCAGAAAGACAAACAGTAAGACTAGCGTGCAAAGAACATTGCAGTAAAACAAGTAAGTGTAAAATTCATGTGCATGAAAGGACATTATCGGACTATGTTAAAGGTAACAGAGTCACAATAGACATTTTTGTGAGTCGGGGCAAAGACTGCTTCTCTGAAAAAGCGCCCAGGTAGAAGGCGTTGCAAAAACTTGGTGAAAGAGACACTAACTCCTCTTTGTTTGTTGTACATATGTTTTTATCAAGAAAAACCACAGATAAAGATCTGCTCACAGCGTGAGAACAAGCATTAAAGCACAATGTGAGCAGGAATATAATGAACAAGGTTATACAGGTTGATTGATCAGTGAGTTGTCTTTCTGGTTCCTTAATACATACTCATTCAAAGACAGTGTGTTAAAGGTTGTGCGCACAAAAAACATTAATACGGTATTTTTTTTTGTTAAAGGAAGAAGATTAATCCTGATCAATCCATATAGCTCTGGTGAACAGAAAGACCAGAATAGAGAGGTATTTAGATATGTATGTTGTAATGAACCAGTGTGTAGATTAGGGAGCAAGGAATATTAAGAGAAGGATCTAAACATATTTCTTTGTTTATTTGTCTTTGATAGATTCTACAGCCCGATTGCATTCAGCTTTGGCAGACGCTACGAGAGGAGCTGTGTTTGTCTCTCTTTTATTATTTTATCCACTTCGCCCTTACCTTGAGCTTCTCGTTTTTGCGCACTGTTCATTCTCAGTGCAGTAAGGACAAGAGTTGCAGGGGTGGGGTCGAACTGTGTTCAACTTCCCAGCAGAAGCAATCTGGATGTGCAGGTGAGCAGGTCGTGACAGAAGCACAAGCCACCACCTTTATTCTGTTGGAAAGATGAATACAGGGCAAGATCCAGAAGCCATAGATGCCACTGACATGGCACAGGCTTTGAATGAGGATTTAGCCCGCAATGAATCTGTAACTGTACTTTTGCAGCAAATACAAGTAGATTTAGAAAATCTGAAGGTAGAAAATGCTACTTTAAAACAGGAACTGGTACGTTATAAACCCAGGGAAAACTTGTGGGGAACACGCTTCTCTCCTTTGTTTAAGGATTCCTCTGAGACAGGTACTAGGCCCAAAACTTCCGCTTCCACATCTTCTCCGGTAGAGGTTACAGTCAATGTGCCCAATGTGGTGCCCTTAGCAGCTCCTGAACGCTTTCATGGAGACAGTAATACATTTCATGTGATCCTCAATCAATGTCAGTTACATTTTGTTTGTAAACCCCAACAGTTCCCCAACGATGCTACCAAGGTAGCTTTTGTCCTTTCCTACCTGGGAGTAACAGCGGCTAATTTGTCCATTCCCGATGTGGATAGAGATGACCCGATACTTCACAACTGGAATCAGTTTATGAGAACAATGACTAGGCTATTTGCAAAACACACCTATATACAGGCTAGTGACAACGAATTGTTAAACCTTAAACAAGGGAACAAAGACTTGCTGACCTGTCTTACTACTTTCAATCGGCTCCTAACTGAGACTCAGTGGCCAGAAGAGAAACGTGTTTCTCTCTTCTATAAGGGATTGAGAGACGATCTTAAAGATGCCTTAGCTCATATTGTTGACCTCCCAGATGACTATTCTGATTTCGTGGATTTGGTGGTCAAGTTAGACCATCGTTTAGGAGAGAGGAAAGGAGATAGATCTAAGATGGAACCTAGAATTAACTTTTATTAAACATGAAAAGAAGGAGGTGGAAAACAATCTCCCAGAACCAGAGCCAATGCAGATAGGAACGCTCAGAGGTCCTTTGTCCTCTGAGGAGAAGGAAAGACGGAGAAAGCTCCAACTGTGTTTGTATTGTGGCAAGTCTGGTCATTTTGCAAGGGAATGTCCTGTAAAACCTAAAACTGCAAGAAAAATTAACCTTTCATCAGCGGCAGGTTCGGAGCCGGAAAACGAATAAACTCGACAAGGGTAGAGATCACTTGTTTGAGAGACAGACATAATCAGACCTCTCTCTCTGCAGCTTTTACTGTGCCCCATATTCCAAAACATTTTTTGATACACATAATTTTAATTGTGATCACACAAGTGAGATACTGTCACTGTCTCACTCACCTGCACACCCAGTTAGTTCTTCCCGAAGGATGACATGATAATTCACACCCTCTCTCAAACCTCAATCCCCACTACACAGCTTAACAGCAATATGCGGTAGTGAAAGAAGCCCAAGGGAAGGTGGAAGTGGATAAAATAACAAAAGAGAAACACTGCTCCTTTTGACTCTCACAAAACTTCCTTTCACTCTGTCTTCTGTATTGAGGAGCGAGGATAGTCTTGTCTGTGGAGCGATGTCTTCACCAAAAGAATAAGAACATGATATACATTACTTAACTGCTTATGTCTGTAACACACTACACAATAAACAAAAAGCAGGTACAGCAGCAAACATATCAAGAGCAGTCTAACATGAATGTACCTCTCTCATCTGGCATATTCACTGTCACCAGTTAGGGCGCCTTAGGGAAGATATAATCCTCTCTTTCCTAAAGAAATGTGAGCTAAAGAAAGAGAAACAAACAAATAAACCTAATTATACAATATACTTGACATACGTCTAAACCTAAATGCCTTTGTACTTTGCTTACTTTCTTATCACCCTGAGAAGCTGTCCAATAATATAATATCACGTATGCATTAACAGGTTTTGCTAAGTCATGGAACCTCTAAGACAGTAAGCATCATGTGCACGAAAAAGAACTGTTTTAAAGTCTCAGATCCATTGTACAATGTCTTTCTGATAGCTTATATTCAAGGTATCTGGAATCCAAAGTTGTTTGTAGCAAATGGTGCTTTGCGCTTGTTTTATCGGGTAAAGTACTTACAGTTCTGATGTTCTTACTCAGAGCTTCGTTTTACCGTTCTTTGTGTTTATTTTGTAGGGAGCGGGAATAGTTTCCGGGTCTCCAAGGGACGCAAGCCGGAAGGAACAAGCCGAAGAAGGACGAGGGAGTGTGAAGCCGGAGACGCTGGGAAACAGGAGTCACAGGGGACCCAGGAGCGGCCTCGGCCGAGGAATGCTGCTGGGAAAGTCACTGGGTAAGTCTGACAGGTCGCTGAGCTGGAGCGCAGGTGAGCTGGATTACCGATGACGAACACAAGCGCCACCTTGAGAACCGCGCTGCCTTTTATAAGCGCTCAAGGGTGGGATTGGGTTTCTTGCACGTGTAAATGGCGGAGGAGAGCTTTCTGTTTACATGTGAGGCAGAGCTTTACCAAACCAGGCTTCTGAATGCGATTGAATCTTGAGGCCTGATGTTGTAGTAAGAAGGAGCATGAAAAAGAACATGATGTTTTCTAATAAATATAACAGCATACATTTGAAGGTTATTTGTATTTTGTATTGTCCCAAACAAGATATCCATATTTCTGCTGTATATTGGCACATGAATAAGAAGCAAATAAAACATTATTACATGTTACATGCTAGATTCAATGAGCAGGAAAAGGATAGGCTCTTTGCTGAGAACACACCCTAACAGTCGCTCCCCTCAAAGGCCCCCTACAGGTCATGGTTTAATTGGAATAGCGAGATAAAACCGTCTCAGGAGTCTCAGGGCATGCAAATGTGATGCTGGTTCCCATGAGTTTTCACTGTCATCATAACCTTTCCATGCAATCAAATAATACAAGTGCCCTCTCAATCTTTTTGTGTCCAAAATGCGTTTCACTTCATACTCTAAATGACCTTGAATTGGAATTGGTGGAGGGGGTGGTTCTGGCCTGGTTTGAGGGTTATAGGGTTTTAGCAAGGACACGTGAAAAGTGGAGTGCACTGGAAAATCATCAGACAAGTTAAGTTTTACTGTCACTGGGTTTATGAGTGCTGTTACTGTGAATGGTCCTACAAATCTGGGTTGCAATTTACGGGGACCATCAAAATTCAGATTCTTTGTAGATAGCCAGACTTTTTCCCCCACCTGGTAAAGAGGAGACTCTGTTCTATGCTTATCTGCTTGTTTTTTCATTCTACTCTTGTACTGAACAAGATGTTTTTTGGCAGTTTCCTGGATGTTTGATAAAAAGTGCAATCGATCAGTAACTTTTGGAAGCATTGACTCTTGTAACTCTATAGGTAAGGCTTTGGGATGATAACCTTGCATGAAAAAAGAATGGCGTGCAATGTGTTGCTGAGTGTGTAGTATTGTTATAGACAAACTCTACCACTGGTAAAGATTCTACCCAATTGTCAGTGAATTCAGACGAGACACCTTAATGTTTGTAACAATGTTTGGTTTAATCTTTCAGACTGGCCGTCTGTTTCTGGGTGAAATGCTGATGACAACGCTGCCTCTACTTTTAATTTGTTACATAAGATTTTCCAAAATCTGGAATTAACCTGACTCCCTCGGTCCGACACTATCTTACTTGGCAATCCATGTAAGCGTACTACTTCTTTTATGAAAATGTCTGCGAATTCTACAGAGGTTGGTAACTTCTGTAACGGCACAAAATGAGCCAACTTAGACAAGTAATCTATCACTACTAAAATAGTTGTGCATTTATTTACTAATGGTAGGCCTACCATTAAATCTACACTGACAGTGTGCCAAGGGATGCTGGGAACGGGCGTAGGCTGTAAAAGACCTGCAGGGGCCTTATGCAAGGTTTTTTGTCAAGCACATGTAGGACACGCTAGCATATATTCCTTGACGTCTTTTTCCATTGTTGACCACCAGAAGTGTTTGCGTATGTTTGCCAAAGTTTTTTCCCACCCTGGATGCACTGCTGAGGTTGCTGAATGATGCCACTGTAGTAACTGGTGTTGTAATTCAATGGTTGGAACATACAACAAAGATTTATGATATAACAGGCCTTGCTGAATGGTGTTGTGCGCATCTTTCAACCAATCGTGTACCTGTACCTGTACCTGTAAATGTTCTTCATATAGTGTTTGCAGGAAATCTTTCTGAAGGGTGGGGGCTACAATCTTTTGAAGGGGTATTATTGGTGGTGGATTCTCTTTTCCTCCACTCAACTCGGTGATATGTCCGTACCTAGAAAGTACATCTGATTGAATCTGTTGAGTACCAGGCCTGTAAGTGATTACGAAATCAAATGTGCTAAAGAAATTTAACCATCTCATCTGACGCGGGGTCAAGGTCTTTACTGAACTAAAAAACTGTACGTTTTTGTGGTCACTAAAAATAGTGACTGGGAATTTGGCACCTAACAGATGATGTCTCCATTCTGTAAAGGCTGTTTTTATAGCCAGAAGTTCTCTTTCTGCTACAGTGTAGTTCTGCTCGGCAGGTAGCAATTTTTTAGAATAATAGGCAATGGGGTGTAGCTGACCATCCTTTGGATCTCTTTGAAAAAGAACTCCACCGACCGCTACTTGGGAAGCATCTCCTTCCACAAAAAATGCAAGATCAGGATCAGGATGTTTTAACACCGGGGCAGATGTACATTTTTGTTTCATTAATTGAAAAGCTTGTTCAGCCTGTGTATTCCACTCAAAGGACCGTCCTTTCTGCAACAATTTAGTGATGGGTGCCATAGTGTCAGCAAAATGTGTAATAAACCTTCTATAAAAGTTTGCAAACCCTAAAAACGTCTGTACTTCTTTAACAGAAGAGGGAGCTGGCCAATCATTGATCGCTTTTACCTTTTTGTAGTCCATTATGATACCTTGAGGGGATAGGCGATACCCTAAAAAGTCCACTGTGTTGGAATTGAATACACATTTTTCTAATTTAGCAAAGAGACGGTGCTCTTGCAATTTTGCTAACACTGCCCTTACTTGTTGTACGTCTTCTTCTTGATTTCTAGAGTAGGTAAGAATATCATCAATGTAGATAATAACGCACACATCCAAAATTTCGTGTAAGACCTCGTTGATAAAAAATTGGAATGCCGCAGGGGCATTACACAAACCAAACGGCATCACCGTGTATTCAAAGAGACCGAATTTCGTTTTAAAGGCTGTCTTCCACTCATCATTCTCCTTTACCCTTACCAGATGGTATGCGCCTCTCAAGTCTAATTTGGTATATACTGTGGAATGCTGTAATTGGTCTAAAAGGATCGGTATTAATGGAAGTGGGTATTTATTCTTTATGGTAGCTTTATTAAGCCCTCTATAGTCGATGCAGGCACTCAACGAACCATCCAGTTTTGGAATAAAAAAAAGAGGAGACGAGATGGGAGAGGTGGAATGACGAATAAAGCCAGACTGTAACAAGTCATCCAGATATGTTCGTAAGTATTTTGTCTCTTCCTCAGTGAGAGCATAGACTCTACTGTTGGGTAGCGGAGCTCCAGGAATTAGATCTATCCGACAATCATATGTCCTATGCAGAGGTAAAACACTCGCCTTTACAGGATCAAAGACATCTTTGTAGTCAAGATATTCAGGAGGAACTAAGATTTCTGCTGTTGTACTAATGGAGGCACAGTGTACTACTGTTGACAGTTCTTCAACTGCCTCTTGATAGCATCCATATTTACAATAAACTGAATCCAAGGTCACTGTTCTTGTTACCCAGTTTATTTTTGGGTTGTGTGTAACTAACCAGGGTACCCCTAATATTAAACCAAACATTGGAGTGTCTATCAGGTCAAAATGTATCGTTTCCGTATGGCCGTTCTGACAAACCATGATGATTGGACCAGTCTCTTGAGTGATTAAGCCCAATGTTAGCTCTGAACCATCAACCGCACAAACAGTTTCCGGGCATTTCTTTTGTTGCAAAGGTGAACCCAGAGTTCTAGCCAGCTTGTTATCTACAAAATTACCAGTGGCGCTACAATCAAGCAACACAGGTAAAGTATGCCGAAGTTGTGTAGTTATTATTAGCACAACCTGGATAAAAAATGTCGTGGAATATGAGGGACAGTATAAGCTACTTGATTTGAGGTCTGCTTCCAATTTTTCCTTGAATAAGGGACCTCCGTCTTTTTCGAGGTTACTCATTTTTTGCATCAGGAGAAGAGACCTGTAAGGCATTAAGTTTCTAGGGCATTTTAGGCTTAATGGGACAGTCTTTACCAAAATGCCCAGGTTTTCCACAATAAAGACATAACAGAAGTTTCCTCCTTCTGTCTTTCTCCTCCTTAGTCAAAGGGGCTCTAATGGTACCGATTTGCATGGGCTCAGGATCGGGCAATTTGCTTTCTACTTCCTTTTTATCATGCTTTAACATAGTAAATCTGATATCTGTTTTTACCTTGTCTCCTTTCCTTTCTCCTAACCTGTAATCTAATTTTACGACTAAATCTACAAAATCAGTATAGTCAGTAGGGAGATCCACGATGTGCGCATGAGCGTCCTTAAGGTCATCTCTCAAGCCCTTGTATAACAAGGATGTACGTTTCTCTTCAGGCCATTGTGTCTCGGTAAGTAAGCTGTTAAATGCTGTAAGGTAGGTTAGTATATCTTTATTGCCCTGCTTCAAATTCAGCAGTTCATTGTCACTAGCCTGCATGTATGTATCTTTGGCAAATAGTTTAGTCATAGTTCGTTTAAACAGCACCCAGTAATGGAGAATATTATTGTCCCTATCTACGTATGGAATAGACAAGTTAGCCGCTGTGCCACCTAAATAGGAAAGGACAAAAGCCACTTTAGTGGCATTATTTGGAAACTGCTGAGGCTTACAAACAAAATGTAGTTGGCATTGGTTTAAAAACAAATGAAACTTGTTATTGTCCCCATAAATGCGTTCTGGTGCTGCTAAGGGTACCCCTTGGGGTACAGTCACTGTAATTTCCACGGGGGACAGTTCAGGATTGGTATCTTTAGACCTGGCACCCAATTTATTAGAGTCTATTGCACTAGAGGGGAAATCTTTTTCCCAAGGGTTATCTTGAGGCTTATACCTTTCTAAATCTCGTCTTAGGGTCATGTTTTCATGTTTTAATTCCTTCACTTCCATTTGCAATTGTAAAAGGGCGGTTAAAGTCTTGTTTCCTGTCGTATCCTCAGCTAATGCTTGCGCCATATCCTGTACAAAGATTGTTTCTGGGTCTCCTCTAACGTCCATCATTCGAGCAGAACTAAGGTGTTGTGAGGCTTGTGTTTCTGTCACTGTCTCACTCACCTGCACATCCAGTTAGTTCTGCCCGAAGGATAAGATGATAATTCGCACCCTCTCTCAAACCTCAATCCCCACTACACAGCTTAACAGCAATATGCAGTAGTGAAAGAAGCCCAAGGGAAGGGGGAAGTGGATAAAATAACAAAAGAGAAACACTGCTCCTTTTGACTCTCGCGAAACTTCCTTTCACTCTGTCTTTTGTATTGAGGAGCGAGGATAGTCTTGTCTGTGGAGCGATGTCTTCACCAAAAGAATAAGAACATGATATACATTACTTAACTGCTTATGTCTGTAACACACTACACAATAAACAAAAGGCAGGTACAGCAGCAAACATATCAAGAGCAGTCTAACATGAATGTACCTCTCTCATCTGGTATTTTCACTGTCACCAGACAGGGCGCCTTAAGGAAGATATAATCCTCTCTTTCCTAAAGAAATGTGAGCTAAAGAAAGAGAAACAAACAAATAAACCTAACTATACAATATACTTGACATACGTCTAAACCTAAATGCCTTTGTACTTTGCTTACTTTCTTATCACCCTGAGAAGCTGTCCAATAATATAATATCACGTATGTATTAACAGGTTTTGCTAAGTCATGGAACCTCTAAGACAGTAAGCATCATGTGCACGAAAAAGAACTGTTTTAAAGTCTCAGATCCATTGTACAATGCCTTTCTGATAGCTTATATTCAAGGTATCTTGAATCCAAAGCCGTTTGTAGCAAATGGTGCTTTGCGCTTGTTTTATCGGGTAAAGTACTTACAGTTCTGATGTTCTAACTCAGAGCTTCGTTTTACCGTTCTTTGTGTTTATTTTGCAGGGAGCGGGAATAGTTTCCGGGTCTCCAAGGGACGCAAGCCGGAAGGAACAAGCCGAAGAAGGACGGGGGAGTGTGAAGCCGGAAGACGCTGGGAAACAGGAGTCGCCGGGTACCCAGGAGCTGCCACGGCCAAGGAATGCTACTGGGAAAGTCACTGGGTAAGTCTGACAGGTCGCTGAGCTGGAGCGCAGGTGATCTGGATTACCGATGACGAACACAAGCGCCGCCTTGAGAACCGCGCTGCCTTTTATAAGCGCTCAAGGGTGGGGTCGGGTATCTTGCACATGTAAATGGCGGAGGAGAGCTTTCCGTTTATACGTGAGGCAGAGCTTTACCAAACCAGGCTTCTGAATGCGATTGAATCTTGAGGCCTGATGTTGTAGTAAGAAGGAGCATGAAAAAGAACATGATGTTTTCTAATAAATATAACAGCATACATTTGAAGGTTATTTGTACTTTGCATTGTCCCAAACTAGATATCCATATTTCTGCTGTATATTGGCACATGAACAAGAAGCAAATAAAACATTATTACATGTTACATGCTAGATTCAATTAGCAGTAAAAGGACAGGCTCTTTGCTGAGTACACACCCTAACAGATACACTCCTCCAGTACGCTTAGATTCAGGATCCACTGGAAATTCGTAGATAATGCCTTGGCTCAGAGATTAGAACTACCTACTGTTCAAAAAACACACCCAGAGACCGTTTGTGCAGTGGATGGGTCAGACTTAACTTCTGGCCTAATCATCAGAAAAACTAGACCTATTACTATGGTATGCCAGAATGGACACACAGAAGAACTTAGCTTTGACCTGATAGATACTCTCAACTTTGGTTTAATCCTGGGGGTGCCTTGGCTCACTACTCATAATCCAAAAATTGATTGGGTAGCTCGAACTGTTACTTTGGATTCTTCTTTTTGTAGGTCCAGTTGTTATAAAGAAGCAGGTCATGGTCATCTCTCCGTACTACACTGTGCTAACACAGTATCCCTGGAGGAAAGCGGTATTCCCTCTGAATACCTGGATTTTAAAGACTTTTTGACCCGGTGAAAGCGAGTGTTTTGCCCCCACACTGGTCATATGACTGTCGTATCGACTTGATCCCTGGTGCTCCTCTGCCAAATAGTAGAGTATTTGCCCTAACAAAAAAAGAAACTGACTATTTAAGAACTTACCTGGATGACTTGTTGCTGTCTGATTTTATTTGACACTCTACGTCTCCAGTGTCCTCTTCCCTTTTTTTTATACCGAAACCGGATGGTTCTCTTCGTGCTTGTATTGATTATAGGGGACTTAATAAGGCAACAATCAATAACAAATACCCGCTTCCTTTAATCCCAGTTCTCTTGGATCAACTGAGGCATTCCACCATTTATACCAAGTTAGATCTGCGAGGAGCGTACCATTTGGTGCGAGTTAAGGAAAATGATGAATGGAAGACTGCCTTTAAGACCAAATTCGGCTTATTTGAATACACTGTTTTGCCCTTTGGGTTATGTAATGCCCCTGCGGCGTTCCAATTTTTTATCAATGAGGTTTTGCACAAATTTGTGGACATCTGTGTGATAGTGTACATTGACGATATCCTCATTTATTCCAAGGGTCCAGAGGAACATACACAACATGTTAGATCAGTCTTAGCAAAATTAAAAGAACATCACCTGTTTTCTAAGTTGGAAAAATGCATTTTTAATGCAACCACTGTTGACTTCTTGGGGTATTGTTTATCACCACAAGGTATTACGATGGATACAAAGAAAGTAAGTGCAATCACTGATTGGCCAGAACCTACGTCCCTCAAATAAGTACAACATTTTTAGGGTTTACCAACTTCTATAGGAGATTTATTTCTCATTTTGCAGACATCATGGCTCCAATCACTAAATTGTTACAGAAAGGACAACCCTTTCTGTGGGATACTCAAGCTTCACAAGCCTTTCAGCTTCTGAAGCAGAAGTTTACCTCAGCACCGATCCTTAAACATCCAGATCCAGATCTTCCATTTTATGTAGAAGCTGATGCTTCGCAGGTGGCGCTAGGAGGGGTCCTTTCACAGCGAAATTCAGTGGATGGGCAATTACATCCAATCGCCTTTTACTCCAAGAAATTGCTAACCGCAGAACAGAACTACACTGTGGCTGAGCGAGAATTATTGGCCATAAAAGTAGACTTTTCTGAGTGGCGTCACCATTTAATGGGGGCAAAGTTTCCTGTCACTATTTTCAGTGACCACAAAAATCTACAATTCTTCAGTTCCATTAAAGCATTAACACCACGTCAGATAAGTTGGTTAAATTTTTTTAGTACCTTCGACTTTGTCATCACATATAGACCAGGTACACAACAAATTCAATCAGATGTGTTATCCAGATATGGTCACATTGTGGACCCAACTCAGGAAAAGAGAGGGCAACCTATTATAGCACCACAGAACATATTAGCTCCATACAACAACAGGACTTTATGAAAGGCTTATATGAGGCACACCTGCAGATCCTTCCACAAGATTGGCTGAAACACACAATGAATACAATTCAACACGGCTTGTTGTATCATGATTCCCTCCTTTATGTACCCACTGCTGTTTTACAAACACAGATCATTGCCTGGCACCATACTTCTGTTTTGCCAGGACACCCCGGCTGGTTTAAAACATTAGAGAATGTACGAAAACAGTTTTGGTGTTCTGCCATGAGTAACGGTGTGAAACAGTATGTCAATGCTTGCCCCACATGTGTGCGTCAGATAACATCACACAGAGCACCAGCTGGTTTATTGGTGCCAATGCTAACCCCACAAATACCTTGGCATACATTGAGTGTAGACTTTATTGTAAACTTACCTCCTAGTAAGAAATATACCACCGTTCTTGTAATAGTGGACTATTTATCCAAAATGGCACACTTTGTACCTCTAATAAAACTGCCTACGGCGGTAGAGTTTGCAGATGTTTTTCTAAAAGAAGTTGTACGTCTCCATGGATTGCCCAGTAAAATAATTTCTGACAGAGGCAGTCAGTTCAATTCAAAATTTTGGAAAAAACTCTGTGACAAACTAAAAATAGAGGTAGCTTTGTCCACTGCTTTCCATCTGGAAACGGATGGACAAACCGAACGCCTGAATCAAACACTGCTACAAACATGTCTATTAGCAGATTACACCAGTGAATGGGTTAAGGCTTTACCACTCGCAGAATTTGTATATAATAATTCAGTGCATGCAGCAACACACTGTACTCCGTTTTATTTTATGCAGGGTTATCACCATAGAGCCTTGCCTGTTATTGTGAATGACTCTCTTCTCCCAACAGTAACTGAAAGATTAACTACTTTGCTGGACATACAAGAAAAAGCTAAAAAACACTTGAGTATCTGTAGGGATCGTATGAAAAAACAAGCAGACAAACATAGAACTGAGGCACCAACCTATAAAGTTGGAGATACGGTTTGGCTTTCTACAAGGAATCTGAACATAGAAGGGTCTCAAAAAATACAACCACGGTTCATAGGGCCCTTTTGTATAATTGCGTTATTGAATCCAGTCACTGTATATTTAGACCTTCCTGATGAGTATCCAGTGCATCCTACATTTCATGTGTCTTTGCTCAAACTATACAACCCTCATACTCGAGCAGAAACCCCACCTCCACCCATCTCTATAGCAGGTCACCTCGAATATGAAGTGCGTAGCATTTTAGATGCTAAAAGAATTCATGGACGTCTGTTTTATTTAGTTGCCTGGAAAGGTTATGATGATGCAGAGAACTCATGGGAACCTGCTTCTTTTGTGCATGCCCCAAGTTTACTCAGAACATTTTATTTGAAACATTCTGGCAAACCGCGCCCGATAAGGGGGCCTTTGAGGGGTGCGAGTGTAAGGGTTTGTTCCATGCAAAGAGCCTGTCCCTTGTCTCAGCATTAGAAAAGGGCACATTGTTGTCACCGTTGTCACTGCAATGTACATAGACAGTGAGATATATATGTCTCAGCTTTTATTGTTTCATTTTTGAAGGACATAACATTGTGCCAGATACCTTTGTGTTCTATGTTATATGCAGTGTTTGGTGTTGATTTTGTCAAGGCTTGTTCAAACCCAGAGTGCTTCCAGACTTTGTTTGCAGGTGAGCTAAAGCGCAACTCCTGGGTTGTATTCTAATCAGCGCTGCACATTTTTAAACTGTCTCTTCTTCATGTGCAGCGCGTGTGAGCCCCGCCCGCCCTCGCCTATAAAAGGCTCCTAGGAGCACCGCTGGTTGCTTGTGCTTGTCAGATTTCCCCGCTTACCTGTGGATCCCGCGTCGACCTTCCTGCTTCCTCGCTCTTCCTCTACTGATGTTCCCCCTTTGTCCGGCCTGATTCCTGGCTACACCGGATCTTCTTGCTTCGGCTCTTGGTCCGCCCCCGCATATCGTCCTCGGCATTTCCGGCACTTCAGACTTCCGGTCCTTGCAGAAAAGCGGACCCTCCTGCAACAATAACAAAAGGCAGAAAGACAAACGGTAAGACTAGCGCGCAAAGAACATTGCAGTAAAACAAGTAAGTGTAAAATTCATGTGCATGAAAGGACATTATTGGACTATGTTAAAGGTAACAGAGTCACAATAGACATTTTTGTGAGTCGGGGCAAAGACTGCTTCTCTGAAAAAGCGCCCAGATAGAAGGCGTTGCAAAGACTTGGTGAAAGAGACACTAACTCCATTTTGTTTGTTGTACATATGTTTATATCAAGAAAAAACCACAGATAAAGATCTGCTCACAGCGTGAGAACAAGCATTAAAGCACAATGTGAGCAGGAATATAATGAACAAGGTTATACACGTTGATTGATCAGTGAGTTGTCTTTCTGGTTCCTTAATACATACTCATTCAAAGACAGTGTGTTAAAGGTTGTGCACACAAAACACATTAATAAGGTATTTTGTTTTGTTAAAGGAAGAAGATTAATCCTGATCAATCCATATAGCTCTGGTGAACAGAAAGACCAGGATAGAGAGGTATTTAGATATGTATGTTGTAGTGAACCAGTGTGTAGATTAGGGAGCAAGGAATATTAAGAGAAGGATCTAAACATATTTCTTTGTTTATTTGTCTTTGATAGATTCTACAGCCCGATTGCATTCAGCTTTGGCAGACGCTACGAGAGGAGCTG
This sequence comes from Lissotriton helveticus, assembly GCF_964261635.1. Taxonomy (NCBI): domain Eukaryota; kingdom Metazoa; phylum Chordata; class Amphibia; order Caudata; family Salamandridae; genus Lissotriton; species Lissotriton helveticus. The sequence goes on from NC_136070.1 coordinate 516,677,726, forward strand.
TGTTTGTCTCTCTTTTATTATTTTATCCACTTCCCCCTTCCCTTGAGCTTCTCGTTTTTGCGCACTGTTCATTCTCAGTGCAGTAAGGACAAGAGGTGCAGGGGTGGGTTCGAACTGTCTTCAACTTCCCAGCAGAAGCAATCTAGATGTGCAGGTGAGCGGGTCGTGACACTAGAGCAGCTCTGCTGATCAGGTTCTATGGCTCTAAAGCAGCTCTGCTGACCTGGTTCTCCGGCTCTAGAGCAGCTCTGCTGACCTGGTTCTCTGGCTCTAAAGCAGCTCTGCTGACCTGGTTTCTCTGGCTCTAGAGCAGCTCTGCTGATCAGATTCTATGGCTCTAAAGCAGCTCTGCTGACCTCGTTCTCTTCTCTGGCTCTAAAGCAGCTCTGTTAACCTGGTTCTCTGCCTCTAGAGCAGCTCTGCTGACCTGGTTCTCTGGCTCTAGAGCAGCTCTGCTGACCTGGCTCCATGGCTTTAAAGCAGCTCTGCTGACCTGTTCTCTCCCTCTAAAGAGCTCTGCTGACCTGGTTCTCTGGCTCGAAAGCAACTCTGTTAACCTGGTTCTCGGCCTCCAGAACAGCTCTGCTGACCTGGTTCTCTGGCTCTAAAGCAACTCTGCTGACCTGGTTCTATGGCTCTAAAGAAGTTCTGCTTACCTGGTTCTCTGCCTCTGGAGCAGCCCTGCTGACCTGGTTCTATGGCTCCAAAGCAGCTCTGCTAACCTGGTTCTCTGGCTCTAGAGCAGCTCTGCTGACCTGGTTCTCTGGCTCTAAAGCAGTTCTGCTGACCTGGTTCTCTCCCTCTAAAGCATCTCTGATGACCTGGGTTCTCTGGCTCTACAGCAGCTCTGTTGTCCTGGTTCTCGGCCTCTAGAGCAGCTCTGCTGACTAGGGTCTCTTGCTCTAGAGCAGCTCTGCTGACCTGAGTCTCTGGTTCTAGAGCTGCTCTGCTTACCTGCTTCTTAGGCTCTAGAGCAGGTCTGCTGACCTGGTTCTCTGGTTCTGCAAGGGCTCTGCTGACCCGGTTTTTCTGGCTCTACAGCAGCTCTGCTGATCTGGTTCTCTGCACTCATGATGCATGCACCCGACTTTGCGAAAATATATTAAAAAATAATATAAGTTTATTATAAGTACAAATATATTATTTTTATGAATATCTTAGATAATCTCTTGCTCTAATATGTATATTAAAGACACATACATATAATTTTGGAACAGAATTTTTTTGCGGTAGTCGTACACCCAGCATGCCCCAGCACGTATATGACGTCACACGGGACCTGCCACTTCGCAAGCGTCTCGTACCGTAATGCGCTTGTGTCGCGAATGCTTGAGTCACGGACTGGTTGCATACCAATCGGGCACATCATGTAATATTAAATGTATATGATGTAACTGAAAAACACGCAGCCGTCGCACACCCTATGCGGATCCTTCACGGCTTTTCTAAAATGGCAACTAGAATCCGCGCACCCACTGTGATGTGTACGCTTTGAGTGCGCGACTCCGAAAAAAAATTGCAATTTAAAAAAAAAGAAAATAATATAAATGTATTAAAATAAAAAATGAAAACAAAAAAATTAATCAATATTTCAGTTTGAATTTTTTTTTAATTTTCAGAAAAATATATAATGTTATTTAATGAATGAAATATTTATAAATAAACAGTTAAAAAACTGTAGTAAATCAGTACAAAAAATAGGTATAACTACTATCACACTTAAAAAACCTTTGAAATTCACTGATAAAATCCATAGGTTTCAGAGACGTTATAGTTAAAAATTAGGATTTAAAAATGCTTTGAAATGCACTGAAAAAATGTAGGTTTCAGAGACGTAATAGTTAGAAATTAGCATTAAAAAAACCTTAGAAATTCACAAAAAAAAACATAGGTTTCAGGGGTGTTATAGTTAGCTGAGTTATAGTTAGCTATAGTTGTCCTCCTGGGATCCCGCAGGACAAATTTTTCAGCAGGAGTCACACTGGATCTGCGGCTACTGCAGAAAAATAATAAAAAAGAAGTGTGGGCTCCTGCACTTTTCTACTTTTTAGCTCCCAGGTGGGTCAGGTCCCGGGGGCATGAGGGATTAATAACGGAGCGTGGCTCATCGTGCCCCATCCTGAGGCTATTTTAAGTCCTGGCGACCACCACCTCCCCAAGACTTTTATAATATATTCGTGGGGGCCACGCAAGCCCCCATCATGTGCTTACTTGAGCCCCAGGGACCACCACCTCCCTGGGGCTTTATTTTAAATTCTAGGGTGGGTCAAGCCTCGGGGACCACCACCTCCCTGGGTGAAATTAAGAGTAATGGGGGGTGGCGCACAGACCCCTCCAGCCCTGGGGACAACCACCTCCTCAGGGGCCAGTAATATAATTAAAACTGGGAGGGGGACCGTGCTGCCCTCCCTCCTGAGCCATACACGTGCATCGGTACCACCACCTCTCTGGGATAGGCCCATGCAGATCAAAGGAGGGGGACCACATGGCCTCCTCCTGGAGCCAAAAATGGCCCTGAGGACAGCCAACCCCCCCGGGCCGACTCTTGCTGAGTCCCAGGGCGTCCACCCCAGGACATAACTTTAGCTTTAGTCTCTTAGCTTGTAAAGCAAGCACACCCATTCCAACGGGCAGGAGCTGTCAAAGTGCTCCCTCTGTGCAGGCGCAATTTGTTTAATCTCTTTCCCTGACACACAGTTAGAGAAAGAGACGAATCAGATTACGGCTGCACGGAAGGAGTTGACTTTCCGGCAGCTCTCTCTGTGCAGCATCAATGCTGGTTCCAACTGAAGGCGTGGAGCTGGCTAGGAACACGGGGGCATTTAGGCCCTCCCCGCGGTTCAAAGGTCAGAAGGGAGCAGAAAGAGGCAGAATTAAGGTCAGAATTAAGCAGAAAGAGACAAGATAAAGGTGAGAAACGAGCAGGAAGAGGAATCATAAAGGTCAGAAATGAGCAGAAAGTGGCAGAATAAAAGTCAACAGCAAGCATAAAGAGGCCAAATAGAGGTGAGCAACTAACAGAAAGATCAAAATAAAGGTGAGCAAAGAGCAGAAAGAGCAAAATGCAGGTGATAAATGGGCAAAATGAGGCAGAATAAATGTCAGAAATGAGCAGAAAGAGGCGGAATAAAGGTTAGAAAGAAGAAGAAGAATCAGCAACCAGCAGAAAGAGGTAAATTAAAGGTGAAATATGAGTTGAAAGAGGCAGAATAAAGTTGAGAAACGAGAAGCTAGAGGCACAGTAAAGGTGAGAAATGAGCAGAAAGTGGCTAAATGTAGGTGAGAAACGAGTCGAAAGAGGCAAAATAAAGGTCAGCAATGAGCCGAAAGAGACAGAATAAAGGTGAAAAAGGAGCAGAAAGAGGCAAAATAAAGGTCAGAAACCAGCAGCAAGAGGCAAAATAAAGGTCAGCAACGAGCAGGAAGAGGCAATACAGAGGGCAGAAAAAGGTGCAGGAAAGGCAAAACACAGGCAGAAAAAAGAGCAGGAAAGGCAAAACAGGAGGCAGAAAAGCAAGCAGAAAAGGCAAATCAAAGCAGAAGATGGCAAAACATAGAGCAGTCAGACACTCACTCCCACTCACAGACCCACTCAGACACTCTCACAGCGACTTACACACCCACTCAGAGACACACACATCCACTCTCAGTCTTAGTGAGACATGCACTTACTGCCAAAGGTTACTGGTTACATTTAGGAAATAACATTTTTAAAAAATTAGAAATTCACTTAAAAAACCAGAGGATACAGAGGCGTTATAGTTTGGAAACAGCAATACAAAAATCTTAGAAATTCACTGTAAAACCAAAGGTTACAGTGATCTTATAGTTAGGCTCAGATTTAACTTTTACAAACCCAGTGAAATTCAGCAGTTATAGTTAGCTGACCTAATTATAACCTACGCCCCCGCAAAGCACTGCTTATGACCTCACATATTACATCACTCAAAATATTTTTTTTGCAGTATGAGAGGCTTTATTTAGCAGAATAGCAAACCGTTATTTGAATATATCATGCTAATAGATATATTCCTGGGCTGAATGCCTAGTGCCAACCCTGTGGTAGCTCCTTTTTTTTGTAAATTTTTGTAATTGATTTTTTAGTTGTACAGTTTTATCTCCAGCAGTTGAAACATCATGATACAACATGCAGTGACAATATCTGTCATGTATTTTTGCATTACCAATGGTAATTACTTCACATATGTTCATGAAGGTGGCATGATGATGTGTCAGATCCTGAATATTACAATTGTCTGATCACGCCTCATATGTCCTACTACATTATTTGTCCTACAGATTTGCCACATAGTGAGTATAACGTTTAAGTCTAGTTCAGCTCAGTTTTATCTGACATACTGTCCATTCGATAAGAGAAGTGGGGAAAAAACAAGGAGATGGGGTACAAAACTTGAAGGTGAGCTGAAACTACCCCATGTGTCTGCCATTGTTTGCGCATATGTGTGTCGCTTACTGTGCCCCTGTCCATTGCCTTGATATTTGGTGTCTGGTGCATGTGAACATCGTATTTCCATTGCACCACTTAAAGACAACAAGTCCAGTGCCTATGAGTGGCCTAAGGGTGTTTGACACATGCGCGGAATAACTCCATTGGGTCAGGTGTTTGCAAGGGCTGATCTGGCTGATCTGCGCTCTGTTATAGTGCCGTCAGAATCGCTTCCCAGCTTGTGGACATGGGTATTTTCCTGAGGCCCATGGTTTCCTCACATTGAATCGCTATGCCTTCGGCTATGGCCCATGAAGAGTAGAGTGCCTCCATGCTTGTAAATTTGAGGGATCTGGTGCCTTCCACCTTTTTGTGATTAGCCTCTTGCCCGTCACCATGCCCAGGTCCAGGAACCATCTAGGTGGCTTTAGTGCTTCGTGTCCTACGGAATATGTGCAGCAGCTATGTTGGCCAGTCGAAGGGTATCTCTCTCACGGTGCAGGTGCGAAGTGTGTTTGCTACCCCATCCCAATATGTGCTCAGGCTGGCGCAACCCTAGAGCATGTGCACCATGTCTGCATCTACAGCAGCACATCTGGGGCAAGCTGAGTCGGTGCGGTGAAAGTATCTGTTAGCTGCTGTGAGGTACGCCCTCTGTGTGATGTAGTATTGAATCTGCCTAAATTTCACGTTCCGGGGGATCTGAACTGGAGTGGCCAGTGCCTGTTCCCATTCTTTGTCTGTGAATTATCGGCCCAAGTAATGTTCCAATTTGTTTCTCTGGGGGTCTAGGTTTACCGATGCATGTTGTCCCAATGAGGCCGCGAACCACAGCATCAGGTGCCTACCACATCTCATGACATGTAGGTATCGCACAGTGAGGTGTGTTTGTGACTCAGCCGCATGGTCTCCCCATTTCATTGAGAGTTTGGTCACCAATGATTGATGTGAAAGGAATTGCCCTGCAGGGAGTCCCTCGTCATCCAATAGTGTAGTATAGGGAATAAGCGAGCCTTCACGATAAAGATCTCCTAGGGTTTGTATACCCGCATCGTGCTAGTGTTGCAGTTCGGCAGCTGTAAGTGTTGCCTGTCCCTTAGGGGCAACCTCCAGGGGCAGCACGGGGCGTAGGGCGTCGTGTCCCGGGTTAAGTCGAGGCTTCTGTGGTAGCACCTGTACGCTATGTTCACAAACTGGGGCTCAGGGGGCCGGACTCGTGTGCCAGGGTGGAAGAGCGCAAGGATCTGGGGGAGCATATACAGTGGGCGTGTGGTTGCTGTGTCGATGTGCTAACGGTCTGCCATCTATCTGGCAATCCATTGAAATTGGGCTGCCAGGTAGTAGTGCTCGAAGCAAGGCACTGACAGGCCTCCCTGGTCTATGGGTAAATATAGTTTTTTAATCGCCACCCTATGTCGATTGGGGCCCCAGATGAAGTCTCTTGTCGTCTTATCCAACGTGGTAAAGAAGGAGGCGGGTACATAAATGGGCAAATTGGCAAAGTAATACAGGAATCTCGGCAGAGCCACCATTTTGGCCAGCGCCAATCTTCCCACCACAGCAAGGGGGAGTGTACTCCAGAATTCCATCTGGGATCTTACGGCCGTCAGCGCTCTGCCTATGTTACTGTCAAAGAGGTCTAGTGGTTGGCGATACACATGTATGCCAAGGTAGCAGAATCTATCAGCACTCCACTGCACTCTCACTTCATTGAGTATAAGGCCGGGGTCACGGCACTCCTCTTTAAAGACATATAGTTTAGATTTAGCAACCTTTTCTTTTAACCCTGATACAGTTGCAAACAAATTACCGGAGCATTTGGGCCAGTCGTTCTGGAGTGATGTCAGCGGCATATAGTGACACCACGTGTGTGCCATCGCCCAGCGGTATGCCATCATAAAATTGTGTTCTTAGTGACTCCGCCACTGGCTCCATCGCAAGCATGAAAAGGAGAGGGGACAGCAGGCAGCCTTGTCTCGTCCCTCGTCGCACTGGGATCCCAGCCGACACGTATGGTCCCACCTTCGTTCTCACCACAGGGTTTATGTGAAGTAGGTGGGTCAAATGTAAGAAATCTGGGCCTAATTAGTATTTTTCGAGAGTTGCAAACATATAATTCCATTCAAGAGAATCAAATGATTTCTCGAGATCAAGTATGAGGCAGCCCACTCTGAGCCATTCGCACATGGAGTAGGTTGCGGTTCGAAAGAAGCAACGCAGGTTGATTGAGGTGTTTCGAGATGGCACAAAGCCGTTTTGGTCTGCGTGTACCAGGGCGGGGACTGCATGTGCCAATCTATATGCTAGTATCTTCAGTAAGATTTTGTAGACAGTGTTAAGTAGGGCGAGGGGTCTGTATGAACCGATGTCTGTTGGGTCTCTGTCGGGTTTGGGCAGTGATATCAAGTGTGCTTCGCATAGTGCGGGAGAGAGCCGTCCCTCATCCACAGTGGCTGCAGATAGGGTATATAGGTGCAGCACCAGTGACGCTTGATATGCCTGGTAATATTCTGCCTGGAGTCCTTCTGGTCCCAGAGACTTCCCCGTGGCCAGGGACATAATTGCTTCCCTTAACTCCTCTAGCAAAATTTGCATGTCCAGTATCTCATTGTGTACCCGTGTCGACAGTTGCACCTGATCTAGTAAAGCTGGGAGGGTGTGCGATTCATAGTGGCTTTGGGATTGGTACAGCTGTTGATAGTGCTGTGTCAGGGCTGCGTGGATGTCCAGTTGTGTGTGCACTAGAAGCCATGCACCGTCGCGTGGTGTGGCTATCAGTGTGCAGGTGTGTTCTTGATGTATCAGCCAGGCTAGGAGTCGGCCTGCGCGATCAGCTGTAGCATGCGTGGGGGCTCTGTGCACGGTGTAGTTGTGACAGTGGAGGCGTTCCATCAACTCCGCGTGCTGTGTGCGCAGTGCCTCTAGACGGTGTCTGTCCCTGCACTCACCCTCCCCCTCTATCTCATATCACAGTAGCTCTAGTTCTATTTTGCTTAGGCTGGAGGTGAGAGCCTTACGTATGCTCTAAGTCGGTCCCATACAGTGTCCCCTTGTCGTAGCTTTGAAAGCTTCCCATCCCACTAGTGTGTCTCCTGCTGTGTCTTTGTTAAGTTCAAAGTATTCAAGGATCGCTGTGCCCAGGGAGGAGGGAAACGGTAGGTCTTCGAGCGCAGCTGTTTGGAGTCTCCACGTGGGGGCGGGTGGGCGTTCAGGTTCCCAGGTGAGTTTCAGTATTTGGGGCTTGTGGTCAGAGTGTGTCCGGCCTAGGTACTCTATTCAGTGGACCAGAGAGAGCAGCGCGGGGGATCCTACTATTCTATCTAGGCGTACATGTAGTCTGTGTACCGCTGAGTAGTGTGAGTAGACCCGAGCATCACCATATGTCGAAAAATGCCCAGTGTGCCAGCCAGTGTGTGAGTACATGCATGTTGGACTTTGCTGCGGTCTTGGACAAGGGGGGGGAACAAACTGCCCAAGTCTACATTAAGTACAGAATTAAAGTCCCCTCCCAGGAGCCAGGGGAGCCTGCTCCACCTTGCTAAAAGTTTTGTGAGGCCTTCTAGGAATGGGGATTGACTGACAGTCGGTGTATAGATGGACCCAAGGAGGATCGATAGGCCACTGAGCTGTCCGCTCACGAGCGCATATCGGCCTTCAGGGTCGACCAGCACCTCCTCACTTGTAAAGGGGACCCCTGCTCTCACCCAGATGAGGGCGCCTCGCACATCCGCGGAATAGCTGGTACCGTTTATTTGGCCTCTTCATCTGTGTCAGAGGCGCCCTAGTTCCATGTTGGACATGTGTGTTTCTTGGAGCAGCGCTATGTGAGTGGCTCTGCATCATAGATAGGCATAGATCGAGTATCTATGTGATGGCATGTGTATACCGTGCACATTCCATGTGACTAAGTTGACCTGTACCATGTTTCTTCTTACATTAATAGGGCAGCGCGGGGGGGGCAAGGTGCTGCAACTCCTGACCCGTGGGGGTGTGCTCCAGCTCAGTGTGGGTAAAAACAGGGTGCATGCATGAACTGAACTATGTATAACCATGAAGGCGAGTCTGAGTGGGAATTCGTCAAAACTGTGTTGCCCAACTTAAGGCTAAAACTGTGTCGAACTGATGTGTGGCGTGGGTTTGAGTGGTGTGCTGGTGGCAGGGAGTGTCTCACCCCTTGATGTCATGTTGCAGCTGTGTATCTCCTCAGCCAGTCTGCGGTGCGGGGAGGGGGGGTGCGAACCGCGCATTCCCCATAACATTATATTAGGTGTGTGTTGCGCACTGCAGTGCACAGGGCGGGACCAAATTTTGCAAAGAACAATTATGTAATCAGTGTATTATTTAACACAGCATTTTGCCAGCATGGCAGGTACTTGCGTGGGTTGTGTTCAACAGTTCACACGAGGACTTGGAAAGAGTCATAAGATGTTGTCAGCTGTTTGTGACATAACTTCTGGCAATGGAAACTCTTCAGGATCCTTGAGTCTGGAGGGTGTTGAGTCCCCAGTTTCCAAGGATCTGGATGGGCTGAAGTGGCGGTCGGAATTTTGAGTTGTAGTTCCCAGTGTCGCGGCCACTTGTAGTGCCTCTTGCCTCTCCCCTCTCCTCTGCTCCAGGTCGGGGCTGTGGAAGTCGTAGCGGCTCCTGATCGATATCCACTGTGTCTGCTCCAACGGTGTCTTTTCTTGTTGAGTTTTCTTGGCCCGTCTTCCACAGGCGGTCTGGGTCCCATCAGCATTCCCAATTCTTCCAGACAGTCCCAAACCTCTATGGGTGAATCGAAGAAGCACGCCGATCCCTTTGCAACCACGCGAAGCCTAGCAGGACATAGTAATGAGTAGCTTAGACAAAGGTTGCGTAGCAGTCTTTTCATGGCAGTGTATGCACTTCTGCAGCATTGGACCTGTGCTGTGTAATCTGGAAAGATCATGATTTGATTGCTTCTGATCTTTATGTCTGCCAGCTTGCGGGATTAACAAAGGATCGAGTCTCTGTCTCTGTAGTTGAGGACTTTAAAAAGGAATGGACGTGGGCGGGCGCCTGGCTGCGGCTTTTGCGCAGGGACCTGGTGTGCTCTCCAGACCACAAAGTGGGGAGACAGGCTGCTGAGAGAAGCAAATCTCTGATCCAGTGCTCGGCATATTCCACTGGTCTTCATCCTTCTTCACCCTCTGGAAGTCCCACCATGTTGGGCGTGAGCGCCCTTCTGCGCCTTCTACCTTGTCTTCTAGATCATGCACGCAGTCTAATACATCTTGCAGGGCTGCGGTGTGGCTTTGTGTAACTGGTTTTAGCTCTGCAAGTGCTTGTTTCTGGAGGTGCACCTTGGCCCCGAGTTTGTAATGCTCGGCTCCCAGAAGGGTAAAATCCGAGGTGACCGTGTCGATTTTTTACTCCAACAAGGAGCAGGTCTGGTCCAACGCAGATCCTATCTTTTCCACTGCAGCCGGAACAGAGTCTAGTTTGGCAGCAAGTTTTTGTGCATGCCATTTCTGTGGCTATGTCGCCATCTGCCATTGCCCCTTCCAAGCTCCCAGTGAGTGCATTTAGCTGTTGAGTGTTTGTGCGTAGGTGGCCCATTACTAATTGCTGCGCTGTTGGTATTCGCCAACAGTATGTGCAGGAGTTATCAGGACGGAATAGCGACCTTGTTTGCGCATTAGGCTCAATCTCGTGGAGGAGCTGACCACTCCCTATATGAGGCTGACGAATACAAGGATGTGCGTGTGTGAGATTGCACACCTGTGTTTTGTCCTCTGGTTACCGCCTTGCCTTGTGTGGGAGTTGTTGGGGCCTGATCAAGCATTCTCTTTTAAAGCGAGGTAGGTCCTCTCTGGTGCCTGACCTCCCCATGCATCAGCGACTGGCTTGTTGGCATGTGTTTAGGTGCCTCTGGGCACTATCCGGTGGTTTATCCTTCAGCGTGGTAGGAGGGGTGGTCATGCAATGTAAGCCGGTTAACTGCGTACACTTCACCTTGTTGTGTTGTGGATCAGCGTGGAGCGGGTGTGTGTAGCTCCCACACATCCATGCTTTAGCGCTGCAGAGTTGTTGCGCCTCTTGCCTCTGTATGTAGATGACCAAGGCCCAACTCGGCCTCCGGGCAAGTCTGCGTCTTGCCAGACGTTGCGCTGTTTTCTAATGTTTCTGCGCAGCCTAGGCCCAGATCAACCACGGGGTCCAGCTCACACGGTGGTTACCTGTTACTGCCTTGTCTTGTGGGGCTGCCTCAGTGCTATCTAGGATAGGGCAGCAACCTAGTCACTTGTGCATGGTACCAGTCCAGGCAGGGGGAATGGGGGTCCCCGGGGTAGACCTCTCCTTTCTGCACGTGTGTGACAGCCTCTCTCAATGGCTCCACACCACAGTTCAGATGCACTTGTCGTGCTCTTCAGGGGTTGCTGAACGACCTCAGTTTACTTCTCCCTTTACTTTCGCGGTAGCGCTCAGGCGGCCTAGGTGCACATTGATAGCAGGCATCCACTCTTCCCTTTCAGCAGGGGGTTCACTCACATTCTGGTGGCTTAGTGAACATAGGTCTGTGTCACATGGGCCGTGTATCCGGGCCTCAGTGTTCTCACTTTCATGCATGCGTCACCGCTGGGCCTCTGTGGGGTTCCTCCACCCGATTCTGTATCACCTTGCACTGTGGCTTCAGCGCAGTCCAGGATACGGTAGTGGCCTCCCCCAGTTATACACTTATGGCAGCCATCCAGGCAGGGGGCAGGCCGATCACCTCTGTGCGCTCTCTGTGACCTCCTTTAACGGCTCTGTGACACAGCATCAGCAAGCACACTGCTCTCCACAGGGGTCGCTGAGCCGCCTCAGCATCTTTACTTCTCCGCCTTCACAGTGACGTTCGGGTGTTGCAGGCACACACCGGTGGCAGGTGCCCACTGTCTCCTTTCAGCAGGGGGTCACTGCATGATGTCATCAGCAATTTCATCAGTGATGGCATTTGGGATGCCATCAGTGATGTCACTGACCAAGTAATGAGTGATGTAATATGTGAGGTCATTAGCAGTGCATTGCAGGGGCGTACGTTATCGTTAGCTCAGCTAACTATAACTGCTGAATTTTAATGGTTTTGTTCAAGTGAAATCTAAGCCTAATTATAAAGTATATATATTCACTGAAAAAATTAAAAGCTTACTAGTTAGGCTCAGATTTCACTCATACAAAACCAGTGAAATTCAGTCATTATAGTTACCTGAGCTAACTGTAACTTACATCCCCGTAATGCACTGCTTATGACCTCACATATTGCTCACTTGCAGGAAGCGGAGCATTTGCTATTATTTGGCCGGAAAGGTAAAGCTCCCGCCAAGCCCTAGCAAACAGCTATGTCCCGGGGGTGGGCACCCCGGGATATAGTAGGAGCTGGCCCTGAGGGGTTCTGATCCCTTGGAACATCTATGGCTCCCGGAGTTTGGCCGAGCAGCCCTCATCCTTTCTTTGATTTTATCCCGGGAAGGTGGTGGTCCACGGGCTGTGGGGGGCTGTGAGGCCTCCCATTCAATTTACCAAAAAGCCCCTGGGAGATGGCAGTACCCGGGGATGCAGGGGGGCCATGCACCCCCGTATTAATTGACATTAAAGCCTTGGGGAGGTGCCCCCAGGGAGGTGGCTGCATGGCCCCCACATTGTTTTCTAGAAAAGCCATTGGGGAGGTGGCCATGCCCAGGACCAGGGTGGGGGATCCACAAGGCCCTCCAGGTCAAAAATAAATAACCCCAGGGAAAGTGGTGGCCTCGGGACAGGGGGGTAGGTGGTACAGGCCTCCTCCGCATTTATTTATAAAGAAGCCCCGTGGAGGTGGTGGTCTCCGGGGCATTATTGAGCCCAGAAAGGGGGTCACATGCGTCCACCCTCCCTTATAACAAAAATACCCCCAGCACATGGCCCACCAGGGGTCTGATAAGTAACTAAGCGCTTCATTTTTTTCTAACATTTTCGGCAGGATCCACGGTTCCTGGGAAACATTTTTAAAGAAAATGCTTTTTGGGCCCTGCAGGGTCCCTATGTGACCCCCCACAAGTGGCCTAGGTAGTCAAAGTATTTTTACCCTGCCCCTTTTTTGAAAAATATTTTTTCTGGGACTCGGCTCAAGCCAAGTCCCAAGATGGCTGCCAACACTTATTGGTTTGAAGTGTTGGCAGCCAATCAGATCTCAGCACAAGATTGGAAGGGGTTGCTGCTCCTCCATGTCCCTATATATACAATTTGAATTTTTTTTAATTACTCCACAACTACTGAACAGATTTACACCAATTTACAAAAAGGTTGCTGTCTCGACCAACAGCTACCTTTCTGCCAAATTTCGTGTCATTCCATTCAGCTGTTAGGGTTGTAGCTGTGTGTAAAGTTCCTAAGGAAATTAACAGGGGTAAAATGTGTTTTGGGATCCCCTTTTTCTCGGTTTCCATTAGATGGACCATCATAACACATTCAAGATAGCAGCTGAAGTGAGCAGCAAACTAGTTTTTAAATTCTTGCGAGGATTCATCAAGCAAAGCCAAATTTATTGGCAAATGAAAAAACACTCTTCCTATGGAAACTACATCCTAACTAGCTACTGGCTTTTCCATAGACAAGGCGTTTTGGTTTGCTAATAACTTTGCTGTCATTTGATGAATCTTCATGAAACTTTCCAAAAAAAGAAGATGCACTTCAGGTCTGACATGGAAAGTTTCAGGGTGATTCATCAAGCGGGGGTCGAAAATAAAGGGGGGTCAAAAAAACTGATTTCCTCATGCATTTTCCATATACACGTCAGGCAGCGCTACCACAAAAACTGCTTAACGGAATTACACCAAATTTGTCTGAAAACTACATCTTGCGAATTGTGAGATTTGGTGTAAATCCATTTAGTATTTTTTAGAAGGTAAGGTTTAAAAATATTTGTATAGCTGGATGGTTGGGTCCGTGAGAGTCTCTTGAGAGTCTCACTGGAGCGCCAGTTTAAAAATAGAGTGTTCTGATTGGCACAGGGATCTTTCTTTCCTTTGGGTCATCTTGCTCACATGGGAGTCAGACTCCTACAGGAATGAGCGCTCTGATTGGCTGCCAGCAACATTAAATAAATGTTGCTGCCAGCCATTACAGGACTCGGCCCTTGGGGCCTGATTTAAATTGTGGCAGATCTGTTATGGGTTCTCTCATTTTTGCATCAGTTTATTTGTGTACCTACTAGGTGGTCCGCCCAGTCAATTTAGATGCTGGCAGGTCTATGGATGATAGCCTGTCCAAGTCCCTTTGTCTCTGCCAGAATTTATTTCAAGCGATGATGGCATCATAGGCAAAAGCAGTTGTTGGAGCGAGTTCAACCAATATTTCCGCCGGTCAATCACGATGTGCCTTCCCATTGACGTAACTGAGGCAGGTAAACCTCCACACCTGAGTTGGCAGTTTTAGAGGGATATAAAGCAGAAGCATATCATTTTTTTTCCACATCCCTTTCCGTCGTGAACCTGATCAACCAAGTCCTTCCTTTATTGTTGTTTCTTGACCACGAAGCAAATCAACCCCATTGTCCCGGAAATGAAGGTATGCTTCAGCTTCTTTTTTACTTATTTTCTTCTGAGGTGTCTGTTTGCATTTGCTCTGGACTCGTGCATATTCAAATTTCTCTTACTAGAAATTTCTTTTAATGTGTAATCCATATGTGTGCAATGTTGTTGTTTAGGTAGAGCTGGTTTCCCAACCGCCCTATTACACAATTTGGGTGGTCGAACTGACATTGCCCTGCCACAACTGCCAGGAAACCGCCACTCCCTGGTGGTGGTGCAGTGGTGTAGAGACAGTAATATGCGTGGTGGGACCACTGCGGTTCTGCCAAGCATATTACAAGTTTCCTACCTGCCACGGTTTTCATGGCGGTTCCAGCGCCATGAAAACTGTGGCAGAGAGAAAACAAAGTGGGACCTACATGGCCCCCTGGTGCCTCCTGCCATGTGGATATTCAACATGCATTTCCCTATGTGCATGCATACCAGTTCCTGCATGGCATGGACTTTACAGTCCATGCCATGCAGGAACTGTTTTAGGCATTCCCATTGTTGTGCCCATTTTCTGAGGCACTGTATTGGAAACGTAAACAAAAAGCCCACAAGTTATGAGAAGCACTTGTAACTGGTGTGCGGCCTGACCACGGGTTTGATGATGTGGCAGCGTGGTGGACCCGGCGCCGCAACGCCAACTTATAATCAGGCCCTAAGTGTACATTATCATGAGAGCTTGCACCAAAATTAAAATGTCTATTCATTTTTTTCCCTAATGTTTGGACTTTACTACAAATAAGTTATTTAAAAAATCTTTGTATTTTCTTTTATAAATGTAGGTAAGAATATGTATTTCGCATTTTCATCATTAATAATTTTAATAATCAATACATTGTAAATGAATGATAATGCCAGGACAAACTTTGGAAAATTTATTTTTGTATTTATAATTGAGATAAGCTTCTCATGAACTTTTTTCCAATAAAGCAAAATAAGAAAAAAAGGGTTTTTTACAACAACACCTTGTGGCTTCGTTGACCATCACTTGCCCCCTAAACATAGTCCAAAGGGTAACCTCCTCAGGAAGGGGCATTTATTGGGCACAGAGCAGGCACTTCAAGGTTTTTTTGGGGGGAATAGTGGGTTCAGGTTTGGTAGGGATCAAGGACGGATAAAATGTGACATCAGAAGGAGGTGTAAGGGTAGGAGGGGTGCTAGAGTCTTGGCTTTTGGAGGTAGAAAGAGCTGGACTGGGTCATGTGTATGTGTCTTTATGCTTGGCAGTTGCACGTGGGTCTGGTGATTGTTTCGTATGTTTGGATGTGTGTTTTTTGGCCGGTTTTTGATATTCTGGTGAGTGTGTGCATTTTACTTTGGTGTGTTGTTTTGAGTGTAGGTGTGCTTTTGTGTCAGTGTGTTGGTTTTGATGAGTGTGTTGTTGTGGTGGTTGATGTGTTTGTGGTGCTTGTGGGTGTGGCGGTGGTTGTGCTGGTGTGGGTGTGGTTGTGGTGCTTGTCGGTGTAGTGGTGGTTGTGGTGTATGTGTGTGGTGGTTGTGGTGGTGGTTGTAGGTTTGGTGGTGGTTGTGGATGTTGTGCTTGGGGTGCCTTGTCGATAGTTTCAGTAGTGTGTGTATGTTGTTTGTGTGCTTCTTTGTGTGTTTGTGGTGATGTATGTGTGTGTGATTGTGCTGCTTGTGTCTGTTGGAGTGGGTGCCTGCAAAGAAGTGAGTGTGCTTGGGAAAAAATGGAAAAACACACATATTGACAATAATGCTACAAACTTATGCCAAAAAACAATATTATATATATATATATATATATATATATATATATATATATATATATATATATATATATATATATATATATATATTCACACATGTTATAGTTAGCTGGACATTTCACTCATACAAAACCTTTGAAATTCCCCCGTTATAGTTAGTTCAGCTAACTATAACTCTCGCGCCCGCAATGCACTGCTGATGACGTCACATATTACATCACTCATGAAATGGTCAGTGACATCACTCATGACATCACTGATGACATCTTAAATGATATCACTGATGACATCACTGATGACATCATCCTTTTGACAGAGTGGCAGACCTGCACTCAGCGTAATATAACCAGTGAATTTTTAAGCTTTTTAAATACTAATTCCTAACTATAACGTGTGTGAAACCTATGTTTTTTTTCAGTGAATTTGCAAGGTTTTTTAAATGCTAATTCCTAACTATAATGTGTGTGAAACCTATGTTTTTTTCAGTGAATATATATATTACCTACTGGCGGTCGCCAGTAGGTATATATAGTTAGGATTTTTTCTCTATGGGATTTTTGAAAATTCTATGTCTAATAACTTTGGCGTTTGTGGACGGAATTGGCTGCAATTTTCAGGAAAATGGAACATTTTGTTTCTGAGCAGCCACTGAAAATTTGGAGGGGGTTTGTCAAGGGGGGGCTGAGAAAAAAGGGGGGTCCCAAAACGTGTTTTTCCCATGTTAATTTCCATAGGCCTCACTTTTAGCCCGAACGGCTGAATGGATTTGCACGAAACTTGGCAAAATTGTAGGGACTGGTAGCCCGACGTGCCTTTGCTAGGTCTCAATATATGTGATCCAGTGGATTTTGAGAAATTAACGTTCAAAAAAAGATATATATCTGTAAGCGCGTTCCGGGTAGCGCTCCGGTTCGCGTACTTGACGCGTAATGGAACTTCGCGAAGCGAAGCTGATTGGCTCTCCGGTGTCTGTCAACATTCTAAACAGTCCGGAGCGGCCGCCATCTTGTCTCTCGGTAGGATCGAGAGACAAGAGGAGGCCAAAACAAAGGGGGTAATGACCATAAGGGGGCATAGTAGATCCTCCCTGACCCCCTAGGTTTGATGTGGAGGCTTTAAAAGGGCCCCGCGGGGCAAAAAAAATAAAAACTATTTTTTGTTTTTTTTGCGTGGGGAGCGCCCGGTACGCGCACTGGGGAGCGTACTATAAGGAAAAAAGAATGATAGACTTTTCAAATATTGTATGTTAATTGATTGTTTGTTTTGTTGATTTTTTTTTATTTCTTTATTTTTTAAGCAATTATTTATTATTGTCATTGTGTTTCAAAATTTAATAAAATGTTATCTTATGTTATGTTAATTGGGTTCTTCTATAGCGCAACGGCTACTCCCGTAGGAGTGTCCCGGCGCTTTGGCGAAGAAGTCCTTTAATGGAAAGGAAACATAACTGCAAATAAAGAACATCAAAATTCACTAGTAAAAAGCCAGGTTTTTAATGCCTTTCTAAAAGACATCAGACTGGGGGCCTGTCTAAGAACAATAGGAAGTTCATTTCAAGCGCGCGGGGCCAGGTAGTGGAAAGAGCGCCCCCCTTGTCTGGTTCGTTTGATGGATGGAACGACCATTTTAGACAAGGAGGCAGATCGCAGAGCTCTGCTCGGTTTATAAAGAGCAAGACGCTTTCTAATATACCTAGGACCCGAGTCATGAAGGGCCTTGTAGGTTAGCGTCAGACTTTTAAAGAGAACCCTCTTGGCTATAGGGAGCCAGTGCAATTCCTTCAGCAAGTTAGAGGCACTAGCTCGTCTAGAGAGTCCATAAATAGCCCTGGCAGCTGAATTTTGGACTACCTGGAGTCTCCTTACAAGATATTTAGGGAGACCTAAATAGAGGGCATTAGCATAGTCCAGACGCGACCCGACAAGTGCTTGGACAATGACCCTTCGATGGTTCACAGAAATCAAGGGGAGAAATTTCCTGAGCATCCGCAGGATTCCAAAACATTTCCCCGAAAGACAGGCTATTTGGGGTCCAAAAGTCAACTCATTGTCAACAATGATACCAAGGTTTTTAGCCTTGGTACTAGCATTAGCAGGAGGAAACAAATCCTGTGGCCACCAACTTTTCCAATTTGGCTCAGAGACACACCCAAAAAAAAGCAGCTCCGATTTATCGGAGTTGCATTTCAATCCGTGTCTTTTGAACCAATCAAAGACTGCTTCTAAGCAGCCTCTGATACGGATCCCATTAAACACCTCGTTCTTGTTATAAGTAAACAAGAGCTGGGTGTCATCAGCGTAAGACACGATCTGAGCGCCAAACGACTCTGCAACCTCTGGAAGGGGGGCCATAAAGATGTTAAAAAGCAGGGGACTAAGAATAGACCCCTGAGGGACCCCCACTTCCAGGGTTGCCATAGCTGCGGAGTGAGGTGGCGCCCAGATCGTTTGTCGACGGCTGGCTAGAAATGATT
Organism: Lissotriton helveticus; assembly: GCF_964261635.1. Lineage (NCBI taxonomy): Eukaryota > Metazoa > Chordata > Amphibia > Caudata > Salamandridae > Lissotriton > Lissotriton helveticus. The sequence goes on from NC_136070.1 coordinate 516,695,930, forward strand.
TAAGCCAGTTCCACACCGTCCCCCTAAGACCACAATCCCAGAGTCGAGTTAGGAGGGTATCATGGGGAACGGTGTCGAACGCCGCCGACAAGTCTAACATGACCAACATGGCCTTACCTCCAGAATCTAAGACCTCTCTGATGGCGGTGGTGACTTCAAGTAACGCGGTCTCTGTGCTGTAATTCGCACGAAACCCAGATTGAGTAATGTGCAACAAGTTGTTATTCTCGATGAAGTCGGAGATAGATCGGTGCACGTGTCTTTCCGCCACCTTCGCCAGAGCGGGGAGGAGAGAAATAGGCCTATAGTTGGCGTGTATGATGGGATCCAGAGTTGGTTTTTTTATTAGTGGAAGAATGAGAGCGCTCTTCCAAGCTTGAGGGACTATGCCAGAAGACAGTGAGGAATTAAGAATGGAATTAAAGGGTCTATTTAGCACAGGGGCTATTTTGTTGAGACAAGAGACCGGGCAGGGATCTAGGGGAGAGTCTAATATTTCACTGTCTGAAATGTCGTTATTTTCATTGAACATAGCTTGTAATGTTTGAGTGTGTAAAATGTCCTCATTTTCAAGGAGGACATCTACTGATTGCACACATTGCAGTAGTTCTTGGTCCCAAGTTTCGTCCATAAATTCAATGTCATTTGGATCAATGATTTCTTGGTTGGTCTCTGCAAGGACAATTTCAAATGCAACTTTCTGTTCGCCTTCCATTTTGTCTGAAATTTGCATTAAAAAAAATATATTAGTAGAGATAGGGCACTGTTGGGATTAATTTTAGATAGGCAGTTTTTAACAGTGAATTTATCTTTGGGCAGTGTATAGTATCAGAGTGGAAGTAGGAATATAAAAAAGTGTATGTGATTTAACGTAAGTAAATTCATAATTATACAAGAGAAGCCTAACTCCATCCATAACTATAACAGAGAAGTCTATCTAAATCTATAACTACTAGAGAGGGATAGTATATAACTATCAGAAAAAGTTTACCATATTAACTTAAAGTGCACAATATACTTCAGTTTTTAAAATAACAACTTACCTTTAAAAAGAAGTTGAAGTTATTAGTGAAAATCCTATTGAAATGTACACCAGGAAGTAGTAGTCAAAATGGCTGTGTTTCCTTCTCTTCCTTTATATATATTCAGGTACATAACCAATCAAATGTCAGGTAAAAAAAAATAGAAAATGAAAGTAACATTTTAATTGGTTGTCAATTCCAACACTTCAGATGTGTTTTGTGAAGTAATTTACCTCAGGGTATTTAGAGAGGTCTACAGGCTAAATGGCTAAATGGAATTCCAACCAAATTTGTGAAAATGGTAGGGATTGGTATGTAGTATGAGCAAATCTATATTTGGTGAAAGTGTCTCCAGGGTTTCTTCTGTAAATTACTTTCCCACCTTTTTTGATGGAGCGCTTCCAGGTGAGCGCCCCGGTACGCGATCCTGCAGCGTTACGGGAGTCCACCATTTTGTGTTTCGGTCGAATTAAAATACAAGATGGAGGGCAAATAATGTTCAGAATGGGTAGAAGGGGGCACGGTAGACGTATCTTGACCCCCTAGGTTTTCTGAGGGTGGCTGAGGAGGCCCATATGTGCAGATTTTTTTTTTTTTTTTTTTAATTTCGCGCGGTTAGCTTCCGGTTCGCGTACCGGGTAGCGCTCCGGGGAGCGTACTTTGTTGAAAATTTGTGAAAAAAGTTAGAGTAAAATAATAATTGTGAGTGATCAGATGTAGGGTAGCTCTGAGAAGAGCTTTTGGGTTTATGGTACATTTAGGTACTTATAAGTAGGTACCAATGCACAGTCTTAAATTCAAAATGAAAACTCTGTTGCCCTCATCTGAGAAGTGAACTCCATCTCCTCTGTAGATATCTTGCATGTAGTAACGCAAGTTATTGTTGTACATGGAGCCCATTCCATGGTCTCTCATGTAAGCTCAAACAGATTTGTTTACATGCTTCCTCGACTTCTCAATTTGTGGACAAAATTGGTTCGACCACCTCCATTTCTGTCTTTGGCATATATTTGAATATACCAAGGCAGTTTGTGGAAAAAGTGCCATCAATTGCTCAAAGGTGTCCTTTAAAAGCATTTCCAGACCTACACCAGTCAAAGTGCCCAAGTCATTACCTCCACAGTGCAAAATTAACAGGTCAGGTTTAGGCAAATGCATAAAGGTTTTCACCAATGGTATCAATTGGTGACATTTTAATCCTCTGTGGCCAAACCACTTAATTTCCACATCTTGTAAATTGAGGTTAGGTAAATTTCTGTTCTCAGCATACCTTTGAGCCCAGTAGATGTAACTATGTCCAACAATCCAGACAGAAAACATGGTGAGAGTAGGTTCTGCTGCAGTCAGATGAAGTGTGGCAATGAAATGGCAGTTGGAAAAATAAGAGTTTAAAATGAAAAAAACTGTGGAGTTTCTGTGTTAAGGAAGCAGTAGCAGTGATTGGTGGATTTTGATTGCTGAAAACAGAAAGTTAGGGTGCATGGATGTGTTGTTTGAAAGATGTAATTTGAATGGTCAAGAAAAAATCATTTAATGAAAGATTGCACTGGATACGCAGGTGCACTCAGAGTTCAATTGAAACATTGTTGTGTGAACTTGCAAACATGAGAGGTCTTTCAGGAGGTGGTTGCTATGCAAAAAAGGCAGAAAGGCCAGAGGGGGGAAGGGTGTTGATTTGAAAAAAGTGAGGGAAGAGTTTTGATTGGGTGACATGAGAGATATGTGTGATGAGTTACAGCATTTCTGTGCTTTTCATAGCTGCAGACTCTGGAGTGCATACCTTTTGCTCTGCTAAAGGCAATTTGGTGTGTTTCTGAGACTGTTTTGAAACTCATAAAGTATTTGCTAAGGTGAGAAAAGATTCATTTAATTTAGGTAGAGAATAGTATGGTTTAGGGAGAAAATTATGAAGAAAGTTGTGTATTTAAAATGTTGCTTTGTGTCAAGTGTTTTACAAATAGATTTTGTTTCTTTGTGTTACATAGCCATGTTAAAAGTGATGCAAAAAAAGTGCAAGGGTCTTACAAAAATGCTTTCATGTGTCTTAGGGTATTTTAACTCACTTCCCCATGAATGTATGAATATAATTGCTTTACAAGATGTGTTTAAAAACGTTTTTTGAAATCAATTAGGTTTCTTGATATGTACTGCTAGAGTTTCATAGGTTGCTTGGGGCATATTTTCAAGGCTTTTAACTTCCTTTGATGTAATTTTTCCCATTTTAATTTAAGACCTTTCCCTGTGGTGCAAGGTCCTTGTAAATATGCCCCCATCTGTGCTTGGCAAATTTAGATTTTAATTCTTTGACTAACATAGCCATGTTAAAAGTGACCCAAAAATGTTGCAAGGGCCTTAAAAAAAACGCTTTCATGTGTCTTAGGCCATTTTAAGTCATTTCCCCTTGAATGTAGGTATCTAATTGATTTAGTTGATGTGTTTAAAAACGATTTATGAAAACAATTAGGTTTCTTGATATGTACTGCTAGAGCTTCATAGGTTGCTTGGGGCATATTTATAAGGCCTTTGTGTCTCTCTGATGTTATTTTTCCCATTTTAATTTAAGACCTTTCCCTGTGGTGCAAGGTCCTTGTAAATACGCCCCCATCTGTGCTTGGCAAATTTAGATCTTGATTATTTGACTTACATAGCCATGTTAAAAGTGATCTAAAAATGGAGCAAGGGCTTAAAAAAACGCTTTCATGTGTCTTAGGGTATTTTAAGTAACTTCCCCATGAATGTATGAATATAATTGCTTTACAAGTTGTGTTTAAAAACGTTTTTTGAAATCAATTAGGTTTCTTGCTATGTAATGCTAGAGGTTCATAGGTTGCTTGGGGCATATTTATAAGGCCTTTGAGTCTCTCTGATGTTATTTTTCCCATTTTAATTTAAGACCTTTCCCTGTGGTGCAAGGTCCTTGTAAATACGCCCCCATCTGTGCTTGGCAAATTTAGATCTTGATTATTTGACTTACATAGCCATGTTAAAAGTGATCTAAAAATGGAGCAAGGGCTTAAAAAAAAACGCTTTCATGTGTCTTAGGGCATTTTAAGTCACTTCCTGATGAATGTAGGTATATAATTTATTTAGATGATGTGTTTAAAAACGATTTTTGCAATCAATTAGGTTTCTTGATATGTAATGCTAGAGCTTCATAGGTTGCTTGGGGTATATTTATAAGGCCTTTGAGTCTCTCTGATGTTATTTTTCCCATTTTAATTTAAGACCTTTCCCTGTGGTGCAAGGTCCTTGTAAATACGCCCCCATGTGTGCTTGGCAAATTTAGATTTTGATTATTTGACTTACATAGCCATGTTCCATACAGTTGTAACCTTCTGCGTAGTCTTTGATATGCTAGACTCCATCTGCACTATGAGATACCTAAGCAAAGGAAACACAGGTGATGTGATTGTGAAATGAGGAAAAGAAACTCCACATTTTTCAATTACATCACATGTGTTTCCTAAGTTTACGAATGACATTGTGCAGATGAGGTTTAGGTCTGTCCACGGACACAGAAAAGGTCTGGCCTTTGTTCAAGAGTGAAGTGGACATGACTTACTTCATTGGTAGGCCTTCACATGTATTATCTCCTCTGTACTCTTCAAAAAGCGTAAATTTCATCTGCAACCCTGAGTAGGCCTCACCTCAAACAAACCTCTGGATAGGCCACACTTTATCGTCATCCTGAATCAATCATTTAAAATGTTAGGGACAGATTTATGATAGGTGTAAGCTTATTTTGCGTCACTGTGCGTGACTTTTGTGACGCAGCGGCGGTGCAAAAGATTTGCTATGTGGCGACATATTTACAACTTGATGCATCTAGGCAGATGTGTCATGCTGTAAAGTCCCGTGCCACATGAAACCGATGCAGCAGTGATGCAAAAGATGCACCATGTTGCAAGACAGGCCTCATTTCATCTCCAACAAGATAAGAAGCTGAATCTTCTGTAAATGTGAAAATTGTTGTATACACTGCTCAACTTATGTGTACTCTTTGATATGCTAGAGTCCATCTGCACTATGAGATACCTAAGCAAAGGAAACACAGGTGACGTGATTGTGAAATGAGGAAAAGAAACTCCACATTTTTGAATTACATCACCTGTGTTTCCTAGTTTACGAATGACATTGTGCAGATGAGGTTTAGGCCTGTCCACGGACACAGAAGAGGTCTGGCCTTTGTTCAAGAGTGAAGTGGACATGACTTACTTCATTGGTAGGCTTTCACATGTATTATCTCCTCTGTATTCTTCAACAAGCGTAAATTTCATCTGCAACCCTGAGTAGGCCTCACCTTAAACAAACCTCTGGATAGGCCACACCTTATCGTCATCCTGAATCAATCATTTAAAATGTTAGGGACAGATTTATGATAGGTGTATGCCTCTTTTGCGTCACTGTGCGTCACTTTTGTGACGCAGCGGCGGTGCAAAAGATTTGCTATGTGGTGACATATTTACAACTTGATGCATCTAGGCAGATGTGTCATGCTGTAAAGTCCCGTGCCACATGAAACCGATGCAGCAGTGATGCAAAAGATGCACCATGTGGCAAGACAGGCCTCATTTCATCTCCAACAAGATAAGAAGCTGAATCTTCTGTAAATGTCAAAATTGTTGTATACACTGCTCAACTTATGTGTACTCTTTGATATGCTAGAGTCCATCTGCACTATGAGATACCTAAGCAAAGGAAACACAGGTGATGTGATTGTGAAATGAGGAAAAGAAACTCCATATTTTTCAATTACATCACCTGTGTTTCCTAAGTTTACAAATGACATTGTGCAGATGAGGTTTAGGCCTGTCCACAGACACAGAAGAGGTCTGGCCTTTGTTCAAGAGTGAAGTGGACATGACTTACTTCATTGGTAGGCTTTCACATGTATTATCTCCTCTGTATTCTTCAACAAGCGTAAATTTCATCTGCAACCCTCAGTAGGCCTCACCTTAAACAAACCTCTGGATAGGCCACACCTTATCGTCATCCTGAATCAATCATTTAAAATATTAGGGACAGATTTATGATAGGTGTATGCCTCTTTTGCGTCACTGTGCGTCACTTTTGTGACGCAGCGGCGGTGCAAAAGATTTGCTATGTGGTGACATATTTACAACTTGATGCATCTAGGCAGATGTGTCATGCTGTAAAGTCCCGTGCCACATGAAACCGATGCAGCAGTGATGCAAAAGATGCACCATGTTGCAAGACAGGCCTCATTTCATCTCCAACAAGATAAGAAGCTGAATCTTCTGTAAATGTCAAAATTGTTGTATTCACTGCTCAACTTATGTGTACTCTTTGATATGCTAGAGTCCATCTGCACTATGAGATACCTAAGCAAAGGAAACACAGGTGATGTGATTGTGAAATGAGGAAAAGAAACTCCACATTTTTCAATTACATCACCTGTGTTTCCTAAGTTTACGAATGACATTGTGCAGATGAGGTTTAGGTCTGTCCACGGACACAGAAGAGGTCTGGCCTTTGTTCAAGAGTGAAGTGGACATGACTTACTTCATTGGTAGGCTTTCACATGTATTATCTCCTCTGTACTCTTCAACAAGCGTAAATTTCATCTGCAACCCTGAGTAGGCCTCACCTTAAACAAACCTCTGGATAGGCCACACCTTATCGTCATCCTGAATCAATCATTTAAAATGTTAGGGACAGATTTATGATAGGTGTATGCCTCTTTTGCGTCACTGTGCGTCACTTTTGTGACGCAGCGGCAGTGTAAAAGATTTGCTATGTGGTGACATATTTACAACTTGATGCATCTAGGCAGATGTGTCATGCTGTAAAGTCCCGTGCATAATGAAACCGATGCAGCAGTGATGCAAAAGATGCACCATGTTGCAAGACAGGCCTCATTTCATCTCCAACAAGATAAGAAGCTGAATCTTCTGTAAATGTCAAAATTGTTGTATACACTGCTCAACTTATGTGTACTCTTTGATATGCTAGAGTCCATCTGCACTATGAGATACCCAAGCAAAGGAAACACAGGTGATGTGATTGTGAAAGGAGGAAAAGAAACTCCACATTTTTCAATTACATCACCTGTGTTTCCTAAGTTTACGAATGACATTGTGCAGATGAAGTTTAGGTCTGTCCACGGACACAGAAAAGGTCTGGCCTTTGTTCAAGAGTGAAGTGGATATGACTTACTTCATTGGTAGGCCTTCACATGTATTATCTCCTCTGTACTCTTCAACAAGCGTAAATTTCATCTGCAACCCTGAGTAGGCCTCACCTCAAACAAACCTCTGGATAGGCCACACTTTATCGTAATCTTGAATTAATCATTTAAAATGTTAGGGACAGATTTATGATAGGTGTATGTCTCTTTTGCGTCACTTTTGTGATGCAGCAGCGGTGCAAAAGATTTGCTATGTGGCGACATATTTACAACTTGATGCATCTAGGCAGATGTGTCATGCTGTAAAGTCCTGTGCCACATGAAACCTGCGTCAGTTTTCATATAGGTGTTTTGTTGCAAGGTATGCATTAATTTGCATGAAAGCCCTGTAAAAGTAACACAGTGAAATTTAGAAGATTTCACTGAGTCAGCTTTATAGCATTGCTGAATCAAATCCTTACGCCTGTTTGAAACAGGCATAAGAAGTGATGCACCATGCAATGTGAGGCTTCCTCCTGTGCATTGCAGTAGACATGTCGCGCTTATGACGTGATTCCTGCAATGTGCTGCTTTTGCGGCACAGATGCGTGACGCATCTGTGCTGTTTTTGCTCAATGGTGCTCCACATTGTAAATGCGGCACACTATGGGTGGCAGAGCAGCGGTGCACATTAACTGGTGCATCCGTGGGGATGCGCCACTTAGCATAAATCTGCCCCTGTACATTTAAGTATGAGCAGGGGACACAGAGTCGGTGAGGCTTATCCAAGGTTAAGAAGAGATGAGTCCTGTTCACTGAAAACTTGGACATAGGCCTCACCTCCTCAGCATTGCTGGACATGGCTAAATAATAGCTGCAAAATGTTACTCTTGTTAAAAAATTTTACTATTATAATCTCTGAGATTTGTCTCTTACTGTGCAACATCTCATTGTTGTTCTCTTTCTTTAAAGATAACGACAACATCAACCATGAGTGACAATCAGCAATCAGTTGATCTCGACCTCATCATTGAACTTGTAATTGAAACGTCAGTGGAAGTAGATCCCTTGGATGATTTAAATCCTGAGGATGATGAAGAACATGATGAGGATGCCGATTTGTCAGAATTGTATGACATAGGGTGGGAAGCTGACCTGCTTGAGCCTATGGAACTATAAACATTTATTTTTAAAATTTACAATAAATGAAAAGTAAAAATATAAACCGTTTCATTTAAAATTAAACACACCTTCAAAAACAGGTTATGTGTAGTGTCTTCAATAAAATATTAAAATATGCTCATAAAATTAGATCAGATTCACATATAAAACAGGACAGGTAAAATGAAGAAGAATTCCATTTCTTTTCTGATATTTGTGCATTCTAAATTTGCCAAAGCACTAAAAAATATTCTATGTAAAAATGTCAAGTAGTGTGTTAAGTTTTTGATGACTGTTATTGATTTACTGTTTGGTAATAGTGGTTAATAACATTTTTTATTATATTTTACCACAGATTCAACTGCAGATCATTTCAAATTTTGAGAATGCCAACTAAGGATAGAATGAGAAAGGCTACAAAACGTCAAAGACAGCAGGTCCATCATTTACTGCAGCAGTCCTCTACAATAAAAAATCGTGAAGTCACCAAGAAAGCACCGGGTAAGACCACGAAAACATTCATGAGAAACATTTCTAGAAAAAAAAGTAGTACTACAGAAAATGTTTTTGTCCAGAAAAAGAGAAGCATTTTAAACGGAAAGGAAAGGCCAATCAAAAATGTTACTGCTAGAGCAAGAGATAACTCTGTGCATGATAGTAGAAGGAAACAACAGTTTAGGGACATTCGTAAACGAATGTTCCGCAACAGGATAATTGGCAATTTGTTAAAAAATATTAAGAAAGGTCAACAGAAAGTGGTTTTTTATAAGAGAAAAAAAAAGTTGAGAAAGTTATTGATCAGGCATTTGAAATTAAACGAAAGTGATTTATTTTGATAATCAATAGAATTAGGAAGCTAAACAAGGCAATTTATGATTTCAAAAGAAATAGTAGATGGAAGAGAATAGTTAATCGTAGTAATTTTTGTGAAGTTTTTTTCCGGAGAATGGATGCATAGTTCAAGTTGTGAGGCATTTTTCAATGAGGAGAGTTATTTCCAGGATAATGATTTGGTGCATGCAGTTGACACCAGCGGTCGAGCTTATGAGGTGAAAGATGGTTGTCCAGTTGAAAAAGAAAAACTTGTGACAACAGAGGCAGAAGAGATGTTAGGTAATGAGGTTTTAGGAAGACGTCCTAAGGGACCTGTGTACACCTGGAAGTGTAGTAGTATTTGCAGTGTGCGACAGGATTCCATCAATTTGCTTTGTGATTTTGTACGGACATTTAAGAAAAGTTTGAAGCAGAAAATGAAGTTGTTGCAAGAATTAGATCCTTGCAGAGTGAGAGAAGTGACAGGTTTGCATGGTCATTCACTGGCTTGTCTTTCCAGGAGAGTATGCCAGAGTGTTTTTCATCATGTCAGGATGCTAGCAGTGCATCATAATAAAGTGAGGAAATTAGTTAGAATGTTGTATTATGCTAAGAGTCCAGCAGTTATGCTTAAACAATTATGCGCTGCTCTTTTGCATGGTTCTGAAATAGATGTGAAGAATATGTGTGAAGAAATTGAGTTTTGTTACTTTGGAAGTAAAGAGGAGAATGTTGAAATTGACCCAGAAGAAGAGGGTAATGTGGAAGATAGTGTACAGGTTTCCAGTACAGATAATTTTCAGAAGGAAATTGCCACGTTTCAGGTGAAATCAAGTGAGAGGCCTAATTTCACTTGTGTGTGTTGTCGACGCACTTATTATAAGAATCAGACTAAGTTAGTGGATTTATATGCAAAAAGTGAAAGGGAAAATAATAGTGAATGGAAGGATTTTGCTACATACTTGATGGTAGAAAATTGTTTTGATTTGGGATCGGATCAACGTGTGTGTACTTATTGTTGTAATAAATTAAATCAAAACCAGATGCCTGCTAGAGCGGTTCATAATAATCTGGAATTGGTTGAGATTCCTTCTGAATTGAAGGATTTAAATACTTATGAATCTATTTTGATTCAAAGTATCCATCCCTTTCAGGCTATTGTAAGAATGGAGCCAAAGACAGGGAAATTGCCTCCATCAGATTTACAGAGAGGATTAAAGGGAAGAGTTGTTTATTTGCCTCTAGATTTGAAGAAAAACATTAACACAATTGGAGTAGAAAAAGTGGAAGAGGAACCTCTGGTTATCTTAGTTAATGGGGTTCCGACAAAGAATAAAAAAATATGGCAAGATTTAGTGGATGTTAGGAAAGTCAAAAAGGCAACATTGTATTTGAAAAAAAATAATAAGTACTATAAGAATGTATATGTTGCAGAAGAGGAAGTAAGTGAGGAAGAGGATAGCGATTTGTGTGCTGGTCAAATTGAGAAAGTAGAACCCTCTAAAAGTGAAGAAATATATGAACATTATAGTGTTCATCCTTTGCATTCCAAGGAAGTCATGGGGAATGCTTTTGAGTTGTTTCAAATGAAACAAGCCAAAGGGAGTCCCATTAGTGTCTGGGAGGAAAGTTTGGAAGCTCGGTGTTTCCCACAGCTATTTCCAACAGGTCAAGGAGGAAGATATGATGAGCGACCTCATCAAATTCCTGCTTCTGAATACCGGACTTTACGATTGTATGCAGAAGATGCTAGGTTTCGACAATGCATTCCCTATTTGTTTCATCTCCTGTTTGAAAGCGATCTGTCTGGACTGTCATATGCAGTGAACCACATCTTGAAAAGTGGTATACAGATGCAAAACATCTCGGCAAGTGACTTTATGGATAAAGTCAATGTCCAAGACAGTATTTTGGATTGTCACCTGATTAATCTCATGGCGTGTCAGCGTGGTACTAATGAGTACTGGTACCGTCGTCATGGTGATTTAAAATGTATGCTGAGGAACTTAGGAACTCCCACATGGTTCCTCACTCTGAGCTGTGCCGAGTATGGCTGGGAAGACTTACTTGAATTTCTACGAGAGGCAAATGGAAACATCGAAAACATCGAATTCAAGACACCCGGAGAACTGTGCTCTTTGGATCCAGTGAATGTATGCAGGTACTTCAATCATAGATTTGAAGCTATGATGTCTTTCATCATGAATAAGAAGAATCCACCTCTTCGAGAGGTGTTGGATTTCTTCTGGAGAAAGGAGTACCAAGCAAGAGGTGCTCCTCATATACATATGCTGCTGTGGATCAAGGATGCACCTAAATTTGGAACAGATCCAGAAGACTTAGTGATGAGTTTCATAGAACAGTATTCTACATGTGCTGTTCCAAACGCAAAGGAGGACAAAAGCCTAAGAGAACAAGTTCTACGCTTCCAAAGCCATCGCTGCGGAAAGTACTGTCGTCGTAAATTCAGAAACAAGGACAAGTTCTACACCAAATGTCGTTTCGCCTTTCCACGACCGGTGATTTCTAAAGGAATAGTGAACAGTTTGATGTCTTCGCTGCGACATAATGTGATGAAGAAATCACCTAAAAACACATACAATTTGAAGAGGAACGAAGAGTCCAAGTACATCAACGACTACAACCCAGTGATTTTGTCCATGTGGAATGTTAACATGGATATACAGTTTGTGGCTGATAACTGTATGGCTGTGGCTCGGTATGTGACCTCTTACATCACCAAAAAAGAAAAGACAGAATTGAAGGATATGTGGGAGGACATTTCCCATGAAAAGAGCCTCAGTAAGAAGTTGTACAGTTTCAGTCTGAAGATGTTGTCGCATCGAGAAATCGGAGCTTACGAATGTTCTGACCGGTTGTCTTCAGCAAGTCTCTATGCCAAATCTAGGAGTATCGTTTGGGCGAGTCTTGGTCTTGCTGCAACGCGTAATCGAGTTCTGAAACCTGTGCGGGAAATTGAGTATTTGGCGGAAAAGGAGCCAAACAGTACCGACATTTTGAAGACCAACATGTTGGATACATATTATCCAAATCGAAGCAGTCACCTCGAGAATGTTTGTCTGTATGAGGTTCTACAAAATTACATATTCAAGAGGAACATCAAAGAAGATATTGATAAAGGAGTGTATGCTGTAATTGGAAGTGAGGGATGTCTGGTCAAGCAAAGAAAATGCCACTTGGTAAACCATCGAAAATTGAGTGGCGAATCTCCTGAAAAAAAGGAGTTTTTCTATTTAGCACTTTTGCAACTTTTCAAGCCTTGGCGTGCAGAAGAGGAACTGCTTGGAGATTTCCTCTGTTACGAAGACTCTTTCACTGCCGCCAAGGAGACCATAGAATGTCCTGCTTTTCCCAAATATGTAGAAATGTTGAATGCGGAAATCGAGCAGGAAGCAACGATTGCAGCCGAGATTGCCAGAGACAGTTCTCAGGACAGTCAGAGTTCTGTTTCATTGAGTCAGGATCCACTAGGAGGACCTGTTATCGAAAATGAAGCTGCCACTGCCATGAATGAAGTGGAAAGAGCCATGGCACATGCTCAGGAGGATGCAGTTAACTTAGAAGACTAGGAAAGACAACTCAACGTTGAGCAGAGGAAAATATATGACGAAGTTACCAAGCAAATTGATCATGGATTAAGTCATGAGAAGAAAGAGTGCTCATGTACGTCGTTGAAGCCTGTCCGACTGTACGTGAGTGGAGAAGCGGGAACTGGAAAGAGTTTCCTCATTAAAGCAATTTCATGTTATTTGAAGGAAAGGACTGAGTCATCGCTGTCTTGTGTTGTCACCGCTCCAACTGGACTGGCAGCACATAACATTAAAGGTATTACTTTGCATCGTCTACTGATGCTGCCAGTGGAGCATGATAACAAATTACAATACCACAAGTTATCTGGAGATGCTTGTTGTGAAGTTTCAAGAGTCTTGAGGAAAATGAAGCTTCTTATCATTGACGAAGTAAGCATGGTTTCCAATGTCATGCTTGCCTTTGTGCATTTGAGAATGCAAGAAGTTCTTAAAACAGAGTATGATGTGTTATTTGGTGGCAAACACATCATTGTTTTCGGAGATCTTCTGCAGCTGACACCAGTGAAAGGACAACCTGTGTTCAAAATGCTCACGCATGAAGATACCAGGAAGTGCCTAGGGAGCATTGGCAACGTCAATATATGGTTAAACTTCAATTATGCTGAACTGCATGAAAATATGCGTCAGGCGAAGGATGAAGTTTACAAGAATATTCTACAAGATGTTAGAATTGGAAAAGTGACCGAGCATGGGAAACAAGGTTTACATGCACGATTACTGTCAAATTTATATCCAGAACAAGACGTTGTGCCTGTGAATATTTTTCAGAAAATTACTGAGAAGAAATCTGGAATACGTTTGATGTCAACTCTTGCAGAATGTGCCATCTTCAACAACAAAATGTTGCATTTAGAAAACCAAGAGATTGTGAAACTGGAAGCTATTGACAGAGTAGAGCATATGGGATCAACAATTATTTTGTCTGAGAATTTGAAATCAAAATTGGATTCATTAGAGAAGACTATATCTAAAACTGCAGGTTTTGAAAAGACTCTGAATGTGTGCTTAAATTGCCGTATAATTTTAAGAAGGAATTTACATGTTGAAAGAGGTCTGGTAAATGGATCAATGGGTAATGTTGTTGATTTTGTGAAATACAGAAATAGAGATGGAATTGAATTTTTAAAAATTAAATTTGATGGCATTGAGGAAGTACAGCTAATTGGTCGTTGTTCTGCTAGATTTTTGCTTGTAAAAGACTTATATGTTCGCCGTAAGCAGTTTCCTGTTTGCTTGGCATATGCGGTGACAATCCATAAATCACAAGGTTTAAGTGTAGACAGTGCATTGGTGAATATTGGCAGTTCTGTGTTCAAGGAGGGTATGGCATATGTGGCATTGTCACGAGTTAGAACTTTATCGGGATTGTATTTGATTGAGTGTGATGTCACAAACATTTATGCGGATCTAGATTGTGTTAAGGAATACAATAGGTTAAGAAGAGAGTATGCGCCACATTTGCCTCAATATCCTTTGTTTGAGAAACGTGTGGTAGGCCGGAAACGAAGAAATGTGACCAATACTAGGGAGGTTGTAGCAAAAAGACGAAAAGTCGATGAACCTGAAGTTATAAGCAGAAAGAAAAAGGATTCTGTTGAAGATGTTGTTGGTTTTCAATTTGAAAACAGTTCTGGTGTCAACTGCTATGCTAATGTAGTGGTTAATGTTTTGTTTTCTCTAGAAAATGTAAAAGAAGAGATTGTGGTCAATTCGGATCACAGATTTTGCAGTTTGTTAAATTCTGTGTTAGAGAAATGTAGCACTGATAGAACAAAAATAGAAAGTGTGTCTGAAATTCGAAATCTGTTAGACAGATGTTCAGGTCAAACACAATTCTCTCAAAATATTCAGCAAGATTGTCAGGAGTTTTTAATGTATATGCTTGATGTATTGCATGCTGAAGGTGTAGATGTAGATCACCTGTTTGGGCTTTCTTATCAATGGCAGCATGACTGCGAGAACTGTAGGGTATCAAGTACTACTAGTGTAGACTCAGAAAGATTTATATATTTAACTTTGCCAGACAGTAAATCAGTGTCCTTTAATAAGCTAGTAAAAGCAGCTGATCACAACATGGAGTGTAGCCAATGTAAATCTGAAATGATGTCAACATTATTTATACGAACATATGGCCAGTATGTCATTTTAATGTTCCAACGATGTAGGCCTGATGGAACAAAATTGACAACTTTAATTAAAAATTTTGTAGCTTCGCAGTTGTCAATATCAGGAAGGACTTTTGTAACTGCAGCAATTATATATCATGACGGTCCTTCAATAACATCAGGACATTACACAGCTTATTTAAAGTCTAGAAATGGCTGGTCATTCTGCAACAATTCTGTTTTAACTTTCAAAAGAAAATTGCCGTATGACCTTAAAAATTCTTACCTGGTGTTTTTAAAACCAAAATTTTAGGGAAAGAATCTCGGGATGTGCTCTGAGGAAATTCAAGAGGTTCTAATGGCTCCTACACGATTTGGCCTTGAGGATAAGTGTAGTACAGAGACATAAGTTATTTTTGAGTATTAAATAGTTCCTGGAAAAAAAGAAGATTTTCTTACAGAAAGTGGTGGGCACAGATTAGTTGAAGGACAACAGAGTATTTCCCAAAGCAAACGGTCTTCTTACCATAACACTTGACGTCATGGAAAAATAACTGCACTTTGAATGAGTTCAGAAAAACTGTTTCTTTTTATAAGCTAATTCAAGCAGCCAATCAAAACATGGAGTAGAGGGAATGTAAGTCTGCAATGCTGTCTAGATTATTGGTCCAAACTTTTGATTATAATGTCATTTTAAAAATCCAACTATATAAACCTGATGAAAGTAAGTCTTCAACTTTAATTACAAATGTTGTGGCTACACAGTCGTTGATTTTAGGAAGAACATTTGTAACTGCAGCTATTATATGGCATGATGGTCATTTGACAGATCCGCTTATTACACAGCTTAAAATGTAAAAAAATTTGCTGTTTCGGAAATTATTCCCATTTGACTACGATACAATGTTGCCTTTTTATTTAAAAATATTCTTACTTTCTGTTTTCAGAAAAGAGAATTTAGGGTAGGTAACTGGCGTATAATGATTCTAGGGGTTGATATAATTTTATCTACTGTTTTATATTGCTTTGTGATTAAAAGTGATGTAGACAATTAAATAATTGTAGTAGTCATAGAGGTAGTGTAAGTCTGCTTCATAGTAAGCAGTATCAGTGTCATAGGAAATGTAGAACATGAGTGAGCAAGAAGGGTAAGATATTACTAGTCCAGGATTGTGAAAGTGATCTTGAACGTTTTCTTTCTGAAAGTTGCGGAAATACAAAATGACGGGATTTGCTTACAAGAATTCCAAGAGTTATAAATGGCTCTTACATGATTTGGCCTTGTGGAAACATGTGGTAGAGAGCGAGAAGTCATTTATTGTATGTAACATATTTTTCAAAACGATGGAGGTTTTCTTTCAGAAAGTGGCGGGCTGAAAATAAAAACAGCACAACCGAGTGTAAGCTGTTCATAGGACATCCTTCGACGTCATGGAAAGTAAGTTACTTTTGAGGAGTTCTGATTTCTGATTGGTTATGTTATATGGGTTTTTTAAACACAATCATTTTGATTGTGTTTTTTTCCCCCGCTGTTATATGATGAATACCTTCAAGTCACTGTTTTTAGTGAAATTTGATAAATTCTGAGAACAGCAAAAATAAACCATTTAACATGTATAATTAATTCTGTACTTTTTGTATTTATGATATACATTTAAAACTGTGTAGGGGGCATGCAGAAGCTGAGGCTTCAGTAAGTGTCAAAGTTGTTGCATGCAGTGCGTACTCTTTCATATGCTGGACTACATCTGCACAATGAGATACCTAACCAAAGGAAACACAAGTGATGTGATTGTGAAATGAGCAAAAGAAATTGCACGTTTTTCATATACATTACCTGTGTTTCCTAACATTACGAATCACATTGTGCAGATGAAGTTTAGGCTTGTCCAGGGAAACAGAGGAGGTCTGAACTTTATTGGAAGGCCTGCACATGTATTATCTCCTCTGTACTCTTCAACAAGCGTAAATTTCATCTGCAACCCTGAGTAGGCCTCACCTGAAACAAACGTCTGGATAGGACACACCTTATTGCCATCTTGAAACAATCATTTAAAATGTTAGGAACAGTTTTATGATGATTGTGCACCTCTTTTGCGCTGCCATTGCTTCACTTTTGTGAGACAACAGCAGTGCAAAAGATGCACCATGTTCCAAGATAGGCCTCACTTCATCTGCATCAAGATACTGTTAGTTTAAAATGAATATCTTTAGGACTGTGTAGGGGGCCTGGAGAAGCAGAAGCTTCTGTAAGTGTCAAAGTTGTTGAAAAACTGTTTGTCCTTCAATCTTTTCCCTTGTCTTTTCTAATTTTTAAATACATGTTTTAATATTTTTCAAATGTTTGTTCTCTCTTTCACAGATTGAAAGTATAAAAATAACAAGTGACTAAGTTAACGACAATTATAAGGTAAATGTTTTGTACTCTTTTCATTACATTTCTATCACATTTAAGTACTATTAGTTCCACTGCTTCATTTCTTTAACCCTCACTTTCCTGCCTTTGCTACTTCCCTCATTCCTTTCTCTATTACTTACTTACTCTACTCCTTCCACTCCTTTTCTCAGTCCCTCTCTTCTCATAGTTCCTCACTCTTGTTCACTCACTCCGTCTCTATTACTCTTAGTGTCTTTGACTGATCACTCTTTCAGTACTTGTTCATTATGCTTTCTCTGTGTAGTTGAAGCACACTAAGGGGCATATTATGAACAGAGCCAATAAAATTATTGCTGTTTTTATCGGCAGAAAACTGCTGCAAAAGCGGTTTTAGCGGCAGTTTTCTGCCGATAAAAGCTGCAAAACTTTTATTGCCTATGTTGATAATATGGGCCTATGTTATTTACATTTCTTTGCTGTTTCAATTATTCTTTTTCTGTTACTTCTTCTTTTCTGCTTTCTGTTTTTTCTCTCTGTTATTCCACATGTTTTAATCTTATTTTGAACATTCACTCACATTCTCTAAGAAACTCTTCTGTGTTATTCTTCTACTCTCCTTTTTTTCTTTCATTACCTTATCTATTTTGTTTTTCACAATTATATCCTCTTCCATCTTTTCTTCGGTAAATAAATCTATTAAACAGTATCTCTGGTTTAGTCCCTATAGCTGTCTTTCTTTTAACATTACTCTCTGTTTACTTCCCTTATACTTACTCTTCTTTTTTTTTTTTTTTTTTTTTTGGTTCGCTCCCGGTTCGCGTACCGGCGAGCGAACCGGGAAGCGAACCAAAAGAAATAGAGCTTGCCAGAGTGCTAAACATTCTAGCAATTTTTTTATAAAGGGGAGGTAGTTCTGAAAAGAACTTTTTTTAAATGTTTTTGTTGTTTTATATTTTTTTTTATTTTTCTGAACATTTTTTGTTTTTTTTGTATTTTTTGAACAATTTTATGTTTTTTTTGGTTTTTTGGGGGGGGAAACAACAAAAAACAGGCATTGGAAAGGGCTCAACAGGAGCAAAAAATGTTTTTATTTTTCGGGGCGTTTAGAGCACTTGTGGTTTTCAAATGCTCTGTTTATTAAGTTAATGCTCATATTGGCACATGAGAGTGAGGTACCGCAATATAAACAGACAATCTTCATGTGGATAAAGTTATCCTGAATGTTTGGCACTGTTTCCCGTGCCTCTGGCCCCGACAGAGATACCTGTGCCGATGTCCTGGCCACAGGAGTTGGTGGGTTGTCCTGGAGGTCACGCATCTGTGCCCGGCTGTAATTTAGTGGATGCCACCTCAGCATGTGACGGTGCATAGTATAGTTGCCGTAACTATACTTCTTATCTGTGCCTCTAGATAAGTCCTCTTTGCATATGAGGCACGTCACATACCGAGCATTAACTTTTTTCTGTCCTTCGGGAAAAGAAAAAAACTGCCAAATGAAACTATTTTTATGATGAGATACCCGGGGCTCCTCTTGTAAAAACTGTGTTCCCTGTATTTCCTCTTCCTCTTCTTGATCCTCTTCCTCCTCTGTGTTGGAAAGGAACTGTGGAGGTGGTCCTCTCTTCCTATGAGGAGGTGGTGGTGGTGGTGGGGGTGCACCAGCTGCAGCTACTAGTGAAGCCATTTTCCACTCAGCAAAATAGGTCTTCCTTTCACAAAGTTGAAAGTCAGAGTGAGAAAAAAGGTGGGGGCTTTCATCATTTGGGAAAAAAATAGTTCTAAACCAATGAAAAATGTTATTTTTAGGTCACCTGACCTAGCCTTACATCATTAGGAAACCAAAAGTGAAATGAACCAATGAAAAGTTGTATTAACAAGTCACATGACCTGTTACGCTTATGTTACGCGCTGCGGAACGCGCCCCTGGATCGCTTCCGGGGAGCTGCGCTTCGCGCCTCGGTTCGCGCTCCGGAGCACTTCCGGGTGCGCTAACGCGGCGCGTCATAAGACGCATTACGCGGCAACGTGATACGTCGCGCTTTCGCGACGCGCCCCGGATCGCTTCCGGGGAGCTGCGCTTCGCGTCTCAGTTCGCGTACTGGAGCACTTCCGGGTGCGCTAACGCGGCGCGTTATAAGACGCATTACGCAACAACGTGATACGTCGCGCTTCCGCGACGCGTCACGATGTTGATTTCTAACGCAGCAGTTGCGCAAACGGATCGTTTACCGGTTCGCGGACCGGGTCGCGGCACCAAATTGAGCTAACGGGAAGCTTCCCGGTTCGCGAACCGGGAGCGAACAAAAAAAATAATAATAAAAAAATTTATTAATAAACATATAAAATATATTTTTTGATTTAAAGAAGAATACATTTTACAGCTATAGATATTAGCTTTTAAAAAACCAATGAAATTCACTGAAAAAACCATAGGTTATAGACCATATATAGTTAGGAATTAGCATTTACAAAACCTTGAAAATTCACTGAAAAAACCATAGGTTATAGACCATATATAGTTAGGAATTAGCATTTAAAAAACCTTTTTTTACTCACACAAAACCATTGAAATTCCATATATAGTTAGTTGTACTAACTATATATCGCGCACCCGCAATCCACTGCTGATCATGTCACATATTACATCATTCATGACATGGTCAGTGACATCACTGATGACATCACTGATGACATCTCAAATGACATCACTGATGACATCACTGATGACATCTCAAATGACATCACTGATGACATCACTGATGACAACATCCAGTGACTGTATGTTTCTGTAAAGTTAAAATATGTGTTACATATTGAAGAATGAGTGGATGTATAAGTGTCTGAATGAAGGATTTAGTAGGTGCATGACTGACTGTATGAGTGAGTGAATAAATGTGTGTCACTGAGTGCATGGGTTAGTGACTAAACTGTCTTAATTTGTGCATCATTATGTCTGTTGTTCTGTAAACTGCTGCATGTGTTGATCAGTAGCTATATGAGTAAGTATATGGGTTATTGATTGGTTGCCCAAGTATTTGTATGGGAGACTGAGTGTGTGTGTGTGGGTGGCTGGGAGGTGTATGACTCTGTGCATTGATGTGTGAGCAGTTGATTCACTAGATGTATGGGTTCAAAAGTGCATGTAGAAACACCTGTATGGGCGGTTGACTGAGTGCATTGGTGAGTGAATGGATATCTCAGTGCTACATGTCAAAGTAAGTACATATGTAAAACACAGTACATGTGACAGTTGACATATATAAATAACTGTGCATAAGAGCCAGTGAATGTGTGAGTGGCTGTATTGATCATTGTGAACTTGTATCAGGCATTGTAAAAGAGAGTAAATATGTGTTAGTATATGTTTGAATAAGTAAGGTGTGTATAACTGTATAGTTGAGGAAATGGAGGTGTGATTGATTCTTTGCATGACTGACTAGGTGTGTGAGTAACTCCATGGATGAGTGACAGTCTGTGAGTGTCTGTTTACACTGAGTGTATCTAAGGTTATATTAGAGTCTGAAGAGGTTCATCGTATTATCATATGAATGATGTCATCAGTGATGTCATCAGTGATGTCATTTGAGATGTCATCAGTGATGTCATCAGTGATGTCATCAGTGATGTCATTTGAGATGTCATCAGTGATGTCATCAGTGATGTCATTTGAGATGTCATCAGTGATGTCATCAGTGATGTCACTGACCATGCCATGAATGATGTAATATGTGACATGATCAGCAGTGGATTGCGGGTGCGCGAAATATAGTTAGTACAACTAACTATATATGGAATTTCAATGGTTTTGTGTGAGTAAAAAAAGGTTTTTTAAATGCTAATTCCTAACTATATATGGTCTATAACCTATGGTTTTTTCAGTGAATTTTCAAGGTTTTGTAAATGCTAATTCCTAACTATATATGGTCTATAACCTATGGTTTTTTCAGTGAATATATATATATATATATATATATGCACTGGAAAACTAAACACCCACTTCCCTTACAAAGAAGTGGAAAGTTTGCATGGCTGCAGCCTTTCTTATTTTTCACCTTATTCATCTTCCGCTCAATCAACACATCATCCACACATAAACACACCTACTTGCTTTCCTTTTTTGGCTGGGGTTATGAATTATTGTTCTTTAATTCAAATTCAAAGTGCAGGCCTTTATCAAGCCTTTTTATTGTAACAACTACCCCAGCCGAAGTCACAGTGAAATTTGCACCCTTGCTCCCTTTCTTGGCTGAGGTTATCAATTATTCTTCAATTTGATATTCTGATTCAAACTCAAAGCCCTTTATCGAGCCTTTTTGTTGTAACTACTGTTGCAGGGATTCTGCTCCTACACAGAACTGTACATAAAGACTTAGGACCTCAGTGAATTACAGTGTTCCAAACCCCACCTTAGTATCCAAACCCCCTAACAGACTAGCATTCAGTGACTCATTTGTTCTTCATCCTATAGCAAAAAAACAATAACTCGTCAACCCAGAACATGCAACTTAGATTACCTCAAGTAAGGTGGATAACAAGAGCACTCTTTCGTTATAGTCTTACACCAGTTCAAAACATGCAGTAAATAAAGACACGTGCAAGTTTGAAATGTTTATTTCTAACGCCGTAATCTCATGCGCAGTACCTTAGATAATATAAGCAAACATATTATCGGAAAAAAGGTTGTCAGCATTGTTACTATTCCATAAAATACAAAGGGAGAAAGCATCTTATAATGCTAAAGGGAAACAGATCTAAAATATACCTAGATTTCACACTCCCTACCTAACAGGTTAGTTTATAACTACAGAAGGTCTCATAGGATTACATGGGCGGACCCATACGTCTGGTACTCAGCAGTAGTGGATCACATTGAGTTCTGCACAAACTGTCAGGAAACAAATGTTCTCCAACTGTGTGTTATCATGCCTGCACAGTGCATTATTAAACGCGCCAGTATAAGAGGTGGCCACAGCTGCATATGTGGTATGACTCGAATGTGCGAGGATCATTCCGAATAACAGACACAGTCTCCAAGATAACCTTGATGTTACATGCTCTCACTATACACACTAAACTAGCGAGGCAGTCTACACATGTAGCATAACATATTATTCTCATGTGAAGCAAAATACTCAGCCTTCTCTAAACAGTATCGGAGTGTGTGTCGTGTGCAAAGCAGAGCAGGAAAGCAAAAATTGCGTTTAAGCTTCTAATAAACCCATGCTAACTTAACATGGTGTTAGTGCAAGCCTCAGCCCCACAACACCCTTCCTTGATCGAAGCACGTGATATAAACGTGGACTAATTATGAACGGAGAGTCCAAGCCTGAAAAGCACAGTCAAGTTCATATTTACAAAAAAAATGATTCACTGTTTCATAGAAAGCAGTAACTAAATAATAAAGAAAAGGTAGACGAATCAAAGAGTCTTATTCCAACAGCGTATAAGCACAGTGTGTAGCAACAGCCTCCAAGAGGAAGTCATTGTTCCCATCTGAAAACATTTCAGCCATTCAATTCAATAGTGGGAATGAACATACATGTTCCTCAATGACCGGAGCCTCTATCACCATCGCGGAAAAGTCGGGTCATCTCCAATGTAACTGCGTCCCAAGAAGTCATGCTCCGCTGCAAAAACATTCCAATGTCCCATTATTCCATGTATCGCTGCTAAGGCCATAATCCCGCCACCAGAAAAGAGCAAGTCATGAACCACTAAGGGGCTCATCAGCTGGTCATAATCCGCATTGGGAAACACCGTACAGCAGAGACACAAATCCAGGGCCCAGTCGAAATCGCAGCTCAGGCAATGGAAGACAGATTGAACGCATGTGAAAAAAGAAAATCGAAACGATAATCCATAAGATGCACTCAATGTAGCCAGAGGCAGCGCTCCGTAATAACTAAGCATTCGTTTGCGCACCAGCAACAACCGAGAAATATTGTCGTGTGCTGCAGGATGTGCATCATTATTTAAGTAAACAAATTAATAGAAGCACACCGGCAACTAATGCAAGTATTAACGGGAATCCACCAACGATGCTGGAAAAAATCGAATGGAAAAATGCAGAGAAGACACCAAATATAGTTTGAAAAGAAGTCACAAGGCCACAGCTTATAACTTTAAAAAAGTAAAGTAACTCCGTAGTCAAGGACGCATTAAAGATAGTCTGAATTAACTCCCCAAAATGCAGGGGCACGTCTGTATTTAATAAAGTATGCACTTCTGTGCGAGTATTTGCTACATGAAGGACAAATGTTTCTCTAGCAGATGTAAGAGCGACCTCTTTTTGAGACAATAGCACTCTTATACAGCTCATTTGGTTGACTCTTCTTTCCAGGTCGGAATCGACGGCCAGCTAGAAACATCCAGCTTCCCATGCAGAGGAGTAAACTCACCTTTTTTATAGCAAACCACACGCTCAGTTACCGTAATCATGTAACCGATGCCTGCTAACATTGCACAACAATTTGCATTATTTCAAATTACATAACTCACGTTTCCAGTAAACTGAACGTTGGTATGATAGCAGGTGTCAGAGTGCCTTTAAAAACTCAGGCCAAATTAGGCGCATCTTGTTTACAAGAGCCATGCAATTGTATGTGTCTACAACTAAGGAGTGATCTGGTGCTATTGTACAATCCTCGCCATTCAGATAGACTTCTTTTCCCTCCCTCAGGCACCTATATGTAAATGATAATAACCAAGCTTCATGGATATAAGCGCTGCCTAAAGATCCCTATCTGTCTATAGCATAGTATTTCATGTAAACCTCAAACTTAAACAGGCTAAAAAGTAACGTTATGATACCGTGGATAAGCTGCACAGCTCAATCGGATCTCCAATGAGTGACCACTTCTAACCATTCTCATAGCGTGCCCTGTGCTCTGATTTGACAGCGAGAGACTGATCGCACCATAGTTTGTACTGCTAATCATTCTCAGCATACGCTACGAATACGCTTTCACGTTACACGTCGCATCAAAGCTTCCGGGTGACGTCATGTACGGCGCCCCGTACACAAAGACTCAAATGTTTTTAATTGTTTAAAAACATATATTTATGTATTTAATGAACATAGTAACAGAAGACATTATCTAGGATAATTATGAAAAAAAAATGTTTAAGTTCCAATAATCCTATATTACTTTTAAAAGCAATTACACAAATCACGGTGGAACGTCATGCGTACTCGCATCGTAAAAGTAAGGTAATCACAGCGTAAGCGTACGCAAAGCCATGTGACTTTAAAAGAAGAGATTAAATTGGTTCATAACACTTCCTATTACAACTGTTAAAACATCCGTCCCATTTTAATAATTCTACTTTGACTTTCTAAGAAGCATGTCTTCTGAGAATCTTGTCAAATAGAACGAAGTTTACCATAATAACAGCAATGGACTCATCTTCCAGCCATTCTTCAGAGGAATATTTCATTCCTGAAGAACCTCCAAAGAAGAAGAAAGAAGCTCTAATTTGGCAGTTTTTTACTTTTCCAGAAGGGCAAAAAAAGGTTAATGCTCCAAAAGTAACCTATAAAAATATTCCAAATTCTTTCAAAGGGTGATCCATCTAAAAAATACTCCTTTGGCACAGCAAATATGGAGCGACACGTTGTAGTGTAGTTCCTATATTCCCAATAGGCTCTGCGCATTGGAATAACATAAACGATAGTTTAGATGTAGGACTGAGGTCGACTAGGTCTCTATTGAATATGTTAGACTTAATTATGAATGCCAGCTAGCTCAGAGGTCACTAGAAACTTTCTCGAGTAAACAAGGAGGTGTTAACTTCCCTGAATAGACAAGAAGGGATTAGCTTCTGACACCCACATAAACATGACAACTTTGCTCCCTCCAGAATAAGGAGTATATCTCCAGAGTCGTGGAAACAATAGATAACTATTTCACTCAGTCAATCGTGCATACTTAGTTTCACCAGAAGTGCAGAGAAATAGAGAGACTGGCGTTTTTAATAAAAGTGGTTATTTATTGAACAGTCTTCTTTCTCATGCAAGAGAAGTGAGTTGCCACAATTGCAATACTTATCATAAAGTAAAGTGCGTACAGTAAAAGGAGTATTATGAAATAATACTGTAAAAGCATGGTACAGTTTCTAAGCCATACCGTGTTTAAAATAGATAAAATATATACATACATAAAATCATTGACTAAACGTGCTCAACTGGTGCTTCTAAGATACGCCTACCCCGGTGTACCTAACCTAAGCCTAGTACGTGGGAAGGAGTAAATAAGCTGCAGTTTAAGTTAAGATAGTTTTTGCCAAGAATCTGAATCAAGAATTCTCTAAGGATCTAATCAGCTCCGTACCTTGGTTATAGAATGAAGGAGGTCTGGTATCTCGTTCTCAGGACTCGATCTCCCAGAAACCCGCAGGGGTGACTGGAACCACTGGAGCTGGATTTCTCGGCAGGAGAAAAGACAGCGTCTCTCTCAGTGCGTCAATGGGAGGGTCGGCTTGCTTCGGCTCTCGTTACAGCTGGGCTTCGGGTAAGTAGATAGCCGATCTGCTCCAAACCACCATGTGTTTGTTAGGGCAGCTGTTGGTATATTTATACCTGGAAGGTGCCGGGTTTGACGTAAGGTTGGACATAAGACATCACTAAGAACTTACAGTTCTTTCAGGACTCCAGGAGTTCTTGGACAAATCAAAACAGAAGCAGGGGGAATTCCCGGGCTGCTGGAGGCTTGGTTTGTTTGAAGAACGCGTTGTACTTTCTAGGAGTCTATGGGAGTAGCCTTGCCGTATTTGGACTGCATTGGCTATGACTAAATATGGATATGATTCTTATGCCTTTATAAGGATATGATTTGTTATAACCACATAAGGGCATAAATAGGGAATATTTAAATAGGGTCCTAGATACGTTCACAACAACGTGAAGAACTTACACCCCAACAACTTTGTTCGAGCTGCAACACAGAGGTTGAAGGACAACCCACCTGCTACTGCACCAAGCACATCAACTGCTGCAGCAGCATTTTCAGCAAGCACTCCACACCTACAAATTGATCCCGATTTTGCTAAAGTTAAAATTCTATGCATTTATTGCAATAAACTTTTGTGTTATGGGAAACAGTCTATTGACCTGATAAAACGCAGGAAGCAGGAGCATCGCTGTCCTCGACATTAGTTTTTTTTCCATTCTTTTGTTCCTGTTGGACTCTTCCAAGCCCCCATTATAGAAAAAATTGCTCCTGGGATTTGGCCCCCCGGGAGCTAATTAAGAATAAAACGGACTTCTAGGTTTTTTTTCCTTTTCCACCGCGTACGAGTACAATACGCTTACCCCACATTTTTTTTATTTTTAAAACATAATACATTTTTGTGCCTAAAGATCCATGTGGGACCCCCTGAGCAGGCCTGGAGGATCAACATGTTTCTACCCTGCCCTCTTTCCTTATTTTTCAACTTTCTTTTACTGTTTTTTTGTGACACGGTGCTACCGAGGCACAAGATGGCTGCCAACACTTCCTGGTTTGGAGTGTTGACTGACAGTTGACATCCAATCAGCATGCAGCTCGTGCTCGTAATTGTACAGATTTTGGTACGCGAGCAGTACTTCGTCTCTAGATATCGCTATGATTTTTCTCAGGAACTACTGAACGGATTTACACCATTTAACAAAAAGCACAATCTGCGAACCGAACTCTAGCTCTCTGCCAAATTTGGTGTAATTCCGTTCAGCCGTTCGGGCTGTAGCCCTGGCTAAAGGTCTCTAGGGAAAATTGCATGGGGAAAACACGTTTTGGGACCCCCCTTATTTCTCAGCCCCCACTTGACGAATCACCCCCAAACTTTCAGGTAAGGAGCGGAGCCAAGCAGGCCATTTTCTTGGAGAAATTCGCGAAGATTCGTCCACCAGCGCCAAAGTTATTCCAAATAGAATGTTGTGGATTTTCTATGGAAACTAGGTCCTAACTAAAACTACCTACTGGCGACCGCCAGTAGGTAATATATATATATATATATATATATATATATATATATATATATATATATATATATATATATATATACCAGCTCCCATATGAGACCAGTGGATACCCTAGCCAACATAGCAACATGGATACCGACTACTGTACCTGGGTTTCTCAAATGTGCAAAATGCCTGCAGGTATGGAAAGAACCAGAATCAATATATAACCATTTATGGCTCAAACAGCAAAATTAAGGAGAAAATAACTTGTGAAACACAATTGGTAGAATATGTTTTGGATTGTCAATGTGGAATCCGATACATAGACAGTACCATCAATAAACTTAAAATACATATATTGCAACATCTAAGAGCAATCACAAATAAAGATTACCAATATGCCATGGCAAAGCATTTATGGGAAAACATGATGGCAAGCTGGAGAACATGACACACTCTGGCATCAAACATATACAGAAAAATCTAAGAGGAGTAAACAGAACTGGAACTACGGCATGAGGAGTCAAGGATGATCCTCCTACTGGGTATAGAGGCTCCCAATGGGCTAAAGGCCGATGCTGAATTATACATTAATATCTAGATAGAAACTTTGGAAACCCACTGCAGCACCAACAGCCGACAGAAAAGGACTTACTCAATGGATAATTCTCACATCAATATGATTTGGAATCAAGTGATTATGTGATAATGAACATTAAGAGTGGACTGTCCTTTGGATTTTTAAATCCAGAAATGTGATGGAGCTTTAGATGTAATTATGTGAGGATTACTAATATGGGGTCATGGTTTACAAACTTCACACCAATTGGTCTTAGAATGTTATCAATTGACATGGAAGAGTGGATATCCTTTTATGATGTGAAGGATTACAAAGGAGTGGTACTGTGGAATATGATAATAATAGGGACTTTTTTCTGAAGAGATTGTTATCTTCCACGTCGCATTTATTAGTTTTTATCGGCATGTTGTCACTTTCAATTGGATTACGGATTATTGCTGTCATTTATGAGATTTATAGCACCCTGCACTTTATAAAGTTGCAGGTTACAACTTGTGGTGTTCACAGCACCATGCACTTTAGGGTAAACATGGGAATGTCTCTAAGGGCAATTAGATTAAGTAGGACCTAACACAAAAATGTGACTTGCTTTATCCAGAAATGTGGATGAGTGATTTTAAGCATGATGAGATGGTCCTATTACCTGTTTACAGCACGATGGCACCTTAAATATCAAGGTACTTTTTAATAGAGCAATGGCACTTTTAACATCATAGGGACGGTATACGAATATAATAGCACTTTATAGAATAAACTATATAGTTTAATTTGGATGTATTTGATTGCATTTTACCTGCTTTTATCTGTCTTATCCATTTTTCCATGTATTGGAAGTGACAACCGAGAAGGAGATGGAAAGATGGAAGGATATTGCCCTCTGACATGTAGAAACAAACCTAAATAGATAACAATTTTTTCTGGTCCTAACACATGATCTGGTTCCATTTTTACTTTCCTGTACTACTACTTTTTTACACACTTTTTTATTCTGCTGGATATTTTTACTCTCCTGGATAGTTCACTTTTACATATAGATACCGCTCTCCTTTTTAAGTCTTTTTGCACTTATAAATGCATATTTGCACGTCTGCACACCTCCTCATCTCCAACCTTGACCTAGATTAAAAATAGAAGAACATATTTTCCTCTTTTACAAAGTATGAAATTCTAAATGTTCACTCTTTTCTCCCCATTCCTTCCCCTGTTTTCTTGGGGAGAGAACTTAAAAATGATTTTTTCAGGAGGTTATTTTTTTTAATGTTATATGACCCACTGTACTAGGTGATTAGCTTAATTGTGGACATACGGGTACTTTACTGTAATTAGACAGCAACCACAACTTAAGCTAACACAAATTACATTTTATGGTTACTTGAACCATAATTTGAAAACCATTTTCAACATACAAATGACATGTTAGGACTAAATACCATTGTGATCTAAAAATGGAAAATTGGAATAAGGACATGTGGGAACATCCTATAGAAATATAACAATTATTACCTCCTGTGTGTAGTGCAAACAATGTGAAAAATAAATTTTTTTAAAAAAAAGAATGAAAACATATATAAAATAAATTGTGTATGTATCTTTTTAAATTGTGGAGACATTTTTTAAATGGCTTGTCTATACTCATACACTCTTTGACCCTGTCGAAGGCTCAGGCCGAAACGCATAGCTCTTTATTTGCACTGTCGGTGGCATGATATGACTAAAATAAAAGGACATACTTTGATCCTGCTAGGACCTGGCTTATCTATCTATATATATATCTTACCTACTGGCGGTCGCCAGTAGGTAGGTATAGTTAGGACCTATTTTCCATAGGAAATCCGCAACATTCTATTCCCAATAACTTTGGCGCCGGTTGACGAATCTTAGTGAAATTTTCAAAACGTTTGGCCAGCTCTGGTCCGCTCCTATTCTGAAAGTTTTGGGGTGATTTGTCAAGTGGGGGCCGAGTAATAAGGGGGTCCCAAAACATGTTTTCCCCATGCAATTTTCCATAGGAACCTTTAGTCGCAGCTACAGCCCGAACTGCTGATTGGAATTACAGCAAATTTGGCAAAGAGGTAGCTCTTGGTTCAGAGTCATGCCTTTTGGTTGAATGGTGTAAATCCGTTCAGTAGTTGCTGAGAAAATCAAAAGTAAAATCACATATTTATCTTTGGCCGCGGTGGATTTGCGCACCCTTAGCGCACCCTGAGCGCACCCTGCGCGCACCATCCCGATCATGAGCTGCATGCTAATTGGCTGTCAACTGGCTGTCAACATTCCAAATCAGGAAGTGTTGGCAGCCATTTTGTGCCTCGGTAGAACCGAGGCACAAGAAATCTTTCAAAAAAGTGTGCAAAACGCAAATAGGGGGCAGGGTAGAAACACCCTGACCACCTAGGCCTGCTTTGGGGGTCCCACAAGGACCCCCTGGGCCCCACATTTAAAAAAAATATTTAAAACAGGAAGATGCGCGCAGGGTGCGCGGATACTGCTGTTAAAAAAACAAAGGAAGCACGGGCTCCTGCGCTTCCTTGGTAAATAACCCCCGAGGGGGCCATATCCCAGGGGCAATACTAATTATGTAAACCCAGCCCTGGGGACCACCACCCCTGGGGCATTTTTTATTATGTGCAGGGGAGCTCAAAGGCCCCCCCCCCCCCTGCAGCGACGGGGACTGCCACCCCCAGGGCTTTAAAAAAAATAAAATAAACCTGTGTGGCGGGGCTTGATCCCCCCACATGCCCTAGGGACCGCCACCTCCCCGGGGCACTAAGTATTCTAATTAGGGGGTCTGTGATGGACCCCCAAGCCCCTGGGACCACCACCCCTGGGGCTTTGTAAGTGGTGGGAGTGGGGCCCCGCGGCCCCATCCTGGAGCCCTCGAGGGGCCCTGGGGACCGCCACCGCCCAGGGCCGGCTTCTGCAGTGTCCCGGGGTGCCCACCCCCTGGACACTGTAGTTTGCTATGGCAGGGAGGGAGCCTCACGGCTCCCGCCCTGCCATAGCAAACTGCTTTGCTATTTGGAAGAGAGAGCAGGAAACCTGCTCTCTCTTCAAAATAGCAAAACAAATTGCTTTTCCACAGGGGGAGCTGCTTCTTAGCAGCTCCCCGTGTGGAAAAGCAATGCCGGCTCCCGCACGGGAGCAGGCGGGACCGTGGGGGGATTGGGGAGCCCCCCACTGTCTACAATGGAGTGGGCCAGCCCCGGGGGATGGGGTCCCCGGGGCCATAAGGAGGGGAGCAAGTCAGCCTGCCTCCCCAAAAATATTATTAAAAAAGGGCCATGCCCCAGAGGATGGGGTCCCCGGGCTCATTAAGGCCTGGGAGGAGGGCCATGTGGCCCCTTCCCAATTTTTTTAATGGGGTCCCCAGGGCCCAAAAATCAGAACAAAGAAAGGGGGCTATAAATACCAGCATTGCGCCGGAGGCCACGCCCCCTCCTTTCAGCACTCTGCAAACGTGCCGCTTGGCACGTTTGCAGATGGGGAGCAAATTCCCCTTGAATACTGGGGGTCCCTGGGGGCCAACTAGCCCACCAGGAACCTTCAGTATGCACCAAGGGGCTGGTGGGCTAGTTGTACCCCAGGGCCCCTCAGGATTCAAGAGGAGTTAATCCCCCAACTTAAAACATGTCACGGGGCGCGTTTGCATAGTGGTGAAGGGAGGGGGTGAGGCCTGAGTTCACATGTGTGCAAACACACCCTGTGGTGCGGTTTACGTTGGGGAATTAATTCCGCGTCAATCCTGAGGGTCCCTGGGGGCCAACTAGCCCACCAGGTGCCTCCAATAAGCGCCATGGAGCTGTGTTGCAGAGTGCTGTGAAAAGGGGCGTGGCCTCTGAACACCTCTCTGCAATGCAGCCCCCTCATCACTGATGACATCATCCATGTGACAATCAGATAGACCTCATCATACACTAGTATAACCTTTCATCACTCACTGTAAAATACAGAGTACCATATTTGAATCCATTGACACACCAATACAAGTTTCTAAAAACCCACTCAGTGATGCCTAGATTTACACACACATCTAATCAATTACCTATAGATTCACTCATACATGCTGTCAATGAACAAAAAAATGCTATCAAATATACTTATACACCTATATCGACATTACACACCCGCACACATCCTATTCACTTATGCAGTCATCCTACTCACTTATGCAAACAATGGATCATACTTACATTTACTCAGCTACACACTTATACAAACACCACTTCATTTATTCATATAGATAGTAACTCATACTAAGTGTGTTATAAAATCACTATCACAAGTATACAGTTAACCATACAGTCACTCATACAATCACTGACACTTATGTATACTTATTTATATACAACAACTGTCACATGCACTGCCTTTTATTTTTCTAGTTTGTTGGACATGTACCATTGAGAGATATATTTGCTCATCACCACACCCATAAAGATATTCACTCACCCAAACAACTGTTATAACATGTAGTCTTAACCTCATATAGCTACTAAATCAACTATTCATACATCTTTGGGCAGTCACCCCCCCCCCACCAAACCACACACACATTCACTCTCCCATACAAATACTAAGTTAACAATCAATAACTAATATAGACTTTCACATAGCTAGTAACCAACTGGTGCAGCAGTTTACACAACAACGGACAAAGTAATACAGATATTCACACAGTTTAGTCACTATCCAATATATTTAGTGAGACACTATAAATTAGTCAAGTAAACAGTCAATCACACTGCTACTAAATCCTCCATCCAGATATTATATATCCACTCATTCTTTAATGCAGATTGCTATATATATAATACATATTTAAATAACGAACTAAACCACATTCACTGGATGATGTCATCAGTGATGTCATCAGTGATGTCATTTGAGATGTCATCAGTGATGTCACTGACCATGTCATGAATGATGTAATATGTGACATCATCAGCAGTGGATTGCGGGAAAGTGAGTTATAGTTAGCAGAACTAAGTATAACGGAGAAATTTCAATGGTTTTGTACGAGTGAAATGTCCACTATAACACCCCTAAAACCCATGTTTTTTTCATGAATATATATATATATATATATATATATATATATATATATATATATATATATATATAAATATATATATATATAGTTACAAATAGTACATATCAGGGGCCGTGTTACGGTAAATGGGCATTTTCAGTGAAAATGCACCCTTTTATCATGAATACGCTGCCCCCAGGGCAGCCACAAACTTGTGCTGCCCTGGGGACATCGCATCCCTTTGAAAAATAAAGCAGCCGCTTTACAGCCGTTCCGTGTTTTCACAGTGCAGGTTAAAACCTAATTGCACTTTTGAAGGGGATTAGAGATCCCCTTGCAGGTGTGTGCAGTCAGTGACTGCACCCGCCTGCAAGGGGATGTCCGGGGGTCCATGTGACTCCTTTCCTCCCTCCAGAGGGCTGCCATCATGGGTTGCACTGAGAGTGCCCCACCTTTTAAATGGCGCACTCTCAGTGCACCTCCTGAGGGCTTCTTTGCCTCTTACCTGCATCTGTAATACGGCGTGGGTGCAAAGGCAAAGGTATTCCCTCATTTGCATTGGGCTCGCCCCCATGCAAATTTGGGAATGTCACCTGCAGATAGCGCTGGCGCTTTATGTGCACCAGCTCTATCGGTATTACAAAAGGGGCCACACAAGCATCTGCAAACCCTTCTGTAATACCAAAGTGCACCGGGGGCGAGCGAATGCCTGATACGCCCCAGTGCACTTTATGTAACACAGCCCTAAATCTTTTAACTTGGAGCATTAATACAATGTTAATAAAACATGTTTAATTAATATTTAAGGCTATATATATAAAATATAATTATTTAAACACACACACATATATTTAAATGTGTATCTTGATGTACAAATACATAAATTAAATGACAATGCAAATATTTATTATAATTTATATTATAATTTTCTTTTTTTAATGTACTAATATAACAAATATATATATATTCACTGAAAAAACCATAGGTTATAGACCATATATAGTTAGGAATTAGCATTTAAAAAACCTTATTTTACTCACACAAAACCATTGAAATTCCATATATAGTTAGTTGCACTAACTATATCTCGCGCACCCGCAATCCACTGCTGATCATGTCACATATTACATCATTCATGACATGGTCAGTGACATCACTGATGACAACATCCAGTGACTGTATGTTTCTGTAAAGTTAAAATATGTCTTACATATTGAAGAATGAGTGGATGTATAAGTGTCTGGATGAAGGATTTAGTAGGTGCGTGACTGACTGTATGAGTGAGTGATTAAATGTGTCTCACTGAATGCATGGGTTAGTGACTAAACTGTCTTAATTTGTGCATCATTATGTCTGTTGTTCTGTAAACTGCTGCATGTGTTGATCATTAGCTATACGAGAGGCTATATGTGTTATTAATTGGTTGCCCAAGTATTTCTATGGGAGATTGAGTTTGTGTGGGGGTGGCTGGAAGGTGTGTGACTCTATGCATAGATGTGTGAGCAGTTTATTCACTAGGTGTATGAGTTCAAGAGTGCATGTGGAAACAGCTACATGGGCAGTTGACTGTGTGCATGAGTGTATTGATGAGTGAATGGATATCTCAATGCTACATGTCATAGTAAGTACATATGTAAAACACAGTACATGTGAGAGTTGGCATATATAAATAACTGTGCATGAGAGCCACTGAATGAGTGAGTGGTTGTATCGATCATTGTGAACTTGTATCAGGGATTGTATAAGAGAGTAAATATGTGTTAGTATATGTTTCAATAAGTAAGGTGTGTTTAACTGTATAGTTGAAGAAATGGAGGTGAGATTGTTTCTTTGCATGACTGACTGGGTGTGTGAGTAACTCCATGGATGAGTGGCAGTGTGTGAGTGTCTGTATACACTGAGTGTATCTAAGGTTATATTAGAGTCTGAAGAGGTTTATCGTATTAGCACAAGAATGATGTCAAATGAGATGTCATCAGTGATGTCATCAGTGATGTCATTTGAGATGTCATCAGTGATGTCATCAGTGATGTCACTGACCATGTCATGAATGATGTAATATGTGACATGATCAGCAGTGGATTGCGGGTGCGCGATATATAGTTAGTGCAACTAACTATATATGGAATTTCAATGGTTTTGTGTGAGTAAAATAAGGTTTTTTAAATGCTAATTCCTAACTATATATGGTCTATAACCTATGGTTTTTTCAGTGAATTTTCAAGGTTTTGTAAATGCTAATTCCTAACTATATATGGTCTATAACCTATGGTTTTTTCAGTGAATTTCAATGGTTTTTTAATAGCAAATATCATAAGCTGTCGAATGTCAAGTACGTGGTAAGTGAAAACATTTTCGTGTTTATGCACACTGATCTGCTTTGAATGGTGCCCCCCCCCCTCATTTCTATTAGGAGTACTCTCTCTTTGCAGATAGTGAAAGGTAGTTAACGCAGGCCTTTGCCCCCGTTGTAATCCGTCGTGCCTGTTTCTCTCTCCATTTGATTGATTGTTATCCAAGTATTTACTGTTTTAGAATTAGTTCTCTTCGGTTCATTCTCTATTTACAAACAAACACAGAGTCGCAATACTCTGTTTAGTCTTTGCAGATAACGAAAAATCGTGTAAAAAAAAAGAAAAGGAATCGAGCAAAATCAGTAGGCCACTAATGGGATCTCTTTTTGACCTCGCTAAAATAGAAACATTAGGAACAACCCCTCATGACAAATACAAAACTAGTGAGATGAACTGAACTCCACACAATGATGGCTGCAAAACAGCTCGGCTCCGCCACCCACCCCGCCCAAAATAACGATAAAGAACGGCTGCCATGATTGGTTGCGGAATGACCACGACGGAGCTACGAAATGGTGCTGCTCTCATGCTAACCCCAGCTTCAGTCTGAAACATCCAGAAACACTGTAGACTACCAATTCGATCAGTTCCGGTAGCGCCCCAATGTAACCCGGTAGAGAAGAACTAGCCCTCCCCTCTTTGACTGATGGTTCTTGTTGCCTGTCCCTTCTGTTGTCATTTAACAGAACTAATTAGCCTGCTGAAAGGGGTTGTGTTCCGACCGCTGGTTGGTGGAGACATTTTGACTATATTCTGTACCTGCGTTGTCGCGTAATGCTTCATATGACGCGCCGCGTTAGCGCATCCGGAAGTCATCCGGGGCGCGCAGCGCGTAACGTAAGCATAACAAGTCATGTGACTTGTTAATAAAACTTTTCATTGGCTCATTTTACTTTTCTTATTGTAATGATGAAAGGCTTGGTCATATGACCTAAAAATTACGCTTTTCATTACTTCCGAACATTATTTTTTCTTAAATATATGTTATAATGTTCCAGGCTAATGTACTTTCCCGGAAATTTTACAACTGTCCTGCAAGTAAAATATATTCTTTTTTCGAGAAAAAGAGCGTTTCTTCATCCCATGACGGAGCCGTTGAGCAAAAGAGGGTCGACCTGCTGTCTTAGTCGCCGATACGCCTGAATATGAGATTCTTATCGATCACTTTATGTTGCAGGAATAGAAAACACAACAGCCCTTGACCATTTATCTTTACTGCGTTCCTTCGTATTATACCTTTTACCCTTCATGTAATTGGTCTGCTTTATTTCACTTGCCTTTTAATGATTCTAAAACAGTCACTATTATTAAAAACTTTACCAATGTATATACTACTACCATGTTTTCTTTTAAAAACCTTTATTGTGAAAATTTCATTATACAAATACGAGCCTATAACCACGTGGGCCTGCCACAGAGCAAACTGTAATCGTATATGATGAATAGACATTTACACTGTAGAGGAACGTAACGGGCGGGCCATTAGGTTGCAAGAACTAAGGTGTCTAACAGTTACGGAATCGGTGGACGTACATTTTATAATTAAAATACGACAGGGCCAGTTACAATAAAATTATCTAGATATACATTTGCGGGCAAGTACCATGGGTGACGTTAATTCGAACTTTCAACAGTACAGTAATCAATAACACATCAGAACTTAATATCAATAGGGATGTCGAAATATTCAATCAATTCTCGTCCCCGCCCGCCATGTGCTTCAAAACTGCATACGTATCTCGTGATTTCAAGGTTCTGCAACCAGTACACAACAAGGAGTTACGAGTCCCATTTATTCCGGCGCCATTTTGGGCGAGGACGGGCAGGTCCAGGATATAGTCAAAATGTCTCTACCAACCATCGACTATGATGATGTTCATATGCTGTATTTATTAGAGTAACACTCATCTGTCCACATGAAATTAATTTGCCACAATCTAAACATGTCATTTTAATCTTTCCAAAGTTCTTCTAAATATTTGGGACCGTTTCCCTTGCCTCTGAAGCTCTCAGTGCCACTTCTTTGATGAATGTACTAGCAGGTCAGGGGTTCTCCTCCAAATCTCTCTTTTATGCAGCACTATAATTAATTGGTGCCACCTCTCCATATGACGATGCATGGTATAGTTACCACAACTATATTTTTTTTCGGTTCCTCTGGAGAGTTCATCGTGGCAGATGAAGCGTGTAACGTACCGGGCATTTACCTTTTTTTGCATGTACAGGAAAGGAAAAAAAATCGAGCGTCCGAGTTCTAAGGTGTCCCAGGGCCATTTTAGTGGACCAGGCCCAAATCCAAAGAACAGGCCGCCATTTTGAGAGTCCTCTTGCAGCCGCCTGTCGCTGTAGCATCAAGAGCAGCCGAAACTCAGCTGAATGGCAACTGAAACGGTAAAGGGGCGCCCCACTACAGCAGACGAGCCTCCACCTAGGAAGGCCCATTCACGCCGGCTCCCCCCCCCTTCGGGCACCCCACGCCGTTATTCGGAGCAGTATTGTAGGATGGCCACACCAGTGCGGCAACTTGCTAGACATCACCTCGGTGGTAACCGAATCTCAACGCCTTGTGGTGTCTTCTATTCAAAAAACATTGTTATGCTGCCTTCGACCTATTCGCCGCAAGTGCGCACACAACTCAACTGCATAGCTTGCTAGACACCACCTCGGTGCCATCCGGATCTTGGAATGTCAGCACCTTTTGGTGTCTTCTCTTCAGAAAATATTGTTGCGCTGCCTTTGGCCCCATTCGCACATCAGTCCGCTACTGACGCCATCTCACAGGCTAATGGGGCGCCCCACGCCGACTTTCAGCATTGTAGAATGACCACACCAGTACAGCAACTTGCTAGACATCACCTCGGTGCCATCCGGATCTCGGCGCCCCACTGCAGATGAAGTGCCTCTCAACTATGAAACCACCACGGTGACATCCGGATCTTGGCGCGTTGTGCTGCCTTCGGCCTATTCGCACATCGGTCCGCTACTGACGCCATCTCACAGGCTAATGGGGTGACCCACGCCGAGTTTCAGCATTGTAGGATGACCACACCAGTACAGCAACTTGCTAGACATCACCTCGGTGCCATCCGAATCTTGGCATCTCAACGCCTAGTGGTATCTTCCATACAAAAAATATTATTACGCTGCCTTTGGCCCCATTCGCACATCAGTCCGCAACTTAGACATCACCTCGGTGCCATCCGGATCTTGGCATCTCAGCGCCTTGTGGTGTCAGTCAGAAAATATTGTTGCGCTGCCTTTGGCCCCATTCGCACATCGGTCCGCTACTGACGCCATCTCACAGGCCAACGGGGCGCCCCACGCCGACTTTCAACATTGTAGGATGGCCACAGAAGTGCGACAACTTACTAGACACCACCTCGGTGCCATCCGGATCTTGGCGCGTTGTGCTGCCTTCGGCCTATTCGCACATCGGTCCGCTACTGACGCAAACTCACAGGCCAACGGGGCGCCCCACGCCGACTTTCAGCATTGTAGGATGGCCACACCAGTGCACCTTACTAGACACCACCTCGGTGCCATCCGGATCTTGGCGCGTTGTGCTGCCTTCGGCCTATTCGCACATCGGTCCGCTACTGACGCCATCTCACAGGCCAACGGGGCGCCCCACGCCGACTTTCAGCATTGTTGGATGGCCACACCAGTGCGGCAACTTACTAGACACCACCTCGGTGCCATCCGGATCTTGGCGCGTTGTGCTGCCTTCGGCCTATTCGCACATCGGTCCGCTACTGACGCAAACTCACAGGCCAACGGGGCGCCCCACGCCGACTTTCAGCATTGTAGGATGGCCACACCAGTGCTGCAACTTGCTGGACACCACCTCGGTGCCATCCGGATCTTGGCGCGTTGTATTGCCTTCGGCCTATTCGCACATCGGTCCGCTACTGACGCCGCCTCACGTGCCAACGTATTTTCTCCGCATTTTATACCCTATGCCGCATAACAGGTCATGTGACTTGTTTATAAAACTTTTCATTGGTTCATTTTACTTTTGGTTTCCTAATGATGGAAGGCTTGATCATATGACCTAAAAACAACACTTTTCATTGGATGAAAACTTTTTTTTTTTCCCAAACGATGAAAGCCCCACCTTGTTTCTGGATGTTTCAGACTAAACTGGCGTCAGCATGAGAGCACCACCATCTCGTAGCTCCGTCGTGGTCATTCCGCGAGCAATCATGGCAGCCGCTCCCCACCAGAAGCCTGCAGGAGTCGGGGCCCCCAAAACTTTTGATGAATTCTCAAGGCGGAGGGGACGCTTTCGAGAATGGGGTCCAAGACCTAGCAGACAAGCGTCCGATTTCCAAGGTGTCCCAGGGCCATTTCAGTGGACCAGGCCCAAAAAGGAAAGAGCCTGCCGCCATTTTGAGAGTCCTGTGACAGCCGCCTATCGCTGCACCGCAAGAGTGGGCGCAACTCAGCTGAATTGCGGCTTTTGACACAGTGGGCAAAAAACGGACGGAATGGCAACTGAAACGGTAAAGGGGCGCCCCACTACAACAGATGACACTCCACCTGGAGAGGCCCGTTCACGCCGCCTCCCCCGGGGCGCCCCACGCCGTTATTCGGAGCAGCATTGTAGGATACCAAAACCAGTGCGGCAACTTACTGGACATCACCTTGGTGCCATCGTTCTGCTGCCTTGGAACTATTCGCACCACAGTTTGCTACTGATGACCCACCCCCCGCGACGCCCCACGCCGTTATTTGCTGGGTGGCAACTTACTAGACATCACTTTCGTGTCATCTAGATTTCGGCGCGTTCTGCTGCCTTGGAACTATTCGCACAACAGTTTGCTACTGATGACCCACCCCCCGCGACGCCCCACGCCGGAAATCTGGACGTTGTGCTGCGTTGGGACTATTCGCACAGCCGACCGCTACTTTGTTGTTTTTCCCTAAAAATGTTTATATGTTATTACTATTTTTGTTTTCTTGTATATATTTATAAATTATTAAAGTTTTATAATCTTACTACTTTGTCGGAGTGCTATATATTTTGAATGTGACACATAATTGTAAAAACTTTGATGTACAAAGAGTCATCCCTGGAATCTTCCGCTTCATGCTCGGTCCCCTCCCCAATCACAATACAGGATGGTTTTCAGATAATAGCAACGCTTCTGCTGTGACGGATCTCATCGAGTGTGGGCCTTGATCTACTAAAACTCCTTTGAAGAGGGGTGATTCTTTACAGCTGTGGCCATAAACTACATCTGCAGGGCTAGCTGATAGCCTAGGACCGGCCTGGACAATCGGACACAGAGGAAAAGGAGTGTCAGAGGGTGCGGTAGTGAATAGGGCGAAAGGGAGGTGTCGGGCGGGCACAGGGTGTGATTCTCAGGGAAGAGCAGCGCAGATGGGGGGAGGTTTATTACCCATGCATAAGACAGAGAGCGGGGGTGACCACTGCCTGGGTGAGATGCTTGCGAGGGTGGGGAGCCATGCTAAGGATCGACAGCGTGCACAGAGTGGGTCTGGTCAAGGCATCTAAAATGGCTGCCGTGCACGACAAAAGTGTGGCATTTGAAAAAAGACAAGATGGCGCAGACAATGTTTTTCAACACTTCCTGATTTCCTTCGAATCGAACGTTAACAGACGTTGGGGCATATTACCAAAGTTAAGCGATATTTATCCCTAACGATGCATTGCAAAGATTTTTTTACCGTCAGAAATTATCGCAGATAAACCTTGCTATTATCAAGGTTTATCGCAAATACGATAAAAAAACGACCGCAATGCATTAATATCGCTGAAAACTCAGCGATATTCATGCATTACCGAGCTAATGCTCTTAGCCATGTTATCCACCTCCCATTGGATAACATGGCTAAGAACTGCTCAGGGCAGCTGTTACTTTTTGGAGATATTCGCGCTTATCTCGAATATTTCCAAAAGTTGATAATAGGAGATAGCGATGTTAGCGACTGTTTCCAGTCGCTAACATCTTGGCATGCCCACTTTGCATGTCATTAGTGATAAATATCACTCACATGCAAAGTGGGGCCCAAGATGGTCGCTATCTCCTACTAGCCGTCGCTAACTGGTGTTAGCAACAGCTAGGTAATACAGATATAATTTTATCTCCGCGAAGCGGAGCGCTGTTACAGATATATATCTTGTTTTTGAACGTTAATTTCTCAAAATGCACTGAAGCACATATATTGAGACCTAGCAAAGGCACATCGGGCTACCAGTCCCTAATATTTTACCAAGTTTCGTGCAAATCCATTCAGCCGTTCGATTATTATTATTATTTATTTTTTTTGCCCCGCGGGGCCCTTTTAAAACCTCCACATCAAACCTAGGGGGTCAGCGAGGATCTACTATGCCCCCTTATGGTCATTTGCCCCTTCGCTTTGGCCTCCTCTTGTCTCTCGATCCTACCGAGAGACAAGATGGCGGCCGCTACGTACTGTTTGGAATGTTTACAGACACCGGAGAGCCAATCAGCTTCGCTTCGCAAAGCTCCGTAACGCGAAAAGTACGCGAAGCGGTGCGCTGTTACAGATATATATCTTTTTTTGAACGTTAATTTCTCAAAATCCACTGAAGCACATATATTGAGACCTAGCAAAGGCACATCGGGCTACCAGTCCCTACAATTTTGCCAAGTTTCGTGCAAATCCATTCAGCCGTTCGATTATTATTATTATTTTTTTTTTTGCCCCGCGGGGCCCTTTTAAAACCTCCACATCAAACCTAGGGGGTCAGCGAGGATCTACTATTCCCCCTTATGGTCATTTGCCCCTTCGCTTTGGCCTCCTCTTGTCTCTCGATCCTACCGAGAGACAAGATGGCGGCCGCTACGGACTGTTTGGAATGTTGACAGACGCCGGAGAACCAATCAGCTTCGCTTCACAAAGCTCCGTTGCGCGAAAAGTACGCGTCCTGGAGCGCTGCCCGGTCCGCTGTTACAGATATATATCTTTTTTTAAACGTTAATTTCTCAAAATCCACTGTAGCACATATATAGAGACCTACAAAAGGCACATCGGGCTACCAGTCCCTACAATTTTGCCAAGTTTCGTGCAAATCCATTCAGCCGTTCGGGCTAAAAGTGAGGCCAACCGCCCTATGGAAAACTCAATGTTAAAAACACGTTTTGGGACCCCCCTTTTTTCTCGACCCCCCCTGGACGAACCCCCCCCCCAATTTTCAGGGGCTGCTCAGAAACAAAATGTGCCATTTTCCTGAAAATTTCAGCCAATTCCGTCCACAAACGCCAAAGTTATTAGACATAGAATTTTCAAAAAACCCATAGAGAAAAAATCCTAACAATATATACCTACTGGCGACCGCCAGTAGGTAATACATGCATATATATATATATATATGTATATTTAATAGCAAATAAAAATACAAATTAAAAGAATACCAAATAGGAAACACTTTAAAAACATTACAATTTAAGTATACACTTAAACAATATGAAAAAATAAGTTTTACTAAAAATATCTTAAAAATAACATACATTTCTTAATATAAAAATATAAAATGAAATACACAAACAAATTATAATAATACATAATTTAACCACACTAACAAAACTATTAAAATAGATGCAACAAAGTGAAAGTGTTGGACACAGGAGGGGTAAAATTTACTATTCCCACTGTAGTCATTTGAACACTACAGAAAGTGTTAGTCTCAGATGGGGTAAAATGTACTATTCCCACTCCATTCACCGCAACAGTAGGGAAAGCATTGGACTGAGGAGGGGTAACATTTTCTGTTCCCACTCCAGGCGGTACAACTGTATAGAAAGCGTTGGACTCAGGAGGGGTCACAGTTGCTATTTCTACTCCAGTCAGTCAGTGCGACAGTAGTGAAAGCGTTGGACTCAGGTGGGGTAAAAGTTAGTATTCCCACGCCAGTCAATGCAACAGTAGGGAAAGCGTTGGACTCAGGAGGGGTCAAATTTACTATTCCTGCTCCAGTCGGTGTAACAGTAGGGAAAGCGTTGGACTTAGGTGGGGTAACATTTACTATTCCCACTCCACTCTGTGCAATCCTGAACTTAAAACATAACTTTAAAAATAATATTTACACAATGTACACCATTATCAATTAAATAATTAATAGTTAATAAAATATTACTTCATTGACTACTTAACTTCTACCCCTACACATCCAACAACCTGCACCTAAAACCAAACTGAAAAATATATTTGTTACACAATTCACATAATTAATTAGCAATTAATAATTCATCAATACATTATTACTTTATTACACACCCTATATACCTACAAATCCAACACCCCACACCTAAAACATAAATGTGATATTAATTACAAATATTATTAATTAATTATACTTCATTTGCTTCCCAACCTGTGCCCCTATAACCGTCACAACCCACTAAAACACTATAAATTACTATACAAATTAATTAAACTATAAAT
The DNA here is from genome assembly GCF_964261635.1 of Lissotriton helveticus. Classification (NCBI taxonomy): domain Eukaryota; kingdom Metazoa; phylum Chordata; class Amphibia; order Caudata; family Salamandridae; genus Lissotriton; species Lissotriton helveticus. The sequence continues at coordinate 516,739,482 of NC_136070.1, forward strand.
AATGAACACCTACAAACTACATTAAAACACATTAAGAACAATTATACAAACAATATATAACATATACATTTACAATATTATCTAAAATACATAATAATAATAAAAAACATTTTTACAACAATATTTTTGTAGACACAATATTTCTGTGACACTATATTAAAAACTCAATATTAGTGTCACTCGATATTTATGACTCAATATTTTGTCTGAATACCATTGGAAACATAGTAGAGGCAGATTGTTTGGAATAGTCTCCCAGATCTACGGCACAAAATGCATTCATTATCATCTTGCCAGAGACATTTTGCTTTAGTTTTGTAGTGAAATGTACCTCTTCACTTAGAAAGGTATCTAATCAAGGTGTTACTGTGATAATAAAAAATCCCCAAGTTAAATATTGTTTGGAAAATTATTAAATTTCACCCTGAAAGTATTGATTTTTCCTCATTCATGGTATAAATCCAGCCAGTCAGTGTGGTCTCTGTCTTGCCTGATACTTGAACAATATCTATGTTTCCTACTTGATGCCACTCACACCTACCCACATATATTCTATATGCCTTACTGAACACTATTGCCACTCTCAAAGTTTGTATGTAATTAGGAGGGGCGACAACATATTTCGATCTAGCTGCGTCACAAATGATGCAAATTATGCACTTTCTTTTTTATGACTTTATCAATATTTTTGGGAATATAGCAGGATTTTCATTTCATATTTGAACTTACAGTCAAGCATTTCTCCTTAAATCATACTGATAAAATCTTTTATGTAGTCCACATCAGTGCATGGATATTGGAAACCATTACCTGAATCTACTTCTTCAATCTAATATTACTCCATTCAATGTGCATTTTAAAATTTCCAGTGTCTTGGCCATTCCCTGGCAACCCACCTCCAGATCCCTCAAAGGACCCCTCTTTTTCATATCGCGTATCTATGAAGACGTTTTGTGTATCAAATTGGATTTTGCCGTACTTTTCGATTTATGGCATCAAATTAACAAAACCTACCACCCAACCTACCTGGCATATCTCACTAATACTTGACAGCCTTGATGAAAACATAAAAATGAACACCATATCATTGTGGTTTAGAAATTGTGGAAAATTGAAGCTAAGTCAAGCAAACCATAATCTCAACCGCAGGCCACACGGGTCTACAACACGTGGTTACCATCATTATTAATCTACAGTTGGAAAGGGCTTGTAAACAGCCTAAAGGAACCTGTTTCAACAAGGGACAATGTTTTTCTAATTGAAGAAACACCTATTACCTGATTGATGTAAATACTGGAAAAAAGTGAGTGTCTACGGAATAGATTTAAATGTGTGGTTATCCTAAAGGCTATGTTCCTGTGGGAGTATTCCACTCAGACTGTTTCAAAGAATGTGTGGTTTCTGAATACCTTGATGGATTGAAATGTAGTCTATCAGCTTTGTGAACTTCTTTAGATGAGGACCAAAATTCCAACCTCAAAGGGTTTCTTTGAAGGATGAAATAAGATCAGGTCATACCTTTCACTACTTTCAGAGTTTCCAAAAAAGAATGTTAAACATTGCTGGTTGATTATCAGACTCCATCTTTTTTGCAGTTATAATGTTTGGGTTTATATTAGCAAACATGTGAAGGTGGGACCGCCTTCACCTGCTTTGCGTACTCTTCTGCCTATCCATATCTGCTATTAATTATTTACAAGTTCTGGGATAGTTTATTTAATGAATCTTGATCCTTTGTGGAGGAATCAGAAAATATGAAAGAACAAAACATCTGTATTAATGAAAGTTGTTGGGCAACTGTCCAATACTAATTCTCTTAATTATTGAACTCGAAGCCTCGCAAGATTTTTTATAAATATTTTTTTAAAATTTTATTGACAGAGATTTTCAAGCATACAGTGCAGAAATGGCATTAATACAAAATAAGAAAAGTAAATTTACATTCATTGCGACATACATTATAAATTCATTTGTATTAAAAAGAAAGTTAGTCCAATAACCAAAAACAAGCCAAGAAAGACACATAGAAAAACAAAGAAAATAATACCCTATCATTTCAGTTGATCCATTCTGCAACCGGTGCCCAGATCTTAGATGCCATTTGTCTCCTCCTCAACCCTTTACAAGAAAAAACTGAGAATTCAAGCATGTGGATAGATAACAATCTAGCTCCCCAATTCGAGAAAGTAGGAGCTTCAGGGGACAGCCATTGGGACGTTATACACAACCGAATCTGTGACATAGCTATAAACGTAAAAGCTGATACAAATCGCGTATTCCTACCATCTCCATTATTGCAGACATCAAACCCAAATATCAGTAATGCTGGGGTCAGAGTGCACCTAATCTTAAGTGTAGTATTGATAAAGCGCTCAATATCTTCTTAAAAACTAGTGAGGGAAGGACAAGAATAAAACATATGAATAGTGTCAGCCGCGAAAAGCCCACACCTTGCACAAGAGTCTCCCTTTCTACTACCCCATTTTGAAATTTTTGCAGGTGTATAATATAAATCCAGCATTGCCATATAGCTTTGAATTCTAAGTGTACCCGACACAATGACCTCACTGGCAAACTCTAACACTGGTGTTAAATCAATGCCTGTCTTTCCAAGCTTACATTCCCATTTGGCACTTTGAGCTGACAAATCGTCAGGAAGAACAGACAATATATACTGATAAAACATTCCTATTCTACTTCTTTTTTGGATCAATTTTATGATAGGCACTTTATCTAACATACCAGGTGTAACCTTCAAATGTTTATAAAAAAAACTTTGAATCTGTAAATATTTGAGAAAATCCCGTGATAACAACTGAAATTTGTCCTTTATAACAACAAATGGTAACACTTGCCCATCCCCAACCAGATCGCCTAACACCCGCACCCCCTGCATTTGCCATCTAAGCATAGTTTGGCCTTGAAAAATACCAGGCAGAAGCCGAGCGGCTTTAAAAGGAGTATATATATTGAGATTTGGAACAACTAATTTCCGCCTTATTTTCTGCCAAATTGTGAATGCAGCGATGATGACCTTGAATCTAGTTCTTTTATAGTAACTAGGTTCCAAAACCTCCACCAAAATACCCTTAGCCGCCGCACCCAAACCTATCTCAAAAATAGTAGGACGATTACATATTGGTGCCGCAGCTTTATCTCCAAGTATTAACACTCCCATTAATCGAGCCATCGCTCCCCAATAATAGAAAACCAAGGGGCTCATTAGGATGGCAGACGGAAGGACGACTGCCGTCCTGGAGTAGGCGGAAAAAGCCCTTTTCCGTCCGCCTGCCGCGGACAGTCCGACCGCCATATTAGGATGGGAAACACTGTCAAAACTCCGAACGCGGCGGAAGAGAACGCACCGCCGCGGAATTACACCCGACCCCGCAGCGGACGTAACCAATCCAGAGACACCGCCGTACGGAATGACGTCACCGACCGTGTCCCAAATCACAATGGCGGAAAACACACATAAAACCACTGCGGAAATACAACCTGCCTGAACACGGCGGATTCCCCACAGGTAACAAACCACACATTGCGAAGATACCCACCACAAGCAGCTCGCCCACATGGACCCAGCGCTACACGTTTTTCCTATACTCTTCGCGATCCTCCACCAGCAAGTCATGGACCATCATCAACGACGACTCAGGTACTCTACACACCATTTACAGCCGGAAGGGGAGTACCTGGCAGGGCTGTGACGTTGGGAGGGGGAGTGTCATGTCACAGGAAATACATTGACGAACGCACCAAAATATACACAATTGAAGTACACAACCAGGAATGACAGCGACAAACCACAAAACATGATTTATTAGCTTTATTCAACATAATAGGTGCATAATATCAGAATATCCAAGAGCATGGGCATTGGGTACAACAGATCATGTACATCAGAGGCAGCACGTGAGAGGGCAGAATGCAGTATCAGAACAGCAACGGGGCATTGTGGACAACAGAGCAGGTACATCATTGGCAGCATGTGAGAGGGCAGAATGCAGTATCACAACAGCAACAGGGCATTGTGGACAACAGAGCAGGTACATCATTGGCAGCACGTGAGAGGGCAGAATGCAGTATCACAACAGCAACAGGGCATTGTGGACAACAGAGCAGGTACATCATTGGCAGCACGTGAGAGGGCAGAATGCAGTATCACAACAGCAACAGGGCATTGTGGACAACAGAGCAGGTACATAATGGGCAGCACGTGAGAGGGCAGAATGCAGTATCACAACAGCAACAGGGCATTGTGGACAACAGAGCAGGTACATCATTGGCAGCACGTGAGAGGGCAGAATGCAGTATCACAACAGCAACAGGGCATTGTGGACAACAGAGCAGGTACATCATTGGCAGCACGTGAGAGGGCAGAATGCAGTATCAGAACAGCAACAGGGCATTGTGGACAACAGAGCAGGTACATCATTGGCAGCACGTGAGAGGGCAGAATGCAGTATCACAACAGCAACAGGGCATTGTGGACAACAGAGCAGGTACATCAGAAGCAGCACGTAAGAGGGCAGAATGCAGTATCAGAACAGCAACAGGGCATTGTGGACAACAGAGCAGGTACATCATTGGCAGCACGTGAGAGGGGCTAAGTGCATGAACAGTCCATTGCACTGAACGGGTCCATCAGAGGCAGCACATGAGAGGGGCTAAGTGCATCAACAGTCCATTGCACTGAACAGGTCCATCAGAGGCAGCACGTGAGAGGGGCTAAGTGCATCAACAGTCCATTGGACTGAACAGGTCCATCAGAGGCAGCTCATGAGAGGGCACAATGCAGTATCAGAACAGCAACATGGCATTGAGGACAACAGAGCAGGTACATCAGAGGCAGCACGTGAGAGGGGGTAAGTGCATCAACAGTCTATTGCACTGAACAGGTCCATCAGAGGCAGCACGTGAGAGGGGCTAAGTGCATCAACAGTCCATTGCACTGAACAGGTCCATCAGAGGCATCACGTGAGAGGGGCTAAGTGCATCACCAGTCCATTGCACTGAACAGGTCCATCAGAGGCAGCACATGAGACGGCACAATGCAGTATCAGAACAGCAACAGGGCATTGTGGACAACAGAGCAGGTACATCAGAGGCAGCACGTGAGAGGGGGTAAGTGCATCAACAGTCCATTGCACTGAACAGGTCCATCAGAGGCAGCACGTGAGAGGGGCTAAGTGCATCAACAGTCCATTGCACTGAACAGGTCCATCAGAGGCAGCACATGAGAGGGCAGAATGCAGTATCACAACAGCAACAGGGCATTGTGGACAACAGAGCAGGTACATCATTGGCAGCACGTGAGAGGGCAGAATGCAGTATCACAACAGCAACAGGGCATTGTGGACAACAGAGCAGGTACATCATTGGTAGCACGTGAGAGGGCAGAATGCAGTATCACAACAGCAACAGGGCGTTGTGGACAACAGAGCAGGTACATCAGAGGCAGCACGTGAGAGGGCAGAATGCAGTATCAGAACAGCAACAGGGCATTGTGGACAACAGAGCAGGTACATCATTGGCAGCACGTGAGAGGGCAGAATGCAGTATCAGAACAGCAACTGGGCATTGTGCCCAACAGAGCAGGTACATCATTGGCAGCACGTGAGAGGGCAGAATGCAGTATCTGAACAGCAACAGGGCATTGTGGACAACAGAGCAGGTACATCATTGGAAGCACGTGAGAGGGCAGAATGCAGTATCACAACAGCAACAGGGCATTGTGGACAACAGAGCAGGTACATCATTGGCAGCACGTGAGAGGGCAGAATGCAGTATCAGAACAGCAAAAGGGCATTGTGGACAAAGGAGCAGGTACATCATTGGCAGCACGTGAGAGGGCAGAATGCAGTATCAGAACAGCAACAGGGCATTGTGGACAACAGAGCAGGTACATAATTGGCCACCCAAGTACGTGTGTCAAGCGACCCGTCACAAGGAGATTAATAAAACCTAGGTGGTTACATTCGTCAATCTACACACAAACTTAAATGACATGTGACTGATGGCAACTAGACCTCACACCACAGAATCTGGTGGACTGCTTGAACAACTCGCCTCGGACACACCGCCAGCACCAGCAACAGGAGTGTGAGACACAGCCATGATCTATTGACTGACACATGAGCCCTAGACCCAGACACACCGCCAGCACCAGAAACAGGAGTGTTAGACACATCCACAGCTGTGGTGACTGACACATGTGCCATAGACCCAGACACACCCCCAGCACCAGAAACAGGAGTGTGAGACACAGCCACCGATCTACTGACTGACACATGAGCCATAGACCCAGACACACCGCCAGCACCAGCAACAGGAGTGTGAGACACAGCCACCGATCTACTGACTGACACATGAGCCCTAGACCCAGACACACCGCCAGCACCAGCAACAGGAGTGTGAGACACAGCCAACGATCTACTGACTGACACATGAGCCCTAGACCCAGACACACCACCAGCACCAGCAACAGGAGTGTGCGACACAGCCACCGATCTACTGACTGACACATGAGCCATAGATCCAGACATACCGCCAGCACCAGAAGCAGGAGTGTGAGACACAGCCACAGCTGTGGTGACTGACACATGTGCCATAGACCCAGACACACTAGCCGGACATGTCCCTGTACACTGACCAACAAATACCATGCCTGCACCTGATTCATGTGAGTGAACAGCAGCTGAGCCACTAGGACCACTGAAATGGTGAGCCACAGGGCTGTATGGGCCAGGAGGCAGGGTGGCTCTGGGAGCTGGGGACAACTGCACTGGAGCGACATTGGGGTGGTCAGGTCTCAGTGGTGTGTGTCTCCGTTTCTTTGTGAAACGTAGGGGCACCCCGGACATGCCTGGACTGGTAAGTGGAGTGGCATCACCAGACATCAAAGGTCATGTGCTTGTGGTGGTCTGCTCTCTGGGGACGTGCTGGACCCTGCGTGCCGTTTGCTGTGGGCCTGCCTTCTGCCCTCTGCATCATGTGTAATGGGGGATGCAACAACAGTGTACTCCTTCCTCTGCTTTAGCGGGGCGTGGATGGGAGTAGAGGTATGGGGGGACTCCACCGCTGATACATGTGTTGTACGTTCCTTAAACATCACCCTCAGTGCAGCCAGGGGTGAAATATGCCTGTCCTTGATGGTGCTCGTGTCCCTGGGAGAACCCTTGGCCATGGGATGTGCCTTGGACTTCGGGGGTGTCCTGTCCCTGGAATGGGCCTGATCCCTTTCCGGTGCCCTGTCCCTGGGTGAAGACATGTCCATTGTAGTGTCCCTGTCCTTTGAAGCTACCTTGGTCTTGGGAGGTGCCCTTACCTTGGTACTGTCCTTGTCCTTGGGAGTGTCCCTGCTCTTGGGAGGTGCCCTTTCCTTGGTACTGTCCTTGTCCTTGGGAGTGTCCCTGCTCTTGGGAGGTGCCCTTTCCTTGGTACGGTCCTTGTCCTTGGGAGTGTCCCTGCTCTTGGGAGGAGCCCTTTCCTTGGTACTGTCCTTTTCCTTGGGAGTGTCCCTGCTCTTGGGAGGTGCCCTTTCCTTGGTACTGTCCTTGTCCTTGGGAGTGTCCCTGCTCTTGGGAGGTGCCCTTTCCTTGTTACTGTCCTTGTCCTTGGGAGTGTCCCTGCTCTTGGGAGGTGCCCTTTCCTTGGTACTGTCTTTGTCCTTGGGAGTGTCCCTGCTCTTGGGAGGTGCCCTTTTCTTGGTACTGTCCTTGTCCTTGGGAGTGTCCCTGCTCTTGGTAGGTGGCCTTTCCTTGGTACTGTCCTTGTCCTTGGGAGTGTCCCTGCTCTTGGGAGGTGGCCTTGGCTTGGGAGTCACTTTGGTGGGGGATGGCTGTGTAGCATGTGAATCCATTTCCATACACACCCCTACATGATCCTGTCTGTCAACTCCAGTGTTGGACACGTCGTCTTCGGATAAAGAGATCACAGACTTAGGGGATGGTGTCTGTGCCCTCCGTGCCCTGCCTTGCTGCCTGTGGCTGCTCCCAGTGTAATAACCAGAATAAGAGCCCTGGGCTGAAGACTCACTCTCCCCTGTAACATCAAGTGGTGTGGATGGTTATACAGAAGTTGCACCCTGTCTATGCGACTGTACAATGGCTGAGGACACAGTGTTTGCCAATGACTGAACTGTTCTGTGGAGACCAGCAACATTGCCATGCATCCCCTCCATGAATGCCACCACCTGCCCCAACTTCCTATCGTGGTCTTGGAATGCATTGATCATGTTGGTCTGCCCTACACATAGCTGTCGCAGCAGATCAACAGCCTCTGCACAAAGTGCACTTTGTGTCACTGGGGCAGGGGCGGCGGTTCCTGCACCGAAGGCAACTCTGCTCCCCCTCCTCGGGCGAGCACGAGCAGTACATGTTGCAGTGGGTGGCAGTGTGGGCCCTGTGTGCTGTGTCCCGACTGAAGGTGTCGATTGCCCACTCCCTGTCTGTGCCAACAGTGCGGACTCACCAACACTTTCTGAGGATGAGGGCGATGGTGTTTCCACATGCGAGTCCTCAGGGACGGTCCTGTCCCCCTCTATCCGGGGCTGCCCTCTTCAGTGTCAGTCTGCGTGTGTGTGACCTCTGATTCGGAAGCATTGCCACCACTCATCTCCGTCGTCTGTGGGTCAGTGCCCTCTGCCAAAGCTGAAATAGAGAGAAACGCGGTGTGAGTAAGTGCCACACTCACGTACTGAAGGACAACAGATCTAGGATTCCATTACACACATTGTACATGTAGCACACATCCTGCACACGTCCCACCCCTACTATCTGCACACATGTCATGCCATGGGACCACAGACCTCAACGGCATGTCCTGGAACCCTCAACTACCAAGCAAGTGGGCTGTCCACCTGGCGGACATGGATGCCAACGCCTACTCCGCTAATGGCACCAGCAGGTTATTTCAGATAAACATACGCACCACGGAAGCCACTACTGTGTCTGAGCAGCAATACATGCATTGCAGGCCCAAGTAACATACACATACAATCTGCTCACCGCTAGTTTGCTGTGGTTCCCCACTCAGCTGGGCGGACAGGTCAGGATGCATCACAGCAATGATACGGTGCATAAGAGGGGTCATGGTGCGGCGGGCCAGACGTGTAGATCTTGGAATCATCCCCAGTGTCATCTCCGCCACATTCTTGCTAAGCCTGGAGATGTCGTCCCAGCGCTTGTGGCAGTGTGTGTGTCGTCTATTGAACCCCTCCACTGCCCGTACATCACGTGCTATCGTCCTCCACACGGCCTTGCGAAGGTGCAGCTTTACCTGCCATGATGGGAGACAAGAGGGTAACGTAAGTGGACAGTATGACATGCACAGTCATCGTAGTAACACATTTGAACATGCGGCCATGCTCAGCACTACACATGTAAAGGTCCCACAGCACACCGCCAGGCCTGCAGAAGACAGGAGCCACTGAACACCTCATGACCAACAACATGTACACCACTGTACTTACCACCTGTCCGGGCGCACCGTAGAGCCGTTGTTAGTGGCTGAGCACACCGTCCACAAGGACATTCAGCTCCGCTGCGGTGAAGGGACGCGACCGGGTCTCTCGCACTCCCTGCATGGCAAGGTCCTGTACTGTGGCACAACAGCAGCAGCCGTTGGTAAGCTCAGCAGCAGCAGGTCGAGGTGATGGTCACAGGCAGCAGCCGTTGGTCAGCTCAGCAGCAGCAGGTCGAGGTGATGGTCACAGGCAGCAGCCGTTGGTCAGCTCAGCAGCAGCAGGTCGAGGTTATGGTCACAGGCAGCAGACGTTGGTCGGCTCAGCAGCAGCAGGTCGAGGTGATGGTCACAGGCAGCAGCCGTTGGTCAGCTCAGCAGCAGCAGGTCGAGGTGATGGTCACAGGCAGCACTGGATCAAAGCAGTGAATGTATGCTTGTGAAAGTCACACATATATAGGGCCCAGAGCCCATGTCAGTGGCACACGTGGCCAGCTATTGGTTCCCCCTGGATGCCTCATTCGAAAAGGCCCAATGACAGGCCCTGGTGTGGCAGTGCACTGTTTCCGCCATTGTCGATGGCGCATACGCGCCCTGCGTTACCTCTTCCTATTGGCTGCCTGTGCACGTGCCGTCATGGACACACATCGGCAACCGCAAGTGCGCACTTCCGCGACGGTTGCATCTTTTGCAACAATGTTCAATCAGTGGCGCCACCATGGCGGGGCACGCCTTCCGTGGGGGAGGTGCAGGCCAACACATACTTGTGAGTATGGAAATCGAAATGGCAGGTCATGACCCCCCTTACAGTCACATTGCATCATCCACCGTAGACCGACCGTCCCTGCCCGGTCACAACCGCCGTGCCAGGCATGTCACCCACCGCCGGGCCAGGCCGGTCACCCACCACCGGGCCAGGCCCGGTGCACAACCGCCGTGCCAGGCATGTCACCCACCACCGGGCCAGGCATGTCACCCACCGCCGGGCCAGGCCGGTCACCCACCGCCGGGCCAGGCCCGGTGCACAACCACCGTGCCAGGCATGTCACCCACCGCCAGGCCAGGCATGTCACCCACCGCCGGGCCAGGCCGGTCACCCACCGCCGTGCCAGGCCCGGTACACAACCGCCGGGTGTTGACCGTCCTGGCCCGGCGGTGGGTGACATGCCTGGCACGGCGGTTGTGCACCGGGCCTGGCACGGCGGTGGGTGACCGGCCTGGCACAGCGGTGGGTGACCGGCCTGGCACGGCGGTTGTGCACCAGGCCTGGCCCGGCCGGTGTACGGTGGATGATGCAATGTGACTGTAAGGGGGGTCATGAACTGCCATGTCCATTGACATCATCAGAAGGATGTGTTGGCCAGCACCACCCCCGCGGAATGCGTGCACCGCCATGGTGGCGCCAGTGATTGAACATTGTTGCAAGAGAAGCATCCGTCCCGGAAGCTTGCACATGCGGTTGCCGATGTGTGACCATGACGGTCCGTGCACATGCAGCCAATGGGAAGAGGGAACGCGGGCCGCGTATGCCCATTTTAAAATCGCGGAAGCAGTGCACCGCCATGGCGGCGCCAATGATGTTATTAATTGGACCGCTGCACCGTGCTGTATAGTCCGATATTGCGTTATGAGGGTTGTGACCGTGCTGGCGAAACTGCATATGTCTTGCACTATATCATATGTGTTCATACTATGCCCATTGATGTGCACACAATGTGCTACACATGTGCATGTCGACGTGTTGAAGTCTTGTATTTCCCTACACACGTTTCAAATTCTTCACATCTACACAGTACATCAGGCCTGTCTCGCCAAATTCTGAATCTGTTGTCAGTGTGTAGTTAATGTGTGCTAATAACAATGGTGAGGGTACACATGCATTCTGTGTATGCGTATGTGTGTTGCCTGTTGTTTGACCATGCATGTAATGAGCGGATGCTCACCATTGTCAGTGTTGTCATTGGTGCATGATGACATGGAGTGTGTGTAGCATTATCGTTTTGTGTTTGCACATGCATGTGTGTCTGTGATGAGGCTTGTACACACTTGGGTCCTTACACATGTCTTGTTGGCAGTAATGTTGACATGAGACAAAGTTGCATTGTACATGTTGACACACTTCATGTTGCTAGTGGCTGCACATTGTTCATAGGGCACTCCGTATTGTCGTAACTTTCTGAGATGTCACACATATGACTATTGTCCACAACATTTATCTTCTTGCTAGTGTTGGCTTACATGTGATGGAGTTGCACAGCCATGCGTTGTTTGTAAGTTGACTTATATTACATCTACTCCCACACAGGAGGGCTCCAAATGTCCATCGCCCATACACTGTGCTGGAGGATATGGTTGACGAGGAGGTGATCAGGAAATTCCGGCTAGATCGACGTAGATTGATGAAGCTTGTAGACCAATTGCCTCCTCATCTGCAGCCACGAAGGACGTATCCTGGTTCCATTACACCCACAGCTAAGGTGATGGCGGCAGTACACTATTTTTCAACTGTCACCTTTCAGTACACAGTTGGACATGCCGGGGGGATGTCACAGTCCATGTTCAGCATGGTACTTCGGGATGTTCTAAATGCCATGATGCTGTACAAGGATGACTACATCCATTTCCCACGGCCGGCAGAGTTGGCAGCAGTCAAAGCAGACTTCTATGCACTGGGCCAGATACCACACGTAGTGGGTTCCATTGATGGCACACATATCGCTCTCATTCCACCACGGGCACGTGAGCCGGAATATAGGAATTGGAAGCACTATCATTCGCTCAACGTGCAGGTGGTGTGCCTGGCCGACAACATCATCTCCCATGTGTGTGCAAGATTTCCAGGCTCCGCACATGACTCCCACATCATGCGGAGCAGCATTGTCCCCCAACTGATGGCAAATCTGCGTCCAGGACACGCGTGGCTTGTTGGTGAGTATGCTGTGGGGACATTTGTGATTTCTGTGTGGCATGGGGTACCCACCAATTCTGGTTGTGATATTTGTGTCTGTCATCCCCCTACATAGGCGACTCGTCGTACCCAAACCGGCCCTGGCTCCTGAGTCCCATACGTAATCCTACTACAGCGGCTGAAATGCGCTACAATGATGCCCATGGAAGGACACGTAGAGTGGTGGAACGTACTTTTGGACTGCTAAAGTCCAGGATTCGGTGCCTGGATAAGACCGGAGGGGCCCTGCCTTACTCACCAGGCAAAGTATGCAGGATCGTGATTGCCTGCTGCATGCTCCACAACCTGGCAGTGCGCAAAAACATTGAACTGATCTTGGACCCTGAAGACCAACAAGTTCCTCGGCCTCCCATCCCACCCATGTCGACTGATGGGGATAGTGGTGAGGAGGAAGGTGTGGACCAGAGGCGTCAGCTCATTGATCGCTATTTCCCTTGAATATGAGTGACTACCTCTTGTGCCGGTTGACAATGCGTTATGTATGTTTGCTGGTGGTGTGTGGATGTGGTGTTCATCAGCTGCCTGTTCTGGTATGTTATGTTTGCATGTATGTGTGTTTATTTCTCTGGACATGTAAGTCTCCATGATGTGTGTCCTCTCATCCACTGATTTTGTGATGGGTGTGGTTTGTGGAATTTTGCACTGCTGTGTGTTGTGATGGGTGTGATTCACTTTCCTGAAGTGTGTCTGCTGTCTCTGATTTTCCCTAGGTCACTCCCACAGTGGCAGGATTCTGTACGACATGGTTCCCTGCACCTTGTCAGGTCTGTTTCTGAGACAATCATGTGAATAAACATGGAGGCAACACATCATTGAGTGTGTAAGTGAAATTTATTTACAGGTTGTGCATTGGTGCTGGTGGATATATACAAGTAAGTGTTGGGTGGGGGAGTGTGAGTTGAAGGTCATGGTAGATGAAATGTCCGTGCTGACACCACATTGGGTGATGTCGGGCTAGTCCAGCAGACCTGTGCCAATACTTGGCGTAGTGGGACAGGATAGTTTGCGGGTGGATGGCAGCCTCAGGCAGTGTTACAGTCATTGTCAGCCCCTCTTTGAGCGTGTAGATGGAGCATCCCCACTGCTCTCACCTCCATCCAGCCTCGGACAGCCCCTCCGTCTTGGAGCCGGTACGGAGTCAGCTTGTGGGGCAGGTTGCTCAGGGGCCACATCCGTGTCCAGGGGCACAGATGGCGGTGGCGGTGGTGTTGCTGACCGTGGCGGCTGGACACTTGGTTGAGGGGGGGGGTGTTGCGGTCTAACCATTCCCTCCACAGTGATGTGTGCTGGCCCAGGAGGTCCACTATTTGGCCAAGGCGGCTGTCAATGGACCGCAACACATTGGTGTTATCAACCGAGTCCTGGTGGGCACGATCAGCCTGTCCCTGCCCACGCTCATAGGAAGCCTGGACTCTGCCTAGGGCTTCCAGTGTCTCAGCGCCAGGATGGGGTGGGTGTCCTTCCCCAGCTCGCCGGTGTGAGGTACTCCTGCTTGGGGGATGTTGCCTCGGCTCTCTCCTTTCCCGTCCACTCTCCCTGCTTGGCTGGGATGTCGATGGCCCTGCGTCTTGTGGTGGGTCAGGCAGGGTGGCACAGGCAGGAGTGGTGGTAATGGTGGTGGTGGAGGTGGTGGTGGTGGGTCTACAGCTCACTGTGGCAGGTGTTGCAGGAGTGACACAGGCCACAGTTGTTGAGGCAGGGATTTCCAGTGAGCCAGATGGCCCTGGCAGTGTGCATTGGCCCGCTCCCTCCTCCACACCAGAGCTGGCTGTGGCATCGTCCCAAGAGAGTCCTGGATGTGAGTGAGGAGAGTGTTGCCGCGGGTTGCTGGTTTCACCAGTCAAATTGCGATCACCTGAGGGACAAGATTTTGATGATCAATACTTTGGACATGACATGTTTTGTTTGCCATACATTACTTTTCAGTGTCCTCTCGCACACACCCCACACACCACCACCCTCCCTGTGGACATGGGGGCCTGTTGGGAGTTGTAGTACTATCCTCTCGCACACACACCACCCTCCACCACCCTCCCTGTGGACATGGGGGCCTGTTGGGAGTTGTAGTACTATCCTCTCGCACACACCCCACACACCACCACCCTCCCTGTGGACATGGGGGCCTGTTGGGAGTTGTAGTTGTGACCTCTCTCACACACCCCACACACCACCACCCTCCCTGTGGACATGGGGGCCTGTTGGGAGTTATAGTACTATCCTCTCGCACACACACCACCCTCCACCACCCTCCCTGTGGACATGGGGGCCTGTTGGGAGTTGTAGTACTATCCTCTCGCACACACACCACCCTCCACCACCCTCCCTGTGGACATGGGGGCCTGTTGGGAGTTGTAGTACTATCCTCTCGCACACACCCCACACACCACCACCCTCCCTGTGGACATGGGGGCCTGTTGGGAGTTGTAGTTGTGACCTCTCGCACACACCCCACACACCACCACCCTCCCTGTGGACATGGTGGCCTGTTGGGAGTTGTAGTTGTGACCTCTCTCGCACACCCCACACACCACCACCCTCCCTGTGGACATGGGGGCCTGTTGGGAGTTGTAGTTGTGACCTCTCGCACACACACCACCCTCCCTGTGGACATGGGGGCCTTTTGGGAGTTGTAGTTGTGACCTCTCTCACACACCCCACACACCACCACCCTCCCTGTGGACATGGGGGCCTGTTGGGAGTTGTAGTTGTGACCTCTCTCACACACCCCACACACCACCACCCTCCCTGTGGACATGGGGGCCTGTTGGGAGTTGAAGTTGTGACCTCTCGCACACACACCACCCTCCACCACCCTCCCTGTGGACATGGGGGCCTTTTGGGAGTTGTAGTTGTGACCTCTCTCACACACCCCACACACCACCACCCTCCCTGTGGACATGGGGGCCTGTTGGGAGTTGTAGTTGTGACCTCTCTCACACACCCCACACACCACCACCCTCCCTGTGGACATGGGGGCCTGTTGGGAGTTGTAGTACTATCCTCTCGCACGCATACCACCCTCCACCACCCTCCCTGTGGACATGGGGGCCTGTTGGGAGTTGTAGTTGTGACCTCTCGCACACACCCCACACACCACCACCCTCCCTGTGAACATGGGGGCCTGTTGGGAGTTGTAGTTGTGACCTCTCTCACACACCCCACACACCACCACCCTCTCTGTTGACATGGGGGCCTGTTGGGAGTTGTAGTTGTGACCTCTCTCACACACCCCACACACCACCACCCTCCCTGTGGACATGGGGGCCTGTTGGGAGTTGTAGTTGCGACCTCTCGCACACACACCACCCTCCCTGTGGACATGGGGGCCTTTTGGGAGTTGTAGTTGTGACCTCTCTCACACACCCCACACACCACCACCCTCCCTGTGGACATGGGGACCTGTTGGGAGTTGTAGTTGTGACCTCTCTCACACACCCCACACACCACCACCCTCCCTGTGGACATGGGGGCCTGTTGGGAGTTGTAGTACTATCCTCTCACACACACACCACCCTCCCTGTGGACATGGGGGCCTGTTGGGAGTTGTAGTTGTGACCTCTCGCACACACCCCACACACCACCACCCTCCCTGTGGACATGGGGGCCTGTTGGGAGTTGTAGTTGTGACCTCTCTCACACACCCCACACACCACCACCCTCCCTGTGGACATGGGGGCCTGTTGGGAGTCGTTTACATTTTGGTGAGTATGTAGCCCACATGCATGGGTTAGAGCCTGGGAGCTTTTTCTTCTCAGTTGTGTGAGGCAGGCCATGTCTATGTGCTCATGGTGCTTGGTTTGTACTTACCAGCCTCTTCTGGGTGCAGTATGCCCAGCACCTTTTCCTCCCAATCAGTATAGGGTATGGGCTCCAGGGGTGTGCTTCCGCCAGTGTGATGTGCTCACAGATGGTTTTTAGCACGGATGCCTTTGACCCTGGTTTTTAGGTCATGCCACCGCCTCTGGATCTCGTGCTTTGTCCTTGGCACGGTCCCTGATGCATTCACCCGAGTTAATATCCTGTCCCACATGTGATTTTTGTTGGCCACGGTGGTCTGCTGGACTAGTGTCCCGAATAAGTGGGGTTCAACTCGGATGATTTCATCCACCATGACCTTCAACTCTGTCTCCGTGAATTTCGGGTTTTTCTTGGGTGCCATGGTGTGTGGTGCTCAAGGTGTGGGTTGATTGGTTTGGGAGGCGCAGGTGTGTGGTGTGTAGGAATGGTGTGGTGGGTGTTTGGGTGGTGGGTGTGTTTGGGTGGTGGTTGTATGTGTGCAATTTGTGTCTGCTGTCCGTCGTCTCGGGCCTCTTACTAGCAGCTATGCTGTGATGCAAAGGATTGTGGTGGTGGGTGGTATGTCATTTTATAGTCTGTGTCGTGGTTGTGTCCCAATGGTTGTTGGCAGTCAGGTGCTAGGTGGGTGTGTTGACTAGTGTGGATTAGTAGATGCTTGGGGGGATGTCATTGTGGCTTGTGATTGGTGTGGGTGTTTCAGGTGGGTGGTAGTCCTGTTTCGTGTGTTTTCTATTAACTTCCGTCAGACATTTTGCCATTGGTTTGACGGTAGGGATGTTGTTCGTGTTGGCCTTCCGCTGGGATGCACAGTTTCTCGTTGCATTGTTTCCGCTGCGGCCATGGATGGAGGTGCGTACCGGGGAACAGGTGGCGTTATCCTAATCGCGGCCACGGAGCCTCCGCTGGTATTGCGGTGGTTGTGGCTGTTCCGGCGGTCATGTTCGTCCGCGGCGGTGGGTGTTTCTTAGGTTCCGTCCGCTTGCGGCGGTCTCCGGTGTACTCCGTTCGCCGCGGACGGAGTTTGATGTGGTCCATCCGCTGCGGTTGGACTTTAGTCCCATTTTCATCCTAATTGCTACGGAGGTTTCTCCGCGGAGCGGTCCGGAGTATCTTGGCCGCTTCCTTGGCGGATGGAACCAGTTTCCGTCCGCAATCCTAATCGGCCCCCAAGTTTGGGACAGACCAGTCCCCACGATTACGCGGAAGGCTCATCCACTTAGCTGCCCTACGCGAACGCCTATACCGTGATTTCTTTAATCACCACTGCTAGTTCTTCAATTAGTAGGAGTAACAAATCTAAGGAACATTTATTAAGTACAGCGTACCATTTGTCCATAAAGTCCTTTTTCATATGAAATCTAAATAACATCGGTTTAATGGGCATCCTCAGTCCTCTCGGGATCCTTTTGGCTCGGTGATATTGCACTAAAGTCGATGCGTGCAATCGCTGGTTCAATTGTCTCTTTGTCAAGAATTCTAATTGTTTAAGCTGTTGCGGAAGACTGCTTCCCTGCACATTGAAGGAGCGTATATCTTGAATTAATGAGTATATTTCTGTGGTTATTAAGTGATTTACTTTTTGAAAAAGATATAAGTAAACAACAATGAAAAACAGTATGTAATGAATGTATGGATTATGCAAAGGTTTTGTTATTCAATATTTGATAAGATTTATGTTGATAAATTGTAAAGAAGCACTCCAGCGGGAAGTGCAACAGTGCGCATTAGGTCAATATACAGGGCAAACAGCAAGGGTGAACAAGGACACCCTTGCCGCGTACCCCTACAGATGGAGAAAGAGCTAGTCTGTTGACCAGAAATACGAAGTGCGGCTTTTGGAGAGGAGTACATCGCACAAATCGCCTGTACAAATTCGGTTGGAAATCCCTTCCACTTGAGCACGGCCCACAGGAACCCCCAGGAGACCCTGTCGAACGCCTTCTCGGCGTCCAACAGGATCACCCCGAGGGGAGAAGCCGTGACCTATGCCCAATCTAATAACGCAATAATACGCCTGACATGGTCCGCAGTATCCCGCCCCGGAATAAATCTGTGCTGGTGCAGAGAAACCAAAGGGGTAATCACTTGGGCTAACCTGGCTGCCATCATTTTTGAATACATTTTAGAATCACTATTTATTAGTGAGATCGGTCGAAAAGATGACGGGAGTAACTCAGGTTTGCACTTTTTTTAAACAAAACTATGATAGTATCTCACCATGATTCGGGCACTATGGCCCTCTGCGCAGCTCTAAGTACCTCAAGCAAATCTTGTAGAATCTCCCCTAAGAATGCTTTATAAACCTCAAGTGGAACTGCATCAGGGCCACAGACCTTACCATTCGCTAAAGACTTTACCGCGAGCTCCACCTCATCGCATTGAATAGGAGCTATCAAAAATTCACACTGCTCCTGAGACAGCTTAGGAGTATCAATGCCTACTAAGAAGTCCTCCGCTGCTATTTCTATATCCGGTCTAAAGGTATCCTCACTATATAAAGTAGTGTAGTAATTCAAAAACACTTCATTAACACCCTCCTGAGTGTCATGTACTATTCCCCTTTGAGCTTGAATTTTTATAGCCCGACTCTGTATGCTTCGCTGGTGGAGTCTCTTGGCAAGAACCCGTCCAGAGTTCTCCCCGAACTCAAACATCTCTGAGCGATATTGTAAATACTTCGTGGCCAGATCCTGTCCGAAGGACTCCAGAAGCCTAGCTTTCAAAATTGCTACCTCCTTTTGACTAGACTCTATATCATGACCATGCTTGATTTTGGAAGCAAAAGCAAACTCTATTTCCGCATCCCTTAACTCTTTTATACGGCTCCTAATCTGCTCTTGCTCTATCTTCCACCTATATGAAGAAAAACTTTTGGTCTCCCCCCGTCCCCCCGCAAACCCGCATTAAAAGTATCCCAAACTATCTGGTCTGTTGCAGTGCCCCTATTAATGTTTAAAAATTCAACTAACCATTTCTTCATAGGAGCATAGTAAGCCTCTTCTAATAATAATTTCCTTTCAAATGTCCACTCCCTAGGAGGTCTTCTAATTCGTGGCCAAGGACATTCCGCAATCAATGAATTATGATCCGAGAGGATCCAGGGAGGAGATAAAATAGAAGAGACAGCTGCCACCTGCTCAGAAAGTAAAACATAATCTAACCTAACATTTATATTGTGAGGGATCGAATAATACGTGAAGCCATCATCCGATTTATTTTGCTGGAACCATAAGTCTACAATACCATGTTCTTGAAGTAGAGCCTGAAGTGCTTTAAATACTTTTGGCTTCCTACCCACATAATTTGAGTCCTTCACAAGATTAAAATCACTTAGAGTATTAATATTCATGTCCCTGCAAAGAAGGAGTGGACTAGGCCAGGCAGCTAATTCGACATTTAAGTACTTGACCACCTCAGGATCATCTATATTCGAGCCATTAACAGTACACAGAGTTAATGATTTACCACCAATTGACAATTTGGCAATGGACCACCTACCCATTCGATCTTCCAGAACCCTTTTACAGGCCCCCACACCTCGCTTCATGAGTATGGCCACTCCTCTAATCATTGAGGCCTGTTTAGAGCATACTATCACCTCAAAACCCGGGAACTTAATACACTCCCACCTCCCCCATGGTATATGCATCTCCTGTATACATAGTATGTCTAACTGCATAATCTGTAAGATTTTAGAAAATAGAACCCGCTTCTTAGCGTCATTAAGGCCACATACATTCCACGTGCCTATAGAAAGTTTATCCTGCCCCATCTGAGCATCCCAAGATCAGCCTAATTTGTGCCTTTCCCAGCCTTTTCAATATGCAAAAAAATAAACATGCATTCATTTGACCAAATTTTAATGCCAATTCTGCAATATGTTTCATAAGCCTTCTTAGTCTTATCCCTGCCTCACATCCCCCTACACCAACCCCCTCCCTATCCCGACACACCCCCACACGCAACCCCACCCCCCCTTCAGCACCCCATCCCTTACAACACCCTTAAGTGGCAGCAGGATTGATGTCCTTGTGATGGAAAGAGCTGGAGTCTCACTTCCACACGGGTTCCTTCACCCAGTCACAGCAAACCAAAAGAAAAAAAGGAAGGAGGACTAAGGGCAAAGCGCTAATAATAAAAATGGAAACACAAATCCGAACCAAATATTTAAAAAAAAAACATAAAAATTGTTGACCACTCATCCTACCAATGCCTGCCTCTTAACCCCCCTCTTTACCCTAGGAAAAAAGTTAGTCATCCAAAAGGTGGCTACTCCCCAATGAACCACAGAAAAAGACATGTGTTTTTTAAATTGTAGAAAGGAATTCCTTTGCCTGAATTTCAGATGCGAAAAATGTTGTTTGCCCTTGCTGAATAACCTTTAGCTTTGAGGGGAAAAGAAAAAAAGCCTGTGCCCCTTTCGCCTGAGGGGGGGTGATCAGCTGACGGAGCTGCCACCTCTGTTCCACTGTCGCAGGACAAAAATCTGGCCGAACAAAAAAATCGCAACCCTTTCCCCGCCTTTTCCTATCCGGCCTTGCTAAATCATATAACTTTTCCCTTGCTAAAAAGTTATCCAGACAAATCAGGATCGCACGGGGTTTATCCCCAGTCTTTTGCCGCTGTTTGAAAGGGAATCGATGGGCACGAAGAACCTCCAGCTGCCAGTCCCACTGTAAAATTTCCGGAAATGCCTCCTTGAATAGCTCCACCACGAATTGTCTTACGTCATCCCCTTCGCAACCTTCTGGCACCCCTAAATCTGTCTATTTACATATTATATCCTCTTTCTGTGCCCCAATCAAATCATTTGCACTCTTCTGTGCAGCAAGAGCATCTTCAAGGCTCGAAATCCTTTCCT
This sequence comes from Lissotriton helveticus, assembly GCF_964261635.1. Taxonomy (NCBI): domain Eukaryota; kingdom Metazoa; phylum Chordata; class Amphibia; order Caudata; family Salamandridae; genus Lissotriton; species Lissotriton helveticus. The sequence continues at coordinate 516,760,574 of NC_136070.1, forward strand.
CTGCTTCAGAAATTCTAACTGCAATTTCCGTACATGTTTTTGCAACTCTCCGGACGGAATTCTGAACTCTACGACACACCCCCTGGGTGCGGACACTTTCTTGGCGCGCTTCCTCTCGATGGGCCAAACTCGTTTGATAAATAAGTGAAAGCGTGATCTCAGAGGGTGGCAACTCAGATTCTTGGGACTGCTTAGTGGTTGCTGCTGCTAAATTACCTTCTACTAAATCACCTCCATTGATTAATGAATTATCCATAAATGAGAACCCACTTATCTCTGGGTCCTCTCTCACCAACTCCCGAGTTTCCTGAGCCGCCCCTTATCGCACTGTACGGGGGTATCGGGGAGCCAGGCCACTATTCAGAATACCATTCTGCCGCCAATCTCCATTGTCACTACCATCATCTGTCCAATCAGGGTCAAGCTCATCCTCTTCCAACGATGATCCAGTATGCTCTGACAGAGAAAAAAAATTTTCAACTTCAAGTTCCTTGGAGAGCTGACTAGTGATAACCATACCCTGATTAGTACTTGAATTATCAACTGATAAGCAAAGAACAGAAGAGCGTGCAGACCCAGGCACTTCAGCACCTACTTGAACTACATCTCCCAAAATGCAGTTCACCGGACTGCCAGCAACAGTACTGAAACCCTCACTTCCACCATTATTTTGCGCCAGATTGTCTGCCAAGGGTCCCTGTCCATACACCACCAGCGCCACAAATGTTTTCACAATTTTATCAGGGGGGACACACTAGCATCGCTGCCGGCACAAACTGCAACAGAATTCAAAGATATAGATGGCCCCTCTGTCTCTCCCTCGGTGCTTTTCCTCGAGCCCTCTGGGTTTCGGTTAACTACTGCCACACAGTTTTTAGATTTAGAATGTACCTGATTAAATAACGCAGGTACTGTCTTCATACTGCTTTTCGTATTAGTGCCATTGCGAGCTGATCCCATAATTTTCTCGCCACTCCAGTCTGCCTTGGAGACGCTCCCTTATTCACTCCCTGCCTCTCTGCCGTTCAAAGATGCTGCGGCTGCCACCGCCGCCGACCGCGCTCTCGCTGCCAAAGCAGCCTTAGAAATGACCTTTGGCGCCATAGTAAATCCTCCGTAAAAACGCTGTAAAGCAGGGAGCCTACACCAGGTAAGCGAACGAGGCATCTGCTGACCTCTGCTGAGCCCAAAACACGATGACCAGGTAATTAATCTTTGCATATCAGTCCATTTCAGGCCGTACAACTTCTCCCGCGGGTCTTCTCCTTTCCGTCAAGAAGAGATGCTACAAGGGGAACCGCCTTGGATACTACAATACTCAGGCGAAATCACCGTGAGGAGAACCGCCAGCTCACACGGCCAAACGGACGGCCGCCATCTTGACCTCGCAAGATTTTGATTCATTTTCTAGTATTGATCACTATGTAGAGAGGTACATAGTGAGTTTCCCAATCCATACATAAACGCTGTGACAACTTGATGATCGTTCTGGGATTTGGATCAGTTTAATTCCAGTTTGCATGCAGTAGGCACAGGCTTCTGTTTTCCAATGAAATTCAGCATCAGTTTTCAGCACTAAACCCACTATGAATTTCTACTTTTGCAATGTACATTTCAGAGCCCCTCAAGAGGAATGTTTGAAATGTTCTCATTGGTGTATTCCTTTCTCACGTATCCACTGTAGTTGCATTCAATCTGGGATAGAATCAATCAGAGCCCCTCCATTACAGGGGAGCCTACCACTGTACTTAACTCCCACATCATTTACCTGTGTAAACATTAATGATTCTAGGAATTAAAAAGACATAGCTTCAGTATGACATTGTGAAGACAGCTTTGCGAATCTGTTTAGTGCCCTTCAGTTAAAACTTTGGGCCAAATTACAGTGGTAGTTTGATGAGCGTCTGACTGCCATATTTGCGGGCAGGAGACTGTCCCACAATCAGTCGGTGGTCCCACCTGCCCTGCAGGCGGTTGGAAAGCACCTTTTTCTACAGTGGCTTGTGCTGCAGTAGTACAAAGCACTTTGTGCACATCCATGCTCCATGTGCCAGGCACCATGTGGTGCCTGGCACACTGTGAATGGATGGGTGGGAGGGGCACTATATGGTCCCTCCAAGCCACTTAGCAAAGGCCCAAAGGCCACTGCCTTGATGGGATCCTTGATCCTGTTGGAGGCTGCGTCTGTTTTACCAGACCGCTGCAGTTCGATGACATGCATCGTAATGCGGCGTTGTGACCGATGGCCTGGGTGCCGGTGGGACTGTCACAGATGGCATGTCAGTGGCGTTCCTACCAACATCCAAATGAGGCCCTTTGTTCCAACCATTTTCCACTCCTACTAACATGACCACTGTTTTTTTCCTAAACAAGAACAGCAATTCATTTGTTTCAGAATTAGTATTCATCAATTTTACAATATACAGTTTAAATGCAACATATAAGCTTTGCATACTATTTATTAAATTAGCATACACTAGTGATTCAATCTCATAAAATATAGCTATGTAAATAGAAAAGGAAAGTCAGTTAAATGCTTTGAGTTAGACAAAATATGAATTAATAATTCTACTATGTCAGTTTAAGATGGTAAAATGTATCAGTTTGTAACATAATCTAAATTCAAATGTCTGTCTGTTATCTTTAGATAACAATAAAATAGAACTTGGTCGACTCAACAAACTTTGCCATGCTCTTTCATCCACTAACAATGAGGCATGGCCAAAATGTAAATTGCATGTGCTTCAAAATTAAAAACAATAATTTCCCTCCACCTCTGAACTTTTAATTTAATTTATAAAGATAAACACACCAATCAGCTTTCTGGAAATCGCACAATATGTTATGATGCATGAATACTGCAGATGTCTATTGTTATTGAAGGCTTGTTCAGATGTTCGGTCACATCATAGAACATTCATTTTACACTGGGCAAATCAGCTTAATCACTCTAGGTTTTATAGTTTATTAAGATCAAATTAGATCATCATCAACCTTTATTTACACTTTGATATGTCACACATATGGTAGGCATCTATTTTGGTGACTTAGTGGGCATTTGGTGTATGTTCGAATCATCATTCAGACTTTTATGAGTTTCCCAGGACTTTGCCAATCATTTCCAATTTCCACATAATCTTTCCTAGATCTGCCATGCCCAGATATCCTGGAAAAAATCATCCGTAGTCTCACTATTCAAAGCATTTTCAGGGCAGTCATGGAAACCACCCTCTTACCCAGTTTACCAAACACTTGCCCAGTCTCACTTTTCAAGAAGTGATCATGGCTGTATTAAAACAGCCCCAAATGAATCTTGCTGCTCAAGTGACTATCAAGGGTATCAAGAAAATATTGCAGGCAGACTATGTGCTGCATATTATTCTCTGTTAGTGCTACAGTGGTTCACGTTCTTAGTTCAAAAGAGCAAAAGACTTTACAACTTTAAATAACTCAATTAAAAAAACATTCAAAAATGTATTCCATACCCTGGGAAAGATATTATCAAAAAAGGTATATTTTTCATTGGTAGAAAATTCAAATATACAATAATACAGAGGGTGCTCAAAGGGTTACACAAACATATGTCAATAATAAAGGACAAACTGAAGTGTAAACACAAATAATAAACATGGCAAAAAAGGAAAACATTATATACAATGGCAGGTTTGTAGGATCACAAAATACAAGCAACACGCAATGCTTCCTCTTATTTTTTGCCAAGGAAGGCGTCCACAGAGTTTTGACCATATTCGTTTAACAGTCCATCATCAGGACAGAACATATAAAGAGCAACTATCAGTCGTTCAAACAAAGCTGGTTCATCGCAAGCAACAAGAAAGTTCAATTAATGTACTACGAGTCATAAAAAATACAGATTGCTTAGGGCCCAACTAAATTTAATAGCTGAGGGGATCTTTAAACTTTAAAGTCCCTTGAAGATTCAATCCATATGATTTAATTTGCTTGAGAGACCACTGCTTTGATCAGTGCATTTTAAAATTACGCCTATTATTCCAAATAACGCCTATTATTCTCTGTCAGTCATTTCTGAATACCCCCAGCTGGATGATACACTGAGGCAGCTGTAGATAGGGAAATATGGAAATGATGGAGGGGCTTAGAGGGGGCACCATTAACAACAAAAATGGCACACACCACAATAGAGAGGCAGGAGGAGATTGCAAAAAGAAAAAATACATTGGACAGGTATTTCCTTACTGGAAGGACACTGGTGTGGTGCACTTATCAGTGTATGTTGAAAAGTCCTAGACCCAAAAATGCAAACTCCCATTATGCTCATGGGCTCTTACCAGCATCAAGGAAACAAGTTTGGGATGAGCCGCAGCATAAGTAACAATGGTCCTTCCAGCTAGCGTCCTTCTTAACCAATGGGTTTTGTGGCAGAGACCTCATAAATAAGACCCCTCTTCAATTTGATCACCGCTCACTCAAAGTCAAGGATCTGTGATATCCTCAATGCTTTCCATGCAGTTCTCCTCTAGATTGTTTTCACAATGTTTTATGCAGGACTTCAATGCTACAGCTGCTGCTCGTTTGGTAATATTCTCCCCGTCCTCTTGTTGTGACTTGTCAAGACCAGTCTCTTCATCTAATTCAGACCTGCCCCCCGTGCCTTGAGACCCTCACGGGTGAGTAAGGCGCTTTATAAACCCCTGATTGATTGATTGATTGATTGTTGTATGGATCAAAAAGGGAGGGATCATCCGTTTTCAACAGTGCCATTTTCAAAGGTGTTCCAAAAGTGCCTTGAGTTCGGTATAGAAGTTAAGTCATATCTCTCTAAAATGGAGCATTGTAAATACCAAAGAAATTTTCCGAAAGGTTGTTTGTATATGTACTGCAAGAGATAGCTGGTCTCATGTGCTAAACTCACTATGCAATGTTGCACTTTAAGCAAGAAATGTTCTCTAATGTGATGCCTTATGATGGTGAACCTAGATGACCTTATCAAAGTTTTCATCTAGTACGTGAATTGAAGTATAGTGTCTTGAGTTAGAGGAATGATTGTAAAATCTCCCTTTCTCTTAGATGTCACTAGCATCGCCTCATGAAGTAGGTCGTATAAAGCTTGTCGCCATCTTTAAATGCTAGTGCCCTTCTAATATGTATGAAAATTCTATTACTGAAATTTTCTTTAGCAAATCTTGCAATTCCCCTACTTCAACATGAGAAAACAATCTTTTTAGAATCCAGTTCTTGCATTTACTTTTATTCATTTAGAGGGAGAGCATTTCCACCAAAATGTTGTGCAGAACAACAGAAGACAGTAAAAAAGATTAACAATAGTTTTAAGAGCAAAATTCACAGGAGCAACTGAATAAAATATGCTACCTGGATTTTGCTCTGTAATCATTCTAGACCCTCAGGTCACGATCAACCCTCCAGGACTCTACACACCTGAACTGTATACCTTAAATTGGACCCTTGTATCCTCTATTGTCCTCTTTTCTCTGTTCATTTGTCTATGAAAAATTGCTCAATAAAATTCACCTGAAATAAAAATAAGTTTTTTTTTATGTAGTGACTTTGACATTACATTACATTCACACATATAAAAATAATACATTCATGTGCATCTGCATATTTTCATGGCAAGGGGAGGTAGGTGGGAAAGACTTAGCTTCAAGGGATATGCTAGTCAATCATGTTGATTACAAAAAGGGGGTGGTGATGGACAGAGTATCTGAGTTAGTCAGAACACTCCTACCCAGTCAACAGATCAGGGCTTGATCCATCACCGTTTTTTAGCTCACTGCACCATCCCAGTACAGAACCTGGCTATATGCAAATTAGTCTGTCCCTGGCCCAGTGCATCATGGGAACAGGGCAGACCAAACTACCAAGCCAATTCTTCACTGGAAAGGAAACAAGCTTCCGGGGACCGGTTTCTGGCATTACAGCCGTCTTCGGCCCGGCTTGCTTGAATCCTGATGGTGCAATGAGCAAGGGACTCATGTCTGAGCATACCCTTCCACACTCATGGTGGCCAAAATAATTACAAAAAGGGGGTGGTGATGGACAGAGTATCTGAGTTAGTCAGAACACTCCTACCCAGTCAACAGATCAGGGCTTGATCCATCACCGTTTGCTGAAATGCCAGAAACCGGTCCCCGGAAGCTTGTTTCCTTCCCAGTGTAAGAATTGGCTTTTGTAGTCTGGTCTGCCCTGTTCCCATGATGCACTGGGCCAGGGACAGACTAATTTGCATACAGCCAGGTTCTGAAACTGGGATGGTGCAATGAGCTAAAAAACGGTGTTGGATCTAGCCCTGATCTCTTGACTGGGTGAGAGTATTCTGCTTAATTCAGAGACTCTGTCCATCACCACCCCTTGTTGTAAATAGTCAATCATGTTGGGCATCGATGTCTAGGGGTTGAGGACGAGGACGTGACTGTGCACAGGTCTGTAGTAAGCAAATTCCAATCGAGATGCTCCAGAATGCTGAAAGAGCAGAATCTAAATGATGCACATGGTTGTTTGGGAGAGTCTTTGAGGTCCTAATTACAAAGTGTGCAGCATGTATGAGGGAATACCTAGAAATAGTCTTTGAGTGATATTAGGGGCTGGTGCCATACAGACTCTTCAAAACCATGATTAATAGTTTGAAGTTGACTTTGTTTTTGGCAGAATGTCACTCAACATGGTATTAGTAAGGAGTGAAAGGTGTGGTCTTGGAACGTCTCTACGAAGAAGCTTCTGAATTCGTCAATTTTCTGCATGATCAAAGTAGTTAAGTGAAGACTTACTATGAAAAGGGGCAGACAGGAGGAAATTCTGGAGTCTTATTACCTGGCCCCTGTGAGCACTGATTTTACTGGAGATAAATAATTCAAGGCACAGGCTGGAATTTAAAGACACACCAGGTTTTCTTATGGATGGGGAGGGCAAGAGTGTCAGTAGACAAAGGCAGGCTGATTAAGACAGAAGAAATCATAAAGTGATTGACTTTCAGTTTTCCAGGAATTTCTCAGAAGGGAGGGAAATGCAGTGTCAAATAGACTCTCCGAGATGTAAACTGAGGCACCCCAACATTCTTCTATAAACTGGGGAACGTGTGAAGTTCCTAATCTTACAAGCAAATATTGCACACCAAAGTGTAGTCCAATATTTGATATTTTAAGAGCTGGTGACAGACCCAAACAATTCAAGTGAGCCATTATCTCTGGATTAGTGGTTAAAGGCTACTTTCGAAGTAAAAAAACGCATAATTTAGTACTAATGGAATCATACCATAACATAGACATGGATGGTGAATTACATACTAAAATAGATTCTGTTGCATTTTATTGTGATAGATTTACCAACTATATAGTTTTAACACATGTACTCTGTTCGATTCTTTTTATTGGGTGTGAATGGATGTTTTTAGTATTTGGTTTTATCCAAAATTGGCCAAATTATTCTTTGTTGGTGATAATTCTGACCCCACAACACACAGCGCGTTTTTAACCATTGTATTCCAGGTGTGTCACACAAAACTACCCAGGGTACACTGCTTCGCAGAAGAGCCACACACGCATATTTACTACTAAGGAATAGACGTGGTTATTTACTTAGATTAAATTAAAGCAGGTGATAAATTGTTCTGCGGGGACAGAAACTACAGTTAAATTTCAGTCGGGGCCTAACTCCAGTCTGTGAGCTTATTATTCCATGTAATTCTCATTTGATGAAGAATTCTAAAAAAAAATAGCCTACCCGAGAAAAACAGTTGTGGAAATCAAAGGAATTGTTTTCACCCGTCAATAACAAGTAGACAACTTTGCTTTCAACGGAGGATGCAAGCGACAGGCTAAACGGTTGCCATTTTGAAACATCTGCTATAATTTTCCGTTAAACCCATATTTGTCTGATACCAAGAGCTCTATGCTTACATCACTCTCATGTGACAATATGACAACAGTCACATCAAGCAGGGGACCGCAGCTCCAGGCAATGTGCAGTCGAGAAAAACCCTTCCGCCTGGGGAAAAACACTTGTCTCAAATATTTATTTATCGGGCCAATTAAATTCTCCCAACAAAAAAGTACCCAGAAATATATGCAGCGTTCCTTTGTGAGGGGCCCGAGCTGCTCATAGGCAAATGACCTGAACCCAGAGTACAAACTCAATGTCCTGATTAATTACTGCCAAGCAGTTCTGATATGCAGCAGGGAGAATGCAGCTCTAATCCCTAAACCCAGCCTGCATTCTTAAAACAAGCAAAACACTGCTGTCAGCGAGGAAAGCTGAATTATTCGGGAACAAAATGGCGCAAGCCACATTAGTCGCTGGATATAAATATGAGAAGAAAAACAGCACATATCTAATATAGTTTCTGAAAACTCACAGCGTGGTGCGCTGCATTCTATCACAACAGCCAAGGGGTGGTTTGCCATTCCAGGAATAAATATCATGTCAGGAAAGGAAATACTGTTGTGCGCGAACTCCTGTGGGGCGTGTGCAGTGTGTCACCAATTACTGTAAACCTGTAAAATGCGGCTCACGCAGGGCCTCATTATTACTTAAGATGAGAAATATGCAGTTTCCATATGCAGCAATAAAAACACTTTGCAATCAGACAGGAAGTCTGAAAAGCTTGTCTTCTATATACCCCAGCACACGTCAAGCCACTGTACTTGAAAACGCAAAGCAGACTCTTTAACACTTGTTTTCTTGTTGCTGGAATCATTGGACAACTCTGAGATGCAGAGCATGCCATAACATGAAAAAATCAATACTATTTGTCTTTTATACAGCCCTTTTAAAATCCTTACTCACAGGCAGCACAGATTCTGCCCCTTGATCGCATCACAGTAATAAAGTGAAGAGATGGAGAATGATGTCATCTAATCTCAATGCCACTCAACACAGCAGCACCAGCTGTTTGCGTTTTAAAAAACCAGATTACTACACATAATTGTGCTGCTACATTTGAATATTTAGTGTATTGCTTAGGTCAGTCATGCTTGCATATTAATTATTATTTAATTGCTGCTGAATTACGTTCATTGCATTGTTTCTTTTATGATATGAATATTTTGTGTTGCCGGTATGTACACAATATTTTGTGTTGACAGTATTTTTATTTTGTGTATCTCTTGAAGCCGTCTTTTTAGTAATTGCACCTGTGCATTACAAATAAGGCAAACAAACCAACTACAGGAAAATACACAACTTACCTCAATTAATGGAACCCCATTAACTGTAGGGTCAGTAAAAACAGCTATCAAACATGGACCTTCCGTTTTCCTGGGATCCTCAATCCTGTGGTTGTGCAAAGCACACAAAAGACACACTTTGAACTGAACAATGAAACTGACTCTTGATCAGTAAGTGTCACTCTACTTGTTAGTAAGTCATCCATTTTAGGTGAATTGTTGCTGATGAACGGTATCTCTTCATCCCTCCTCGTCCCAGTCCTTACATCACCCCTTACCTAAAAGAAAAAAAGTCGACCCCGGGATCAATGGGAGCCCCGCCCCAGAAGGAGCTGTGGAGGGGAAGCTCCTGAGCGACCACCTGGCACAAGGGAACCAAAGGACAAGGAAGAGTTCAGATAATGGGTTAAATGAACACACCTTACTCCCCTGAAATGTTCAAGGCATGGGTTTTCTAGCCTAAGGAGTTAGGATACACTCTTAAAGAAAATACAGGTAGACCCACATAGTGTTCTGGAAAGAAACTAATCTAAAATCTGAGAAACAGATACTGTGCCTTAGCCGGGGGATGGGGGGTGCGGAGAGGACGAGGTCTTCCCTCTTTGCCACTGGGTACTCCTCATATGCTAGTGACACACTTATCCGGATCAGAAACACAGTGTTATTCACAGTCGGCGATATCTGACTTGATAAAGCATGGAGTGTGCATTAGCTAGGAGCAACCTGGATAGGATGGATATAGTACTAGGCAGCATATAGACTCCCAAAGCAGATCATGTCAGAATGTTACCTCAGTGGCCCAACATTTCTTTGATTCTCGGTGGGGAATGTAACAGTGAATTGGTACAGACTTAGACTGCTCTGGCCTCTTTGCCAGGCACACCAATTGAAAGGGTGGTTCTGGGACTAGCCTCCTCTATGGTGAACTAGGGATAATTAAACTCTGTCAAGGCACTCTACCTGAGGGAGAAGCAGTGCCCTTTAACTCCCCAGTACATGATCTACATGTCAGACTAGACCAAACATATATTTATTTCACTTAGTGTCGTACAAGGAATATCTAAGTAGAACACCGCCAGACCACAACCCAGTGTTTTTGGGTAAGTGGGCCAGGCTAAACACTTCTATGCCAACATGAAAGCTGCAAAGTGCCATGTTTAATGACTGAGCTTTAAAAGATGCACCAGATTGCAGTGAAAATTAAGGTAATACCTCTAATTAATTAATAGAATAGGAAGCCTTAAAAGTGATGGTCAGGGGGAACTGCATCAGAGCTGTTGTGGGCACCTGGACAGCAATGGAACATGATCGGGTCAACCTTGACAGACAGTTGCATGAACTAGAACAAGATACAATGCATGACCACAACAAGAGACAGAAACAATCTGCTGAAAGAAAAGAATACACAAACCTGCTTGAACAACTGTGATTCATTAGCTACTCTGCGTATTTGATGAGAGCACATGCAGGGATCGTCAACGCAGGTTGACAGTGAAGCCTGAGACGATGGGAGCACAGTAATAAATGAGGTAATTTGCTGGAAACGGTCAGTTATCTTGATAATTGTAGTTTATTCAGTTACATAGATGTGAGCCAGGCGAGAACAGATCCAGCTCCAACAGACATTCATTGAAGGAAAGACTCTCAAACATTCCACAGTTGCTACACACATCACAGTATTCAGGTTCAGGTTCAGGTTTCAAGTCTTTATTTCGATTTTTAACAAATCATAAAAGACACGTTAAAATACAATAATAAGACAAACAATCAAAAAAAAAAAATGTAAGCAAGAAAAAGAAACTGTATAAAAGAGAAAAAAAACAAAACATCCATAAACAAAAACTAAGCGCATTTCAAACAGACCAGAAAAAAAAGAAAGCATTAAATGTCAATAATAGAAAAACCTGAATAAGTTAAAAGAAAACAGGTATTGTTTTAGTAATACATTTCAAGTCATATTAATTAGTGGGAAACCATTTCTTGCTTGGTGTGCAAAAGATACAGATGGAAAAATCTAGGAGCAGATGATTAAAGCAATAAACATATTTTATCACTTTACGAAACACTATGTGTGAGCCCTGGAAGCTATGACATATATTTTAACCTTAAAAGCCAGGCCCATCCCAAATATTTAGCCAGGCTTACAACAAAGAGATCAGAAGTGTTGGTCTTTAGCGCCCAAATGGCTTCCGCAGAGGTTTTAAATGGTAATCTCTGACACAGCGGTTTTAACCATTACATTCGAGGTACAGAGTATCTGGGACAAGCAAAAAGAAAATGTCCCTCCGATTCTTTCTGTCCTGGGCAACATTTACAGTTAATCGATGACCCTGTGGACCATTTGTTTGCAAAAGAGTTCAGAGGCAGAGACCCCACTCTGAACTGGTGATACAGTTTTTTGTCTAACGGTTTGGTTATTACATCCCAATAGGGCTCTCTGAATAGGTCAAGCTTAAATGTTAGAAACCTGCCTGTAAGGCTGTTATTGCTAGAGAGTGAAACTCTTTTCAGACGAATCGAGGCCCAATACAGAGATTTGAACTCTTGTTTGGAGGGGAAAGCATTAGCTTGGGGGGATAACCAGAGATGTTCTAAACCCATGTCAGTAAGAATGGGTTTAACAGCTAAAAACCATGGGATTTTCCCAGATCCAGTGATTGACCTGACTTCAGCTAGTTCTTTTGCGAAGAGAGACAGGTCAGGAGAAGTCCATATTCGTCTCCACATGGCCACCAACCTAAATCTAGCCATCTCGTTGATAGGGAGGCACCCTAGATCCAGACAAAGGGGAATAGAGGGGGTAGACTGTGGGAGACCTACTAAGTTCCGAAGGAACTTGCATTGGGTTTTAAATAGGTTGAGCAGGTCCATATAGCCCCAAAGATCTGCGCCATAAAGAATGGCAGTATTGATTTTAGCGTCGTAGATCCTGAGGGCTGGGAGAACCCGCTTGGTGGTAGTTCCTTTTTGCTCTTTTATGAGACAGCCAGTCAACCGTGCAAGTTTGAGGTGTTGGATGTTGGTTTGGTCTTTCCATCTCAAACGGCTGTCAAGGGTAACCCCCAAGTAGGTCATGGTCTCAACTTGCTCGAGATTAACTCTGTTTAACCTCGCGGAGCTCCGGACTGGATGGTTTCTAGTGAAAACCATAAACTTTGTTTTCCCCACATTTACCACCAGATTGTTAATAGCACAGTACTCCTCAAAGCGGTCCAAGGCCCGCTGGAGCCCGCTGCGTGTTCTTGAGAGGAGTAATGTGTCGTCGGCGAAGATGAGAAGGGGGAATCTCATCCCAGCCAACATTGGGGCGTCAGTGGGGGTATCCATGAAGAATTTCACAACTTGGTCGATAAATAGGAGAAAAAGAGTTGGGGCCAGGACACACCCCTGACGGACACCTCTAGTAACGGGGAATGTTTCCGTCACTTGTCCCTGGCCACCCCATCTCACTCTCGCGAAATTATCCTCATGGAATCTAATAATAAGGTTCAGTAGTTCTAGTGGACATCCTAGGTTTTCCAACACACCCCATAGTTTGTCCCTTGGCACCAGGTCGAAGGCGGACTTCAGATCAATGAATGCAGCAAAGATGGTACCGCCGCCAAGCCAGACCACCTTCCAATAGATCAGGCAGAGTCTAAACACCTGATCTATGGTGCTTATTCCCGATCTGAAGCCCGCCTGCATGGGAGATAGTATGTCCTCTGTTTCAATCCAGCCCTGAACCCGTCCCAGAACCATACGTGCTATGATTTTTTGTATGGAGTTGATTAAACTAATAGGGCGGTAATTCCCTGGCTTGGACTTATCGCCCTTTTTAAATATCGGAATTTTCTCAGCTCCCTTCCATGATTTCGGAATCGTGGCTCCGTTGGCTAGGGAGTTTGCAATCATGGTTATATATGGGAGCCACAAGGCTGGATTGGATTTAAATAGGTCCGCCGGGATCAGATCCATGCCTGGGGCTTTCCCTCGCAGAGTCAGGGCCAGGGCTAACTCAGCCTCAGTGACTGAGAAAATCAGTTTCTCCCCGTGGGCACTTGACGGGAGTGTCCTGCCCAAGGGATTTTAAACTTTAGGGTCATCGGCTCTGAATTGGGCAGAATAGAATGTTACCCATTCATCAAGGGGTACATGGTTAGCCGGAGTAGCTAAGTCCGGATCTTTCCCCCATTTGACTAGATCACAAAACTTTTTTTGGTTATTTGAAGTGGATGCCTCCAGGAGATCCGTCCAGAATCTATCTTCCCACTCCCGTTTGGATTCTCGGAGGATTTTTCTGTAATGGAGCCTGGCCACTTTGACTGCGACCATATCCCGGGATTTAATAGTTGAGATGAGAGCCGAGTGTGCCTCCCTACATTTTTTATTGTACCATTTCTGGGGCAAAGGATTGGTTTTAGTAGAAGCACTTCGGCACGGAAGAGAAAGTATGGACTTTAACTGGTCAAAACATCTAGTATGTAGATTCATTACATTGTTTGCGAAACCCGAGTTTGCCCCCAACAGATCAATTTTCAACATCTCGTTGTACACATTATTGGCCATTGTATTAACATTGTCCCATAATGATTTGTCCTCTATGACCCGGGACCATTTCAATCTCCTCCTATCATTAGTTAGCAGGACGTCCCCTGTATGTGAGGTGGTAGACTCCTCTTGTCTCTTTAGGTCTGGCAGTTTCAGTGATAGTGACAGCGGGTTGTGATCGCTTTCCGGGCGCTGTAATACTGCCATGTCGATTAATAAGGACCAATCCTCCAATTTTAACAGGAAATAGTCAATGCGGCTCTGCCTCGACCCATTATCAAAGGTGCAATTGGCCTCCTTATCCGAGATTGAGCGGCCATTACATGCTCGGAATCCCCTATTAAGACAGAATGCCATCCAGTTCACTGCCGCCTCTGTTGTTTTTGCCCTCTTAACCACATTTAGATCGGGGATGTCCCAAGCAGAGTCCTCAGCCATGCTCCAACTGTGCCCCATATCGAACAAAGGCTCAATGGTGCAATTAAGATCTCCAGCTAGGATAGTGACATTCCCACTGCCCATTTCGGCTATTTTTTGATCAATAATGTTCAACAATGGCTGGGTTCGGCCCCCAGGCAGGCCTCTGGCATAAATGTTAAGAATGTACACATCCCGTTGGTTGGCTTTACTTAGTTTAATTAGGAGAAGATCCGGATGCTGAACAAAGAGCTCATTTGAAGGAGTCCCAAGGTCTGCTTCACCCAGATCGTTAGACCACCTGAGGCACGCCCTTTGCCCCCTTTGATCGCAGGTTTAAAGAAATTGATAAATCCCAGCTTGAAGACTGGCTCCGTTGCCCAGGTTTCTTGAAGCAGGATGATATCATAGTTATCCACAAAGCTCAGCCAGTCAGTAGAGGAAAAGCGGGCCTTAATTCCTGCGATATTCCAGGACAGGATTTTCAAGTTATCATTCAATGTGACCAAAGGGGGGGATTTCGAAGGTGGGAGCGGTGTAACTGCCTGTTTTAACCCTCTATCATTCTTAATCTCTATGGGCTTGGCATACGCTATAGCATCATCGATTATCATGGCCTCTTGATCAACTCTATCAACTGATAGATTAGATATCCTAGTCTCTAGGCCTCCCCCCACAGCTGCTAAATTACTCAATGGATATGGACTCGCCATACAATACACACTAGGCTGAATATCAACTGTTTTAACAAGGGAAGACTCACTGGGTGTAACATGGAGTCAATCGATGGCCTCAAGGTCGGAAAGGGGACCAAAATGATTAAAGAGGAAAGGGCGGCGGTCGAGAGGGGTTAGTGCCAAGGGGTGTCTTATAGGTGGAGCCTGGCGAAAAAAGGGGTGAGGTTGAGGAGGTATTTGCCTATGTGGGTAAAAATATGAAAGGGCTAAAGTTTGTACATCCCCCTGTCTTGCAAACCTAGGTTCTCTTTGGATGGCATCAACCACCCATGCATCTTTGAACGAGATCAGTATGCAATCTCCCTCCAGATCTTTAGTCCCATGACCCACCCAATCCACTCTTCTCACAAATAGTATCTCCGTAGGAGACGAGGGTGGTAAGGGACGGTTTTTGTTTAGCCAGAAGGTGACTTTGTTACGAAGATCCCCATATGACTCCCTACTGCCTGGTTTTAACGGGGCTACACCTGTCAGGACTATAGTGTGTTGAGCTGCTTCGAGCGGTAAATCAACACGTGGGGTAGTTAATCTTTTACGGCTCCCCTCCCTGTAATTATTGGAAATGGTGTGTTGGTCTCTGTGTATACTGGGGGGTGGGCAGGCTTTGTGATAGTTTGTAGGGGTGGTCCCGTACTTTGATGTCTACCGATATTTTTCTTATCCATAATTTTTGCCTTGGGTGCCTGTGTGAGAATGTTCATGGCTGATTTGGAAGATGTAGTTTTTTGCTTTCCCCCCCCTTTTGGTGTATTGGTGTTTGAGCCTAAGGTTTTATTATGAGGTGGTTTACTCCTTGCCAGATTATTACTAACAGAGTCCTTAGTATCTATTTGTGTTTTACTGGCACCCGTATGGGTAGTGCCAAGAAGATTTTGTATCATAGCATGGTTTGAGTTAGTTATAGCCTCCATGCTATCAATTTTAGAAGTCATGAGCCTAGTCCGCTCCAAAACAGGTAGTAATAGAGTTTTGAACATGGCCTCCATTTTAGCTAGCAAAACTTCGTCGCTATTAAGGCACATGGGGCAAGTGCTAGAGGAACCCAAGGACAAGAGGGAGGGACACAGCATGTTGGCAAATACAGAGGGATTTAGAGTGTCAGGGGGAAGCTCAGACCCCTGACTCCCTTCGTCTGGGACAACATTTGTTTTAGGAATTTTCCGTTCTCTCTCCCCCGACAGTCTGGGATCCAACTTTCTTTTTTTAACATTAGAACCAATATTGGGCACAGGGTGGTTTGTAATTTCAGCAGAATTAGAGTTGTTAAGGGGGAGGTATCCAGATAACTGGCTAGCCTCGAACCCCCCACTGTTCTGTGAATCATCCCCCTGGCTGACTTGAGAAACATCTATACTATACCCTTCTTCCTTCAAGGTAGGGGCTGTTGGACTCACCCCCACACTTTCTAAATGGACGATAGCGTCCGTGAATGAAGTATGAACGCAGTTAAAGGCAGCATGTGGCGCAGGGGAGGTAATGGTAGCTAATCCCCCCAGTGATGAACGCTTGCCACTAATAAGATCAATAGAGAGTCTTTTCTCAACCATGGCGATTTCCTTCTCCAGGATCCCCGTAGCCCGTGAGATGAAAGCATCAAGGGGGCCTGATACGACTCCCTTGGTTGTATGGATTTGCACAGATCGTTCTTTGCCTGACCGTAACGGCATTGCAAGGGGAGCCTAAGATTGGATCTCACAGAAAAATTTTAGATTGTCTTTGCTACACCAGAGAGCTGGAGTTGGGAAGGCGAAGACCGCCGCCTACCTTAAGGTCCTCTGAACGGCCAGGGTGGGTGGGCCTAGGCCGGACTCTGCCGTTCTCGAACGGCCTCAAACGGCCCGCTCTTTGCCCGGTCTTCGCCCCGGTCGCTCCCGCGCGCTCCCGCGCAGCGAGTACTCCACCCTGTGAAATAGGGGAGGGCGGGGGGCGGCGCCGGCAGGGAGAGCCGCCACAGGTGTTGCACGCAGGGACTCCTGGTCACTAGAGTCCCTGCTAGGCAGCTGGCAGCCCCGCCGGGATCCAAAGGTTGGTGAAAGCAATTGGCTCCCCCTCTCTTCCTTCCCAAAGAGTCTCGCTACGCAGCGGGACCCGCGCAGCGGGTCCGGCAAGGCGTTGCAGGGCAGCAAGGCACACGAAGATCCAAACGCTGGAAAGTTTGATTAAAGTTTCCCAGCGGGCAATGGAAACACTGGCTTTTCAGTCCGCTTGTCAGGGGCGGTGCCGGCAGGGAGAGCCGCCACAGGTGTTGCACGCAGGGACTCCTGGTCACTGGAGTCCCTGCTAGGCAGCTCGCAGCCCCGCCGGGATCCAAAGGTTGGTGAAAGCAATTGGCTCCCCCTCTCTTCCTTCCCAAAGAGTCTCGCTACGCAGCGGGACCCGCGTAGCGGGTCCGGCAAGGCGTTGCAGGGCAGCAAGGCACACGAAGATCCAAACGCTGGAAAGTTTGATTAAAGTTTCCCAGCGGGCAATGGAAACACTGGCTTTTCAGTCCGCTTGTCAGGGGCGGCGCCGACAGGGAGAGCCGCCACAGGTGTTGCACGCAGGGACTCCTGGTCACTGGAGTCCCTGCTAGGCAGCTCGCAGCCCCACCGGGATCCAAAGGTTGGTGAAAGCAATTGGCTCCCCCTCTCTTCCTTCCCAAAGAGTCTCGCTACGCAGCGGGACCCGCGCAGCGGGTCCGGCAAGGCGTTGCAGGGCAGCAAGGCACACGAAGATCCAAACGCTGGAAAGTTTGATTAAAGTTTCCCAGCGGGCAATGGAAACACTGGCTTTTCAGTCCGCTTGTCAGGGGCGGCGCCGGCAGGGAGAGCCGCCACAGGTGTTGCACGCAGGGACTCCTGGTCACTGGAGTCCCTGCTAGGCAGCTCGCAGCCCCGCCGGGATCCAAAGGTTGGTGAAAGCAATTGGCTCTTCCTTCCCAAAGAGTCTCGCTACGCAGCGGGACCCGCGCAGCGGGTCCGGCAAGGCGTTGCAGGGCAGCAAGGCACACGAAGATCCAAACGCTGGAAAGTTTGATTAAAGTATTCTAAAGATCATCATCATAAGACAAGGTCAATATACAGTATAGTAATGCAGTTAAATACACAAATTACTACATTACCCCCTTTTCTCCAAACATCAAATAAAAGAAGAAAAAAAAAATTAAAAACAAGAATACATTAAAGGTAATCTCTATATCTTGCAGGTTTAACTATATTGCGAGAACTTTTCCTGCCAGCCTCCATAGTGGTAGAATTACTAGTAGAAATATCTCTTGAAACAAGAGTTTTGACTTTAGCAACTTTGTTCAGATTCCACCAATATCCACCTTCAACCTGAATAGCATTTCCCCCAATCTTAATGACTTTGACAGGAGCGCCAAATTTACTATCACCCTTGTTGACATGAGTAGATTTCTTCATTCTTACAATGTCTCCAACCTTCAAAATAGTTGATTTTGATCCCCATTTTAGATCAAAATTAGTCTTTTGTTTGACTTGAGTAGAATACACATTCTCCTTTACTATAGACATCAAATTGTTTACATTAGAATCAACTTTGATCCATTTAGACATCCAACCTGGACAAAAGGAAGTGTTTGGTTTCCTTCCTCTCATCAATTCCATTAATCTAAATTCTTCTAATAAGGCTTTTAAAAAATCTATTAGCAAGCATAATTTTGGTGGGAAATTTCCTACAAAATTTGATACGAGTAATAGTCTGAGTGTCTCTCATTCTACTATGTGTATGAAATGTGGAAATCCACCTCATTCCAAAGGTTCACGATGTCCTGCAGCTAACTTCACGTGCAATTATTGTAAGAAGGCAGGGCATTTTGCGAAAGTATGTTTAAAGTTAAAGAACCAAAGACGTTTCAAGAAACCTGCTGTATGTTTAATAGATTCAGAATCTTCCTCAGACTCAGAAACTATTTCTGTAGTTTCTGCTCATATGTCTAGTGAAGTTATTGAAGGTGATCCGAAGACTTGTGTTGATCCTATTGCTGATATATCTATCGGAAATAAGAACGTCAAACTGCTAGTCGATTCTGGGGCCAAAATAACCATGATCACCAAGAAACTTTTTGATGAAACATGGAGTGGTGATCAACCCTTACTTCCACCTGATCGCACCCCAATAATATATGAAGGTAGAAAAATAGATCTTTTAGTTTTTTTTGAAGATGAATTATGTTTCAAGGGAAGAAGGATCAGAGGAAAAATGTATGTAGTCGTGAAGGGTCTAAATATCTTAGGATGGTTCCATCAGGGTCTCTTTGGGATGATCCTTAAGCCTAGGGCTAAAGAGCAAAGACTTATAGTTGGATGTTCAAATGAAGTGCAAGTTCTTAAAGAATGTTTTCCTTCTGTGTTTGGTTCTGATCTAGGAAAGATCAAGGGTTTTAAACACAGAATCATAGTTAAAGATGGTGCCACACCAGTGAAACATAAACTCAGGGGTGTTCCATTTAGTGTCAGAGAAGATTTAGAAAAATAACTTTTACAACTTTGTGAAAAAGGGGTCATAGAGCCCACAGAATCTTCTCTGTGGCTTTCGCCTTTAGTCGTGGCACGAAAAAGGGGTGGTCAGCTCAGAGTGTGTGTGGAAATCAGATCACCCAACAAGGAGATTTGGGTGGACTCCCATCCTCTCCCCAAAATCAACGACCTTTTTGCTTCAACCAAGGGTGCTAAGTATTTCACCAAACTAGACTTAGCTAGCGCTTATCACCAGGTTGAATTGCACCCTGTTTCCCGTCACCTCACAGCCTTTGTGTCTCCTTTAGGGACTTTTCAATATCGACGCATGCCCTTTGGCCTGGCATCGGCTGCGTCGGTATTTCAGAGGGTGATGGGGAATATTTTGAGAGGTATTGAGGGAGTATCTGTGTTCCAAGATGATGTGCTCATATTTGGAAAGGACATTTCTACACATGATTTGATTTTGGTTAAGGTTCTGGGTCTTTTTCAAGAACATGGTGTAGTTTTGAAATTGGAAAAGTGTAAGTTTCTTTGTACAGAAGTTGAGTATTTAGGGCACATTATTACTCAAGATGGTGTTAAGCCCAGACCTGGCCTTTTAGAAGCTATTTCCAATGCTAGGACTCCCACTGACAAGACCAGTGTCAAATCATTACTCGGAATTTGTGAATATTTCTCGAGGTTTATTCCTCATTATGCAAGTATAGTTCGTCCCATTAGTAATCTACTCAAAAAAGGTGTCAAGTTTGTTTGGAGCACTGATTGTGTTAGAGCGTTTGATGAGGTTAAAAATCTCTTGACGGAAAGTTCTGTTCTTAAGCCGTTTGAACCCATTCTACCTTGTTGCTTAACTGTTGATGCCAGTCAGGTAGGAGTTGGTGCTACTTTAACACAAACTGAAGATGGAATTGAGAGAAAAATTGGATTTGCATCAAGAGTCTTGAGATCTCCTGAATTGTAATATTCTGTTATAGAGAAAGAACTTTTGGGTTGTGCATGGGCCATTGAAAAGTTTAGACCGTATGTGTGGGTAAAACGTTTCTTACTTCAGACCGATCACAAACCTCTAGTTAATATTTTGGGTGGTGTTCTTACAAAGTGTTGTACTCCTAGGATAATGAGGATGGTGACCAAGTTGTTACAATATCAATGTGACGTTGTACATATTGCTGGTGGTAAGAATGTCAGGGCGGATTTTCTGTCTCGCTTTCCTCACACTGAGTTTCATGAAGATGAAGTTACATTTTCTGATCTCATAGAAGAAGATTGTGAAGATTGCCTGGTGGCTGGTGTTGACATTCCTGACCTAAAATGTTGTTCTGAAGGGGAATAGAGAGAAGCATTTGAGAAGGATAGTGTGCTTCAGGATGTTTGTAATTTTGTTAGGTCAGGATGGCCGCGTGAAAAAGTTTTGTCTTCTTCACTTCAACCTTTTTCTAAAATTGAACAAGAGATTTCTATTGAGGATGGAATTTTGTTACGGAATGAAAAGATTATTCCTCCTCATGTTTTCAGGAATGGCATTATTGTAAGTGCTCACGAAGGACATTTGGGGTCTTCTTTCACCAAACGTCGCATTCGTGATACGTTTTGGTGGCCTGGAATGGATGGTGAGATCAATGAATTTGTGGGAGATTGTTACGTTTGTAGATGATCTGACAAGGGTCTTAAGACTTGGGTTCCTCCTTTAATTCCTGTTGAGTGTCCTGATCGTCCTTGGGCCAAACAAGGAATTGATGTTATGGGGCCATATGTCACGCTGAATGGAAATTCAAGATTTATTTTAGTTTTGGTAGATTATGCTTCAAAATGGCCAGAATACAAACTTGTTAAAGAAGCTGACTCTAAAAGTATCATTGAATTCTTGAGTGATGTGTGGATTAGGGAAGGTTTTCCAGAAACATTAGTTTCGGACAATGGAAAGCAATTTGTCAGTAATGATTTTGAGTCTTTCTTGTCCAATTCTGGAGTTAAACGTGAAAAGTTCTCTTTATCATCCTCAAGGGAATGGATTAGTGGAAAGGATGAACAGAGTGGTTGGTGACTGTGTGAAGCGGGCCAAGGCTAATAATTGCGATGTTGCCAAATAAATGAAGTAATTTGCTGGAAACGGATGGTTATCTTGATAACTGTAGTTTATTCAGTTACATAGATGTGAGCCAGGCGAGAACAGATCCAGCTCCAACAGACATTCGTTGAAGGAAAGACTCTCAAACATTCCACAGTTGCTACACACATCACAGTATTCTAAAGATCATCATCATAAGACAAAGTCAATATACAGTATAGTAATGCAGTTAAATACACAAATTACTACACACAGATTAGAGATGGCGATGGAAGGGGGTACACACACAGACAAAACAACATCAATATGGCTTTTCTTGAATATTGTACTGAAATATATCATGGACGAGACTGGCCGATGAATGCTAAAATTGAGGAACTTAACTCAAATACTCCAAGACTGTCAGGAGACGCCCAACCTCCCAGCGACAGCTCTGGAGGTGAAGAAGGTGTTGACAGACATGGTCACTGGAAAAACGCTGGGACCGGATGGGCTGCCCATGGAGGTCAACATTGCTTTCACGGACAATCTGGCACTGGATCTGGCGACAATCTACTCTGTCACACTGGACCAAGTATGTCTCCTGGAATTGATGAAGGAAGAATTGATAATCTCTTTGCCCAAGCCCCAATGAGACTCCACAGACATGGCAGCTTATAGGATGTTGTCCATGTTAAATTCCGACTACAAAATTCGAAGTAAAATATTTACAAGAAGCATATATCACATGTTACTGGTGCACCCAGTCAAGAAATGTTTCCTCATCAAAAGTAACATAGCATTTAATCGAAGGTGTTTTTTTCAGGTTGCTCAAGAGGTACTAAAGGTGCATCCTAATGTGATGCTTGTGTCGTTAAACCTGGTGGTGATTTCTGTTTAAAGAGCTGAAGCACATTGGCTTCCCAGGGGATATACTCAGATGGATATCCCTACTGTACACTAAACATTCTGCCAGAGTCAGATTGGGCAGGGTGCTCTCTCCAAAGTTTGCAGTGCTCTTGGGCACATACATTGTTATTTGTGCTAGCAATGGAACTTTTCACCATTGTGGCACAGAACAACTGTACAGAGATAAATATTCAGCTGGTGGATGACATACACAGTGTCTTACTATACGCAGATGAACTACTGCTGTTCTTAAGGGGTGTTTGCACTGGGTTGGGAATTACATCAGACTCCCTGGGAGATTTTGAACATATATCCATCCTGAATGTAAACTGGACCAAGATGAGTGCCTTCCCATTATTATTATTATTATTATTGACATTTGTTAAGCGCACGGCTACCCCCGACGGGGGTGTCCCGGCGCTAAGATTGCAAATTTGAGGGAAGAGTTAACAGCCAGAAAATAAGAAGGTCTTTAGTTTGCCCCTGAATTGAGATTCGATGTCAATGAGAAGGAGGCTAATGGGGAGAGAGTTCCACAATTTTGATGCAATCACAGCAAAAGCTCAACCACCTTTCCTTACAAGTCGAAATCTAGGAGGGAGTAGGAGACGAAGGTGGTTGGATCTGAGATTGAGAGAAGAGTGGACTGGTTTTAGTCTGTGTCTGAGGTATTTGGGGCCTTTTCCATTCAGAGCCCTGAAAACAAGTACCAGGGCCTTGAATTTAACACGAACAGAGATCGGGAGCCAATGCAATTTCCTCAAGAAGGGTGAGATGGAGTGTTGAAAGGGGACTTTGCAGATCAGCCTGGCCGCGGCATTCTGCACGATCTGCAGCCGATGCAGGAGGTAGGCAGGAAGTCCCACATATATAGGCTGTTCGCGTAGTCCAAGTGCGAGGTAATTAAGGTGTGTATCACTGTCTTCAGTGATTCCGTAGGGAGAAAGGGAGCAATTTTTTTTAACATGTGGAGTTTACCAAAACATGCCGAGGTGACTTTCTGGATCTGGGGTTTAAAAGAGAGTTCGCTGTCGAACTGAACTCCAAGATTGCGCGCCACCATGACCGGGGGAGGCGCTGGGTTGAGTTCAGGCGGCCACCAGGTGGCCGGTGACATGGGACTCGTTTGATTAAAAAACAACACCTCAGTTTTGTCCGTATTAGGTTTTAACGTATTAAGGATCATCCAGGCTACAATATTAGAAAGACAAGTTCTAAAATTTGTAAAACCAAGGGGCCAGTGATCTTTAAAAGAAAAAATAAGCTGAGTATCATCAGCGTAGGAGATCACTCTCACCCCGGATGACTCAATCAGTTTTGCAAGGGGTGCAACGTAAACGTTAAAAAACAGAGGACTGAGGGCAGATCCTTGGGGCACCCCACAACCAAGCGGTTTCTTGTCTTTAGACCAGAATGGTCGACACCATACTTGTTGTGTCCGATCCGTTAAGAAGGAGGTGATCCAGGCTAACGGGGTGTCACAGATCCCCAACTCTCGGAGTCTAGTCAGGAGGATGGCGTGGGAGACCGTGTCGAAAGCCGCGGACAGGTTGAGAAGCACAAGCATGGCTATCTCTCCCCTGTCCACAGTCTCCCGCATGGTCTCCGACACAGGCCCGGACTGGCCGTTGCGGGCACCGGGCAATTCCCCGGTCGGCCGCAAGGGTGAGGGCCGTTTTTGGGCCCCTGGGGGCCGTTTTTGTGACAGGGCCGTTTTTGCAGCAAAGCTGCAAAATCGGCCCTGTAACAAATTCGGCAGAAAAGCGGCCCTGGTAAAGAGCTCGGTGGCATCCCCCCCCCTCCCCCAGGGGGAGGAGGGGGGGCCGGCCGAGCACTTTGCCAGGGCCGGCCGGTTTTGGTTCCCAGTCCGGCCCTGCTCCGACACCTCCAGGAGTGCTGTCTCCGTGCTGTACCCGGTCCTAAAACCGGATTGCGAGTCGTGAAGGAGATCATTGCTTTCAAAATAGTCCGTGAGTTGTTCTTGGACTACTTTTTCCAAGATTTTAGCTGGCTTAGGTAGCAACGATATCGGGCGGTAATTGCCGAGAACAGCAGGGTGTGCCTCAGGTTTTTTCAGGAGGGGGATAAGGATGGCCTGCTTCCATGTCTCCGGAAACTGGCCTGATAGGAGGGAGGAATTCCAGATTGATAAAAAAGGTTGTACAATCGCCGGAGCACCTGCGGAAAAAACTTGAGCGGGCATGGGGTCTAGGGGTGAACCTGATTTACAAAGCTTGAGTTTATTAAGTGCAGTGTCCAGGGTAATAGATTTAAACGCATTTAGCCTTATGTCCTTAGAGATGAGATGTAACATAGATGTAGCCTCTGCGTCAGATCTATCCGCTGCCTTAAAAGGAGCATAGATAAGATTGATCTTGTCATGGAAGAAATTTGATAATTTATCACAAAGTTCTTGGCAGGGCTCTGGCTTCCATTCAGACCGAGGACATCTGTCATGCCTCCCTGTTGGTAAATATGGATATCTCCTGGAACCGTACACCTTCAGATACATGGGGATGTGTGTCTATGTTGAAAAGATGAAATATCAATTAATAAAGAAGCAGGATTTATTAGCATTACAGCTCACATCTGCTCAGGTTGGCCTTCAGTAACAACTGACCAACAAAGTGGAATGCAGACAATAACAATACATTGGAATATGGAATCCCAAATAAAAGAATACAAAGCACTTGCTGGATTGCACACACATTGAGATTACAGAAACACAGTAAATGTAAAAGCATATTAATAACAACAGAATAAGCATGGAATGTAACACATCTCCCTGAACCAAAAAAAAAAAACAACAAATGTAGAATACCAAGATTTGTACACTTTAAATTTAACAATCTACTGGACTAAAAATTAATTGTATGACTACATAAAATCATTAAACCTTTAAGGAACAATTTTTTCAGAGGTGTTATTTTTAACACTTGAGGCTACTGTCTCATCAAATTGTCCCAACGCACTATGATCTAGATTGTGATCATCACTCTCAGAAACCTGAATTTGAGTAGGAACATTGAGAGGACATTTTGCTATCTTCTTAGTGTTCCAAACCTTTCCATCTTGAGCAATGACACTATTTACGAACACTTTCCTAATTTGCATTGATTTACCAAATTTTGTATATCCTTTGTTGACAAAACCAGGTTTCAAAATCTTAATCCAGTTACCAACTTTAAAATTGTGCATTTTAGCTTTCCATTTGCTATCATACCATATTTTAGTTTTATATTGATGACTTCTACCCTCCTAGCAGTATCATCCACACTCTCTTTTTGATTGACAAAATCCTTGCATTTTTCTCTGAACCACCAATGACACACACTAGATGCAGGGTTCCTCCCTTTCAATAACGTAAATGGACTAACTTCAGTGGTAGTGTGTGTAGTGATATGATAAGTCCACAATCGTTCTCTCATTGCACTCAGCCTATTACCACATTTTATGAGAGAATTAGAAGCAACATTTTTGAGAACTCTGCTGAATCTCTCAACCTGCCAATTCTCATGTGGTTCATAAAGGGAAGTACATTCATGCTTAATACCACAATTCTTCTGAAAAACACCCATCTCAGAGGATGTAAGTTGCACACCATTATCAGATATTAAAGTAGAAGGGCAACCTTCAAGTGAAAATACCTCTTTAAAAAAACTAATAACAGTACTGGTGGTAGCCTTAGGAACAAATTTCACCTCTGGCCATTTGGAATGATAGTCAATCATGACTAATGCAAAACGGGAATTTTCAGGTAAAACGTTGAATGGCCCTGATATCCCAAAAGCAACTTTCTGCCAAGGCTTTTTAGGCCTTGTGACACTTTTAAGAAGGGGAGTATGTACCTTTAACATCTTTTCACTTGAAACACACTCATCACATTCTCTGATAACATGGTCAATGAATCTGTCCATCCAAAACAACGCAGAGGGTCCCTGAAGTCTCAATGGGGAGGAAGAGAGCAGGGAAATAGACACAACCAAAATACAAAATCTTCCTCCACTACCTATAGCACCCTTGGTGATACATCCATAATATACATATAGTTGTCCCGCAGACTTATAGCATCAAGGCATATTATTTATTCAACTAATCAATGGGGAAGGATCACTTGTCCTGCATGAACGAGGGTATGCAAGAAGTAAGCGAAGTGTCTCCAATAAAAACCCTCATGCACGTGTTGGGAAGTCGTGGTAGCGGTATATTTTGATTCTCCGCTCTTCATTCACATGTGTGCATAATCATACGGTTAGTTTTTGGTATGCAGCCTCCACCAGGAGGATCTTACCCATGGTTAAAAACAGTAGTGACCCAGTGATGTGGACAGTGTTCAGTTTAAAATACCCGTACAGCCAGATACTTTACTTTATTAGGTCTGGATTCGGGTAGCCCCTTTTGGGGAATGCTAAAGAAGTGTGTTCTTTGAAAATATTAGGAATTCAGAACGCGCTAGCAATTAGTGAAAATAAAAATGGCCGACATGTTTCAGCCCCATCTGCCGATATTCGGACTTATGGGCTTTCTTCAGGACCAAACGTGATATGTGAATGTGGTGCAAGTCTACAATATTGTTGCAAACAAGTGTGAGAAAAGGGAATTATCAACCTATTTCTTCTCCTATAGGTCTCAATGTACCTGCAATAAATAATACAGACATTGGCAGAAAGACATACATGGGTTAAGGTGAGGGGAGACACATAAAGTAGCACTTGACTACTATCTCAAAAGAGATTTTGTGGCAACTTAAAAAATGGCAATACTTTACAAGCTCCTTAGTAAATGGAAGTGTCAACTCTCTCTTTTTCCACAAACGTGTTGCATGCAAAAAGTGTCCAAACCATAATAATTGCGGTATTGGTAGACTAATTACTGGTCATGCAAAGTCATCGTGTTACCAAATCCGTGTACACTATAATGCGCTCTCAAAGTGTGTGCCTATGCGCTTACAACCTTAAAAAAGCTGTATTCAGCGTGCGTGCTCTTAGATCATACATTGCTACTGAGGGTATGGGTCACAAGACATGCTATTAGGTATTCGGATTTGCACATACCTGAAGTGCGTCAAGATCACACTTCCTTCGGGTATTTCAATGGCATCGAGGGGGCTAGACCCAGGGAAGAGTTAAAGATTTTAGTTCTTGGTTCTAAAATACTTGCGGTTTAGTCGTGCAGCCAAGATCTCCCCTGTCTACCTTGTGCTCCATTCCTCGGGCTTCGCATTACGCTGAGGCTGCCGATTGTAACCCGGAAGTAGCTGAGAAACGCTACCGGGTTTCCTATTGCAAATCTGTTGCAATGGAAAATGAAGAAAGACTGTCGTACTGTGCGGTAGTCTTCAGGAGGAATTGGGAGTATTTGACAGGCTTCAATAAATAGAATTCTCATAGTGGAGGTCACTATTTTAATATATGTGTGTGATTTGAGGACACTAGAAAATTAGTGATAAACGAACTTGTTCAAATGGCGGGAAGTAGCTAAGAAGGGCTCCCGGGTTGCCTATTGCAACCCTTTGTGATGGATAGTGAAGAAAGGCTATCGTGTTGGGCACTAGTCTGCAGGCCGCATTAGTACTATCTAGAAGGATTTAATGGAAAAAATTCTAAAAATGGAATTCAGTTGTTCTGGCATAAGCGCACAATTTGTGCACACTGGAAAGATAATGATAAACGGACTCGGTCAAATTACTTGAGTCTCTTTTTGTACCCTGATTTCATCACACATTGAAAGGTGTCTTATATGCAACATAATTCAAGTGGTGGGTTGATAAGCATTACCAAGTTGTGTAATGCACCAAGCATTTTATAAAAATATGTTCAATAGCCTGCTATGTAATAAACGTTAGGGTCTCTTATAGAGACATGTCCATTATATGCTGTCAAGCAGGTTGTTGAAAGATCTTCTATATTATAGTGACCAGCGTTTCACACTGTCTCTCATCTGTTGGTGGTGATAAGTCCATCATAGTCATTTTTTGACGGGCTCTGATGTCAGCTATAAAATAAAATAAAATAAAATAGAACAAGGGCCAGGGCAGTGCTAGTGGTTTGGGATAATTCAGATGCCTGAGTTAATGGCCTAGAGCTCTGTTTACATATGGTTGTATTGGCATCGTTGAGACGGTGGAGGTTTTTATTTATTTTAACAAACTCAGCCAAGGAATATTATTGTTTAGGCCTCTGGAATCAGTGCACAGGCGATGGATCCAGCGTTGTTCCTTTTCAAAAAGGATCTTTTCAGCATTTCTGTCCTTGTTCTCTAAAGTTTTCCAAAACAACCCAGTTGAGTTCTTCCACTGTGTGGCCTTTCTCCAGATAATTTGCCATCTTTGTGGTACTTCTCTTGCATTTTACGTTACTTCGGTGCTCTCCAATTCTTTGCTTTACTTTTCTGCATGTCATTCCGATGTATCTCATCTGACAGGGGCAGGTTATCATGTACACCACATGACTAGTGTTGCAGTTTGTATGTTTCAATATCTTCCATTTGAAGTTTGGGAGAAGTTATAGCTCTTTGGTTGGTTGGGTCAGACAGCAGACCGAACATGAACCACATGGGTAGTGGCCCGTGACTGGGGCGTTTCCCCATAGGGTTGTTCTTTTTGGCTGTATCGGAGGTGGTAGTCTTGTGTGGACAAGAATGTCCTTTAGATTGCGGCTTCGTTTGTTAGCGAACCTAGGCTTTGGCCATGTGAGTGTCCCTGACGTTAGGAACCTCCAATTTTTATTGACGATCTTCTTGACTTTATCAGTCACTGGGCTGTAGGTGGTGACACACGTCGTCAATCCTTCTGGTTCCGTCTTAACAGATGTCTCTAAAAGGCCTTCTCTATTCTGGTGAGGAGCTCGTTTTTTACACTTGTTGATCACTCATCTGGGGTAATCACGGTCTTCCAGTTTTTGGCAAAGAACTTCAGCTTGTGCTCTGTATTCTGTGTTCTTACTACAGTTCCTTCGTAGCCTAAGGAACTGGCTGTAAGGGCGATTCTCCCTTAAAGGACGGGGGTGAAAGCTTTTAAAAGATAACAGACTGTTCTTGGCTGTTTCTTTGAAAAAAAGTACGAGTCTTTTGACTTCTTCGGAATTACTCCATCTCCAGATAAAGTGTGACCTAAATATTCTACAGAATGTTTAAATAGCATGCACTTATGATCCTTAAGAGTGAGACCATGACTGTCTAATCTTTTACAAACTTCGTTCAAATGTATTACATGTTCCTCCTCATCTTTTGAAAATATCAAAATTTCCTCCTGGAAGCATTTTAAATAGTCATCAATATCTCTAAACATCTGAAACATCAACCTTTAAAATACTGACGCCAAACCGAAAGGCAAGCTTGTATGCTAAAAAAAGCCTTGTGGAGTAATGAATGCTGTATATTCCTCTGTAAGTTCTATCTGGTGATAAGCAGATCTGAGGTCTAGAGTTGAGAATATTTTGGCACCTTCAAGCACGGAGACTACTTCATTAATATTGGGTAGTGGGTGATAATCTATTACAATGTTGGAATTTAATGCCCTCAAATACACACATACCCTAAGCTTTTGATCTGGTTTGCGTACTGAAACAATAGGCGTAACCCACTCAGATGACTCAATTGGTTCAATAATGCCTTCATCTGATAAATCTTTTAACATATCTCTTAATTCCTCTCTTATGTTTTTGGGCACTCCTCTTAACTTTTGTGCATTATCCTTCAAGACAATCTTGTGTGTAAAATTTCTTAACTTACCCAATTTATCACAAAACACATTGTTGTAGGTGTTGATAAGTTTGGTTTCTCTATCAACCTCATTACCATTTAAGTTAGAGACAGCAATACTCTCCATGGGTTCTTCGCTTAAAGATACAGGATTTTTAGACCGTGGGTTAAGAATTATTCCGAATTTCCACTTGTCACGCCATCCTAGCACATTCAGACCTCTCACTGCAATATATAGTTTAACCTGTGCACATCTTTCTCTGAAACACAAAAGTACTTGTAAAAAAACTTCTATTTCAATTTTCGAACCATGAAAACTTTCAGCACAGATATCCGATGGTTGTAAATTATTGTAATTACTCACATTACTTAACTTTTTAAAAAAATATTGTGTAGTAATTATTGTCCAAGGTAATCCTGAATCCACCATGAGTTCTACATCAACTTCCATAACATTGAAAATACACTTAGGAGATTTGAAGTCAATATCAGGCTCTTTGTTTAAAATAGAAACAACAAAACCTTTGTTGTGTTCTGATATTTCTTTAACGCTTGTGACTTTGTTTGCTTCCGAAGTATTAGAAATGTTCCATGCCTGATTGGGATGACGCCTAGTATCCCTGCACACACTTCCGAAATGACCAATTCTGCCACCATTTTAACATTCCTTATTAATTGCAGGACAACCGGGAAAAGATGCAATGTGAAATTTGCTTCCACACCTGTAACATGTACTGTAATTACTGAACATGTCATTTCTCTTGTTTGAATAACTGTTAAAAGGTTTAGACAAATTTCTTCCATGTTTAAACTAATTTTTAGTTTTGACAACACAAATTTCGTCATCATTGGTATACTTGTTGGATCCTTATTTTACGATATCCATCCATTTCTCAGATTGTACAGTAGCTTTCGCTGTAGCAATTGCTTTTTGTTTTTGACTTGTACAATAATTTGGTCACGTATCATTTCATCCGTAATGCCACCAAAATTCCAATGTAAGCTCAAAGACCTAAGGACGGTTAAAAAGTCATCAAATGATTCTTCCTCTTTCTGTGCTCTGGTATAAAATGTAAACCTATTTAATGCAATATTACTGACAGTTTTGAATCGTCTTTCAATTCTGGTTAATGCTTCCACATATACATTCATGTTATCTCCACTTTCATCCTGTGCAACAATTTGAGGGAGCGTTCTAAAAATATCTTGTACTTCCGAGCCTAGACAATGCAGTAAAATACTCTTTTTACTTTCAGCACCCATACACTCACCATCTATTGCTTTCATTTAGGTAATACATTCTGCCTTCCATTTTGACCAAGGCATGGGTGGCTACCCTTCATTTTGTAAGAACTTAGCAGGGGGATCAAATGCATTGTATGCAGGTTTATTAACTAATAACAATAATTTATTAATTACCCTCTTCCTTGTGTAAATTAAGTATCTGTCCGTGAAACAGTGTAAATAAAATAATAACTCCCTGTAAATAGTAGAAATGGTGTCCAATACTACATTGAAAATTAACTAAAAAGCGATGTAGGCAAGTTCCATTAGCTGGATTTCCTTCATTCCTTTTAAATATCAATGAAACCACATCTTAAAAAAAAATATGAAATAGTGACTCGCTTAAATAATGGCATCGATGTGCATTTATTCTTAAATGCATTTAATTCTGTTCCGAAGAGAGAACGCACCGCTAATTGTGCTCGCAAATCCTTCCAATTGCTCATTCACAATGCGGTATGCGTTGTTATGGCACCCGCAAAATGGCTTCCACGTATGTTGCACACACAGGCAGCGTGTGATGAATGTGGACGCTTGCGTGACTGCGTGTTCTAAAATGAAGTAAGGCAGAGAAGAATGCCGCATTACCTGAATTCTGATGCCGATGACGGTGCTTCGATTCAGGTAGCAGCCTTTTAAACTTTGTTATTCTATGAAATCCAGCTGGCAAACGTCGCGGATCTCAAAATAACCCAAAATTGTGAAAATTCCTTCAAATGTATAAAATTAACAGTATGCATCCTTTGAAAATAGCACCAACATACCAAGTGTCCGATCGGCTCAAATTTTAATATAAATGTAAAATGCCAAATCCATCGTAGGTTCCAGGAACACTCCGTTCCCATGATGTGAAGTAGACAGGAGTGAATCCAGGGTCTTTAATTTGTTGCCATTGTTGAAAAGATGAAACATCAATTAATAAAGAAGCAGGATTTATTAGCAGCATGGCTCACATCTGCTCAGGTTGACCTTCAGTAACAACTGACCAACAAGGTGGAAATCAGACAATAACAATACATTGGAATATGGCATCCCAAATAAAAGAATAAAAAGAGCATGCTGGATAGCATTCAAATTGAGATTACAGAAACACAGTATATGTAAAAGCATATTAATAACAACAGAATAAGCATGGGATGTAACAGTCTACCACACAGACAATTCTCTCTTGGTCTTTGACTGACTTGGATGTCACACTACAGTCCTTAAGGAGCTGCATAGGAATTTGGACATCACTGCCCATAACAACGCCTATATCATTAATGGTAGTGTAGCGCTAACCAAATGAGTGCAGCTTTTACAGCTCCAAAACTTTTTTTCACTTTAGTAATATGGATGCTTAGGTCCTTCTTTAAGACTCTCTGTTGATTGACCTGATCTGGTGCATGGAAAGACATAGAGTGGCACTCAGCAAATTAAAGCTTTTGGTGTTGGAAGGAGATCTGAGAGCACTGGCCTTTCAGCATTATTTTGCGACTTCACAGCTACAATGGGCAGCAAAGTGGTTAGGGGAGCACATTTTCATGAAACCAGACTATGCAGAGACTATGCAGAGACAAAATTGTGAGGGTGCAGTGGTAAGCCAATCTATGGGACATAGGCTTGCTGTCAACAAGAGCTCCTAGCTTCTTTGGGATGAGCAGAGGTCCTGGGGTGGAATATGCATGTGGCCAAGCAAGTCATGGCATTTGCCTTGGCCCTACTGTTAAAAAGCCTACTAAAATCTGAAGTGAACAACATATCCAAGTAGATGGTGGGCTCGACCAGGACAAGCAGAGATATGATAGGGGACTGCTACTCCTGGGTGAAAAGAACACTCTCACTGGCTCTCACTGGATTGATGAAGGAAAAGTGACTTGTAGCTGGGCAGGTCCTACTCAACAGTGTGCTGATGAACACTCTTTGAGAGAAATGGGTGGTCAATGGTACTGAGTCACAGGCCCCAATACAATGGTATTATTATTTATTCACCTTAGGTGAGAGAAGGAGACAAATGGCCTGATTCCGCAAGACCTTAACCTTTGTGACAAAGACTAACATGACAACATATAAGCTCAACTAGAAGGCAGGAAACTTGATGAGTCCTGATGAGGACTCTGTAATTCCCCAACAACGTGTCTAGTAATGCACAATTTAAATATATTCAATTCAATTATCGATATAGGGCTTACTTAATTGGGCAAAGACTTAACAAGATGCAGGACTCTACAAGGGGTATGTTAAATTATGCAAAATATGAAACCTCTATTTAGTGCTATACCTTAACATGAAAAATAGTTAGTTGCGTCCATTTTGAGGGTGACAACACAATGTGTGCTAAAAAAATAGTGCAAAAAAAAAGTGCTATGAACAACAGCACCTTGCGCTTTGGTTGAGTATGTTGTTCTCCTGCTCCCACACTAACATTTTGAGACAAACTGAAATACATTTACGTAACAAGGCTAATAGCATAATGTTGCACAAAATGCCTTAAACGAAATTCCCAAAAATATATGAGAATTCACCAGCATAGTGAAAATGTTGCCCAAGCCTAGATTTTACCACATAGTATGGAGAGATCCAGAGTATCTACCGATATAAAAAAGAAATCACTAATCAACTGGGAGAGGCAGTGGGGAGAATGAACTTGCACACCCCGCAGCAGTGCTTACTGGATCTTTTTCCAAGCTCGAAACTGAAAATAGAACCCTGTAGGTTCCTAGGCTTTGCCCTACTGCTGGTGGGGAGAGCTATAGCCATGTTATGTTATGTTATGTTAATTTCGATTTATATAGCGCCAAATCACCGACAGGTCTCTTAGCGCTTGGGCCCAGGGAAGAGAAAATGGCAGCTGAGCGGGTTAAAGGCACACGGGTCATCAGAGGTTAAACTGCGCTTAATACTTCTTTAAACAAGAGAGTTTTGAGCGATTTCCGAAGGTGGAACAAGTTGGATTCTTTGCGGAGATGCTCAGGTAGTTTGTTCCAGAGCTGCGGAACCAGCACTGAGAAAGATCTACCGCCTTTAGAGGACAGTTTGTACCGAGGGCATGACAACAATTGTGCCTCAGAAGACTTTAATGAGCGTCCAGGAGTATAGGCCTCAAGGCGTTCTTTTATATATATAGGTGCTAGGCTGTGTATAGCTTTATGGGCTATACCGAGGCTCTTGAAATTCATTCTCTGTTTTATGGGGAGCAAATGCAATTTATGCAACAGTGGTGAGGC
The DNA here is from genome assembly GCF_964261635.1 of Lissotriton helveticus. NCBI lineage: Eukaryota > Metazoa > Chordata > Amphibia > Caudata > Salamandridae > Lissotriton > Lissotriton helveticus. Next base: position 516,795,026 of record NC_136070.1, read on the forward strand.
ATGGGTCCGTCTCGGCAACCTGAAGATCAATCTCGCTGCATCATTTAAGACCACTTGCAATCTACTTATCAATGCCTGGGAAGACCCAGGTAGAGGGCATTCCCATAGTCCAACCTTGAGATTATAATCGCTGAGACTATCGTACGGAGTGTAGAAGTAGAAAGAAGGGGGACCAGTTTCCGTAGCTGTCTAATTAGTCCCGTACACGTACCCACCACTGATGAAACTTGGCTAGCCATTGAAAGTTCAAGATCGATTTTTATGCCTAGACTTTTTACAGTTGAACATGGTTTGGGGGTGGGACCTAGGTCCTGGGGCCAGAACAGATCGCTCCAGGGTGATTCTGCTGCAGGGATAACCAGGACCTCTGTTTTGTCCGGGTTATGTCGGGTTTTGTCCGGGTCCATGTAGAGATGCAGAGGTCCCTCATCCGTCAAAGGAAAAGTGAAGTCAGCAAATGAACTACTAGCCACAACAAGGCACTGCATAGGTGAGCGAAAAAAGGTTCACACAAACATCCACTTGCACAATTGTGAGATGAGGTACTGATTGCCTTCGAGACAGGGAGACGTGAACCAGGGTCAGGGTAAGTGTGGGAAATTGGATTGTTGGCTGAGTGGGGTGTTAACCGTCCTCCAGCAACAGCCACAATCCCTGCCATGGTGAAACAAAATTTTCACTAAATTAATCTGTGCTTTTTTTTAATCAAAAACTTTTATTGTATCATCACGCACATACACAGCACTTGGCCTACAACCCACAATGGGCCGGCTGCTAAATGAAGGCAAAAGACATATAACGATATTCCCAGCACATACAACAGCATTACATAAGAATATAGGACTGTTACCAGGTATCATAGTAGGCCATCGTAGCACATTGTCAATTTACAATTTCAATCAATCTCTGTTTGATATATCGCAGTAACAACACACCAGTATACTCCCCCCCCACCCAACAACCCAGAATCCAGTGTAACAGCTTTGGACATAGTAATGATCGGTAGACAGGCCAGATAAGGAGGTTTGAAAGTATCGCAGCGGTGTTTTAGGTAGTGGACACCACCAGCATTTTTACAATAGGCACCTGAGGCAGGCATTGCATACAATGGACCAGTAAGGTTTTCTTCGAACAGCAAGTTCACGAGAACTCGTCACATGATAAGACAGGAAGTAACAATACTCCAAGTGGTTCGCCACAGCCGGCACCTATCCAGGTAAGCACCTAGACAGTACCCTCTCTCTACGGCCAGGCATCAGTCATTGTCAACCTTGGATAACATATACGCCGTGTAGGGGCCCCACACGTCCAGCGGGCGTGAGTTCACAGGTAGTTCTTCATAATAACAATTCAGCTGATCACGACAGTACGCCATATCTTGCAGCCATAATTTAACATCAGGTGCTCGTCTACCACCCCAACAGGTCGCTACCTTACGTTTGGCAAGTTGCAATGCCAGTGAAACCAGCTTCCTCCCTCCAACTGGGACAGCATTTGTCATACCTAGTAGACATAGGCGTGGGTCTTTGACAATCTCAGTCAATGTCATAGCAGATAGCGCCAAGGTCACCTCGCTCCAGAAAGCAGACACTCTCGCGCACTCCCATGCCAAGTGATAAAAATCAGCACCATCCATGCCGCAACGCACACAGCCCGATGAGTCGCGGAGGCCGTACTTAGCCAATTGTGCAGGCGTATAATACCATTGATGCAGAAATTTATACTGTATAAGGCAAAAATTCCCATTCGCTGCAAACTTGCCAGTCATAGAGCAGCATTCCACCCATTCATCATCAGTCAACTGCTCAGGTAGACACGCATCCCATCTAGCCTTCGCGGCCTCACTCCCCCCTCCCTCATCCTCCTGCGACGCCTTGTACAGACGCGATATCAGCTGCGCCCTAGAAGTTGTAGTATATATTAACTGTAAGGCACCCAGCGTGAGCGGCTCCACCGGAAAGGAGGAATACAGGGTTCTTATCGCTGCTCGCAATCTAACATAAAGGAAGGTGGCCATAGTGGCATTTGGTGTCCGATCCAGCAGATGTTGTAACAGGAGAAATTGAGCATTCGGAAATATATCGCTCATGGTGGTTACCCCGGCCCCCTGGAGCACCTGTATCGCCCCTACTTCTCCTGTAACCGAGATATCTGTATGGTATAGCAACGGCATTCCCGGCGCATAAAGGGGTAATCTGTTAGAACGCTTTCCCAATTCTCCCCATGCCTTAGACGTGCACTGAACCGTGTCTACTTCATCCTTCTCATATATGGAGTGAGAATTAACTATCATCGCCTTTAGGGGTCGTGGCTGTACCGCACTGGCCTACAAGGCCACATGAGGCGTGTACGGTGGTGCTGATAGCCAGTAAGTGGCGAAATGAGCCTGTGCGCATAAATAATACAATTTCATGTCCGGCACGGCGAATCCACCCAACTCATATGACTTTGTCAGTGTGTCCCATTTAACTCGCGGTTTCTTCCCCGCCCAGGCCAATGTGAGTAGCAAAGATTGAAGCTGTGTAAAAAAGTGCGAAGTCAGAGCTAACGGTATATTAACAAAATAGTACAAGAATTTAGGCAGAACTACCATTTTAATCAGAGAGATCCGGTCAGCAAACGAGAGCGGCAGTCGTATCCAGCGAGCCACCTGCTCTTCCAGTTTGGAAATTGCCACTCCGTAGTTGGCTCTGATCATCTCCTGGACATCTCTGTGCACCCAAACAACCAGATATCTAACAGGTTCCGTGGCCCATTCTAAGGGAAACTCCAGCTCGAACGGCTGTGAGGCCTCCGTGAGGGCCAGTATTATGGACTTGTCCCAGTTGATGGTAAGTCCTGAATAGTGACCGAATCTGATGAATTCACGAAGTATTTTCCCCAGATTTAGCTCCGGTTCCCTCACAAAGAGGACCATATCATCGGCGTACAAGGACACCGCTAGGGACGAAGAGGAAATCTTAACGCCGTATCTGCATATCTTTGTCGCAGTATACACGCTAGAGGCTCCATTATGATGGCAAACAACAAGGGCGATAGCGGGCATCCTTGTCTGGTCCCTCTCTGCACCGAAAATGGGGCCGACACATGGCCATTCACCCTCACTCGTGCGATGGGATTCGTGTACAACAAAGTAATCAGGGATATGAAGAAGTATGGCACACCCATGCGCTGCAGCACTGCTATCATATATTTCCAGGCCACTGAATCGAATGCCTTGGCAGCATCCAACAGCACAGCTACTGCAGTCAGATCAGGTTTAAGGAGATGCAGAACAGCGAATAGAGCCCGCAAATTGTGCGTTGTAGAGCGACGAGGAACGAAGCCCGATTGGTCCGGTAGGATCATAACAGGCAATATCAAACGCAGTCGCGTTGCTAGCACCTTGGCAATGATTTTAACGTCTGTATTCATCAGTGATAAAGGCCTGTAAGATTCACATTGGTTTCGGGGTTTACCCGGTTTCGGTAAAGCAACCAGCAAGGCTTCCCTCATAGTGGCCGGCAATTGTCCCTGCTCCAAGGCCTCCTCCAGGACCATCGCAAAATGTGGCAATAGCAGGTCTACATATTCTTTATAGAATTCAGACGGCAAGCCATCAGTGCCTACCGCCTTGCCATTCGATAGAGCCGCAATAGCATCGGCCAGCTCCCCCTCTGTTATGTGGTGCATCAAAAAATCCTGCTGTCCTTTCGATAGCCAGACCAGTGCTATGTCTTCCAAGTAACGTGCTAGTTCTTCCTGCTCAGCAGTGTCCCCATGCCCATACATCTGTTCATAATAATGCACAAAGCATGCTAGCACACCATCCGCACTCGTGACATTCACATCCCCATCCATGATTTCTTGCACTCCACAGTGTCGAGCTCAAGGGCCTCTAATCCTGTCTGCTAGCCCACGTCCCGGACGCCCGTCCTCCCCATAATACCTTGCTCTAGTACGTTTGGACAGGAAGTTCACCTCACGGTCAGCTAGTTCATTATATTCAGAAATCTTAAGTCGTATGCTCGCCAATAGAGGTTCCTCCGGAAGGAGTTCAAGCCGACGTTCCAACGAGAGGAGGTCGTGCTCTAACCTGGCCATAGAATCTCTCAACGATTTGAGCACACCAGATTGTATACCGATACACTTCCCCCTTAATGTCACCTTGAAGGCCTCCCAGACAGTCCCCATGTCTCTCACAGATCCCACAATTTGAGCAAAGAAATCCTCAATAGTTGTCCTCAGTTGTTCCCGGAAGACTGTATCCAGTAAAGCGCCTGGCGGCAAACGCTACGAGAAGGGTGCCGGTGTATGCGATAGCCAGCAGACCTCCATTAGCACAGGGGCATGATCAGACAGTGTTCGTGGAAGATGGGACACCTTCACCACCCAGCCACTCACATCCCTCGTCACCAGCCAATAGTCCAAACGCGACCAGGTGTCATGCGCCGATGTATAACAAGTACCCTCACGCACACCAGGATGACCGAGCCTCCACACATCAATCAATCCGAGTCCATCCATGCCATCACAAACCGCAGACACAGCTTTTTTAGCGGCATAAAGGCGATCATCTTTCTTGTCCAACACATTGTTAAGCGTTACGTTCAGATCTCCCCCACATACAATGGCGGAGGGCGGCAGCGCATATACCTTATTCCATAGAGTGGTAAAGAACTCTGGGTCGTCCACATTCGGGCCATATACATTAACCATTGTAACCAGCGTACCGCACAGGACCCCAGGCAATATTATATATCTACCTTCTTTATCAATTTCTTCGTGTATCGAGACAAAGGGTACATTTTTCTTAATTAATATCATGACCCCCCCGGGCATAGGAGGAATAGTTGGAAGCCAGTCTAACACCAGCCCATTGTGTAGCAACCGTTTCCGCAGCCCGCCCTCTAAGGTGTGTCTCTTGGAGAAAAACCACTTGCACTCCATGCCTGTTTAAATATGCCAAGACCTGCCTCGTTTTCTGCGGTCTGTTCAATCCCCTCACATTCCACGTCATCCAACACATTTTGCACCCTTTAGCCATGTACCTCTACAAATGGAATTAATGCAAGCAAAATTATCTCGACCACTACCCAGCTCCCATTATGTAGCATGGAACAACAGAGTTGCTGATAAGTCATCTGCGCCCTCTCAGAAGCTAAGCAAATAAGTATCCAAACCCCATCTAACCCGTCCACCATCTCACCGAACCGTATATCCATACCATTTGTAGTACTGAATAAGACCTGGATTCTTTGAACCACCCAAATTTCCCCCCCACCCACTTCAGCTCTCCCAACCTGCCGAAGCCATTCCCCACCCCCCAACTCCCAACCCTCAAACCATACTTTAAACATCGTGTGGGGTATTCCCTTATGAGGGGCACCAGAGGCGCCCATCTCCCGTGAACGGTGATACACGGGAGGTGACCGAGCCAGTTATAAAATCTGCCCTTCTAACCATCCCAGAGTCATGTCCCTAGTACATAGCAGTCAATCATCTCATAATGTAGGGGCGGACTTTAAATAAGAAATCAATAGAGCCACGGTGCTGCCGGAGTAAGAGGCAGAATCTGTGCACCCGCCACCCACTCCGTTATTGACCAGCATAGTCCATATTTTCACTTCCACCCTAGCTATGTAAGGACATGAACCTAGCGCCACCTTAGTGTGTCAACATCTAGATATGGATAGCACAGTGTAGCCATCCAGCATTTAACAAACTTACAAGATCATCAGTGAATGTACGTATCCCATTTAGGCATAGTTAGTAACCCCTATCAAAGGATACAACTATGTGGACAATCCTGGCCCACCTGTAAGGATGAGATGCACATTTCGCACCCACCAGAAAGGCACATTCAGCCATAGTGACGTGAAAAACAGCGCGCCCCAGAAAATAAACGCAATACAAAGCGTAGCAAGTTCACAGCTTGGGTCGTACACTGAAATACACAGCAATCGCCAGTTATGTAATTATCGAGCACATAAAAGTTCAGCGCAATAGTTCTGCAGGAGTGTACAAATCGGTCCAGAATATCATTGCAAAAATTCAGTCGTGTTTGGTGTATTGTAGAAGATATCACAGCGGAGAGGAGCGAAAAGCCCCGGAGGGCGACACCTGGCGGCCCAGTTAGTTCCGTCCGTTAGGCGACTTCGTCCATGCGGTCCTCATCATCTTCGTGCGCCATATTGGAATCACGCTTTCGCTTTTTCTGTTTTTTGGCCTAATCCATGGCTACTTTTGGGGACGTAAAAATCTTATTGTCTGAAGGTGGTCCAATCCGCAATCGGGCCGGATAGAGCATAGCATATTGTATTCCTTCCTCCCGGAGCAGCTGCTTCACTCCCTTGTCGTGTTTTGGCAGCTCCTGAGTTAGCGTTTAGCACAGCTACACGGTCTTTTCTGTTAACTTGACCAAAACGAACGGGGGCCATTTTGAATCCCTCTGACTTCCGTTTTCTATGAACACGCTGCCTCGTGGTCAGTGTGCCCTTTCGTCCTTCCTTGATACCCATGGTCCCTATTCTGCTCGGCAACAGGCTATTTTTAGTACTGGTCAAGCGCACATGCGCACTATGCATCAACTGGTCACTCTTTAGGAATGTTAGCACTAACTGACCAGTGCTATTGAACTCCTCCCCCATACTGGCTGTGTTCCAAAAATGACCTTATATGTACCTAAAATGTGTAACTTGTAACCGCCTATCTTTTTATTGCTATTAAACTGTATAAAAGAGGTCGTGCGCCGATGTTCGGTGTGCTACTTCTTACATTGCCGAAGGGTGCTGTAGGAATGTATCACCACCCCATGGGGTCTTAATAAACTTGTCTTTTACCTTTTCCAGTGTCCGTGCCAACTTCTATACTAAGGTGTTCGAGAGTTTAGCAGAGTATGTAGGCCTGATTTGAACCCAATACCACAATTGGCGACCACGAAGGGACTCATCGGCGACTCGGATGCCCGAAGGAGAGGTCGTGACGAAGGTTAGGAAACTCGCCATGGACGCGTACGCTGCCACTGAGTGACCCGAGTCTCGGCACCCACGGTGTGTTTTCCCTTCCTTCCGATCCGACCTTCCAGGTGGCGCCGGTCTTCGACTGAGATTCTGATCTTGGATTGTCGTGATGTGCCGTTTTGGCTGATTTGACCACAGAACTTGGCAGTTGGACTTTGGACGTTTGAAAATATTTGGTAAGCTTTTGATTGGTGAGGTAGTCTACTGACACTTACTGCGGCTTGTTGAATTTTGAATTTGAATTTGAATTTGTTAGCTAACGTTTGAATATGTGTATTTGAATTTGAATATGTGAAGTGCACCTCACATAGGCAGGCATGTAGGGATATTTCTCTGATTTATTTGATTTGAACGGTGCACCGCGTTAGGTGTCATTTTTGTAGTATCGCGTTTTCGTGGTACTTTTTGAAACATGCCTGTTTTTAGCACACTCCGAAGGATGTGTTGTTCTGAAAATGGTACCAATTATCGATTAAGTAAAAAACAGCCGGCTCCCCCAGAGGGGACTCCAAATCGTGAAATGTATGTCAAATTCGGTATTCCTCCAATAATGTATAGTACATTATGGCACAAGTATACTAAGGCTGATCGTGAATTACAGTGGCCACTATATGGGTCGTTTGACCTTCGAAAGGTACAATATGTAGAGCAGTGTTTGTTTCAGCGAAGGTCTAGACAAGATATGTTTGATTGTGTGCGTATGTGGGAGAAAGAGGTGCGTGAACGAGCGAAGCGTGAGGAAGCCTTGGCGGAGAAAGTGCAGCGGAAGGCTGCACATGACAAAGCTTTACAGCTACAGGAGAAGGAGTTACAGGAAAAGAAAGAGAGGGAGAGACGAGAACGCAATTTACAGGTTAATGGTCAATTTCCTATCAGGCGTCCTCTCTATCCAGTCCTTACTAATGAAACAGATGATTTTTCATTACTAGATCGTTGTCCGCCTCCGTACGTCGCACCCACGGCTCCGAGCGAGGAATCAGACGAGGATAGTGATCGAACACAGCGTACCAGGTTACATGCAGAACGAACTGCGGAATTACGTTCGTTTGCACGAAAGCTAAATATTAATACTGTTACTGTTTCTGACATTACTGCAAAAATGGAACAGTGGTCTGATCAGGAGCGACTGTATTTTTTAGATCATTTTGGAGATGAAGTTGTTGAGCGGTACAGAAAATATTCTCTCGAGTTAGAACCAAAGGAGATATCCGAGGGTCGTGAGAATTTTCGTAAAGGTCTTTTTGTTCTTTCAGATGCGGACGACTTCTTCAAGCGTTTGATTCAACTGCGAAATGAGGCGACACGACTACGGGAGGTGGCAAAGTCGAAGAATTCGTCTGCGTCCGGAGCGACGGGGATATCCAAAGAATGCCCAATCTTTGAAACAGATAAGATCGCTGCGATTAATGTTAGACCTATGCGAGAAGCTGCGCCTTTATATGTCCCTCATAAAGGGGATGGCACAGATGATGATAAAAGATCCAAAGATGCGAAAGGGTATTTTGTATATAATTGGGTTTATACGCCTTGGAATAGAGCAGATGTTATGGCACTTAAGAATGCTTTACCTGATCCCCGTAAAAATCCTGCGGCTTTTTATGAAAATGTTGAAAGCGCAATTTCTTCGTGTATCATGACGTTAGTTGATATTGATCTATTTTTCGGGTTGATATTGCCCCCTGATATGTGGAGAGCGATTCGTAGGTTTGATGACCACACGACTCTCGGGGCCACTTGGAAAGATCTTGTTCAGGCTGACTTGGATAGGGAACCAGCATGTAAGCCGTGTCAATTAATATTAGACCTTCCAGGGGCCATACTGACAAAACTAAAGACTCTTGCTCCCGCTAAAAAGATTGATTGGACTATATTAGCTTCTTGTAAGCAGAAGGCGGATGAATCGGTTTCCGATTTTTTCTCTCGCTTCGAGGAAGCGTTCCATGATTACAGTGGTCAATTATTGACAGAAGACACTGGCAGGCATCTATTCGTTGATAAGTATGTGGCTAATCTCCTACCGGAGATTGCGAAACGATTAAAAGCGAGTGAAAGTTCATGGACCACAGCAACCCCTGCTTCTTTATTGACTATGGCTCAATATTATGAACGACAGGAATTGGAGGCGAAAGAAAGTAGTGAAAAGAAGGCGAAGGATTTGAAGACGAAGGTAATGTTAGCTCAGGTTCAGGCTACGAGAGGAAACAATAGAGGAGGGCGAGGATCATACAGTAATGCTCCTCCCCCTCGTTCTGACATTTCTGTGAATCAATGTGCATACTGCAAACAGTTTGGGCATTGGATTGCAGACTGTCCGGTGTTTCGAGAGCAGCGTAATTTGAGGGGACGAGGAAGTGAGAGATCTAGAAATAATTATGGGGGGTCAAGAGGAGGTTATGGTACGAATGATCGAGGAAGTTATGGCACGAATGACCGCGGAGGATATGGAGCAAGGGGTCGTGGTCAGGCAGATTATAATACGTTTGATAATCGCAATCAATATCAGATAACTGAAGGTGGTTCTGCTGAACCACGGGATGAGCATTATGCATAGGATTGCGTAGGATGGGGTGTGGAATCGGTTGAGGTACCAGTTGATCAAAGGGGTCCATATATAGAAGCACATGTTCTGGGTTCTACTGATCAATTTCTGGTCGATACAGGAGCTACTCGTAGCTCTTTGTCCAAATACTTGGTTCCAAGGGCTCCCCTGTCTGGCGAGGTAATTACAGCAATAGGGTTCGATGGAACACCTACTTCTAGCCCACTGTCTCAACCAGTTGCATTTCATGTTGATAAATTTGCTGCCCCTTGTCCCTTTTTGTTGTCTCCAAATACACCAGATAATATTATTGGACTCGATATGTTAAAACACTTTCGAGCTACTATTCGCTGTGCCCCAGAAGGAGTGCGAGTTGTGTTGAATGAGAATTACCCAGACTTTGAGCGAGTGTGTTTTCTCCATGAATCTGAAGTATTGGCCTCCTTACCAAAAAGGTTGTGGGCCACTTCAGACACGGATGTAGGGCAGATGATAATTCCTCCAGTACGTATTACTGTGAAGGAGGGAGTATCTCTACCACGTGTCCCACAATATAAGATTTCCAGAGAAGGTGAACTTGCTTTGATACAGATTGTGAACGATTTGATTTTGGCAGGAGTAGTTGAGGAAGTCCCCTACAATGTTTGCAATAGCCCAATTTTACCGATCCTTAAAAGAGATACAGACGCTAAGGTCTACCGTTTCATTATTGATTTGAGGGAAATAAACAAGATAGTAGTGCCTCAGTACCCGGTGGTGTCTGACATCACCACATTGCTTACGTTAGTTCCATCGACGGCAACTCCTTTTACAGTCATCGATTTGAAGAATGCCTTCTTTTCGATCCCTGTACATCCTGACAGTCGATATCTATTCGGCTTTACATTAAATAATAAATCGTACAGGTTTTGTCGAGTTCCTCAAGGCTATACTGAAAGTCCTAGCATTTATAGTCAGGCATTAAAAAGACAGCTTGATTCCTTTGAATTACAAGATGGAGTGGCTCTTATTCAATATGTAGATGACATCTTACTTGCTGCAGACACGCCAGAACAATGTGAGAAGAGTACCTTGTCCTTGCTTTCCTTCCTGGCCAAACATAATCATAAAGTTTCGAAGAAAAAGCTGCAATATTGTAGACCAAAGGTGACCTACCTCGGTCATCTTTTGTCTAAGGAGGGCCGTGCATTGACACCAGATCGAATTCAAGCAATCCTAGACACTCCAGTTCCTCGCACTCAGAAGGATGTTCGTGCCTTTATAGGTTTGACGTCTTTTTGTAGGCAATGGATATTGGGTTTTTCACATATCGTTAAACCATTGTTGGCATTGTTGTCCAAAGATACACCGATCCCCATTGAATGGACAGATGAATGTCAGAATGCTTTTGAACAATTGAGACAAGCTCTTTGTTCTGCACCAGTGTTAGGTACACCTGATTACACGAAGATTTTCACATTGTATGTGCACGAGAAGGATGGGTGCGCATTGTCAGTGTTAGTGCAGACACACGGAGACAAACAGAGGCCTTGTGCATACTTCTCGGCGGTGCTCGACCCTGTGGCTCGAGGATTGCCTGGATGTTTTCGAGCAGTTGCAGCAACAGCAGTTGCGATACGACAAAGTGAGGGAATAGTTTTGTCACACAAATTGTTGGTGCTAGTTCCCCATGCGGTAGATGCGTTACTGAATCAAACGAAAACACAGCATCTAACCAGTGCCCGCCTGACAGGATATGAGCTAACGTTGTTGGCGCCGCACATCACACTAAAACGATGTACGATACTGAATCCTGCTACTTTACTGCCGGATCCTGTTGCTGAGACCCAGAAGGAAGAACAACATGATTGTGTTTTTCTGACTGAGGAACAGACAAAGGGTCGTATCGATTTACAGGATACACCGTTTCCAGATGTAGATGGGGAACTGTGGGTTGATGGATCGTGCGTGAGGTTACCAGATGGTACGACTTCTGCAGCCTACGCGATCACGACACTTAAGACAGTTGTAGAAGCAGCACGAATACCTCAGAAATCGGCTCAAGCAGCTGAACTGATAGCCTTAACGAAAGCATGTGAGTTAAGTGCTGGCCTATGTGTGAACATTTACACGGATAGTCGTTACGCTTTTGGAGTAGTGCATGATTTTGGCCTACTCTGGAAGGAACGAGGATTCTTGACTTCACACGGAGTACATATCATGCATGGAGAATTGGTACGCGATCTCCTGAATGCACTGTTATGCCCAAAGAAAGTTGCAATAGTCAAGTGCAGTGCACATAAAAAGGTGACGGACAAAATAGGGCAAGGCAATGCTTTCGCAGATCGCATTGCGAGAGAGACCGCTATGCTACAAAATAATTTCCCCATGTATGTAGTGAAGTCACAAGCCGAGCGGTGGCATGATGCTAGAGAAGAAATACTAGATATACAGAAGTCAGCATCTGAGGCAGAACTTACGAAATGGGCCACTTAAGGAGTATTGGATGATGAGGGTTGCTGGCGTAGTAAAGATATGGAGAGATGGAAACTACCCATGGCCTATTTACAAACAATGGTGCACATGACACACGGGCTGGCACACATTGGAGCTCTCGCAATTACTAAATTGCTTACACGAGTCTGGGACAATGCTGACATTGCTAGCACGGCTAAGAGAATAGTGCAGACCTGTCTGATATGTTTACAGCACAATCCTGGACAAGGGACTCATACTCCCAAAGGAGGGTTTGTTCCACCTACTGCACCATTCGAAGTACTACAAATGGATTACATCCAGCTGGAGCGCTGTAATAATCTCAAGTATGTCCTAGTAGTGGTGTGTGCCTTCAGCAAATGGATTGAGGCTTACCCTACGAAAGACAATACAGCATTGACAACAGCTAAGGTGTTACTCAAAGAGTACTTCCCGCGCTATGGTGTTTGTAAACTTATGTGGAGTGATAATGGCCCTCATTTCATTGGGAAAGTAGTGGAGTACGTCCTGAAAGGATTGGGAATCAAGCAACGATTCCACGCTGTCTTTCATCCACAATCAGCAGGTTTGGTCGAGAGATACAATGCAACTCTGAAACTGAAGCTAGCAAAGATAGTGGCATCCACATCTCTGAAATGGCCGGATGCTTTGCCTCTGGCATTGCTGTCCATTCGATCAGTGCCACATTCTCGATCTGGCCTCACACCCTATGAAGTGGTGTTTGGAAGGCCGATGAATATTTGGGGAGTTCCAAAACCTCGTTTGATACATGATGTGCCTTGTATAATGATGAACGATTATTTGGCACGATTAACAAATGATTTGCTTTCTATTCATCAACAGGTTCGAGAGGCGCTCCCTGATAACTCCACTGGTGAGGCTCACGATCTCCGCCCTGGGGACCACGTGATGGTCAAAGTATTTGAGCGATCCAGCAGCTTGGAACCGAGATGGCATGGCCCTGAGCAAGTGCTGCTGGCGACGCGGACTGCTGTGAGAGTCACCAATAAGAAGCGGTGGATACATTCAACGCACTGCCGACGTGTCTCTCCGGATCTGGTGAGCCCTGTGGTGCTATCCGACTTCAGAAAGATTATGGATACAGAAAAGAGCCCAGCTGTCACGCCTGATGAATTGGAGGGAGCCTTCCCGGACCACGTTGTTTCTGATAAAGTGAAATACAATCTACGTCCCAGGAAATAAGATTCCCTTTGTGTTTTTGAAACTGGTTGGTAACCGCTCTGAGGTTTGTGAAACGGAAGCCGGGAATATCAAGGGGGGGGGATCAGTTCTGCCCAGTGTAGCGACACCCGTCTTGAATCCCGGAGAACAAATCAACGGCAGCCTCGGTCCAGAACCATCGTTTTATTTTTCCGCTTAGTGTTGCTTTTGAAGAGTATTGTTTTGTGAACTATGGCATCTCCTTCGACACGAAAAGGGAGAATTCTTGGTGCTGTTTTTTTTGTCCTGACCGTAGTGGTGATCGCAGTATTAGCCTGGACTATAGAACTATTGTTTCCTGTACGAGAACATTTGCTGTCCACCACTCCAAGTCCATCTGAACATTTTCATTTTACTTTGCCTTTTCACGAAGAAAGACATAGGCAGACTTATTTGAATAACAGCTTTATTCAGATTTTGCATCATACTCATAACATGACCAACACGTCCAATTGTTGGGTATGTGGAATGTTGCCCGGACATCAGAAGAAGGGAGGAACACCACTCATTCCTCTCCCGTTTTCTCATAATGGTTCTTGTCATGCTTGGTACACTCTTCTTTTTACTCTGCGATGGCCAACGAAAGGTGGACTACTTTTTCGGTTGAATAAAATATGCTATAACGACAAAGATGGCTATCCACACGCTGAAGGAACTAAATTTGAATGGGAAGAGTATCGTCCGGACAATGTTTCTACACCTCGTGTATATACGAATCAAAGACTTATAAATATGACGAGCATGCATATGATAACAGTCATTGATACAAAAGCAGATTTGTGTATTAGAAATAAAGGTACAATCCCTGTAGGCCGCAGTGAATGTAACATTACACTTACCTTTGATACACCAACTGGAATTGCATTTGTAGCTTCACGTAACACATATTTCATTTGTGGAAATAAGGGATACCATCGTCTACCATTGGGATGGTTAGGAACGTGTTATATAGCTTTTGTATTACCACCTGTATTTATTGCTCCTCCCATGTACCACAATGATTATGTTCTGTACCATGATTTCATACTGAACAGAGTAAAACGAGCAGTAGATCTTGATGAAATAGACCAGACTGATACCACGTTACAACAATATGTAGATTTCAACTTGGGGTTATTTTCATTTGTAGGAGCTGCACTGAATAGCAGGAAGATAAGGCGGCTTACACGTGTGGTGGAAGCTGTCGCTAATGAAACTGCCTCTGCTTTAGGGAATATTACTGAGGAATTGCAAATTACCAGAATTGTGGCGCTCCAGAATCGAATGGTTCTAGATGTGATACTAGCTGATAGGGGTGGAGCATGCCGCGTCATCGGAAGTAGTTGTTGCGTGTACGTACCAGATAACTCACCTTCCGTATATGATTCGATTACAAAATTACATAAGATAGCTGCTGAGATCCACCCAGAAAATGGAACATGGACCTTTTCTGGTTGGTTCTGGACCCTGCTTAGTACTTGGGGTTGGAAATTATTAACGATTCTCTGTGTTTTTATTGGAGTACTATTTTTCCTTTGTCTATGTATTCAATGTGGCCCTACATTATGTTCTGTATGTATCACAGCCTGTATTCCGTCTAAACGAGCTATTGTTAAGCAAGAGAAACTGATCAATGACGAAGTATTGAAAATAATGGCTATTAACATTGATGATGAACATTCTGATCATGTTCAGTATGAGGTAGCTTTTGCTAAACGCTAAAAGGGCCGTCTGTCGTGTTTTGGCAGCTCCTGAGTTAGCGTTTAGCACAGCTACACGGTCTTTTCTGTTAACTTGACCAAAACGAACGGGGGCCATTTTGAATCCCTCTGACTTCCGTTTTCTATGAACACGCTGCCTCGTGGTCAGTGTGCCCTTTCGTCCTTCCTTGATACCCATGGTCCCTATTCTGCTCGGCAACAGGCTATTTTTAGTACTGGTCAAGCGCACATGCGCACTATGCATCAACTGGTCACTCTTTAGGAATGTTAGCACTAACTGACCAGTGCTATTGAACTCCTCCCTCATACTGGCTGTGTTCCAAAAATGACCTTATATGTACCTAAAATGTGTAACTTGTAACCGCCTATCTTTTTATTGCTATTAAACTGTATAAAAGAGGTCGTGCGCCGATGTTCGGTGTGCTACTTCTTACATTGCCGAAGGGTGCTGTAGGAATGTATCACCACCCCATGGGGTCTTAATAAACTTGTCTTTTACCTTTTCCAGTGTCCGTGCCAACTTCTATACTAAGGTGTTCGAGAGTTTAGCAGAGTATGTAGGCCTGATTTGAACCCAATACCACAATCTGGAACTGCTTTCTTGCCGTTTGCACCGCTAATGTGAAATCAGGAAAGAACGCTAGTTTATTGCCCTGGTAGTCTATAACACCCTTCTCTCTCGCCAGCCGTAAGATCGTATCTCTGTCCTTATAGTTGAGTATTCGGGCAATGATGGGGCGTGGAGGCAAACCAGGTGCGGGTGGTTTCGCTAGAGAACGGTGCGCCCTCTCCACTATAAATACGTTAGACAAGTTCTCAGCCCCGAACAAATCAGTAACTAAGCGTTCCATAAATTCTTCAATTTTGCCAACATTTGTGGATTCCGGCAGCCCGGTGACGCGAATATTGTTGCGTCTGGACTGCCCTTCCAACTCCTCATTCTTACTCTGAATAACTGCCAGCACACGCTCCATGTTGAACACTTTCGTGGTGACCGTGGCCAGTCCATCCTCTGCAGTCGAGACCCGTTGTTCCACTTCGTTCATTCTTTCATTTTGTCTATCAAACTGTGTGGCCATATGATCCAGCCGGATGTTAACCGCCTCCATTGTGCCTTCTATGGCTTGCAATGTCTTTTGCATGGCCAGTAGTGTCGTTTCCAAATTCAATGCCCCACCGGCTGCCCCAGCCTGTTCATCGTCCGGCGAGGACTGTGAGGAGGACAATGTAGTTTTTTTCGAGTCAAAATTCAATTTGGGCTGATTTCTCTCTGGCCTGACCCATGTTGTCTCAGATGCAAAATGGCGACCGCTCCCTGGGCCCAGCCGGCGCTATGTCAAAAACAGATGTCAATCAGTGTTGAGAGGGTGACCAACGATCATGAAGCGCCCCGGTTAGGATGTGTACAATGTCCAGTGCGTCAGCAGCGACCACTGCAGCGTCCCTTCAGCGCTGTATCCCAAACGCGTTATCAGAGCTCCGGCCTCTTACAAACACGTGTAGTACACTATGGCGGGGTAGCCATCGTCCCTAAGAGCCTCCCTTTCTCCTCCGGCTAGGCGCCGTCGCAGCGCCTCACGTTGTCTGCACAGCGCTGTCTATGTCCACGCCACCACTGCCTTGCCGCTTCTCAACTGCCACCAGGTCCGCCACTCACCCAGCCAGCGCAGTTCGCGCGGAGCGGTCTGGCTTGGCCTAGTGCCGCCTCCGCAGCCCCGGCCTCCCCTAGTCCGCTTCCCCACTCACCGCTACCAGCCCAGGCGATCGCGATCCCCGGCCGCAGCCGTCCGCCTCCACCGATCGACCGCTGGCTATCGCAGCACACCAGCTTCTCATTAAGCGTGGATCCGGTACAGGCCGTTAAGTCCCAGCAGCCCGTAGCGTTAGGTGCATCCGCCGTCAGATTGCTTCACTCTTGGCGGCTTCGCTCCGATTCGGCAGACGCAGGGCCTCCCCGTCGCCGCAGGGCCGATTCTTCGCGCCACCGATTTCTCCTCTAAGCAGTTTCGCAATCGCCAGGAAAAGCTCTCCCAGCAGTGTCACGATGTCTAGACACTCGCAATCGTTGTCGTGGTTAGTGGTAACAGCAGATTTTATCGGATATTGGAAGGATATTTGCTCGGTCTGGCGGCGCCTCACATAAGTGCGGCCATCTTGCCAGGCGCCCTCTAGCGCCCCCAAATTAATCTGTGCTTAATTTTCTGGTAGCTTGACAACAAAAACGTGTTTCCTTGAAAGTAGCTTTCTTCACGAATGAAAGGTTCAGTACTAGAAGTATGTTTCCATTCACGACTGAAAAGTTTGCAAAAATTACTTTTTATTTAGAGGTCTTTCATTTGGCCTTTTCTCATAGACAGCACTGGTTTATCCAGTGTTCTCATTCTACTCAGAATCAAAATAAATAGCTTCCTCATCAGGGCAAATGCCTTATCAACTACAACCTCAACATGTTCCTTTTATTTGACTGCTTCTCTTCTCCTTTTATCCTGCTTCACAGGTCCTGGCCTAACAGCTAGGACAGTCGACTTCAAATCTGGAGAACCAGGTTCGAGTCTTGGCAAGGACGCGCAACATCTTGTGATTTTGGGCAAATGACTTAATCTCCCCATGCTTAACAAAAATGAATATTCCCTTGTGTAACGCAACTGGTGCTCATATAACGCGCTCTGATATCCAATACCTTCGGGTCAATTTCGCACTATATAAAAAAAAGTCAAGAGATTCTGAATTACCCTACTGTGAAACATTCTGACTCTTATTTCCTTAAACTGCCTCTGTCTTCTTGTTAAACTATTTGCTTTCTTGTACAATTTATTTCTCTTTATGTCACTTTCTTTTTGTCCTTTTTTTAACAAAATGGAAACATCACTTTTTATTTACTTGGTTTTGCTCACTTTACAATTTTTCACATACTATTTTAGGAAACTTTTTAGTTTTCTTACCGGCAGCTCTATTTTCTTTAACCACATTGTCCACGTTCTCTCTCTTTTGTTTCATTGTTGTAAGAAGTTAATATCTTTGCTTCTTTTTCTTTCTTGCTTCAGTTTTTTTAGCATTTTAATTCTGTGGTTTTAAGTAGAAGTAGATGTCTGGAATGAAAAAGGAAATGAGTACGTTTTCATTACATACTATTAAATTACATATTTTAAACATGTAACTGCCGTCATGAACAGTTATGTTACTATATTATAGACACTCTTAGTCTATTAACTTTTATGTTTATATCTGTCTGCCTCTACCTGTCTCAGCACATGCACCAGTCTGTGCCTGGGTATTCTAACGTATGCTTAAGTCAGTACCTGGGTGTGTTATCGTATGCATGAGTGTGAGCCTGTGTGTCTCAGTGTATGCATCAGTGTGCGCCTTAGTGCGCCAGAGTATGCATAAGTGTATTCCTGCACAACTGACCGTATTCATCAGTTTATACTGGATGTCTTAGTGTACACATGAGTTTGTGCTTCAGTGTGTTAGAATATGCATCACTGTGTGCCTGGGAGTGCTACTATATGCATTAGATATATACCTGGGTGCGTAAGTATATGCAGCAGTGTATGTCTACTTATGCCTTACCTT
The DNA here is from genome assembly GCF_964261635.1 of Lissotriton helveticus. NCBI lineage: Eukaryota > Metazoa > Chordata > Amphibia > Caudata > Salamandridae > Lissotriton > Lissotriton helveticus. Next base: position 516,813,535 of record NC_136070.1, read on the forward strand.
AGGGGTGACATATGTAAAAAAAAGGGATTTTATGGCTTAGCAAGGGATTTTAAATGCCTGCTCAATCTAGTAGTATAATTGCACACATAGACTCTGCAGTAGCATGCTCAAAACATCTTTAAAGTGCTACTTGTTTGCATTGATGAATAGGAGTATAAGTACTCTAATACATATTCCCGAAACACGTGTACAGGGATGGCGAAGACTTGAAGATACTCGAGAATTCGAAAGAAGATGCCTCGCAGAAAACGGTACTACAATTACCATGGTCCTTAGGGGCGATCCCGCTGGTGTATAAGCAGTGTGCGACCCCATTTTCCTAATGTTTATGCTCCTTGGAGCCGTGGGCTGAGGAGCTCGGGACCCCGCACCTGCGTGCTTTTGTGTGGTACTATACCTGGTAATATTTGGCAGCACGCAGCAGCTCCAGAAGATGGCCTAATCCCTGCTGACGAGGGGTAAATACCCCGAAACACGTGTACAGGGATGGCGAAGACTTGAAGATACTCGAGAATTCGAAAGAAGATGCATCGCAGAAAGCGGTACTACAATTACCATGGTCCTTAAGGGCGATCCTGCAGGTGTATAAGCAGTATGCGACCCCATTTTCCTAATGTTTATGCTCCTTGGAGCCGTGGGCTGACAAGCTCGGGACCCGGCACCTGCGTGCCTTTGTGTGGTACTATACCTGGTAATATTTGGCAGCACGCAGCAACCCCAGAAGATGGCCTAATCCCTGCTGATGAGGGGTAATTACCCCGAAACACGTGTACAGGGAAGGCGAAGACTTGAAGATACTCGAGAATTCGAAAGAAGATGCATCACAGAAAACGGTACTACAATTACCATGGTCCTTAGGGGCGATCCCGCTGGTGTATAAGCAGTGTGCGACCCCATTTTCCTAATACATATCTATTTAACTGCATCAGTCTTTCTCTGAGTGTGTCACTGGATGTGTAAATGACCAAATCACTACATGACTAGCTGTTTTAGTATCTCTATATGCGTATGTAACTAGCTGTATGGATTACTTACTGGTGGTATTAGTGAGTATTGGGGTTTAGAATTGTTTTTGAAACTGACTCTATCACTGCTGGATACATAACCACTCTATTGGCATATGACTGAATGTGTAATGCCTCTGTCTCTGTCTCACTGGCTGGGTGAGTGTCTCTATACTTTTGTAAATATGTATGTAACTTGCAGTATTGGTGGGACACTGGATGTTTAGTTGGGCATATGAGTCTGAAAGGGCTCATGTGACTTACTAAAATTTCAAAGTACGTCTTACCTTCTAAAGACATAGCACCCTGCTGTATGGTCTATGTACACCCTACCTTGGGGTGACATATCTAGTAGAAGGAAAGTTTAAGGCTTGGTAATAGTTTATCAATGCCAAGTCAACCTGGCAGTGGAACTGCACATATAGGCTCTGCAGTAGTAGGCTTGAAGGAATATAGAATCGATATCACATAATATTGGCCTAATGTATCCAATATATTAACACGCTACCTTAGGTAAACCCATTGTAAATACACTTGTACCATGTTTGTATTAAGAATCGGGCCTAGAATGAACGGACGCCATTTTGGTTTCATTTCCTGGTGTCTCTTTCGTTAGTGAAGAAAAAACGTGACATGCTACTGTGTAGAGAGCCTGAAAGGTCAGCCTGGGCTATGAACAGACCATTGATTCTAACTTAGGAAACTCAAGGTCGCATCTGTCTTTCTTGTAGGATGAGCATATTCTTGTAGGCGCCATGCCTGTACTCCCATGCCCCAGAACGAAAGGGAGGCACCTTTACTGACCTACCCCCGGAATAACTTGAGCTGAGTTTCGAATCAATCAGTTGTGCCTTATATGGGTTTTCCTGCTGGCATCACGAGAAGTGGTACTTTTCCATGTACGGGGTTTTCATGAGGTATGCTGAAAGTATATATGCACTGTTTTGTATGTAATCCAGCAGTCTCCTCTGGGCACCTTTGAGGGCTGTGTCGAGAGTGAGGCTCCCCTATATAGGACGCTTTTGCAAATAAACGATTGAACCTTCTCCATTGCCGACTGACTTATTCTAAGTACATTCAGGTATATGGGCTATTGGTAAGTATAGCTCTATGGTATATAATTTTTGGTACTTCAGTTGGCGACTCCGCTGGGACTCCGCAATAGGGTTGTCCCCTCCTGTAAACAGGAGAAGAGGGACGGGGAGGGGTTCTGGTCGAGGGGGTGGATTGAAAAAGGATCCTAATTGAGAAGCCAGTTTGTGGTAGAAAAGGAAATTCCAATCTCGAGCCCAGGTACCTTCCCAGCTGCTAAATAACCCTTCGCCGGAGTCCTTCGGGCTTAACTCGGAACAGCTGATCGTGTTGGTCTATAAAGGAGTCGGCAGTGGAGAACGGGCAGTCAGACCTGAGTGCAGCAGGTGAGTAAATTGTGTTGAAAGTCCTTTGTTGACTTTGGAACAAGCAGTTTGGTGAAGTGGCTCAGAGAAACAGTTAACTGTGTATGGAATTTGGTGGTTAGCGAACCACAGGGAATCTGGGGGGCTGACGTGGCAGTGGAGTGACTGCACGGGTGGATGCCCCACAGACTTGTTTGGTGACTATTTGAGCCAACATCGGACGCCTTAGTGTTGCACGGGGGGTGCTCACTCGGCCGAATCCTCTTCGGAAAAGCCCTAGGAGCACCTGGGTAAGCTTGGGTTCTGGAGCTATGCGCCCAGACGCCCGGCCCAACCAGCACAGGACTATGGGATGGTCTGTAAGAGGGTTTGTGGTTCGCCTGTCTGGTGATCTCAGGGCAGTCTTTGGACTGTCTCTTTTGTGAATCTTTGTTAGTCTGGAATCCGGCGTGATCGATTTCCCAAACAGGAGTCGACGGGCTCTGTTCGATTATAAAACATGTCATTTGGTATTTTGAATTTATGACCGAAGTATTTCTATCGATCGAAACTTATGCACTTTATGTATGTTAAGTGAGTGGAATTATTTGAGTCAGGAGTGACTTACTTTGTCCAAGGAAGCGACCATGCCATCCAGGCTTTACACACCCAATGGACAACGACCACATGCCCAACAAGCCACATCATGTTTAAATCCAGTACAGTTACGGTAAAGACAAACCAAAGGCAGATATATTGGAATTCCGCTACACTCAATAAAGTCACCACTCTAATAAATACTAAGCAGCTCCTTCAAGCAAACTATTCCTCCAACCTAATAACAAACTTTGAGACGATAATCGAGACATTAAAACAAACGCTCCAACACAAATTGGAACAAGCGGTACCAGCAAGACTCAAAAATAAAACTAGTAGGCCATCTACAAGCGCAAAAAGGTTAAATAAATTAATAAGATCGCAGTTCCTGGAGCCCTCTATATCGAGACAAGCAGAAATTAATAAATTAAAGAACCAACGCAAGAGGGAGAAACAATGGCAAAAAAGTATAACACATGATAAAAACTGGGTTGACCTGCGGATAGCAGCAAAACAGTACAACCAACGTACTTACTGGTCACTAATCGCTAAAGAAACAGGTACAAAAAAGGCCCTGCAAGTCAGTCCAGTCCCCCCTAAAGAATGGGAGATATATTTGACCAACTTGTATAAATTAAACACTAACAATGAAAGGCCTAAAGCTCCCACAAACAACTGCGAAGAAATTACCTCATCCATTGGAACTGTGTCCCCCTTTTCTGCAGAAATGCATATAAAGAAGGCAAGAACAACAGGAGCCACCGGCCCAGACCAAATATCTATTAAGGTCCTTCAGACTGACCCTAAGGGATGGAGCACAATACTATCTCCCCTCTTCAATTTCATCCTCAATACAGGGAAATTACCGAAATCCTGGAAGGGCAGTATCGTCATACCGATATATAAAAAGGGACCGAGACAACAACCTTGCAATTACCGGCAGATAGCACTACTGGATGCTACGGGAAAGATCTTTGCAGCAGAGGTTCTTGATCAACTAAAAAAATGGGCTTTCACACAGGGACTGATCCCGCTCTACCAAGCAGGCTTTAGGCCAAGGCACTCAGTCTTAGACAACATCGCAATGTTACAAACTATTCTTGACAAATATGTGGTAGTTAAATCCCAGCCTGTGTATGCAGCATTCATTGACTTTACCACAGCGTTCGACCGAGTGGATAGAGTGACCCAATGGAAAAAACTGAAGAAATTAGGAATCCCTGAGCAGTTGTTACGAATTATAATTGCACTGCATACAGACACCTGGTGCCAAGTACAAATGGGGAGGGAAAAGGGCCTGACTAACCCGATCCCAACCCCTAACGGACTCAAGCAAGGGTGCTTCCTTGCTCCGTTGTTGTTCTCCTTATACCTCAGTGATTTGCCTCAGCATCTACAGCAAGAACTAAACTTCCCACCAAAGGTAGCTGCCCAAAAAGTTCATACCCTACTTTATGCGGACGATATTATAGTGTTGGACCAAACACCCTTTGGACTACAAAACGATCTGGATGCCCTGTATAAGTATACTAAGGAAACATTTCTAATACCTAATTTAGCCAAAACAAAAATAGTTTCTTTTTCAGGGAAGAAAAAAAGCAGTAAATATTGTTGGAGACTTGGTGACAAAAAAATCGAAGAAGTTGAGGAGTATACCTATCTGGGTAGGATCTTCACTAAGTCGCTAAAAAACAACCGCCAGTTTCTAAACTTGTCGAGAAAATCAGAGGTGCACGCAGGAGCACTGCTAAGGTTATATGCGGCCTCGGGAAATAGAAATTTTTCCTCCCTCCTTAAAGTCTACAGTGTGAAGATCCCTGCAGTTTTATCGTATGCCCTGGAATACATACCTATAAAGCAGTGGACATTCCTGGACCTAAAAGAAGGAAAAATGTTGAGGAAAATGCTAAAAGTAGCGCAGTCTATCCCAGTACAAGCACTCCGCCTTGAACTATCGCTCACGAGCTCTTACTCTCGAGGTATCGCAAACATCATTAGGTGGGCATACAACCTGCTCCATGCAAAGGATGGTACACTTCGCTCCCTGCTTAAAACAGAGAGTTTTGATAATGATTCTACGAAGTACGTATTTCATAAAAACATGTCTTTCGCCTTCAAACTGGCGAATATTAGTACTGATCTGTTGATGACTTGGACACTGCCTCATTTGAAACTCTTATTAAAATGCCATACTCCAAGACTAAGCTTTGACCTTGACTCATCGCATTGAGCCAAACTAATTTTATATAAAAACTTTGCTGAATCAGTGGTATTTAAGAAAACCCAGAACTACATAGATTTTCATCTCACTCACGGCGCTAGGAGATTAATTATCCTGCTCCGGCTGGGCATTCTACCCACCCAAACTATAACATCAAAATGGCATCAAAACGAGTCACCAATATGTAGCCTATGTAACGGCGGGCAGCAGGACTTAGAGCATCTACTGTTCATATGCCCCAATCTAAAAGTAGTAGCGGCGAGAGCAAAACATCTGTATCCTATATATCTCAGATGCCGCATCACCACCGTCAAGGAATTGATTATTGCTTGCAAAACTCCCCCTAATGAACTAGTTTGTTATAAACTTTATACATTTTTAAAATCTCTTTTATCTTTGTATTAACATGAGAACTTTTAAAAACTGTAAGAATTTAATTTTATATATTATTTGTGGTCCTCAGTGGAGTACCAAACCAAATAAAACTTGTTACTGTTGTTGAAAGGAAAAGAGTCAGGAGTGAAAGAGTATGTGGTGAGCAGACGCGTCCATGTGAGTAAGTCTGGCTGAAATGGTATGAGTTATTGAATTCATAAATATGTCGTGTTTTGGATGCTGCCGTCGGCGGAGTGGACGGTTGGAAGAAAGACAGCCTGCTCCTCCGGAAGGCAGTCCCAGTTTTGATATGTATGTTAAACATGGTATTTCTCCCACTTTGTTTAATACACTATCGAACAAGTATACTAAAGATAACTCAGAATTACAATGGCCTTTAACAGGGTCTTTTGATGAAAGAAAAGTTAATTACTTACAGAACAAATTCTTTTTGAAGAGGAGCCGTCAAACTATGTTCGACTCCCTGAACCTATGGTTAAAGGATAGAATGACGGCTGCAGGTGTCGATGTTATGTACGCCCCGAATGCCGCTGACCTATCACCCTCAGATGGCGCTTCTACAAGAGATGGGCTTCCGTAATATGTGTCACCGGCTTACTATAAGCACATGGGGTGATCTCTTTCTAAGAGGCACGTTTCGTTCTCGGTAGCAATTCTTTGGGGAGCACGCCCCTAGTCCTTTGGAAGTCTTTTATTACATACGGCTGCGCGAAGGACTGAAAGCTATGCTACCTGATTATCCACATGAACCTCCTAGTGTGGCTCCTCTTACAGTGGTACTGAATAGTTCGGATGGCACACATTTGGTATCTAGCATTTGTAGGAGCTTGCGGGGTGCTATCCCGGCAGTAGTGGGCTCTGCCAGAGCGCATTGGACAGTGGATCTTGGCAGGGAAGTTACTGATGACCAGTGGGAGTACTGCTGTGGACTTGCAGGCTCGCTGATGTCAAGCTGCCGTTTCAAAATTATCCACTATAAGTTCTTACACAGAATATATTACACCCCAGCTCGGAAATTCAGATTCAATCTTGCGGACTCAGACTGCTGTGAAAGATGCCGACAGGCTGGTGCTGGCTTCCTGCATTTAGCATGGGAATGTCCACAAGTTCGGCTTTATTGGACACAGGTCCACGGAGCGCTACAACTTATGACAGATGGCACATTGGAAGCGGATCCGCTGTTGTTTTTGCTGGGTTATACTGCACAGATCCCGATAAGCCCTAGAAAGTTCACCAATGTAGCGTTACTGTTAGCTAAAAGGCGGTTGGCGTGTAGATGGGGAGGGGTCAGTCTCCTAAATTTAAGGATTGGATACAGGACATGGTGTACTGTCAGGAGCAATACGGAATATATTCAGAAATGCAACCAGTAGCATCTAGACCGGCAGATATTTGGGGGTCCACTTCAGTCATATTTGATACAGATAGCAGCTCAGGAAGCGAATGCTGATTTGCCCAACGAGGAGAGAGGACTTACCCCCACGGGCACACCTGAATAGATGGATGTATGTTATTTTCAACACTGCCTTACTCCGGCTTTTGATACATACGTCATGGGGTTTGTGTCAGCCACATTGGGCGGTATGGTGGTAAGAACTTAAAAGATCCCGGGACTGGAATGAGAGCTGTATGACGTAGCTGCGCAAGGCAGATACCCCCCTCAAGCAATGCACGATAAGTGCAGGACAAAATAAGCACTGTTGAACTGCTTGGGCACAGTTGCATTAACATATATCCTGGCGACGCATGGCTGTCTTATGACGAAACGATGGCGAATAAGAGAAGAAAAATTGGGAAAAATTAAAGCAGGACAGACTGTTTCTCAAAAGGCAGTGGCATATGAAAAGGAAAGGGTAGAAAAAAATATTGAACAAATGGATAGACAGTTTCGATTACAGACAGATAAGAGTTATGTGACACGGACTGAGGCAGAGGATGAAATAGAGGAATTATTAGAGACCCGTCCGCCGCCTCCATATGCTCCCCAATGTTTGTATCCGGCGGTCCCAGTGGATAGGACGGGGAAGGCTGGAGCCCCATCTCCAGCAGCAGTGCCCTCAGTTGCTACTGCACCGGTAGCCGTGCACCCTCCGGCTCCATTGTCTGCTCCTCCTACCCTTCATCCAACTACCTCAGATTTGATTACTTTGGGGAGCCCTTACCTGGCAATAGCGGATGCCGCCTGAGCTGGGAGGCAGCGAGAGAGAGGGCTGCCTCGCCGACACCGCCAGGAGTCACCGGGTGTATTCCTTTCGCGTCGCCGCCCCGGGACTGCATTTCCCGGTGGGCCAAGCGGCGGCGCGCACTACAGACGCGAGTCCAGCGCCAGGAGGCGCATTTAACCAGCGCGCCCCCCGGCAGGGGTGGGAGCCCTTACCTGGCAATAGCGGACGCCGCCTGAGCTGGGAGGCAGCGAGAGAGAGGGCTGCCTCGCCGACACCGCCAGGAGTCACCGGGTGTATTCCTTTCGCGTCGCCGCCCCGGGACTGCATTTCCCGGTGGGCCAAGCGGTGGCGCGCACTACAGACGCGAGTCCAGCGCCAGGAGGCGCATTTAACCAGCACGCCCCCCGCACTGCGGGACGCAAGCGGGACGCCGGGCGAAGCCCGGGCAAAGGGCGGGCCATTGGGGGCCATCGGAGGCTGGGCTGGGCCCCCCCCTTACTCGCACCAGCGAAGGTACTGTACACTTACCATCGGTTAACTGCTTCTGGTACAATGGGGAAAAGGAAGAATCCGGAGGAACTTACTGACGCTGGAGGGGTTACTAAGGGCAGGAAGCATCCAAAGAGGCAAAAGTGCAAGTCTGGCAGAAAGCGCCTGCTCCATGCAGCGGAGAATTGTGTAATGGACAGAATTGATGACCTGCTCCTAGATTGCACTGACTTGTTAACAGCCACACCTAATCTAGGGGTTGATGATTGTGTGGTAATTGGCTCAGGGACTGTAAAGGATGGAAAGAGTAAAACAAGGGGGTCAGTAGTTATACCTGAAATGTTTATGTGTAAACCACAACCAGGGGATAAATCGCCATCACCTGATAAACCAGATGAAAGTAGAGCGAATGCGAACCAGAGCACTGAAAATTTTCTAAATTTACCCTACTAACAAGTTCGCTATATTAGCCCAAATTGGTAATTTCCATCTAGAAAAGGGATTGGATATGATAAACCCTGGTTTAAGTCAAGTTGAAAGTACTCTACAGGCAGATCCTGAGGTAGATGATCAAACTGATAACCCTTTGTTTAAACTTGTAACTCACCTATGTGACTTAATAAAAGGGATGCAAGTTAAGATTGATCACCTAACCACTGTTGTTAGTAACGTAAATGTGTAACATAACAAAGTCCCTGTAGCGTCTAAAGCCCCCTAGAACCAATCAGGGAGGCGTATCAGGCCAGATAGGAAACGCTCCCCCTAAGTTAGGTGAAAAGCCTAAAACAGATGCAGTTGCATCTAGAAGTTGTAGAACTAGTGAGGCGGTTAGATCAGGGAACCAAGTGTCTGAAGAAAATCAGCTATCCCAGCTCCCTGTTACAATTCCAACAAGTGGCGTATCGGGACAATTGGGAGGCAAACAACCTCTTAGGCTAAAACAAGCTGACCACAATCCCTTACCCAGCCAGCAGAAAACGGGCCCTATTCCATTAAACTCTGGGCTCATCAAACGTAATGTAAATATTACTACGTCACCTCCAGTACATTTGATTAATATACCCAAGCTCCCTGTTGGCAGAGATCGTGAATCACCTGACACTCTAACCAACAAAGCTATTCATTGGATTAGACACGTAAGGGGTTGTAGGTCGGTGATCAGGGAAGATATTCTCCGTGCAAGTAGGCTTACTCTTCAGGGTGATGCCTATGATTGTATAGAACTTATTTTAAAAAATCCTATGGTAGCCGGAGAACTATTAAATTTAGAATTTAGATCTTGCTCTCCGGATCATTCTAGGATCCAGATGAGAGCTACTCCCCCGCAATTTTGGAAGTCCATAAGAGGGAAGAAGGACAATACTTTACATGGGGAAAGCGCGAGACTAGACTTCAATGATTGACTTCAACTGCAAGTCCTAATACAAACAACCAACGATGTAGAAATAACTGGTCAGGAACCCAATGGTATCATAGCAAACTCTCTAAAAAAACAAATCTCACCAGCTTGTTCCTCTGTTGAGGTTATTCCCCCAGACAACAACCTAGAGCTTGCAGTGCAAGCTAGTCCCATGTCCAGTGCCGGCAAACCAGGGTCCGTTCTCTCTTGGAATATAGCTGGCCTAAAGTCTAAAGTGGGCACTATTTATTAGAGAACATGAAATATGCCTATTTCAGGAAACCTGGACAATGGAAGAACTGCATTTTCCAGGTTATCTAAATTATAGTATCCCTGCAGTGAAGGAAGGGAGGGGGAGACCAGCAGGAGGTTTAACGATCTGGATAAGACAGGACCTTGGGGTAAAAATAAAAATTATACCGACTAATCACAGGGATCTGCAGATATTAAGTCTTAAGTTTCCAAACGATGTACCGTTTTATGTTTATAACATATATGCGAGAAGTACGGGGGTGGAAAATCTGAGGTTCTATTACTTCTGGAAGACTTATCGGAAAGTCGATATTTGCCCTCAAACGTAATCGTTGGGGGGGGATTTTAATGTAAATTTTGAAACTCTTTTGAAAGGAAGTTGGAATGTGTCGGATGAGGAGGATAGGGAGTGGGGGATTCCCAAATTGGATCTTGATCCTGTCAGTAAATGGACAGATATAGTGGTCCAAATGAACTCTATCTGCTTAAATAAAGGTTTAAGAGCAATCAATGGTAGGACCACAGGCGACAAGTTTGGTGCATTCACTTTTAAAAGTGGTACTCGTAAGAGTAGAATAGATTACATTTTAATTAACCTGGGCCTGTGGAGATACCTCCAGGATATGATGATTATAGATAGGGTAGAGAGCGACCACAATCCCCTGTCTATGAGTCTCACCTACTGGGAATCTGCTGATCATCCTGGGGCTACAATGGTTGCCACCCCCTCCCATGACATTGTAATATCTAATGATATGCGCCACGTCCGATGGTCCAAAGTTTCACTTCATAAAGAGAATGTGGATTTTATAAACAGCAAGCTTGAACAGGCGAAACTCGATTTATTGTTGCTATCGGAATTGGACAATATTCTTTTAAAACTAGGAGAAGGGACCAGGATCCATGAGGTTCTTTTTGGGGAACTAAAGAGTCTTTTTATTAAGCCCTGTCGGCGGAATGCCTCCCGCGTGCCAGAGGTGTCACGGTGGTACTCTAGTGAATGCAGGAAGGCCCGCCTCAACCTGGGAAAAGCAATTAAAACAGAGACGACTGAGAATATTAGAGCGGCTAGGCTGACCTATAAAAATACTGTCTCAAGTGCCAAGCGTGATTGGGATGAGAAAAGGTGGAATGACCTTAAGGAGGCAGGATCTTGTAAAGACACGTGAAGATTCTGGAATGTCTACAAGTGGGGTGTGGATGTTAACCCGGACAAGCCGCAGATTGGGTCCCCCAAGAAAAGTGGGTAGAACATTTTCAGCCACAGTATGCTAAGGGCGAGGACTCGCAACCAGTAGTGGAAGTACTTTTTGAACCCCCAATGGAAGATCTCTTTACCCTGAAAGATGTTCAGTGTGCTCTAGATCTGGTGGTTCCTGGTAGAGCGCCAGGCATTGATGGCATACCCGCAGACCTATTTTTGCAAGATAAGAACTCCTGGGGTTGTTATATACTTCTCTTATCAAATATGATTGCCTGGGGAGCCCCTATACCAAGTTCCTGGAACGGGGCAGAGATCATACCCGTTTATAAAAAAGGGGACAAGTCCCAGCCAGGAAACTATCGCCCAATCAGCCTAATTGATACATGTCAAAAAATATTTGGCAGGCTGGTTTTAAACAAAATTCTTGACTGGGAACGTGACAATAAGATCCTATCACATTTGCAGGCAGGATTTAGAAACTCAATTAGCACGGTCGACCAGGTGCTGCATTTTGCAATGCTTTACTGGAAGACAGTGATAATTGGTCATGGAAGCCTTTATGCCGCTTTTATAGATTTAAGAGCGGCATTCGACCTGGTCCCACGCCCTACGCTATGGAATGTCCTTAACGGCATGGGCATGCCAGGGACTCTTTTATCTCTGGTAAAAAGATTGCATGAACAAAACTATGCACAGATCAGGTGGGAAAGTCCTGGGAATGTTACCCCTGAGTTCCCAGTGGAAACTGGAGTACGCCAGGGCTGTGTCCTGGCGCCAACCCTATTTTCCCTATACATTAACGACGTGGCTAAAATCTTAGTTGACTCCAATATTGACGCACCGATCATTGCTGGAGCCAAAGTTCCCATCTTAATGTTCGCCGACGATTGTCTTTTAGTTGCAAAAACTCCAAGTGGGCTTCAAAAGGGCCTAAGGCTCTTTGAAGACTTCTGTACAGCACGGGGTTTAGAAGTAAATGTGCAGAAATCGAAATTTATGACTTTTAATGCTTCTAAATCTTTTAAGGGTACTGTGATCATGAACAAGCGACCTCTGGAAAGGGTCCAAGCCTTTCCATATTTGGGTGTTTGTATTCAACATAATTTGTGCTGGAAACAACAAATTGAACTGGCTACCCTAAAACATAGGCAATTATCGGGGCCCTGCGCTTGGAACACACTAAATCCCCTACTAAACCGATATCTCCGGTATTGGCGGTTTACAATGGTAAAGTGGTTAGTTCCACTCTATACGGGGTTGAAATGTGGGGAACTGAAACTCTCAGGGGGATGTCAATCTCTGAAAATTCATTTTTAAGGAATTTAATAAAATTACCCCGAGTACCCCCCTGAACCCTCTTTTTTTATGATTTAGGGATGTTCCCAATAGCACTTATAGCATCTTTACGCCCAGTCTTGTATTGGAGGAGGATTTGGACCACCCCGGAACTCGAAACCTATTCAAAAGGCCTACTTGATATAATTAGTAGTGATATTTATCATAAAATCAAGTGGTTAAGACACATCAGGAGCCTCTTGATTTATTTGGGTTTACGGGATCTGTGGGAAGATCCTACAAATACTAGGTTCCCTCCTAAGAAGGTACTTAAGAATCTGTACTGGCAGTTTGTGGCTTCCAGGTCTTTTGGGTCTATCGACCCAGGGTCTCTGACTGGACTGTTTATGGATATTAAAGATGCGCCAAAGCTGGAAGCCTTTTGGGATGTCATCCTAAAACCCCTGGACCGCAAACTATATTTTCAATTGAGAGTTGGGAGTCTACCGGTTGGGGCATTCACTAGCAGTTGGTCTGCGGGAGCCAGGGCTGCTTGTCCATCTTGTTCAGCGCCCTTGGAAATCATAGGCCACCTGCTATTTGAATGCCCAGTGTATGCGGTGCCCCGGAGAATATGGCTTCGCCCAATGTGCAGGTTGATGGGCGCCGACAGGGGGTCGGTGGCAGTTAGAATTATTCGCTCCTGCACTGATATGACAGTTTACATAGCTGTGGCAAAATTCTTGGGCTGGGCCTGGACCATTAGAAGTAGAATGCCAAATGATTAACATGTATTCATGGTGCCAAACTCAAATTTTAATTCAATGTGCAATAATTCAATGTGCAATAATGAAATGGATATACAGCTTTTATATGTAATGTACCTACAAATTTTAACTCTGTTTATATGTTTTAAATGTATATTTATTTGTACTGTCTGCTTTTATGACAATCGTCGAATAAAGCTTGTCTGACTTTGACTTTGACTTTGTTACCTGGGCCGGTTGCTGCTTCTCCCTTGTCCCTGGTATTTTTAACGCCCTCAGCCAGAGGACCAATGGTCACCCCTACGGGAATGACCACTGCCTCCTCGGATGTCACGCCACAATGCCCCGTAGGAGGGTTGGAAGGTCGACGAGTTTTTACTCGATCGTCCTTAGGAACCGAAGAAAAACGGGCTATAGTGATTCAGGCATCCCAATGGATGCGGAATCCGATTTATACCTTGGAAGACATTTGGAGTACTATGAAAGATTTTGAACCAGTTACGCAACAATTAGCATTAGAACACATGGCAATCCGATTGATTTCCTTGTGGGAGCAATGTTTTCAGGAAGGGCTGGCCCCTCAGATATTATGTGATATCAAGGACCGAGCTTTTAAGTTCGAGCTACGGGTCGAAGAAGTGTTTTGGAATGTTGAAACCTTGAAACAATACCGGGACCGAATGAATAGGAAATTTCCAGATTTGGGGGCACAGTATCCCATGAGAGAAGTGCACCCTCTTTTCCACCCAGAGATTCCCGAAGTAGTAGATGGAGGTGGCCAAGTGACCAGAAATCGCGTAGAGGCACGTTTCCAAGAGCAGTGGGTTTATACCACTTGGAAGCGAAGTGAGGTTCTTACTTTAAAAGCCCAACTTCCTGACCCTCGTAAAACCCTACGGCCTATTATAAAGAATTAACAGAAGCCGCAAACTCAGCCGTTATGACTTTAGCCGACATCGAGTTATTTTTCGGCCTTTTGATCCCAGTATATATATGGAGACAGGTACATGATTCGGATCATGCTGCAGAACTTGGAGGGACCTGGCATCAGATTAAACCATGGGACAAAGATCGGAAACCGGGTGATAAGCCTAAGGATGAGATTTTAGCTATACCCGCTCGAATCATCACATATATGCAAACTCCTATTCCCCCGCGAAAGGTGGATTGGGATAAATTAATGGCTTGTAAACAGAAAAAGGATGAAAGTGTATCTGATTTTTTCACTCGAATGAGAAAGTATTTATCGACTTTAGTGGGCAAGACCTGTCCACGGAGGGTGGAATACGATTATTTGTGAATAGGTTTGTCACTAACTTGTTGCCTGAAGTAATGGCCCGATTACAGGCTGCTGAAAGTACATGGACCACCTCGACCCCTTCATTTATTCTTAGCATGGCCCAGTATTATGAACATCGAGAAAATGAGAGCAAAGACAGGTCTGATAAAAAGGTTAAGGAGTTAAAGACCTGAGTGCTGTTGCAACAGGTTAGTAGAGGACAAAACGCTGGAGGTAGAGGAAGAGGTTCATTCCCAAGAAGGGCTATGATGGGTCGAGGTGGAGGAATGGATCCGACCCCAAGTATAGGGATAAATCAGTGTTCCAATTGTAGACAAGAGGGACACTGGCGAGCTCAGTCTCTATTAATATGTGGACGAGGAACTTTTAATAGAGGAAGGGGACGAGGACGAGGCGGTACTGATCGGAATAATATGAGACGCGGGGATAGTGGTGAGACGGGAAGGAACTATTTTGATGATCCTCAAGGGAGACAATACTATAATGAGGATTATCGGGAAGATGGCTATGACAGAAACGGTTATGCATGAGACAGCCACGGACAGAGCAGGGACCACATATCAGTACCAGTTGACCAACAGGGGCCTTATGTACAGGGGCAATTGATGGGGACATCTGAAAAGTTTTTGGGGGATACTGGAGTAATGAATAGTTCAGTTGCTCATTCAATGGTCCCGGGGGCTGCTCTGTCTGGGCAAACTAACGTATCAGTGGGTTTCTCAGGAATTCCGGTGGTAAGCCCCATTTCTAAGCCACTTCCATTTACTATCGGCCCTGTTACTGTGGACTCACCATTCTTGCTTACTTCCAGTTGTAGAGTGAATTTGTTAGGATTGGATATATTAAAGAAATTGCATGCTCGTATTTATTGTTCTCCTGACGGTGTTTATTTAACCATGCTACCTCCTACTAAATGTACGTCTCAATGTTTGGCCAAATATGAACCTCTCCCTCCTGAATTTTCTGAAATTCCCCAGACCCTTTGGGCTAGAGGGGACACAGATGTAGGATTGTTAAAAATACACCCTGTATCAATTACTTTAAAGCCAAATGCACATATGCCACGTATTCCCCAATATCGAATTTCACCAAAAGGTGAACAGGCTTTATTGCATGTCATCTGTGATTTAATTAAGAAAGGAGTGGTAGAAGAAACAGCTGCTAATATTTGTAATAGCCCCATTTTACTGATTCTGAAAAAGGCCCCACTAGATGGTGACCCTGATTATAAAGATACCTATCGTTTTGTAATTGACCTTAGAGAGGTTAATAAAATAGTGATTCATCAATACCCTGTGGTTCCGGATATCACTGCAATCCTTACTATGATTCCCCCTACTGCACAGTATTTCTCAGTAATAGATTTGAAAAATGCTTTCTTTAGCATACCAATCCATCCTGACAGCCGTCATATTTTTGGATTCTCGTTATCTGGCCGCAGTTTTAGATTTTGTCACGCACCTCAAGGCTATACTGAGCATCCTAGTATTTATAGCCAAGCTCTAAAAGCAGTACTAGATGAATTAGTCCTACCTCCTGGTAATGTTCTCGTCCAATATGTGGATGATATCCTAGTGGCGTCAGACACGGTGGAAGGTTGCAAAGAGGCCACTGTTAAATTATTGACCCATTTAGCAGCTGATGGTAATAAAGTATCCTTATCCAAATTTCAGTATTGTCGACAGGAAGTGACCTACCTTGGTCATTTACTGTCGAAAGCGGGAGACGATTAACTCCTGAACGGATAACTGTTATTACTAACATGTCTGTGCCCCGTACTCAACGTTATGTTCATGCTTTTCTTGGCATAACCTCTTACTGTCGCCAATGGATTCCTAATTTTTCCCTTCTGGCTAAACCGTTGTTGCATTTGACTACCAAAGATGTGCATGAAGCCTTGCCCAGGACGGATTAATGTCAGGATGCTTTTGATTCTCTGAAATCTGCTCTTTGCTCTGAACCTGTCTTAGGTACTCCAGACTACCGAAAACCTTTTGTACTTTATGTGCATGAGGTGGACGGTTGTTCACTTTCAGTGCTAACACAAGGTTTTGGCGGAAAGCAAAGACCTTGCGCATATTTTTCGGCAGTATTGGATAATGTTGCCAGAGCCCTTCCTAGCTGTTTAAGGGCTACTGTTGCGGTGGCGGTGGCCATTCGACAGTCGGAGGGGATTGTTTTGAATACTGACCTCACAGTGATGGTACCGCATGCTGTAGACATATTATTGAATCGAACAAAAACTCAGCACCTTACGAGTGCACGATTAACTGGTTACGAATTAACTCTATTTGCACCTCACATTACAATTAAACGATGTGCCACTCTGAATCCAGCCACGTTACTACCCCTCCCTTCGAGTGATCGAAAGGACGATGTCCATGATTGTATATTCCGGACTAAAGAAGAAATGAAGGGACGAGTAGACCTCACTGACACCCCTTTATCTGAACCCCAAGGGGATTTGTATGTGGATGGCTCATGTTTCAAGTTACCAGATGGCACGACAACAGCTGCTTATGCTATAACTACCTTTAGAACAGTAGTGGAGACCGCTCGGGTTTCCCAGCACTCAGCGCAAGCAGCTGAACTAATAGCATTATTAAGAGCATGTGAACTGAGCGAAGGTTTAAGAGTAAATATTTTTACAGACGGCCAGTACGCCTTTGGCGTGGCCCATAGTTTCGGGCGGCTGTGGAGGGAACGAGGATTCCTTACCTCCCATGGACAAAGAATACAACATGGCCCTTTGATTGAAAGACTGTTGAATGCATTAACCTTAGCAGAGAAGGTGGCCATCATTAAGTGTAGTGCCCACAAGAAAATCATTGATACTACAGGGGAGGGAAATGCCTTTGCTGACCAAGTAGCAAAAGATACAGCGCAAACTAAAATATCTGCTATGTTCCCCAGTGTATCGGCCAGATGGGTGGCGGAGACCACAGTGTTTTACAATACCATTGAAAGTGTTAGAGAATTACAGAAAGAAGCTACTCCTGATGAAAGGATAAAATGGGAACAGGAAATAGGGAAGTTAGATAGAAGCAATTGCTGGATTGATCTTATTGAAAAACAGCGATGGCTTTTGCCCAATGCACTGGTATACGCAGTTCTGATGTTGTCAAAGGAAGCAAATTAAAATGTCTCTTTCATATTTTACTTTTCATAACTCACTTCTCTGGTCAGTATTTCTTAACAATTTCTGCCACTTCAGAGAAGAAGTCAAAACTGATTGTGGTTCACTGCATATTCACGTATTTACTGCGACCCTCAGCATAGCCCCTGTGTAACTATGCAACAAATTTGTGAATAGCTATGGGAGTCCAAGAACATATTTAGCGGTGTCCTCTTCATACTTTGCAACTTTACTAATAGTTATTGCATACATATGACTAAGAAAACAAAAAGCCTTCTTGATAAATAATAGGTGTAATCCACTGTAATTTTAACAGACTACAGTCTGTTTAATGCCCTTCCTTCTACACTTTGTTAGCTGAGTTTCATAGCAACCCCCTTTGGAACACTCTCATGGACCAGTAGTTCACAAGTTCACAACACTTTTGGAAGCAGCACATTACTTTCCAACTCAACTGCAGCAGGTGTGGTTGACTGTGTGCAATTGAAAGCATATCCAAGATTGCATTACATTTTTTATTTTAACCAGAGCGAACCAATCACAGACCTACTTACTTTTCCTGACAATTCACTGCCTAATTTTAGCTACCTATATATTTGCACCATCCAATCAAATAGTTCATTTTTTTAATCCAGAACCTGACCTCTATTTTTACTGCCTTTTAATTTAAAAACTGTCTCATTCTGCTCCATCCTTCTTCGGTGTTTAACTCCTCCTTGCCTTCAAGATGGTTAGAGTGTAAATCACAAGCTTTGTGTTTTGGGCTCGAGAGTGTGCTAGAAAGAGTGGCATTGACAGGGACTTGGGTTTGCCTAATGTGGACATTACTTGTATTGGCCAGAGAGGGTCAAAGTGGCATCAATTTCTGCTTTTCTTTGAAAGAATTGTGGATTGCCAACACGCTGACCTCATGATTGTGCACTGTGGTGGCAATGACCTGGGCACACTTACTGAAGTAGGACTGGAAATCCCAATGAAAAATAAAGGTCTGTGAGTGAGTGCGTGATTGTCTGATTGGGTCTGTGAGTGGGAGCACAAGTGTATGAGTTGTTTCTGTGAGTGGGTGCAGGTGTCTCTGAGTGGGACTGTGAGTGGGTACATTAGTCTATCTGTGGGTATGACAGTGGGTGTGTGAGTCTGAGTGTGTCTGTGAGTGGGTACATGACTGTCTGTGTTGGTCTGTGAGTGAGTGCATGAATGTCTGAGTGGGTATGTTAGTGGGTACATGAGTGTCTGAGTGGGTCTGTGAGTGGGTGCTTGGATCTGTGAGCAGGTCTGTGAGTGGGTACATGAGTCTCTGACTAGGTCTGTGAGTGAGTTCATGAATGTCTGATTGGGTCTATGTGTGAGTGCATGAGTCTGAGTCGGACTGTGAGTGGGAGCATGAGTCTCTAAGTGGGTATGTGAGTGGGTGCATGAGCCTCTGAGTGGGTCTGTAAGTGGGTGCATGAGTCTCTGAGTGGGTCTGTGAGTGGGTGCTGGAGTCTCCGGTAGGGTCTGTGAGTAGGCGTGTAAGTGTCTGAGTGGGTCTCTGAGTGGGTACATGAATGACTGAGCAGGCCTGTGAGTGGGTGAATGAGTCTCTGAGTAGATGTACGAGTGGGTCGTGAGTGTCTGAGTGGGTCTGTTAGTGGGTGCATAAGTCTCTGAGTGGATGTTTGTTAGTGGGCGTGTAAGTGTCTGAGTGGGTATCTGAGCGGGTGCAAGAACGCCTGAGCAGGTCTGTGAGTGGGTACATGAGTCTCTGAGTAGATGTATGAGTGGGTGCGTGAGTGTCTGAGTCATCTGTGAGTGGGCGTGAAGGTATTTTTAAAGATTTTTGCAGCAATATTTGTGAATTTGTTGTGACACTACATGGGGGCCACGCTGTGCGTGGCAGTGTATTAATATATAATAAGTTGTATTTTGAATACATTGAATACACATAACAGTACAGTTTAAACAGTCAGCCATATAACAATTCATATTCTCGTCTACCTAGACCAATTAACAAGGTTACTCTGTGTTTCAACTGGCATTCTCTGATTCTATAGGTGATTCCCAGTGCCTCAACATGGATTCTGTCCCAATGGCCCTCTCTGAATTGCAGCATAAAATTTGTAGGTACAATATAGCTGGTCCCACCTATTGTTAATACTTGGCCATGTGGAGCTAATCCGCCTTTGGGCAATGCACAATCTGGTTTTGACTACTGGATTGTACACAAAACAGGTTTGCTTTTGTATTATGTCATTCGTGACAAGCATAATACTTTGTGTGATGAAACTGGTATTATGCTGTATAAATCCAGAATCTGCTTCTTTGACCATGGACCAGATTGTTTTCATTTGTATGTACTCAACAAACAGATGTAAGTCATTGGTGTCTAGATGTCCACACCAACGACATTTCAAATCGGTCTGCCTCTGCCAGCTCAGTAGCTTCATTGGTTTATAATGTAGCGTATTTATAATTTTAAACTGTTACAGCTGGAAGTTGTAAGTTAGCAGCTCTGCAACTGCTATATACCATTTCATGCAAAACCAACAAGATGATGGATGGAGTGCTTGAATTCATCTCAGCCACTGGCAATCGCTTGGGGCAGGATCACAATCCATCATTTTTTGCTCACCATGCCACTTCAATTTGGACCCAGCCATATGCAAATCAGTCTTGACCCTGTCCCTCATAGGAACAGTCCAGCCTGAACTGCCAGGCCAGGTCCTCCCTGAACCAGAATACAAGCAACCTAGCATCAGTTTCTCCATTGTTATGGGCTCTTCACCTGGGATAGCTTGGTTCCAGTTGCACAGTGAGCCTGAGACCCAAGTCCTGGCATACCCGGCTCATTTAGGTCATCAAATGCAAGAATTTCTATCATTTATGCACGCTGTTGTTCACTGTTGGCACCATCTTGAAGGGGATTTATATCCAGCAACCATAAGAATTTAGTCATCTTGAAATCGATGAAATATACTAACTTGAGATGCTAGGTGGGCGTTACTTGTCTCCACATTCCGATATATCATCACATACAAACCATGGAAAATGCAGTCAAGGGTGTTTGCCCTATCATGATATATTAAATCTGAGATAAGTATTTTGTTCATTGTTATGATAGTTGTTGTTGCTTTTAATTGTTAACATATAGATAAGTATATTTAATAATACCATTTTTTATATTTGTTGTTTTTGATAATACATTTTATTTTAGTAATGTTTTATTCATAGCTTTTCCCAAAAATATATCTTGCTTTTAGGTAGTAGGAAGTGTAGCCTGTTTATTTTAAATATTAGTAATTTTTTGATAGTTTTTGTTTTATGACATTTGTTTTTATATAGCATTTAATTGTATTTATTTTGAATATATTTATATATATATATTTAATATGTTATGTATTTACTTTTTAAGTTTAAGAATTGGAATTGGAATATTTTGTCTAGTCCATACATAGTAAAACATTTTCTCTACTGATGTCATTAATTATGTTATTTTTTTTAATATTTGATGTTCACATTATTTATCAAAAAATTTATTTTTTTCAATTACATTTTGTTTTTCGTCATTGTGTATTGAGTAAATGTTTTATTAAGTTTGATATGTGTTTCCTAATTATTTTTTTGTAATTATTATATATGTTTTTAATGAGTGAATTTTTGAATATTTGTTCAAATAATGCATATATATATATATATATATATATATATATATATATACATACATACATATATA
Source organism: Lissotriton helveticus (assembly GCF_964261635.1). Classification (NCBI taxonomy): domain Eukaryota; kingdom Metazoa; phylum Chordata; class Amphibia; order Caudata; family Salamandridae; genus Lissotriton; species Lissotriton helveticus. The sequence continues at coordinate 516,834,828 of NC_136070.1, forward strand.
TATATATACATACATACATATACACATATACAATACTTTACATGAATAATTATGCTATTATTATTTCTTAGTGTCATATTTTGAATAAATTATATACAGTGTTGTACATATTTATATATTTTTATATACATACTTAGTTTAAGATATTCTGCTCCACAATATTTTTTATACAATATTTATTAATTTACATACAAAGTATTAAAACTCAATATTTTTGTTGTTGATAATTTTGACAGAATAGTCTATTCTTGTGTCACAATAGGTTTGTTTCTGATATTTTGTCATAGAAGCACTTTGTCACTACTCATAACTGAACTTGCTTTTAATATTTCACTACACTGCTAATTAGAATATTCCCCTTTATTTTGCTGCTTTGGTTTTCATTGACAGTATCTCCCTGAAATCATAAAAAACACCTTGGTACCATCTGTTATGCTTTCCATGCTAATATGGCATCAGTGCAGACTACCACTTTACTTCCAGAAAGTCAAGCTGACTATAAACAGTTTGCCAATGTTGAACATGAATAACAGTCCGACTATTAGAAACAGATGTAGCGTTTGGCTATCCACATGTTTTATAACTCTGCCAGTTTACCGCTCAAGTTTGCTTCTGGTTTTTTGTGTCCCTTTTGTAGAACCACAAGTGGTGGGACAACGTGCAGTAGCATTAGAACTTCCTAAAGGTTGTAGGATGCATCCATGTTTCCGCGGTCACCATGCCATATGCAAACTAACTAGCCCCCTTCCTCTATTCATTGAGGATTGATCTCTAACATTTTAAGTGGAGGCTATAGCAGACTCTTGGAGGATTAAGGGTCATCTCTAATACTTGTGGCCTGGAAAGGTATGGTCCAGTGGAATGATAATGGGAACCATCTACATTTGTCCACACTCCTAGGTTATGGGCTTCTTTTCACCAAACACTCCCTCATAAACCAGCACTGAGAGTGGGGGCGGCAATGGGGGGTACTGTGAGGAATGAGGGAGTTGCGCAGACTCTAGGATTCGCTACAGGACTGGACGCATAGAATGTAGACAAGAAAGACAGGAAAGTTGTGGAAGACCGGATGTGGTATCACGTTCATCACTGGTGGATGGGAAGGGACCTCCAAGGCATGAGTGGCAGAAAGGAATTTTTTGGGGCTAGTGCCTGACAACTTTGCTGTGTTATATTGGCTCTTTTGCTTTCACTCAGTTAATTCACTGTTATTTCATCCCTCACCTTCATTGTTTTGTTCCACTCTTAATAATAATAATAATACGGAAGCTTGTAGAGCGCGAACAGCTACCTCAAGGTGAGGTGTCCCGGCGCTAATGAGTCTTGCAGCAGCGAGCGAGTAGCCAGAAGGAAATTCAGCTATTATTGCATAAAAAGCCAAGTTTTTAGGAGCTTCCTAAAACTAGCTTCTGTAGTGGCAGATTGGATGGCAGAGGGCAAGGTGTTCCAGAGTTTCGCTGTGCCAGCCGAAAAGGACCTGCCTCCAAGTCTAGCTTTCCTCACACGCGGGATAGTAAGCTTAAGCATGGAGTTAGATCGCAGCTGTCGCTCTTGATGATAACGGGGGAGTCGCAATTTTAAATAGTTGGGGCAAGTACCTTTTAGCGCTCTGAACGCCAAGGTTAGCACCTTGAATTTAATTCTGCTTACCACTGGGAGCCAATGTAGCTCGTGCAGATACGGAGAGATATGATGCCTAAAGGGAATACGTTTTATCAGTCTCGCAGCCGCATTCTGCACGATCTGTAGGCGTTGCACCAGATATTTGGGCAGACCCAGGTAAAGGCCATTTGAGTAATCTAGTCGAGATGTAATTGTTGCATGAACAACCATTTTGCGACATTCAACTGGTAGAAGAGGTAGGAATTTTCGAAGATTTCTAAGTTTATGCAGGCAGCCGGCAGTAAGCTGTTGTATGTGCGGCAAGAAGGAGAGATTCTCATCCCATCTTACTCCCAGATTTTTTGCATGAACTCCGGGAGATGGGGCTGGGCCCATTTCAGGCGGCCACCACAGGTCCGGGGGGGGATGTTTATGTTTTCCAAAGAATAACACCTCCGTTTTACTAGCATTCATTTTTAGTTTATTTGCATTCATCCAGCTAGCCACGTCTCGAAGGCAGCCCCTGATTTTACTAAAGGCTGCCTCCGACGTGTCGTGATAGGGGAAGACCAATTGCGTGTCATCAGCATACGAAATTGCCTTGACCCCCCATTTGGCTATCAGAGTGAAAAGTGGGGCCAAATAGACATTAAACAGCAGGGGGCTAAGTGCCGAGCCCTGCGGGACACCACACCAGAGGCGTTTGGGTTTAGAAGAGAAGGTGCCCAGTGCCACTTTCTGGGACCGATCAGTGAGGTAGGAGTGGAGCCAGCTCAGTGCCTTGTCTCCTAGGCCTATGTCCTTCAGCCGCAGCAGCAGTCTGCTGTGATCCACCGTATCAAATGCAGCTGATAGATCCAGGAGCACCAGCATAGCTGATGCTCCTGAATCTAAGGACCACCTGATCGACTCAGCAACCTCAATAAGGGCCGTCTCAGTAGTAAAACCGGCCCTAAAGCCAGACTGAGTTTCATGTAAGGCACCTTTTTCTTCAATGAAGCTATTTAGCTGACGTTGAATCAGCTTTTCGAGCATTTTACCTGGGGCTGCTAGAAGGGAAATGGGTCGGAGATTGCTCAAGTCATCCGGCGCACCATTAGGTTTTTTTTTCAGCGGGAGGAGCGTGGCCTGTTTCCAGCAATCCGGAAATGTGCCAGTCTCAATGGACGTGTTCCATATATGTACAAGGGGAACTGCAATTGCATCCAACATCAATTTCCAAAGTTTCGGTGGGCATGGGTCATCAGGTGCCCCTGATTTGCATTTTAGTATTTCTTTCAGTGCCTCAGTGAGGGTGATAGGATGAAATTGATTTAAAGAGGTAGCAGGTGGCTCAGTATCTCCCGATTCAGCCATAACTGTAGGCTTGGGATCCGTAAAGGTCTCATACACTTTTATTATTTTTGTGTCAAAGAAATCTGAGATAGTTTCACAGAGTCTTGTGGATGGGATGATTTCTGTCTCAATTGCTCTGGGTTTAAAGAAAGATTGAACGATCTTAAAAACTTCTTTACTTGATTGCTCCGCCTGCTGGATGGAGGTCACAAAGAAGATTTTTTGGGCTTTTTTTATAGATAAGTGGAGGGCATGAAGGGCTTTTTTATAGCTGGTTTTGGCTGAATCACAATAATTTACTCGCCAAAGGCGCTCCAACTTTTTGCATTTGCTTTTTTCGGCCATCAGCTCAGGGGAGAACCACGGTGCAGAGGCGATTCTCTCCGCGACATTGCGATTCTGGCCGGAGCAAGGGAATCCACTAGGTTGCCAATCCAACTATTCATAGATAGTGCATCGGAGTTTACATCCGAGGTTAGGGACAGGGGATTTTCTATGAGAGCAGGGCATAGGGTGTCTGCTGATAAATTGTCCCAGTTTCTCCGTACATAGGAGCGTTTCCCTGTAATTTGAGATTGAGAGGAGAATGAGATTAATAAAGTAATTAAAAAATGATCTGTCCAAAGCAATGGTATTGGAGATTTAGCTTTTGTAGTCAGTATGTTGGAAAAGAAAAGGTCCAACATGTGTCCCGCCCGATGCGTGGGCCCCGAAATAACTTGAGTTAGATTGGCAGCTTGCAGGGTTGTGATGAGGTGAGTAGCCTGTGGATAGTCTGGATTGTCGGCATGAATATTAAAATCGAGACAGAATAGAAGGTGCACTCTAAGAAAAGTCAGTATCAGGAATTGTTTTTTTGTGTAAATTCTTCTTTATTTAGAAATTCTTTCAAACATCATAGGCACAGCCAACGCGTTTCGTTCCACTCTTTGCCTTTTGGAACTTCGTCAGGGCTGTAATAATTACAAACATATATACACATAAATATTCAATCGACATAACCAACAAAACATAAAAAGTTTAACCAAAAATACATTATACAAATACATTGCACATTCAAAAAAAAACAAAAAGATACGGACTAAAATAATACACCATATTTAAAAACCACCGAGGGTGGTAATAATGTCTCTAGTATAAACAGGGCAAGTGGCTGCCATAGTTGCATTGATATTGTTATTAAAAACATCATGTATGTTAGAGGACTGCAATGACTTACAGCAATTGAATTATTGTTAAGGGGAATCATATAAACTAGAGGACAACTCAGAAAAATGTCATATTGACCAAAGATAAATAACATTTGACTGGATATACTTTAGGCAGGTCTATCGTTTTATGGCCGCAAATTTACTAATGCATTTTAAACACCTAATTACAAACATTTACAACACTTGAAATATCCCGCTACGATAAAATGCGGGTGGGCAAGAGAGTTTAGGACAATGAAGTCCATAAGCTCACACAGGGATGACGGCGGGCAATCCGGGGGTCTGTAGATGATTAGGCCTGTTAGAGACAGTTGGGGGGGTAATTTGGAGGCAGAAATGCAACCCCTCTATACCCGGAAATGTGGTGGGAGTGGAGGACAACAGTGTGTATTTATCATTGTAGATGATAGCCACTCCGCCGCCCCTTCTGTCTTCCTTCCTATTGGAGAAGCTAAGTTTAAAGCCGGGAGGAATTGCTAGCGAAATGGATGCCATATTATCTTCGTTGAGCCAAGTCTCTGTAAGGCACAAGGCGTCCCAATCAGAGTCCTCTATCAGCAGGCATAAATCATCAGCATGCTTGGGGAGGGATCTGCAATTAAGTAGCCCGACCCTAAAGTGAGTAGTGGCAGTGTTGGGTGGTAATCGGCTAGCTGTTTTGAGAGGTATGACTGTATGGGGTGAAACGACGCCGAGTGACTTTTGGCAGCGTGAGCAAAAAGGGGGTAGATCCAGGCTAGTCAAATTAAGCTCAGGCGACTGACAGGGAGTGGCGGCGTTCAATGACCGTAGCTCAGCACTGGTCTAGACTATCCTTTGGTTGTCTGACCGGGCATAGGCAGCATGGCTGGCGCTCGGCGCGATCGGGTCGCGGACGGGCGCAGACGGGCTTGCCTTAGGCGCGCCCGTCCGCTGCGCTTCCGGGGGAAGCACATGTTTTTTTATGCTTTATCTTGTTTTCCTGTACTCCATTACCCTTTGGCCTGAATTCTGACCTGCTGATTGGATTACAAGTTGGTCTTCTTTTTGGTTTATGTATTCGTTTCTGTACCTGCTTTCCCTCTTGGTCCCTGAATTCCTGTTTTTCTTTTGTTCTGGGATTTCATCATTGCTGTTATCGGCTACTTCATTTGTGGCTTAGGTTCCTCATGGCCCACAATTATGAAGCCAGTAGCTCTCTTTCTCAGAGTGTTTCAATGTTTTATGCAACATAATAAAACTTTGTTTTAATCACCTTCAGTAAATGTTTGACATTCACTTTTGAAAAGCTATTGTGACTCCTGTGACACACAAGAGACATGTGGTTGATAAGACCATGACATTTCAACTGTTTGTTCTCTGCCTCACTCCCATTCCCTGTCATGATTCCATGTCACGCATCATTTGTTTCCCCCTAGTTTAATTCATTCCCCGAATAAAACCCACCCCTGTCCCGTGCATCCAGCACTCCAAGGTATACTGCAAAAAACTAGAATTGTGTGTAATAAAATAAAGAATAAAACTAATTGTATTTCCTGGTTAGTGAGCAATGCTTGTTTGTTTATGTGTTCAAGTATTCCATAATTTGGGATTTCAATTGTCATTGTGTACACTTGTTTATTTTGAATTGTGGCTTTGCACATTTTTTACATCAGTGCTTGGTAGCTCTTTGTTATCAAATAGAAAAAAGGAAGCGCTCGCTCGCATTTGCTGTGCTCGCTCCCAATTGACCGAGAATGGGGCTTTGCGGGGGGTGGCCGACCGGAGGGAGGCTCGCCCCCCCGGGGATTTTGGGGCTCCGGGAGGAAGGGGAGGGGAGGAAAATAAATGGGACACAGGAAGGGAAGTTGGGCTGGTTGGGCTGGGCGGCGGTTTTTGGGCTTCTTTTGGGCTGGGAGGGTTCATAAACGGCCATTTTGGGTCACTGTGCACCATTTCATGGGACAGTGACCCAGCAGCCGGGGAGGTTCAGGGTTTTTTTGTGTGAGCAGTTAGTTGGTCAGAGGGTGTTAGCGCGATCATTGCGTGGTAGAGAGACTGAGTTTAGCTTACTTGTAGGTAGACTTGCTGGTCGGTTGCCGTGCGAGGTGTCAGGCGGTGGCGCGCAGAAGCGGCGGGCCGACGCGACGAGCGGAGAAGATGGCGGCGGATGACTTGGCGGATCCTCGGGTGCGGGAAGCGCTGCGCCTTCTTGGGGAGGCAGGCAGGACTGATCTCCTCCGCAGCGAAGTGCGGGTAAGGCCACCGCGGCGCGCTGCTGATGGCGCCGCGGCGGCTGTTGCTGCGTGTGACCCGCCGAGGTCACGTGCGCGGAAGGGGGAGGGGGCGGGAGCGGTGAAGAGGGCGGCGCGCGGAGGCGGCCTGCAAGCGGCTGGAGCAGCGAAGAGAGGAAAGGGCCCGGGGAGGAAGCGCGGTGCGGGGAAGAAGGCGCCTTTGGTTTTTGTGGAAACTACGGGGGTCTGGGGGGGACACGGGGTGGCGGGGGGGCGGGGGAGAATGGCTCTGGAGGATCGAGCAGGGCTGTGGAGGCAGAGATGGCGCTACCCGGGGACGCGCGTGGGGGGGTGGGAGGAGGACACGAGGGGGAGGGGCCGGGGGGCAGGGCCAGGCGGACGAAGCGGTGGGGGGGGCCTGGAGGGAGAGGGGAGAGAGGGGCTTGTAGATGGGGCGGGTGGGGGACCTGGGGGGGAGGAACAAGGAGGGCTGGATGGGGCAGGGGGGGAATCCCCATTGCTGATAGAGGACACTGAGGGGGAAGACGAGGAGGGGGAGGGGGGCGAGAGCGGGCAGGGGGGGGAGGAGTCCGAGGATGAGAATATCATTCCGCCCAGCAGTAGGGGTTCTCCGCGGGGCGGGGGGCGGGGGGTGCAGTGGGGAGGGGGTGCGAAGGGGGGCAGACGGGAGCAGGCGGGGGGGTGGGGGCGGACGGAGGAGGGGGGAGGTTTTTGGGGGGTCCCAGCGGGGGGGGGTTCGGGTTTGAGGGTGCGGTAGGGAGTAGCGGGGGGAGATGCGTGGTTGGGGTGGGTGGGGGGGTCTGGGAGGGGGCGCGTGGGGGGTTTCGGGCGGGGTGGGCAGCTGGGGGTGGGGGGAGAGCGGGTGGGGGGGTCGTCCGGCGTGGCGGGGAGGACATTCTGCGGCAGGGGGGAGAGGCGGTTGGGGAGGTAGTGGAGACAGTTGTGCCCCGGCTTGCTGGACTTCCCCGTTTTTCTCTTGGCAGGAGCAGTGGGGTAGGGGCTCGGGTGAGCAGCATGCGGCTCCACCCCGCCGAGTGGATGGGCCGGCTCTGCCTAGTACGGGCGGTCGCGCTCCAACGAGGGACCTGGGGTGGTCAGAAAGAAGATGGACGGGACGTCGATCTCCAACGCCCCCCTCCCGATGGGCAAGTGGTGCCGCGAGTGACGGCCCCCCCAGCAGATCTGGTTAGGCGGCGGGATCTGGTGAGGACGCCAGCCTTGACGCCAGGTAAGACCAGTACGGGGTCTGGGAGCGGCTTGGGCACGCCTCAGGGAGGCAAGGCGGGAGGAAGTGGTGTTGGAGGTCACCACGTGTCGGTGGGGACGGATGCGGTGGGAGGGGATGAGGTGAGACTAGTGAAGGGTAGGTATATGATGGATGCCGGTATGTGTACGGAAGCGGAAAGCGGGGCGTCGGGGAGTTCGGGGACGGGTGTGGCGTCTGGCGGGTTGGCGGCGACGGGCGCCGGAGCGAAGGGGAACTGCGAGGGACCGGTCACGAGCACAGCGTCGGGGACTGCTGGGACGGACGTGGCGTCAGGCGGGTCGGCGGCGTCGAGTGCTGGGGCGAAGGAGAGCTGCGAGGTACCGGTTAAGAAGCTGCTGTACATGGGGGTGGCAAAGCCGCTGGGGGCGCACTTGTCGATGGCGACCAGGGAGAAAATATGGAAGGGGGAGTATGTCGAGATCTTGAAGTTGCTCCATTGGGAATTGATGGCCAAGGAGGGGTCGAAGGAAGAAGAGCAGGAATTGGCGAGGCGGCCGAGAGTGCCGGTTACTATTGAGAATTGGTCGGCAGCATTCTTAATCTATGCGAGCGTGTACTGTGAAAAGTATCCTGACAGGACAGTCGCGCTGTTCAAATACATGGACGTGGTGCGGCGGGCGCAAGTGACTTACGGGGGCAATGCTTGGTCGCATTACGACGAGGAGTTTAGGGCGCGCATGGCGTCGGACCCGGAGGCTAAGTGGGGGGAGTTAGATGCGGACCTTTATCAGCAGACGATGAGTGGGGCAAAGTTTGGCCGCACTATCTACACGGCCAGTGGTTTGCCATTGGCCCCCACACCCTTTTCGGCTCGCCCCACCCGTGGGGGGGTGGGACCGGGGGGAGCCGGGAGCAACCAAAGCGGGGGGGCCTGCTGGGATTTCAACAGGGGTTCCTGTCTCCGGCAGACGTGCAAATTTAGGCACGAGTGCTCCTCTTGCGGAAAACGCCATCCAGACTCACGATGCTGAGGGCTTTGGGGAGGCCCCAAGCAGGGCCAATATCCGGCTCCCGTGCCCGGCAGGGGGAGGGGGGGAAGGGGGGGTGCGAGTACCTTGGGAAAAGGCTCGTACACCGGTTAGGCTAGATCGGTTGGAACCTTTCTTGGACGTTTATCCGCGGGCGGATGATGCGACGGTGCTGCGTCGGGGTTTCAGGGAGGGTTTCCGGTTGGGGTACGAGGGTCCGCGGATCGCTCGATGGGCGGAGAACCTGAAGTCTGTGAACGCACACAAGGGCATCGTCCGGGAGAAGCTCTTCAAGGAAGTGAAAGAGGGGAGGATGGTGGGACCTTTCGAGGTAGCGCCCTTAGAAGATCTGATCATTTCACCCATTGGAGTGGTCCCAAAGAAAGAGCAGGGTCAATTTCGCCTGATTCAACATCTCTCGTGGCCGGAGGGCGCGTCGGTGAACAATTTCATTTCAGCAGAGTTGGCGTTGGTGTTGTACTCGTCCGTGGACGTCGCGAGAAAATTGGTGACGACGGCGGGGCGGGGGCGCTCATGGCGAAATGCGATGTAAAGTCGGCATTCAGATTGCTGCCGGTTCACCCAGCTGATCATCAGTTGCTGGGGATACAGCTCGACGGTTTAATTTTTGTTGACAGAGCGCTTCCGATGGGGTGCTCCGTGTCGTGTGCCTTGTTCGAGCGATTCAGTTCTTTCTTGCAGTGGGCTTTTTCCTGGCGCACAGGCTCTGAGGCGATTACGCATTATCTGGACGACTTCTTCCTGGTGGGCAGCCCCGGTTCGACGGACTGCCAGCAGCTGAGTAGTTTTACGGACCTGATGACTTACCTGGGGGTACCTTTGGCGCCAGAGAAGACACAGGGGCCCAGCACGGTGCTGTCGTTCCTCGGGATAGAGCTCGACTCAGCGGCCATGGAAGCACGCCTACCGGAAGACAAGAGGTCGGCGATGGTGGTTTTGGTGAAGGGCATGTTGGCCAAGCGGAAGGTGTTGGTGCGAGAGGTGCAGGTGTTGCTGGGGCACTTGAATTTCGCGTGCCGCGTGGTGCGGGCGGGCCGGACTTTTTGTCGACGGTTGGGAATGGCCTTGTCTGGTTTGTCGATGCCTCATCATCACGTACGGATATCGGCGGGCGCGAGAGAAGATTTGTGCATGTGGTTGGCTTTCTTGGAGCGATTCAACGGCGTTCCCATGGCGCCGCCGGAGGAGTGGGAGTGGGACGTGACAATGTCATCGGATGCGGCAGGAGTCGGCGGTTTCGGACTTTACTGGGCGGACCGGTGGTGCGCGGAACAGTGGCCGGAGCAGTGGCAGGCGGGGGGGAGGAGCATTGCTTTCTTAGAGTTGTTCCCGCTGGTGGTGGCTGTGACAGTGTGGGCGCGTGAGTTGGCGCATAGGCGCGTGTTGTTCAAGGTGGACAATATGTCGGTGGTGCAGGTGGTGAACCGGCAGTCTGCGAGGGAGCCCCAGGTGCTAAAGCTGATGCGCGTGTTCGTGTTGAGGTGCCTGGACAACAATATCTTGTTTAGGGCGCAGCATGTGCCGGGAGTGGACAATGACATTGCGGATGCTTTGTCTCGTCAACAGTGGCAGAGGTTCCATGGGCTAGCCACGGAGGCGGCGGCAGTCAAGACGGAGGTGCCGGAGGAGATGTGGTTAGTGGGAGAGCGCGGGTCGTTCGATTGGTGAGGTCGTCCATGGCAGTGTCCACGTGGAAGAGTTACGAACAGGCCTGGCTGGAGTTTCTGCGTTTTGGAGCGGTAAGGCAGCGGGACAAGTGGCGTCGGGAGGAGCAGGTGGTGCAATTCATGCTGGGGTTAATGGACAGAGGTCTGGCGAGAGTGACCATTGCGGGTAAATTGGCGGGTGTGGCGTTTATGGGCAAGCTTTGGTGGGGCTATGCTCCCTTGGCGGGGGAATTGGGAGGACGTCTTTTGGAGGGTTGGGAGAGAGAGAAGGGGGCCCGAGTGCGGCAGAGACGGCCCATTACGGAGGCAATGTTGGAGGGGTTGTTGAGTCGGTTACCGGTGGTGTGTAGAGATCAGGAGGAGTCTGTGCGGTTTTCCACTTTGATGTCGTGGATGTATTTTGGGGCCTTTCGGGTGTCGGAGCTGGTGGGTTTGAAGGGGCGGCTTCGACGTTTCAAGACTGATCAGCGAGAGAGGGGCACTTGGGTGTTACTGGGTCCTGGGGGAACTGAGGCGGTGTGTCCAGTGGAGTGGGGAGGTGGCTGGCGGCCGGAGGAGCGCAGGCTGGTGCGGAGGTTTTTGACAGGAGAGAGGCAGGACGTGTGACGGCCGCGCAGTTGTTATGGGTCCTGCGGCACGCCCTGCGGTCTATGGGTGAGGATCCTAAAGAATTCGGGACGCATTCCTTCCGCATCGGGGCGGCGACGGAGGCAGCGCAACGGGGTTGGGGAAAGGAGGACATAAAACGGTTGGGGCGCTGGAAATCGGATTGTTATAAGACGTACGTCAGGCTGCGAGGGGTAGTGGTGGACTGAGTGGGTGTGTGGACTTGCTGCTTACATGTGTCTCTTTACAGGTGCGGTGGCGGGGCCTACGGCGGCAGCAGTGTCCATTTACGTGGTGGGACATTCTTTTGTAAAAAGAGCAGAGAAGGCCGAATGGGAAAAATACAGGACCCTTAACCTTGAATTGGATGAACAGTTGTTTCGGTGTCATTGGAGAGGCAAAGGGGGTATGCGTTGGCACGAATTGATGCCGGTTTTGAATAACGTGGTACGGGGAGGGGTGTGCCCGGATGTTTTGGTGGTGCATCTGGGAGAAAACGACCTGGTGCAATGTAAGGGATTGGCTCTGGTGAAGCAAATGAGGAGGGATTTATTGGAGATCAAGAGGCAGTGGGCAGGGTGTTACGTTATCTGGTCGGAGTTTATACCGAGGAGATGCTGGAGGGGGGCAGAGAGGCCAGGGGCGATTGATAGAACTAGAAGGAAGATCAACAGGAGATGAGGGCCTTTTGTGATAAAGAAGGGGTGGGCAGAATGGAGCACCCGGAACTGACGTATGGAGCGGTATATTTTTTCTTGGAGGATGGGGTACATTTGTCCAGATACGGGATGGAACTTTATGTTGTACAGTTGAAGGAGGCGTTGGACCGGGCGATAGGGGTAAAAAGGTATCCGAAGGTTCAGAGGTCCTAGGGGGGGGGTCGAAAGCGGGAAGGGCTTTCGAGTGGCGCTTTTCCCTAGTTATAATGGGGGGGGTAGGATAGGAGGAAGGAGCTGTACTGGCTGAAAGGGAGGGAGTGTACATAGGGCAGAGGTTAAAACAGTTGAGCCAGGCGTTTGGGTAAATGATAAGGAGGTTTATGATGTTGTCGGGGAACTGTTTAGGGGTGGGGGTGGGGGATTGGCAGGTATGTGTATATTTAGTTAGGCCTAGTTTTGTACGGCAAAGGCCAAGGTTGGGGTATGTTCAGGATGCACCTGTTTCCAATAAAAGCGGCCTTTAACACACCTTATACCTGTGTCCGGTCGGTTCTTCCCCTCCCCGTCTCCCGATGGGCCCCAATGGGGCTTTGCGGGGGGTGGCCGACCGGAGGGAGGCTCACCCCCCCGGGGATTTTGGGGCTCCGGGAGGAAGGGGAGGGGAGGAAAATAAATGGGACACAGGAAGGGAAGTTGGGCTGGTTGGGCTGGGCGGCGGTTTTTGGGCTTCTTTTGGGCTGGGAGGGTTCATAAACGGCCATTTTGGGTCACTGTGCACCATTTCATGGGACAGTGACCCAGCAGCCGGGGAGGTTCAGGGTTTTTTTGTCCCACCCGCCCTCCCTTTTTTCTATTAGCTAAGGTTGGGGGGACTGTAAAAGGGTTTTTGTTGGTCGCAGGTGCTTTCTGTGGTAGGGTTGACAAGTGTGTCGCTAGGAGCAGGTGCTGGAGTGGTTTTCTGGGAGTTGGCGCTTTTCCCTAGTTATAATGGGGGGGGTAGGATAGGAGGAAGGAGCTGTACTGGCTGAAAGGGAGGGAGTGTACATAGGGCAGAGGTTAAAACAGTTGAGCCAGGCGTTTGGGTAAATGATAAGGAGGTTTATGATGTTGTCGGGGAACTGTTTAGGGGTGGGGGTGGGGGATTGGCAGGTATGTGTATATTTAGTTAGGCCTAGTTTTGTACGGCAAAAGCCAAGGTTGGGGTATGTTCAGGATGCACCTGTTTCCAATAAAAGCGGCCTTTAACACACCTTATACCTGTGTCCGGTTGGTTCTTCCCCTCCCCGTCTCCCGATGGGCCCCAAACAGTCAGGAGCCCAACACGTAGACGTGCTCCATGTAATGGCTGCTTTCGGGTGTGGCTGCCTATAAAAGCCACACCCAAGGTTCGGAAGACGCTTTGCCTTCCAGTTTCAGTCTGAGGAACAGCTGAGTGTGTCTACGCGGTGTACCTGAAAGAGGATGACTCATCTGTTTGCAGAACGACGATCTTCAGCGGTGGCTCTGGAAACCTGAAAGAAAAGAAAAAAAACAAAAGATAAGAGCACATTTTCATCTTTTCTGACAAGGCGCCCAGTGCAAGAAAGCAGCAATAGGAACATCAGCATAAACATATGTCTTATTGCCTCGCAGGTCGACAACAAGAAAACTTATTAGCGTCCAAAAACCGGCCCTCCTCCCTGCACTTCTGTTTGAAAAGCCATAGTGAATATAAAAACTTGGGTTGTTGAATAGCGATACTGGGAGGTTGGTCCATAGCGTCTCTGTGAAACTCTTCCAATCACCCCACAGGTAAGACGACAGGAACCTTACAGTTGAGAGTGCATTGGTAACCCTTGACAGAAGGCAAAGCCCACGTGCATAATGTCGCCCTGACGCTATGGATCCTTCTTCACAGATTTCGTTACAGGATATCGCTACCATATTAGCTGATATTAAAGCAGAAAATGCTGAATTAGGAAGAGACCTTTTAGTGTTGGAAAGTAATTTGCAGACCACCAATGTTACTAGTCCTATTACTTGGAATTTGCCATCAGTTAAAAAAACAATAATAAAACCACCCACTTTTCAGTCTCCTATGCAGACTCTTTAAACTAGCAGTAATGCCACTCCTGCAGCAACGCAAATTCAGGTGGTAACTCCAATTTGCATCACTTTAGCACCCCAGAAAGATTTTATGGGGATAGCAGTAAATCCACAATTTTTTTACATCAGTGTCATCTTCATTTTGTAGCTAAACCTGCCGCATTTCCTGATGATTCATACAAAATAGCCTTCATTTTGTCTTATTTAGGAGGAGATGCGGGGGTATGGTCAGTTCCATACGTGGAACGTGATGACTCCATTTTATATGATTTAAGACGGTTTAAACAGACAATGAAAAAGTTGTTTGCAAAACATGTGTTCGTGCAATCTGCAGACCATGAATTGCTTAACTTAAAACAAGGCTACTCAGATTTACTTCATTATATCTCATTATTCAATCGACTAGTAATTGAAGCAGAATGGCCAGAAGAGAAACACGTTTCCCTTTTTTTTATCGTGGATTAAAAGACGATTTAAAAGACATGGTAACTTAGATCCTAGACCCTCCAACTGATTGTGAAGAATTTATAGATTTAGTAGTAAAATTAAATCATTGTATTTCAGAACGTAAGGGCGAAAAAGGGAAAACAGACCACAAGATGTTTCTCTTTAACCCCTTCCATGCTCATGACGAGCTCAGCTCGTCATGAGGCACACTGGAGCTGTGCTAATGACGAGCTGACCTTGTCATGAACAATGGGATTATCATAAAATCAGCACAGGAGGGGAAAAGCCTTAGCAGTCAAGGTGTTAAAGAAACATCTAGTAATAAACCCAAATCTGTTAATAAGACTGATATGGGAGAGCCCATGCAAATCGGCAGCATTAGAGGCCCTTTAACATAAGAGGAGAAAGAGTAGCGTATAAAATTAAACCAATTCCTTTATTGCGGTAAAACAGGACATTATGTAAAAGAATGTCCTACTCGGCCCAAAAATAAACCTAGAACGTCAGAAGTAGCACTATCTCAGCAGTCGGAAAACGAAAACACTCGGGAAATAATGAGGTCACTTTATCGAGTGAGCAATCTAGTTTGGCCTCCACAGCTCCCGCAGCCTCTCAATGTCATCTTAGTATTTGAATACTTTTAAAGTCTCATAAAGATAAAACTCGATCATGGTCAGTTGATGCCTTAATAGATTCTGGCAAAAAACACAGTTGATGGACAGAATGTAGAACAATGTCATACATTCATCCCAGTACAAGGATCTGGGCCTAAATCCATCGATTTTTGCACTCCACACCACCCTTGGTTAGACACTGGCTATATGCAAATCAGCTCTGACCCTGTGCCTCATGGGAACAGTACAGTCCGAACTACCAAGCCATGTCTTTCCCAGACCGGAATCAAGCATCCAAGGACTGGTTTCTGGCTATCAGCCTTCATCAGCCTGGATAGCTTGACTCAAGTGGTGTGGAGAGCCTGGGACTCACGTCTGAGCATACCCAGCCCACTCGGGGTGAAAATTGCAAAAAACACAGTTGATGGACAGAATGTAGAACAATGTCATACATTCATGGCAGTACAAGGATCTGGGCCTAAATCCATCGTTTGTTTGCACTCCACACCACCCTGGGTTAGACACTGGCTATATGCAAATCACCTCTGACCCTGTGCCTCATGGGAACAGTCCAGTCCGAACTACCAAGCCATGTCTTTCCCAGACCGGAATCAAGCATCCAAGGACCGGGTTCTGGCTATCAGCTTCATCAGCCTGGATAGCTTGACTCCAGTGGTGTGGAGAGCCTGGGACTCACGTCTGAGCATACCCAGCCCACTCGGGGTGAAAATTGCAAAAAACACAGTTGATGGACAGAATGTAGAACAATGTCATACATTCATCCCAGTACAAGGATCTGGGTCTAAATCCATCGTTTTTTTGCACTCCACACCACCCTGGGTTAGACACTGGCTATATGCAAATGAGCTCTGACCCTGTGCCTCATGGGAACAGTCCAGTCCGAACTACCAAGCCATGTCTTTCCCAGACCGGAATCAAGCATCCAAGGACCGGTTTCTGGCTATCAGCCTTCATCAGCCTGGATAGCTTGACTTTAGTGGTGTGGAGAGCCTGCGACTAACGTCTGAGCATACCCAGCCCACTCGGGGTGAAAATTGCAAAAAACACAGTTGATGGACAGAATGTAGAACAATGTCATACATTCATCCCAGTACAAGGATCTGGGGTTAAATCCATCGTTTTTTGCACTCCACACCACCCTGGGTTAGACACTGGCTATATGCAAATCAGCTCTGACCCTGTGCCTCATGGGAACAGTCCAGTCCGAACTACCAAGCCATGTCTTTCCCAGACCGGAATCAAGCATCCAAGGACCGGTTTCTGGCTATCAGCCTTCATCAGCCTGGATATCTTGACTCCAGTGGTGTGGAGAGCCTGGGACTCACGTCTGAGCATACCCAGCCCACTCGGGGGGAAAATTGCAAAAAACACAGTTGATGGACAGAATGTAGAACAATGTCATACATTCATCCCAGTACAAGGATCTGGGCCTAAATCCATCGTTTTTTGCTCACTTTTCCACTGGATTCAAGCAAGCCGGGCTGAAGATGGCTGGAATGCCAGAAACCGGTCCTTGGAAGCTTGTTTCCAGTCCAGGGAAGACATGGCTTGGCAGTTCGGGCTGGACTGTTACCATGAGGCACAGGGTCAGACTGATTTGCATATAGCCATGTCTGAACTGGGGTGGCAGAGTGGGCTAAAGAACGGTGATGGATTAAACCCAGATCTTTTGACTGGGTGTGAGTGTTTGATTGATTCAGATGCTCCGACCATCACCACCCCCTTTTGTACCGTTAATAGATTCTGGAGCAACTGGAAATCTTATAGACTCACAACTATTACAAAGTTTAGGTTTACAGAAAGTACTAAAAGAAAATCCGGAAATAGTACGAGCAGTGGACGGAAGGAATTAACATCAGGACCTATAAGATATTCTACAGAAAGACTGAACATGACATGTTGTACGAAACATACGGAAGACATTTCTTTCAATATCATTGACGCTCCACAATTCCGACTGATATTAGGAATTCCCTGGTTAGTTTTACACAACTCTTACATTGACTGAATATAGAAGACAATTTTGTTTAAATCTGAATATTGTCACAAAACATGTCTTCAACATCAGGAATCAGAATTGCTTGTACAAGGTTACAAATTCCGTAAAGAGTCAAAGTCCATTTAAACTAATAGAAGGGGTTCCAGAAGAATATGCAGATCTAGTGGATGTATTTAATAAAAAAAAAAGGCAAATACTCTACCGCCTCATAGAGATTATGACTGCCAAATAGATCTGGTGCCTGGGGCAACATTACCATGCAGTCGTATTTATGTCCTTACAGAACTTGAGAATGAACACCTACGAAACTATCTTGATGATTACTTAGCCAATTGCTTCATTAGACATTCTAAGTCCCCGGTATCCTCTCCCCTCTTTTTCATTCCTAAAAAAGGAGGAGAATTGCACATGTGTATTAATTACCGCACAATTAATAATGTGACTATCAAGAATAGATACCCTTTACCATTGATTCCAACCTTACTTGATCAGATCAAAGATGCAACTATTTATACCAAACTGGATTTGCGCGGAGCTTACCATCTTGTAAGAGTCTGTGAGGGTGATGAATGGAAAACTGCTTTTCGTATCAAATTTGGCCTGTATGAATATCAAGTCATGCCCTTCAGACTCGGTAATGCTCCAGCAGCATTCCAGTTTTTTATAAATGAGGTACTAAGAGATTTTATAGAAATCTGTTGTATTGTATAAATAGATACTGTACTGATCTATTTCAAAAATAAATTTGAGCATGGAATGCAAATAAGAGCCATTCTTCATCAGCTATTACAATAATGCATTATATGTAAAATTAGAGAAAAGCATGTTTCATGTAACCAAAGTCGAATTTTTAGGATATGTAATTAGTCCCGCAGGAATCGAAATGGATCCAAAGAAAACCCAAGCTATCCTTCCTTGGCCAAGTCCTACTTCAGTAAAACAGGTTCAAAGTTTTTTAGGATTATCCAATTTTTTTTTTTTTCAAATCTGTTTATTAGCATAGTGGTTCGAGCAACATTACAGAGTTAACATTTAAAGCCAGCACTAGAAGGAGGCGTGCTCTCGCGAACATAATATCAGCATTTATATCGTATATTTTGTAGCATACTTAATAAGGTAACATTCCCTTGAACCAACCGGAACAAAACCCACCCTCCGCCCACAGGAACCCCCCCCCCCCAACACTCGTAATACATGCATGTGTAAGCCAGGTCGTGCTTAGTGGCACCCGTGAGTCCATTTCACCCAGTAGTACTGATTAATACAGATAGTCATGAGCAGCAGCATGAACAGTACGGGGTATCCCGTGCCATTATCTAGTGCACCATAGGTAGATGCGTCACATGGGATTCTGAGTTCGTAGGACACAGTTCAGTGCTAAGGCATTGAATCAACAGATTCCCCATCACCCTCTGCATCGAACATCCCCAATATGGTAAACCAATCCAAGGAGATCGGCGTTTTTCTAAGGCCCCTGTGTTCTTCGCGTTGCAGCGCTTCACCTTCCGCTTTGCCCCACCTTGTCACTTCCGTCTTCCACAGCTCGGGGTCAGGTGGCTTGGGTGACTTCCACCTCATCGTTATTGCCCGCTTCGCCAAGAGTATGGCCAAGTCAGCAAAGCGTGTTGCCACACTTCTAGTGCGCGCTGCGGGACCCAACCCCAGTAGTGCGTATTCCAGTGTGGGAGTGCGTGCCAGGGCGCCTGCACTGGTGAGTGATCCGGCGACCATGGACCAGTAGTAGCCCAGCTTGGGGCAGTCCCACAGCATGTGTACCAATGATGCGTCATCCGCAGAGCATCGGGGGCATGTGTCAACTGCAGTAGGGAACATGGCGTGTATGCGGTGAGGTGTTAAGTAAGCCCTATGTAGAAGCATGAGCTGAATGAACTTGAATTTGGGGTTTCTGGCCACTTTTTTGGGGAACTGGAGGATGCGCTCCCATTCCTTGTCTCTTAGCGGTCTTCCCATATCACCCTCCCATTTTGCCCTGAGAAGCGATAGTGGGGTTGCCCTCCCTGACCTGATGCTAGCGGCTAACCATTTAGTTAGGTGGCTCCCCGCCCCCATAAGATAAAGCATCGTCGGTAAGGGGTTTGTGGGAGGTTCTATTCCCTCGCGCGCCCATCTAGTAGCCACGTAATGGCGAAGGCCGGCATGCATGAGGAACGATCCCCCGTGGACACCGTGTGCAGTCCTAAAGTCCTCGAAGGACAGTATTCGCCCCTCGGCAAAGAGGTCCCCTATGGTTGCCACTCCAGTGTCATGCCAAGGCGTGAGTATGTGAGCAGTAAGTGGGCCCGCCTCCAGTGGGATACCCAGTAGTGGGATCGTGGGGGCATAGGACGTCGCCGGGGTGGTGTATCTTAGGGCCTTCCGCCAGTATTGGATAGCAAGCCGGAGCAGTGGCGGGGTATTTCCTGGTAAGTCTGAGCGGGGCAATAGCAAGGCATGGATCTTCCCCTTAGAGTGGTCCTCCTCTGTCATATCAACCTCATGCAGGTTCCGACCCGCTAGCCAGTAGGCTAGCCATTGCAGCTGGCATGCAAAGTTGTAGGCCCGGAAGTCTGGTACTCCCATGCCCCCGGCTCCGGCAGGGAGCTGCAGTTTGGCAAGGCCTATGCGTCTCCGCCCTGGGCCCCATATGAGTTCCGTGAGGAGAGTATCCAGCGACTTAAACGTCGTGGCCGGAATCAGAAATGGCAAGTTGGTAAAATAGTAAAGGAGGCGGGGAAGCATCACCATCTTAGAGATGGCAACCCTTCCGGCTACTGACAAGGGTAAGGACAACCAAAACTGTATTTGGGATTTGAGCGCTCTCATAGCCCGGCCGAGGTTGCCATCGATCATCAAATCCGCATCCCTGTAGATTTGTATCCCGAGATAGCGGAAGGTGGAGTCCGCCATCTGGAACGTGTGTGGTGCGAAGGGTAATGGCGAGGGCCGGCCAGGGGCTGCAAACATGAACCCGTAGGACTTGGACTCGCTGATGGAGAGGCCAGATAAAAGTCTGAAGTCCTCGAATATTTTAGACACAGAAGCAAGGTCTCCCCTCAAATCACGGAAGTATAGGATAATGTCATCCGCGTATGCGGAGACCACATGGGTGGTCGTGCCCCTCCGTATCCCATATTGGGGAGCTGCCGCTCTGAGTTTACAGAGCAGTGGTTCAAGGGCCAGGATGAACAGGAGCGGGGAGAGCGGGCAGCCCTGTCTGGTGCCCCTTGCTATATCCACTGGGCCAGAGATGTGTCTGGATGTGCGCACTCGGGCCGTAGGGCGGGTATAGAGCAGTTTGACCCATGCAATATACTCGGGCGGAATCCCAAATTTCGCGAGCGCAGTGAACATGAAATCCCATCTAAGGGAATCGAAGGCCTGTTTCAGGTCCAACGAGATGCAGCCTTCCGAACACAGGCACGCCGGGTCCCGGAGCATCAGCTGAGCAAGCCGTCTAAGGTTCATGGCCGTGCTCCTCCCCGGCACAAACCCGCATTGGTCGGGGTGTATCAGGTGTGGGATATATTGCGCCAAACGCATCGCTAATATCTTGCTAAATATCTTGCAGTCGGTGTTGAGGAGGGATAAGGGCCTGTAATTAGCCATGTGCATGCCATCTTTACCCGGCTTTAAAAGGGAGGTTATTAAAGCTTGGAGGGAGGACTGGGGTAGTGAGGCAGTGTGCAACGCTTCTAGGTAAACAGTGTGGAGGCGCGGAGCCAGTAGGTCCACGTACGTAGCATAGAACTCAGTCGGTAGGCCATCCGTTCCGGGGGCTTTGCTCTTCGGGAGAGCGTGTATTGCCTGCCTAATTTCCGCTATACTAATATCACGTTTCAGGTCTTTGGCTTGCCTGTCTGTGAGTTGGGGTAATTCAAGGTCCCTCACAAAGTCCTCCAATGCAGCCTCGGAGAGGCACCGGTGGGGACCATAAAGCGTGGCATAATAGTCCCGGAATGCGGCGTTGATGCCCACTTGGGACGAGACAAGCAATCCGTCCTGGTCTAATATTTCCAAGATCGGATGATTCACCGGGGAGTCTCTTATAATACGGGCCAGCAGTGGGCCCGACCTATCCGCCTGTGTGTGTTGTCTGATAGTGTATGCTTTGTAATCTAGGAGCCTCAAGTCTTCCAGCAATTCTGCGTGTTTAATGTGCGCCTCTTGCAGTGGAGTGAAGTGTGTGCATGTGCCCGCAGCTTCGCTTTCCAGCATTGCCAGTGTACCTTCCACCTCTTTTAGGGCACCTATTACCTCCCTCCTCCTGCCTACCCGGGAGGCCATCGCCTCCCCCCTAATGTAGACCTTAAAAGTGTCCCACTCTATCTGTCTGGAGCTGGCAGTGTTTGCGTTGGAAGCAAAGTAGGTCTCAACAGCGTCCGCCATGGATGACTTGAAGACAGAGTCTTCAAGTAGTTCTGTGGGTAACCTCCAGGTCGGGACAGGGGCCTGCATCCGGCCCCACTGCCAGGTGAGCTCCACAGAGCCATGATCCGAGAGGGTCTTCCCCATATGATGGGCTTGGACGACCGACCCCAGTAGGGAGCGGGAACAGAATATGTGGTCTATCCTAGTATGTAGCTGGTGTGGGGGGGGAGAAAAAGGTGTATTCCCTTTCCAGGGGGTGCGTACTGCGCCATGCATCTGCCAATTCCCATCCTACCGCCCACTGCGCCAGCGCATCTGCCTGTCTCCTGCTTTCCGTGGCATGTAGGGGGGGGTGAGACCTATCTAGTGTAACATCCAAGACAGCATTAAAATCTCCTCCAATCACCCACTGGTGATCTGCCCAATCCGCAAGGATCCTATTGACGTGTACCAGAAAGTCTGATTGGCCAGAATTAGGTGAATACACACAGCCAAACACAATTGTGTCCCCATCCAACAGGCCCTTCACAAACACATATCTGCCCTCATTATCAATTCGCTGTTCAATCGGCTTAAAAGGAACAGAGTTGCGGAGCCAAATAGCATCCCCCCTAGAGAACGCTGAGTAGGATGTGGCAAAAAGTTGACCCCTCCACTTCTTTCTGAGTTTCAAGCCTTCAGCGCAGTTCAAGTGTGTCTCCTGCAGGCAGGCTATCATGATGCCCCTGCGATTTAGTTGGGCCAGTATTCTGTGTCTCTTGTGGATCGAGCCCATGCCCCGCACATTCCAGGTGCACAAGTCATAAACATTAAGCGGCCCCATGACAAAACCTGCAATGCGACCATGGTGGGACCGTGGGTGACCATGCCAAGCACATCATGTCGTATGATAAGAGTGTCGTGTAAACAGTTAGTCCCTCAACATTAAGGTCCTCGGGCCAACGGGCCCGCGATCCAAACCAGGGTGCCCAACATGGGCAGAGAGTAAACAGTTCCAAGTGCATACGGTGGGGGAGAGTGGACCTCTCGCGCCTAACGTGTACTGGCCTGCGGTGGTGCGGCAGCCCTCCGTGAAACCAAACCCGCTAGTTACCCCCCATCATGTAGGGAGATGCACTGTTCATACATTACCACCCGGACTTCGTTTAGGGTGCAGGCCGTCGGTGTTAGTAGTTCTCCGCTGTCTGCGCCGTGATCTTGGGGAACAATTGTAGGCTGTCCGCCGTCCCCGACACCTCAGAGTGTGTGCCGGAGACGCTGGCCTGACCTCCATTAGTGTCCGCATCGTGAGCGGCGAGGGCTTCCTCTGTTAGGTGCACCACCGATGATCTGCCGGTCAAGCGGTCCACAGTGGGCCGTCCCCGTAAGGAAGATTTTTGTGAAGGGGCTCGCCCTTTATTAGAAGCCTGGTGACTCCGGCCCGATGGACTCTGGTGCCTCGTATTCCCAGATGCCGAAAGTGGGTCTTGTGAGGTCGGCGGCGTCAGCGTAACCTCCATCCACTCCTCTGCCTCCTCCGGTGAGTCAAAGAAGTGGGATTTGTTCTCATAAAGAATCTTGAGGCGAGCGGGGAACAGGAGGGCATATTTCAAGTCTCTTTCCCGCAGTCTGCGCTTCACCCCCATGAAGGTGGACCTAGCTCTCTGTACTGTGGGCGTGAAGTCAGGATATATGGAGACGTTCTTGTCCTCATATCGAATCGGCGCCTTCTCCCGGGCCATTCTCAGCACAGTTTCGCGGTCCTTGTAGTGAAGGAGTCGTGCGATCAAGGGGCGAGGGGTGCCCCTGGTTGCGGAGGTTTTGACGGCATTCTATGCGCTCGCTCTACGCTGTATAGCGCCGTGAGATCTTCCGGGCCCACCATCTTCCTGATCCAGTCCTCCACGAATTGGGTGGGATTCCTCCCCTCGCTGCGCTCCGGAATGCCTAGGATGCGGACGTTGTTGCGGCGGGCACTCCCTTCCGCATCATCCACCTTGTCCCACAGCTGCTTGAGTTGTTTCTCCATACCTTCCAGCTTTGCGGAGTGCTCCGTCTGCTGAGGTATGAGGTCATTCAGCGCAAGTTTCTGTTCCGACACCCTTTCCGCAAGTTTGTTATGGTCGGCTCGGAGTAGTGAGAGGCCCGTCGCCATGCTGTCGATGCGTGATTCTAGTGCTTCCCGTGTGGCTCGTATTTCATTTAGTATGAGATCCAGCTTGGCATCCTGCAAGCCTTTTCCAGTCGGAGGGATAATGTCCGCAGAAGATAAAGCCAGAGGGTCCTCCGAGCCAGTGGACTGCATGTCCGCCGGTGTGTTGTGTTCCTGGGTCCTGCCTCGGTGTTTCCCCATCGACCTGGTATGCAGGGTGGCGGAGTAGTAGACGCACCCTCCGTTTCCGGCTTGCGCCGCCCGATGGTACTCCGGGCAACGCACAGAGGTGTCCGTGCAGTCCCCGGTGGCACCACGGAGAGAAGAATAAAGGGTCACACCCTAGAGCCGCGCCAAGCCCACAGTACAGAATCCTCGACAGCGTAGTGGCGCTCAGTGGGTGGTCCTCCTCCCAGTCGCGGTTCCGGCCACCCCGGGGCGATGTGTAGGGGTAATGGGCCACTAATGGGGGATCTGGTGGAGGTCAGCAGGAAAGAGAGCGTGGCACTGCAGTCTAGCCGGAGGAGCTGTGCAGCCCGGAGTCCCCCGCGGGCGCCTCGGGCAGTCGGGCCCCGCAGCAATGCTCAGGTACCCCCTCTTCACTGTGCAGGGGGGCCGTGCTGGTGATATGCGGAGTCGCCAGGGCTGTGACAGTCTCACCGCCGCAATGCGCCCGGAGCAACGCAGTGCTCCGCACTAGATGCTGGTAGGGCCCGGGGTGCTGGGTAGAAGCAAAATGGCGGCTAAGACCCCGCGGCGGCGGGGGGCCGTTGCGAGTGATCCCCGTGTACACCACGGCAATAATGTACTAGGCAGCAGTATCCTCTGCGTGCCAATCCCCGGCCCCAACTCCTCACCGGTGTCAGCGGCGTTCAGGCAAGCGCGGGTCTCTCCCACCGTCCGGGCGGGCGCCGGGGCGGCTGCGGTGTCGTAGAGCCGTGATCCGGGCAGACCGGCCGGGAACGGACCCCCAGGCTCGCTGGTATAAAAGCAGACAGTGCGGCGGTAGAAGGGATCGCATCCGCTGCCGATCTGGGCAGCGCCCCCGGGCTCCGTGGACTCGCTCTCCTCCGGTGCACGCCAGTAGTCCGCCAGTGCAGCGCAGTGGCCCGGCCCCTAGGCTAATCGAGTCCGCGGCTTACCACGAGGGATCAGGCCCCCGGGATCGCCGCAGGTCAGCAGTGTGTCGGCGGCGCCCAAGAGGGGTGGTGCGCTGTAAAGGTACGCCGCTCTCTCCCTGAAGCCTCGGGCGTGAAGATGGGGTAGGTAACAGTGCAGGATGACAGGATAATCCGCTTGTGTTCAGGGCTCAGGACGGAGCTCCTCAGCTACACGTCTGCCATATTCGGTTCTCGGCCACGCCCCCCGATTATCCAATTTTTATAAGCGTTTTATAAACAACTTCTCAAAAATATTAACTCCCATTATCACACTCTTACGAAAAAATATGAAATTCAGTTGGACCATTGAAGCAGAAAAAGCCTTCCGTTCTTTAAAAGAACACTTCACATCTGCCCCTATTTTGATGCATCCAGACCCTGCTCAACCTTTCATTGTGGAATCAGACGCTTCTCAGTTTGCTATTGGGGAAATTTAATCTCAAAGACACAAAAATACAGGCCAAATGCACCCAATAGCATATTATTCCAGGAAGCTGTCCTCTTCAGAACAAAACTATGCTATAGCAGACAGGGAATTACTGGCCATAAAAGCTGTGTTTGAAGAATGGCAGCATTATTTGTTAGGAGCTCGACACCCTGTAACTATTTATACAGACCATAGTAATTTACAAACTTTAAAATCAGTCAAAGCTCATCTCTGCTCGACAATTGAGATGGACCTTATTTTTCAATGATTAGAACTTTATCATAACCTATCGACCAGGAAAAGAAAACAACAAAGCAGATGCTTTATCATTCATAGGTATAAATGATGAAGTGAATATCAAAAAAGAAAAGACACACCAATACTCCCAACCAAGTGCTTTCAAGAGGGAGTTGTGGACACTAATGTGCTATCTGATATCAAGATGGAACTACAGAATAAATCAAAGGAAGTCTGGCATAAAGAATTTCCATTATTACAATGGGTTAATGATCTTATTTTAGTACCAGTCCAACAGTTACAGCATCGAATCATGCAAGCATCTCATGACACTCCATTGTCTGTACATCCAGGAGTCACTAAGATGTATCAGCTGATTAAAATAAAATTATAGTGACCTTCCATGTTCAATGATGTTATGGTTTATGTAGGCACTTGTATGATATGTGATATGTGCACAAAATAAAACTGTACACCAGGCCCCTAGTGGTTTATTACAACCTCTTCCTTTGCCACCACAACCATGGCATACTATTTCCCTCGACTTTATTGTTGAACTACCTCTTACTAAGACAGGGTTTACCAGCATCTTAACTGTAATTGACCATTTCACTCGAATGGCTAATTTCATTCCATTGAGGAAACTACCCACAGCATTGGAATTAACTCAAATCTTCATGAAAGAAGTGGTTAGATTACATGGAATTCCATCTGTTGTGATTTCAGACAGGGGTGCCCGAATTATCTCTAATTTCTGGCACCATCTTGGTAAATCCTTGAACATGGAAGTGCTTTAGTCCTCCAGTTACCATCCACAGACAGATGGGTTGACTGAACGCACAAATCAAACTATTGAACAGTACTTATGGTGTATGTTAGCTACCTGTGAGTCAGAATAGTCAGAAATATTATGGGCTATGGAATTCACGAATAACAATATGGATCATTCATCACTTGATATGTCTCCTTTCTTTTGTGCACAAGGTTTTCACCCCAAAGTCATTTTAGGACGGGACGAAAGATGTGTAAAAACCCCAACTGTCAATGATCTAATACATAATTTAGTATCAGTTCAACAACAAGCTCAATATCATTTGGCTCAAGCAAAGGAAACTCAGAAAAAAACAGCAGACAAACAAAGATCAAAACCACCAACATATTCTGTTAATGATAAGAAATGGCTATCTACCAAAAATTTGAGAATTAAAACCTACAAGAGGTTTTGTCCACAATATATCGGCCCCTTTTCTATTGAAAAGGTAATAAACCTGGTCTGTATGAAGTTAACACTCCTGCCAATATATCGTTTTCACCCAGTATTCTATGTGTCTTTATTAAAACCTCTTAATCCAATGACTGGAATGGTAACACCTCCCCCTGAGATAGATGTTGATGGTTTCCCAGACTATGAAGTAAAGGCAGTAATAGACTCCAAGAGAATCCGGGGTAAATTGTTTTATTTAGTGGATTGGAAAGGTTATGGTCCTGAGAAACGGTCTTGGGAACGCCTTACCAATTTACAGAATGCTCCAAAATTTTTAAAAGCCTTTCATACTCGATATCGTGACAAACCAAAACCAATCCTTATGGTTTATGGGGTGATTCCGTGAGGGTAGTACTGTCATGATTCCATGTCACGCATCATTCATTTCCCTCTAGTTTAATTTATCCCCAAATAAAACCCACCCTGGTCCTGTGCATACAGCACTCCAAGGTATACTACAGAAAACTGGAATTGTGTGTAATAAAATAGAGAATTAAATGAAGTGTATTTCCTGGTTAGTGAACAATGCTTGTTTGTTTATGTGTTCAAGTATTCCAGTAATTTGGGACTTCAGTTGTCATTGTGTACACTTGTTTATTTTGAACTGTGGCTTTAAACATTTTTTACATCAGCGCTTGGTAACGCTTTGTTATCCAATAGAAAAAAGGAAACGCTTCCTCGCATTTGCTGTGCTCGTTCGCAATTGACCGAGAAACAGTCAGGAGCCCAACACGCAGAGACATGCTCCACGTAACGGCTACTTTCAGGCATGGCTGCCTATAAAAGCCACACCCAAGGATGAGACAGAACGGAGTTGTGGACCAGAGTTCACTGAGTTGATGTTCAACTCAGCAGAATTCCGTGTAGTGGTACTACGCCCACCCTTAACTTTTAGCCTGTAAACCAATCGTGACGTCAGGTCGATCAAAGGTAAACTATGTGCAGGTGACTTGCTCATTTAAATTAATAATCTTGATTCTTATTCTCAGGTAATGCAAACTTTTCTGGAATTTGCTGGCTTCAAGTTAAGCAATGCAAAAACTGAGGCTATGACATGGTTTATTCTCAAGTTCACATGGAATTCAGCGAGCATTATTCCGGAGGGTGACAATTGCTAAATATTTTTAAGCTATAAATCAATTAAGGGCCTGATTATGACAATGGCAGTCCGATGGACCACATTTGGCACTGTGGCAGTACAGGCACCACCGCACCGGTGGTCCAACCACCCTATTACGAGTTTGGCGGTTGGACCGCATAAGGACCGCTGCAACCGCTGGGATACGTGATCGCTCTGTGGTGTTGCAGCAGTGTGAGACTGCAATATCCTGGCGGTGCTGCTGAGGCATCGCTAAGCATATTATGAGTTTCCTCACATCCACTCTTTTCATGGTGGTGAAGAAATAAAGAGGTCAAATAATCAAAAGAACAGGACACTTGTAACTACGTTACACAAGGTTTGAATCAGACTCCCCTCATAAACGCTATGTTCTTATTCGTTGCGGTTTATGTTGTTTATCCGCCCCACATAGTCGTTGTGGCATTTATCATCGGGTTGTCTGAATGTGCTGTATGCCAGCCTCAAACCTGAGGCAACCTCTGGTGCTGCGTAGTAGTGTCCAGAGATATGCATAAATACCCCCGTTGATGAAGGTTAAGGTAAAACACTCATCTACATCCTAAAAAACTCTTTAATTGACACAGGATGTGATTTGTGATTAAAAGGAAAAATGGGTATGCACTGCGAACAGGTTACTGGTTCTATGCATATCACTTTATCGTCAACATGTTTCTGCTCCTTTGTGCCCAGCCGGGTCTATGGAGCATTCGTCAGGACAAGACAAAACAAAAAAACAAAAAAACACAGTTTAAAAATGCTCACACAACTTGTGCAGTATTCATTGAGTAATCTTAATTTCCCTCAGTTTCCCGCGTTCATTGCTGGCTCTGCCCCTGCCTCCAGGGGCAGAGCCAGCACTGAACGCGGGAGTCACTTTTGATGCGGCCTGGGGCCGAGGGTCCAATTTCCCCTGACGAAGAAAGAAGTCTACGAATGACAGGTCAATTTACCTTATCAAAACTGAGGGAAATTAAGATTACTCAGTGAATACTGCACAAGTTGTGTGAGTATTTTTAAACTGTATTTTTTTGTTTTTTTGTTTTGTCTTGTCCTGACGAATGCTCCATAGACCCGGCTGGGCACAGAGGAGCAGAAACATGTTGACGATAAAGTGATATGCATAGAACCAGTAACCTGTTCGCAGTGCATACCCATTTTTCCTTTTAATCACAAATCACATCCTGTGTCAATTAAAGAGTTTTTTAGGATGTAGATGAGTGTTTTACCTTAACCTTCATCAACGGGGGTATTTATGCATATCTCTGGACACTACTACGCAGCACCAGAGGTTGCCTCAGGTTTGAGGCTGGCATACAGCACATTCAGACAACCCGATGATAAATGCCACAATGACTATGTGGGGCGGATAAACAACATAAACCGCAACGAATAATAACATAGCGTTTATGAGGGGAGTCTGATTTAAACCTTGTGTAACGTAGTTACAAGTGTCCTGTTCTTTTGATTATTTGATATCTGACAAGGGGAATCAACTGGACACTATATTCCTCCTCCCTCTTTTGATTGTGAATGAAGAAATAAAGAGGCCCTACAGGGCCTCTTGTTGCCTCAAGGCCAGGGGATGCTTGCAAGGGGGCCCATGGTGTACCCCCCTGTGTGCATGCACCCCCTGTTCCTGCACAGCATAGACCCCATAGCGTGACAGCCTACTCCAAAAATGTCAAATTCATAAACAGTCTCTAGGTATCTTGCCTGACGTCAAGACATTTCTGTATGATGATCATCATGTTTTTAGTCTTTCAGCTTGTGCAATATACACATTTTTTTGGTCCACACTTGGTGCTTATCATTTATGATCAGGTGTTGGAAAGCTTTTACTTCACCTTTTTCTCGCAAGTGAGCTACAGGAGCAGAGCAGCAGCGTGACAGATATTTACTGTGTTTTTATATGCTTAGTGCCCTAAAGTAATTCCAAGGCACTGTGATCTCATGTGTTGTGTCTAACCCACTTTATAAAATATACAAATGTCATGTCTGGCATGAGGTCAGTAGAAGGCATATGAGAGGGTGCTCAAGGGTTTATACAACAAACTGTTAGCACAGCATCCCAAAGCACACACTCACATGCCCTGACTTCCAAAACCACATAATACTCTTATACAATAAAAATGAATTTTGGAACAACACAAAAACTACCATTATTGATCATTTGATGGGCACATGTTGTATGGCATAGAGACAACAAGTTTTATAACCATGGACGACCAAGCAGCAGCAAAGAAATGTGGCAAATGTATCTGCTGAGATGAGCTTTTCCTTTGCTGGCAATCATATATGTGCCTAAAATTGAAGATTTAGTTCTGACACATGCCTTGGGTAAGTGAAGCCATTATACTTATGATGTTTAAGTCTGGTGCTCATATTATCATTGATCACAAATGTAGTAGAAGAGTTCTTTTTGAGGAGATAACATTTGATTCAATAGAGTACATGCCAACCGTAACAGTGGGGCACGTGTGGCAGACACTATTCAAGTGTGGTGTTCCTTATTAAATAGCCATCATGTTTGTCAATGTTTGTCTTGCACCACACTTTGCTATTCACAACTGGACGTCTGGTCATTTCTCACTAATTCTAAAAAGCCAGTAAAAGCATGACAAGTGAAGGCCAGCAGGACCGTGTGGAGTAACAGAGGACGTTGGTGGCAAAGCAGTCAGACACCTGCTCTGTGGCACAGAAGAGGAGGAGTTGAAAGGAGAGTTGTCCTCTGAGAACGGGACAGTGTCTCCCGAAGGTACACCATATCACCAGATAATTCTCAAACCATCATCGGTGGTCGATATTTCACAGGGAGATGTGGACTGTGAGAAGGGTGGTCGTCCTTGCCAAGAACACTTAATGATGAAAGTCAAAAGAGGTCACAAAAACATTACAAACTAAGGTGATCTCTCCCACCACTCCTTCCACATGCCTTGCCTACCCAGCAGAAGGTCTGCAACCTCGAGTATGCTTTGCCGAATACACTACTTTGTCGTCATACATTCCTTCTACCCCAGCCCATTTGTGGTAGTCTGCAAGAAATCTAGTAGGACATGGGGCAGCTGAACTAGGCAATGGTGAAGGGTTTTGCTGTCCTACATGAGGCCCAGGCTGCCCAGCATAGGATATCACCCACCTCTACTCTTTCTGGTTTGCCTCCATGTCATCTCCAAGATACCCATACTTGCCCAGCTGTGGAGTTTGTCAAACCTACCCATTCCACCACCCTTACCCTTATTTCCATGTGCCACCTGTTAGACTGTTAGAAGTGGGATTCCGGGTTTGCTGATGAATGCACCTGGGTGAGGCAGGAACCACCACTCCAGTCAGATCAAGCTAAGTACACACTAAAAGATAGCCAGTGCTGACCCTCTGGTAGCTTGGCACAGAGTAGTCAGGCTTATCTGAAGAGGTAATGTGGATAGTAGTTTTGCAACACCCACACAGTAACACAATTAATACTCGACACAAAGACTCCACACAGGTTTAGAGAAGTAGATTAGTCTAATATGAACAAAACAAGACCAGAACAACAAAAAATTCAATGCATAGAAGTTGAAATATTGAATATAAAACAAAAATGCACTAAAGTGCTTAGAAGTAAGTAGCACTAATAAGGTTACTTTAGGCCATGTTGGACCGGGGCAAAGTCAGAATTCGGGCTGACCTCATGAAAGCACAGACTGGCTACAGGAGCCACCAGGACCCAGTGAACAAATTACTTTTCCTGGTCGCAAACAACAAGATAGTTCACTGTCGAGGCTTGCAGGATACATCGCACTTCTCCACATGGTGAAAGCAAAGTGTCAGTTCCAAAGACACGTGCCGGTGAGCAATGCACCGGATTCTGCTATGAAGTCAAGGGGATGTGTCAACAGCACCAAGCTGTGGCGGCAGCAAAATGCTGTACAATGCGTCGATCTCAGGAAGCAAATAACTGGTTCTGATGCAATGCACCGATTCTACTCCCGCAAAGGGGTCAATGTCCCGGTTCTGCTACTCACATACAGGAGATGCGTCAAAACTCATGTTTCTAGTACCTGGACCACTTCCAGTGAGCCAGGCACAGGAGCTGGGGTAGAGCCCTTGATATTTCCGAGGCTCAAGTAATAGGAGGCAAGCCAACAAGCCCTTGGAGATCACTTGGAGGACAAGGCAGAGTCCAGCTCTCCTTCAGCAGAGGCAGAGAGCCACAAGCAGCAGGCCAACAAACAGAAAAGCAAGCCTTTCAGATCAGCAGTCCAGCTGAGTCCTTTAAGCAGCACAGCAGTTCTTTTGGCAGAGCTTCAGTTACAAGTCCAGTAGTGTCTGTTTTTAGGTGGTCAGAGACCCAGTACTTAAACACAAAAGAGCCTTTGATGAGGGGGTGACTTCAAAGCAGCTCTCTGAAGTGCACATGTATCCATTTCAACCCAGTCCTGTCTGCCAGGCTATCTGTGGTGGGTAATCAGCCCTTTGTGTAGGGCCAGACCACTACCTATTGAAGTGTGTCATCCACATCCTCCGTTCCTGCCCAGGAAGGGCCATCCGAATACAGATGTATGTAGATGGGTATTCAGCCACACTTAACCATTCTGTGTTTGTGGCTATATGGAGGGAATGCACAAAGTGTACCTGTCACCCAATCCAGACTTGTATTGGAGCAGGCTGCAGGCACACAGATCTATAAGTGCAGAGAAATGTCCACTACCTAGAATTGGCATTTCTAAAATAGTATTGTGAAATCCAGCTTCACCAGTAAGTAGGATTTATCCAGACCATTCCAAAGATATAAAACAATAAATAACTATTCCACTCTGATCAGGAATTACCACTTAAAAGTGTATAATGGAATTCCCAATGCTAACTAACCCTGGGCGTAGTTCGCGAAGTAGCGCTACGCGAAGCTACGCGAAGTGCACTTCGCACTACGCGAACTTCACGTAGCACTACGCGAGCTGCGTAGTAGGATGTTCGCACTGTGCAAGATGCATTTTCAATGATTGCACAGTGCGGACAAGTATCCGGCACTGTGCAATCATTGAAATCGGCATCTTGCACAGTGCAAGCTGTAGTTTTCTGCCGCTCAAGTAGATTTTTACTCGAGCGGCAGCTTTCTCAACGCGGACTGGTAGTTTCTCATCGCGAGCGGTCGCGAGCATGCGCGACCACTCGCAATGAGAAACCTGACCTCCCTGCGTTGAGAATCTCGCCGGGATGTCATTTTGCTTGCTCGCGGTCGCGAACATGACACTAAGGACCGCGAACAAGCAAAAAATGACCGCTGCACTACGCTACGCTGTGCTACGCGTGTTTGCACTGTGCTACGTGCAGCTCGCGTAGTGCTTCATCCAGGGTTAATGCTAACCTGTGAGAGGAGTAGGCCTCACAGTAGTGAAAAATTGATTTTGCTGTTTGTCACTACCAGGACATGCGAAACATAAAAGTGCAACCATACCTTTGCTTACATAGCACTCTGGGCTACTTAGAACCTACCTTAGGGGTGACATATATGTAATAGGAGGGGATTATAAGGTTTGGTGAGTAGTTTTAAATGCCACGTAAAACTGGCAGTGAACTGCACACACAGGCACTGCAAAGGCAGTCCTGTCACAGGTTTGAAAGGCAACTGGTGTGGGAGGCACAATCAGTGCTTCAGGCCCACGAGTAGCAGTTAACTTACAGGTCCTGTGAGTTGGTATACCACTTTACAAGGTACTTACAGGAATATTAAATATGCCAATCATGTATATGCCTATTACACACATGTTTAGGGAAGAAGCAGATGCACTTTAGAAATGATTAGCAGTGGTAAATTGCTCAGAGTCCTAAAGCCAAAAAGGGGGTCAGGAAAAAAGGAGGAAAAAGGCAAAATGTTTGGGGTAACCCGTCAGAGAGGGCCATTTTCTAATACCATCCTTCTCAGAAGGTATCAGCTCCTGCTTCCTATGTCACTATGTGTGTGTTGAAGGATGTTTGTCATACACTATTACTTAAGACAAGTAAGATAGCTAGGAATTGTTTTCCCCAAGTCAGAACATCATCACCCCTGGCTTATGGGAAGGGCGTATGTTTATTGGTACTTTCATTTGGACTTGGTCATTTTGTTTGTACCTTTCATTGTATCAATGATATTTAATTTGTGCTTGTAGATTATTTTTAACTTTTCCATTTTCATTGCTATACCTTATTATTTGAAATATTCATATTCTTTTTTCTTTTGTTTTTCCCTGAAGTTTTATATAGTTCAAACTTGACCCGAAATCAGGTATTAGAGCGTTGTACATGAGAACCAGTTGCGTTACATGTGGACACATTAATTTTTGTTAAGCATGGGACGATTACGTGATTTGACCAGAATCACAGAATGTTGAGCGTTGTTGCAGAGACTCGAACCCGGTTCCCCAGATTTGAAGTTGATCGCCCTAACCGTTAGGATATTATCTAGTGTTAATTGAATTTGATTTACCTACCCCACCAATATAGAGCCAGGTGGCATTTTCGTTAGTTTAATATGTTGAAAAACGTAATATCCTCCTTCCAAATCCCCCTTTTTAATGTCACCTCTTGCCACAAGCTGTTAAACAATTTGTATCACAGAACCTATTCTGTGTGACTCTTGTGTGTTTTACATTTCGGAATGCCTCTTCATTTTGTATAGTGATGTTCTGTGTGTAATTTTGGCAGCTTCTTCAGTGCCCAGACCACAGCAAAATCTTCTCTTTTGATAACACTCCACCTCTGTTCCTGGAAAAGTAGCCTCCTACTAATGAAGAGTAAAGGCTGGTCTAGTCCCTCCTCATTTAACCGTGACAATACTACCTGTGAGGATCTGGATGTACTATATATTATGGCTGTGGGGGCCTTATCATTATACACTCACAGATGCTGTCCTGGGTACAGTCGGTATCATTTACTTAACCTTAGCACAACCCTGGTTAGCTGTGGATGCGAGCGGTAAGACTTTGTAAAGGAATTTAGTGTAAAGAATTTAACAACACCAAACAACGAAATAATAAAATCACACACCAATAAAAAGACACAACCGTACATTATAAAAATAGAGCTTAATTTAATGAATTTTCAGAGACCACCTGAGGGTCCTGGAAATACAGATTTTAGATGTTTTTATCACTTGTAAGTGCAAGCACAAACAAGCATTGGTCAACAAAAAGTTTGTAAACGGCCTGGGTTGGGCGACCACATCTGGCAGGGAAAAGGTCTAGGGGTCCAGAGAGGATGCTTTGGCCAGTTATCTGGCCACCACAGCATTTTTGAAGTAAATTCAAAACTTCACAAGATGGCCTCCATAGACTTCTATGGAGTGGTCCTGATGTGAGGGATGCAGGCAAAGGTGCTCAAAAGGAGTCTGTGGTGCAATCAATGGGGGTGTCTTGCTGGTGGTGCCGGGTGATGTGGTGCAACTTTGGCCACAGAGACCAGGGTACCACAAAGTCCTCTACATTGCAGTAGTCGAACAGCCGATGCTGTACTACTGGTCTCACTGCACCGCGGTTGGATGCAAAATCTTTGGTGGGAGCTAATGTCCTTTAGAGGCAGCAAATTCAAACCCTAATAGCACTCCCGGGTCCAGTAGACATGGATGCAGATTTTGGCTATCTCAGAACTATCTCTTGAGGCGCCCGGTGACTGTATGTTGCAAAACCTATGCGGTGACTACCACCTTGCCTGCTTGGGCTCTTTCAGCTCTTGTTGTCCTGGAGCTGGTTCCAGGAGATTAGCAGACTGATCCTTAGAGTCAATGCTGCGGGTGAAGGTGGGAAATTGACTTTTGCACGGGTCAGGAGCTGCATGCATATTCCCAGTATCAAAAGTGCAGCAGTTGCAGTCCTCTCAGTCATGAAGCCTTTCTATGTGCAATTCAGGGGTAGCAGGGCAGTACTTCTTCAGTCCTTTCTTCTCCTGCAGTGTGAACTAAGTGCCAGGGTTCCAGGGGTGCCCTACTTTTCCCAGGGAAGTGCCCTGAGGGGATCACAGGGTCACTAACCAATGGGCTGCTGGGTCCCCTACTCTCTAGTGACAAAGTTCCTGTGATGTGTGGCATCTGGTTATCCCAGATCGCCGCTTTCTTGGCCCATTAAAGGTGGCACAACCCTTCCTCAGTAGCAAGGTAGCCCACTCTAGACGTGCGGCTACCAGTGGGCTACACACCCACAGGAAAACTGATTTGGACACAGGTTTCCCTCCCATAGCTCTCTCTCCTAATTGACTGAAGGAACCAAAGGCATCTTGCTCAGGAATGTTGTAGCAAGTGGCCCCTCAAAGGTGGTTTCACCTTTATAGACTTTTTGGTTGGGCTAACACCCTGAGTAGCAAATCCTGAGAGAGGAGGTGACACCTAACACGGCAGCAACTGCCTTTGCTCCTGGGAGTTGTTCACATGTCTCCTGAGGAGGCCAGAAAGGCATCTTTGTGTTACTACCTTTTTGAGCTCGCTGGAGTGCAGAGTGGCAACTTACTAAAAGTTGCTTAAATTTAATAGTGACTTTAAATCTGGTCTGAGGCATCAGGTTGGATTTAATGTCACAGTTAATTTGATACTTTACTCAACCTTGTTAGGGTTTCCCATTCAGAAGTTAGCCGGGCTGGGATGCCAGCAAATAACCCTGTGTTAGCCTATGGAGCTACTAACAGTTTCACAGCAAAATGATAATTTTGGAGTGTTGCTGCTAAGGCATTTTGAAAATCACATGTCTTACTTAGTAATACACAGCTCACTGCCATAGGGCTTTATACGCCTTCCTCAGGGGAGCCATACATATAGCCTTAAAGGAAGTGGTGGATTTGCCATTAAGTGTAATGGAAAAAAGCAACTTGATTGGAGACTGCCTTATCGTCTTTGGTTTCCTTTCAGTACCAATTTAGTGTGCTATTGAGGGAGATGCCTGGCTCCCATGTCCCATTGTAGGCGCTATTTTTACGGAGTGGCAGCAACAGTTAATTAATGTTATGTGTTTTAGCTTTCACATGTTTATTTTGACTATCTTTATTTTACAAGTAATTGCGCATTCACAAGGGAGCTTGTGAAGTGCTGCTGGACCCTGGTTTGGATTTTAGTTTGCCCTTACTTATGAAATTGATCACGCTTCCAGCTCCTACCATCATGCCCCCCTATGCTGGGCTTCAAAGTTGGCTTGTCAGCATGTCCACGCAGGTTCAGGATAGAAGGCAACTTGATTCGAGACTGCCCTATCATCTTTGGTTTGCTTGTAGCACTAGAGTGCTTTTGAGGGAGATGCCTGGCTCCCGTACCCCATTGTAGCCGCTTGTTATGACGCTCTGTGCACAGCACCATCCTGTGTTGTGCAGGTCCTGTTAAAGAGAACCACAGTCTGCACTAAGGACGCCCCTTTAGGTATGCAAGAAGTTTTCTCACCTCATAATAAGTCATTTCTCATGTATTGACTGCAAGGCTCAATAGACATTGTGGAGTTTTCCAGCTGCAGGACACGTCACACGCTCCATGGTATTTAAGCGTGGTACGAGCAATAACCAGCGCTTGCTATTCTTTCTTTGTCCAGACTGAGCTTCCGTCAGATAATTTCCAGGAAGGGCATTGCTTCACCTAATGCCCTTTGACCTGGATTTTGTTTCTGCGACGGCTCGCTCTTCTCTGAGCAACGTCTTGGGGATCCTCCGGGTGGCGCCAGTGTTTCCTGCCAAAGCCGATTACCCCAGGCCACTGGAATCCTATCTGGGCTCTTGAAGAGTATCCCAATATATGCACTTCCACAAGGGAGCTTGTGGAATGCAGTTGGGGTTGCTGGACCATAGTTTGGAATTCAGTTTGCCCGCACTTTTGAAATTTATCAGGCTATCAGCGCCTACCCTCATGCCCCCCTGACACATGCCCCTGTGCCGGTCTTCAAAACCGGCTCATCAGCACATCCGCACAGTTTCAGGGAAGGAAGCAACTTGATTGGAGACTGCCCTATTGTTTTTGATTTCCTTCAAGCACTAGTGTGCTTTTGAGGGTGTTGCCTGGCTCCCATGTCTCACTGTACCCGCCATTTCTACGGAGTGGCCACAACGTTTAATTGGTTTTATATGTTTTAGCTTTCACATGTTTATTTTGATTGTCTTTATATTCCCAGTAATTGCGCTTTCACCAGGTAGCTTATTAAGTGCAGTCTGGGTTACTGGACCCTGGTTTGGATTTTAGTTTGCCCGCACTTTTGAAATTGATCACGCTTCCAGAGTCTACCCTCATGCCCTCCTCACATGCCGGCCTACAAAGGCAGCTCGTCAGCACATCCGCACCAAAGGCGTGCCTAAAACAAGCCTGTCTGTGCCATTCTGCACTCAGATACCGGTTTTTCCCTCCATGGGGTAGCCAAGACACAGTACTCTCAAGATGAACTAATCAAGCTGTTAGGTAAGAAATTCGCAGTTAGCATCCTGAACATGATTAATTGTGATTAAATGCCATCCTATTTGAGGTGTAATAGGTCACTCAGCAATGATAAGACTCCCCTATAGGCCTGGGTGGAGTTCGCAGAGTTCTGCAAGCAGCAGAGTGCATTAGGTCATGCTGTTCATGCTGATTTTTAGCGCTGTCTGTTTGTCCCATGCTGGAAAATCTGCATGAACTGCACCAAGCGCAGTGCAAGAGGGCGCTGCTTCCTTCTGCCGCTTAAGTAGATGTTCTACTCGAGCAGCAGCTTCCTCAACGCAACTGGAAGGTTTCTCTTCGTGAGTGGTGGCGGCCATCTGCGACTGCCAGCATTTAGAGATCTCGCTAAAGGGTGTCTGTAAAAATATTTTCCTTGCTGGCGCTCACCAACTTAACGTTTTTCGGGACTCCATGCACTACGCAGAGCACGGAGTGGGGAAAACAGCGCAAACTCCACGAGTGGAGCGGAATTTCATGCCCATGCCTACTCCCCTATAGCTCCAGCTGAAAAGATAGTTAGTCACCTCATTAGCCATCCCTGCATCCTTAATAACGCCAGATTGCTGATAAAAAAATGTGACTTGGCATTTGTAAGGGACACCTGGGCGAATGCCACCTCAGGCTTGGCCTTTTCTGTGGTGTTTCCATCTGTTTTCTCAAATTTTAGGTTGAACCAGGAGTTAAGAAGGGATGACGGACTCACCAATGTCTATCAGGAACAACTTAAAATGTGTTTCTCAGCACTCTCTGACACCTGGGAATGTGAAGCCTTGTCTATTAAAATTTACCAGCGCCAGCAGTACTCTTTTAATGGGCTTATCTTATAACGTTCCCCCGCCAGAGAGCGACCTTCATTAACAACTTGTGTCGAATTTTGGATACCTGGGCTGACTCTCCAGATTACACGATCCTTGGGGGTTTTAATTTTATTTGGGAAAATCCCCTGGATATTGACTCTGCCCATCTTACTGATGCAATTAATGGATAATATGGGTTTAGCTCAACATGTTAAAGAACCCACTCATAGTGGAGGTAACCTTCTTGATGGAGGCTTCTTAGACTGCCCTCACTTTCAAATGTTGCCCTCCCTCCCGCTCACATGGTCAGGCCATTGAGCGGTGATGTTGGAGATCAAACTTGAAATTAAGGATCCAAACACCAGTTGATTGCAACTGAATAAGACACATCACCAATGGCATAGGCTCAATACAGATTCATTAGGTGAGAACCTAAGGCGGAGCTTGCCAGTGTCGACTAATGAAGAGGATCTTGATGTGGCTACTAGAAATTATCACCCTTGGTTAAACCCTACTCTTTTGCAATTGACTCCTCTTAAAAGTACTCAGAGCCATCAAGCCACCCCCTCCGAACCCTGGTTCACCGACAAACTCAGGAACGCAAGTGGAGATCTGAATGTGACCACACAAAGATATTTATAAAATACCTATTCAAATCTATAAAAGAAATGATCCACAAAGAAAAGTCTCATCACTTTACAACCAAAAGTGAACCTTCAAAAAGTTCTTCAAAGGAGTTGTTAAGACACTCTCTAAACTTCCTAAGAACAAATATAAGATGATTAATCAAGTGTTCTGTAACTTGCTTGCTACTTTTTTCCAGGACAAGGTTAAAGCTGCTTATAATACCCTGACTCTCAACGAAGTAACCAACATGTCATCGACAGTAATGACTGAAAGAGGTAATTCAGATCCCATAGAATTATCTGTGGATTTTTACCAGGGCAAAGTCTTGTTAAAACATTCCACCATCTCTGCTTCAAGCCCAGTGGCTGAATCTTATTTTCTGGACGATCATTCCACGCTAAATACCATCATCCGTTTAACAGCAGCAAATTCAGAACTTATTAGGCAAAATAAAATCTGGATCCACTATGGGTCATCCCTCAGTCCCCTCTTATTTAACATCTATGTTACTCCGCTGGTTTTTCTAGCAGGATCACTGGGGACTAAGGTGATGGCCTATGCTGATGACACCCAGCTCTTGTTTTCTTGGGGAAGAGACAATGAATCTGTCCAGTCTGTGCAACACTGTTTAGCCTCCGTTTCCCACTGATTGGCCCAGGCTCAGTTGAAGTGCAACGAAGGGAAGTCAGAGGTTCTCTTGTATGGGACCTTTCCGGTTGATTTCAGAGCAAAGCTGTGGCCCCCTGGCTTCCCCCTGCCTAGCGCAGGGAACAATCCTGCTAAAAATCTAGGGATCTGTTTTTCAGAGAATCTGAATTTCTCCACACAATTTAAGAAGCTCGTTGGGACGTGTTTCGGCACCTTGAAAGCACTGAGAAAAGTTCTTCTCGTTCTTCCAGGACCTGCTAAAGAAACGGTGGTCCGTGCTTTAATTTTATCTCGCCTTGACTATGCCAATGCCCATTATGTGGGTATTCCTGGTTACCTCTTAAGAAAATTGCAGGTTGTTCAAAGCTGCTGCCAGACTCCTGCTAGGCGTGTCCAATAGGTGCAGTATGCGTGTTCATTTGCACTCTCCGCACTGGCTTTCTGTTGAGGCTCGAATTCAATTCAAAATGCTCTCGATCGCCCACAGGCCCCTCTATGGCAGGGGCCCCAGTTATCTTCAGAAGAGATTTCTTTTTTACACTCCAGTGAGACAGTTGCGCTGCTCTTCTCAACTTTTGGTGCAGACCCCCAGATTCAATCGTCAAAGGCTACGTGGTTGTTCACTTGTCAGGAAGCTAGCCTGGCCTGGAATGCTTTGCCCTTGGCCCAGGATTTCCCCCCCCCCACATTACCAAGGCGGGGGGGACCCTGGAGGACGGAAAGACCGTCCGCCGGTTTTCCGCCCGGTCGCAGAGTCGACCGGGCGGAGAAAATACTAACATGGTGGTGGTGTCTGGGAGACACCGCCATCCATATTAACATAAATGTGGGGATGTGCCTTTCCATGGCGGCAATGCCACCATGGAAAGGCAGGCGGTTTTTGTCATTGGGGGCCCGTAGCGGGTCCCCAGGGATTCTGGGGGGTGGAGGCTGCACCTGGGGGGTAGCTATGGTACCCCCATGCAGTTCCATGCACAATATGGCAGGCACCATGCGGTGCCTGCCACGTTGTGCATGGAAGTGCATGACATGCCTTCCTGGCACACCGCCCGCCGCAATGTCAGGAATGCAGGATGCGCCCACCAGTGTGGCGGGCGCATCCTAATGTCAGCAACGGGACCCCAGCACCAATGGCGGCGGTCCCAATCCACGAAAGGATGGCGGGCGGACAAAGTCTGCCTGCCATCCTAATGACTCCCTTAGTTCGAGAGTTCACTGCGGTTTATATATCACATATTTTCAGCAAGATGTTCAGTACAGGGTACAGTACTACAATTAGGGGGTCATTAGGATTACAGGCAGATCGCCATCGCCCGTATGGCGGTGGTGATCCGCCCGCTCAGCATTTCCCCCACCACATTACCATGGCGGGGGGGACCCCGGCGGACAGAAAGACCGTCCACCGTTTTTCCGCCTGGTCGCAGAGTCCACCGGGTGGAAAAAATGCTAACATGGTGGCGGTGTCTGGGAGACACTGCCACCCATATTAGCATAAATGCAGGGTTATGCCTTTCCTTTGCGGGCAATGCCACACGGAAAGGCAGGCAGTTTTTGTCATTCGGGGCCCGTAGCGGGCCCCCAGGGATTCTGGGGGGAGGGGGTTGCACATGGTACCCTATGGTACTCCCCTGCAGTTCCATGCACAACATGGCAGGCACCGCAAGGTGCCTCCCACGTTGTGCATGGAACTGCACGACATGCCTTTCTGCCATTGCGGAGAGAGGTGCTGAGAGCACCACTCGCCGCAATGTCAGGAATGCAGGATGCACCCGCCAGTGCGGCGGGTGCATCCTAATATCAGCAACGGGACCCCCGCACCAATGGCGGGTGATCCCCCTGCCATCCTAATGACCCCCTTAGTTTGAGAGATAATTGAAGTTTATATATCACATATTTTCAACAAGATGTTCAGTACAGGGTACTTTCCCAAAGAAGGGAAAAGAACTTCCATCCTTCCTCTCCTTAAAATATCCAACTCAGATGTTGGTGATCCTAACAACTATCGGTGGATTTTGCGCCTACCCTTCCCAGCACAAATTGTAGAGAAATCCATTATTATGGAGTTGACATCTTTCATAAATGATAATCATCTTCTTGAACAATCTCGGTTTGGCTTTAGAAGCTAGCATAGCACAGAAGTGGCTCTAATAACGGCATTAAAAGAAATCAGGCAGACCCTTGATGCTGGAGGAAATGCTGCTTTGATTTTATTAGACCTCTCAGCGGCATTCAATACAGACAGCCACAATGTACTTGTTGGCCGTCTCTTCTCTGTTGGAATTAGGGTTAGAGCTCTCTCCTCCTGAAATCTTTCTTTACTGACCACAAGCAATTTGTGGCTATGGGGAATGTAATATCCCCCTCTTTTTCATCACTATGTGGGTTGTCACAAGGCTCTTCGTTGAGCCCCACTCTTTTTTATCTATATGTTACACTGTTAGCCAGTGTGATTAAATAGTTTGACTTCTCTCTGTTATCTTACACAGATTGTGGTGTCAGTGACCAGCAGCCCCAAAGACACCTCAGCTAGATTTTACAGCTGTATGCTTCAAATAGTGAAATTAATGGGGGACAATTGTTTGTAGTTGAACTCGGCGAAAACCGAAGTGTTACTATTTGGTAGAAACACCTCTTTCTGATCCCCTAGCTGGTGGCCCCAAGAACTAGGGACTCTTCCCACTCCGGTTGCAAAGGTGAAAAACCTAGGGGTACAGTTTGATAGTAAGCTATGTTTTGAAAGCCATATTAATACCATTACATCTTCCTCTTTCTTTTTGCTTAAAATTCTGATGAAGGTCCTTCCTTTTATACCGTGGGATCTACAGAAAATTATGGTTTCTGTTTTGATTATATCCAAAATAGATTACTGTAATGCCTTTTTTACGAACATACAGTAAAGGTTCTTTAAAAAACTACAGATCATGCAGAATACAGCAGCCCGCCTACTTCTGGGAAGTCCAAGGCATAAGTCCACCTCTCATGCTCTGTTTCAGCTCCACTGGCTCCCAGTAAAGAAACACTTAGGGCCTCAATAGGATGCCGGGCGGATCGCCCCTGCCGGACCGGCGGAAGCCACAGCTGGCCCGGCGGGGACGATCTGCCCGCCATCCTCCCATTAAAGACCCCCCTGCCATATTACCATGGCGTGGGGTCCGCGGCGGACGGAAAGACCACCCGCTGCTTTTCCAGCCGGACGAGAAGTCGACCGGGCGGAAAAGGGTTTAATATGATGACACTGGCAGTCATATGATGATGTGGGAATTTAAATGCCTTTCCATGGCTGCATTGCCACCACGGAAAGGCATGCAGAGTCTGCTTGGGGGACCCGTTGTGGGTCCCCAGGGACTCCGGGATGGGGGTTCACATGGGGGGTACCCCCCTGCACTTCCATGCACAACATGGCAGGCACCGCCCGGTGCCTGCCATGTTATGCATGGAAGTGCACAACATGCCTTTATTATTATTATTATTATGTTTCTTATATAGCGCCTGAATCGACCCCCGAAGGGGTATCTCCGCGCTTGCCTTGGGAACCCATCCTGGCTTTTCCCTGTGAGATAGCCCCTACAGGGCATCCCCAAGGTGAAAGCCAGGCATCCCGCCGCGGGGGGGCTGTTGTGGAGATTAAGCAAGCTTAATGCCCAGAGTTGCAGAGTGTGAACCCATGATTAGGTCAGGCACCGAAGCGAGAATTATCGAGTCCATGGACATTTGAGCTCAAGACCCTGCCGCGTCGGGAATTGAACCCT
The DNA here is from genome assembly GCF_964261635.1 of Lissotriton helveticus. Classification (NCBI taxonomy): domain Eukaryota; kingdom Metazoa; phylum Chordata; class Amphibia; order Caudata; family Salamandridae; genus Lissotriton; species Lissotriton helveticus. The sequence goes on from NC_136070.1 coordinate 516,878,464, forward strand.
GGTCCCGGGTCTGACCTCTGCTTCAGGGTCTGCCTGCTCTAACCAGTGAGCCACACTTCTCCACTTCTCCACTTCTCCTGTCAGGAATGCTGGATGGGCCCGCCACTGTGGCGGGCGCATCCTAATGGCAGCCACGGGATGCCCCGCCGTTATGGCGGGTGGTCCCTTTGTACGACGGGATGGTGGGCAGACAAAGTCCGCCCACCATCCTAATGTGCGCCATAGAATTTAAGGCCGTCTGTATAACCTTTAAAGTCTTGCAAAACTCTGTTCTTGAATATTGGACTCAGCGTTTCATCATTACATTCCATCTTGAGCTCTTCGCTCTGGTTCAAAGCTTAATCTAGTTGTTCCCAAATTTAAAAGGTCCAACTGGGGGGGCAGGAGCTTTGTGACCTACACATCCAAGCTGTAGAAACCTTGCCCCTTGAAATTAAAGGAAAATCTGATCTACTGGATTTTAGAAAAGCCCTAAAAACTTGGCTTTTTATTCTGTAATATCTTAAGTGGGATCCCTACTCCATGTGTTTGCTTTCCAAAGCTTAGTGCTTAGACACATTTGGAGGCAACGTAAACTTTGGGTGAGGTGCTTAAACTGATTCTTTGCACCCCGTAGTATACGTTGGCCTAGAGACCTGCTAGCTCACAGTGACATCATAATGCCCCAAACCTAAACTGGGAGTGAATGGTTCCTGGCAACCACTAAACATGACAACCCTGACCCCTCAGGTTCATGGTAACAGATTTAGAACCATTTTGCTCAGTCACTCGTGCACTCTGGTTCTCAGAGGAATATACAGAATACACAATGGACCGTTTTTAAATATATTTATTGAACCAACGTTATTCTTGTATAAAATACATTTATTGCGACAATCAGTAGACAGAAGCACATGAAAGTGATTACGGTTACTAAAATGGTAAATAGCAGTTATAGTTCCAGCATGGTGCTAAAACAGTGTATATATGCAGGCATAGAAAACAAGGTAACAATCAGATGTACTCTTACTATGCAATCCCAACTCTATGTGTGTCTATAGTGTATGTAGGTGTATAGCCAACAATCCCCTCAGGGAATGATCAAACCCTATTACCTGGCAGGAGAAAATGTAGGATCCCATCTTAGTCACAAACTGGACACCCCTCACAGAGATGTTAGGAAGCTGCTTAGCGAAACGTCAGCATGCAGGGACCTCTTGATGTCAGCAAAAGTGCAATATGGATGAGATTGTTTCCTTCCATCTTCACCGAGTGACTTTTAAAGCCTCGTCACCTTGATATTTCATTTTAGGTAGGTTGTAGTAATATTTCTCCAGCCCAAAAAATATCAATGTCAGCTAACGTTAATGGATTGTTTTTGTCACTTAAATTGTTTTTAGAAAACTCTGTCCTGAAGAAGATGAGGAAGCCATCTCACCAAAACTCAGCGTCAACTTTTGTGTAGTTTTCTAGCATTGTATAAAAAATATCCATTACAACTAATGATTTGGGGCCAGATGTAGGAACCCTAATACCGGTCGGTAACGGACAAAATTACCGAATTTCGTCCGTTACCGACCGGTATTAGGCATTTGGGATGTAGGTGGCTACATTTCAGATTCGGTAATTTACCGAATCGGTTTTTAAGAATTCGGTAAATCACCGAATTCTTAAATACCTATTCAGTAGATTACCGAATCTGAAATGTAGGAAGCACTCAAGTGAATGCTTTTCATCTGTAAGGATTCGTTATTTACCACCAACTACAAGTTGGTGGTAAATAACGAAAACCGTTAAAAAAGCAAATTTGTGCTTTTTTAACAGTGCCATGTGGCAGACATACATGCCCTTAGGGCATGTATGTGTGGCACATGTGCACCCATGCACTATTCAGGAGTACAACAGGGTGTCAATGTGACACCCTGCCACCCTTGTAGGTCTTCCCCCCTTATCGATTCGGTATTTACCGAATCGGTATTCCCCATTCATTCCTATGGGCCTGGAGGCCCATAGGAATGAATGGGGAATACCGATTTGGTAAATACCAAATCGGTATTTACCGAATTTTACAGATTTGGTAAAGATTACCGAATTAATACCTACATACCATTTACCCATTCTAAAATACAGAATCGGTAAAATTCAGTATTTTAGAATCGGTAAATGGTATTTACCTACATCTGGCCCATAATGCTTCTAAATGAAATGTTTTTTAACCTGTATGTAGTAATTTTGTCTCAATTTTAATAAACCTTTTATGAATATATTTTTTCTGTATTTTGCCCTTCATGAATATATTTAATTGCTTGCATTCTATTGATACCTACTGCATTTGTTTATTGTACTTTCATAAATTGTCTCTCAACACATGATCCATATATTACGCTGTGCATAGACAAGGGACTTTTTGTGTGTTTTTCTGGTGCTACCCCGTCCCTTTTCTGAGAAATTAGGGTACCTCCCTCTTTTTTACTAGTCTCATGGTTGTCCGCTACCACAACCTGGTGAAATGTATTGGGTATCACCTGCTCTGAGGACACCAGATGACACCCACAGTTGTCATACTGGCTCCTGTGTCCCTCAGAGCCACCACCCTTTGCCCATTAATGGCGACCCACTGCCTATGCTTGGAAGTATTCACAGACATGTGGGCCTTGGGTACCATCACTCCATCACCCAGGGACAAAAAGGTTACTTCAGCTGCCCCCTACACTGACTGGGACCATCTCCTCCCCAAGCACTACTCTGGCCAACCCCTGGGACTGCCCCCACTTGGGGGGCGATCCCTCTTGGAACACTTAGCACCTGCCTTGACTTGCCCATACTGGTAGCACTCGTTGCACTTATGGACAAACCTACCAGTACTTTTGTCTAGAAAACTTTTCTTTTAGTGGCCAAATTGTGATTGGGGGCCTCATAAGAACTCCTTTATGTTTTTGTATCCCCCTCCTTCTTCTGATGGGACCCCTAACCACCCTTTTGGGAGTCCTCCCCAGAGATTTTCTCAGACACCCTAGTACTGATCCAGATGTCCGCCTCCTCAGCAAGTTTCCTGGGAACACTCAACTTGCTAACCACCAGGTGCTGGCATAGCTCTAGTAAACAAATATTGAGCATGTACTCCCTCAAAATTAGGTTGCACAGCCCATCATAATCATTAACGTTGCTTCTCCTCACTCATCCATTCAGTGCCTTACTAAAGTAATCTAGGAATTTTACGTAAAAAGACTGGTGGAGGGGTTTCTGGCTCTCCCTGAACCTCTGGAGATATTTTCCAGGAGTCAGCCCAAATTTCGTGACAAGGATGGCTTTCATGGGGGTATACTTGTTCTTGTTATCTACAGCTAGTGTCAGTAGTGTATCCATCCCCACTGTAGGCATATGTTTACACAAGCAATTCCCCTCCAGTGCTTCTCTGACACCTTGTGCACCCTCAGGGCCACCTCATATGCAGCAAGCCATCTGTCAATATCATCTCCCATCACATAGTTGGGTAACAGGTTTTTGGGTATGCAGACCTTTTTGTCACTTTCAAATACTACAGGTAAACTGCCACCATTGCTGGATTCTGAGCCTTGTCTTGCGTTGGTCTCTAGTTCCTTCAGACTCCTCTCATACTCCAGCAGCATTTTCCTTTCTGCTAATGCTCGGTCGGCCTCCTTAACCTCTGTTTCCAGTTTGGCTATTTAGAGCTGAACTCACTCTGGCAACAAGGTCCTAAAAGACACAGAGCTGCGTCCCCCTACACTGAGTCCCTCTCCTGTGAGCTCCAGCTCAGGGCCTACAGCCATGTCATCCTTCATTCCCAAATCAAGCTCCACTTCATCCAGATCCTCCACATCAGGATCCTCATCCTCTGAGCCCTCTGGCTGGAAATGCATCCTATTGACTTTGTTATAGGCCCGGAGAGCTATTGGAAGGTCCAGTTTTGTAGCCTTTTTTCCTGAATCCAGCAGCCATGGCCCGTGGAGGGAGTTTCGGTGGGGCGGAGAGGTGGGACGGGGGAGGGGCAGGGTGGGGGGTGCTAAAAACCAGAGTATGGATAATTGAAGGTAAGTAAACAATTTAATAAATAGAACAAATTTCGTAGTGCACCCTGCATCACATTTTGCGATGCAGGGCGCGCTACGAAATTTGTTTTATTAATTAAATTGTTTACTTACCTTCAATTATTCATACTCCGGTTTTTAGCACCCCCACCCCGCCTCTCTGCCCCCCGAAACACCCTCCACGGCCCGCGGCTGCAATCCAGTGCCCTCTTCTTTCAGAGTTTCTGCAGCTCAGCCCTGCTGAGGTTGTCCAAATTGAGCCTCTTTATTTCCATGATACAAGACAAAGAGGAAGGAAACTTAAATTTAGAAAAAAGGAAAAACAGCCAATCAGAAAACTAGGGAGAATTTTAAAAGGCTCAAATTGAACTTGAATTACTTATGGGATGGTAGTGTAACACACAAAATACTGTATGGCACTACACACCTCACTGCTTATTACCAGTGTAAGACATTAGGTTGTTGGTTGACTGGGTTGTGAGCCCTGGTCAAGCAACAACCACAGTCCTTGTCAGGGTAAGGCACAAGCAACCCCGAATTGTCATGTGCTCAACCCCCTGATGGTGTGGCACTGAGCAGTCAGGCTTAACTTAGAGGCAATACACTTCAAACAGTAACACAGTTTAAACACACCACAAAAGGATCCCACAATAGGTTAGACAAATAGAGTAATTTTTAATAAATAAAAGAACACTGAAATAACAAAAATCCAATTAGTGGAATCGGAGATATGCAATTTTAAACATTTCAATATCCAAAAAGCACAAACAGCCAATTGTTACGCAGGACCGGGACAAAGTCAAAAGTTAAGGTCAACCAAGATGGAGTGCCGGCCACCTACAGGGCCCTAGATGAGCCCGCAGAAGAAAGTACCTTAAATCCTGGTTTGCATAATGTTGCGAGGATCCGTGTTGAAGATGTGCAAGACAGCTGCAGCGATGTGTCAATTCCGAAGTGCAGTGAACCTGCGATGCGAGGCCCTGTGCCGTCATCAAGGATCCTGTTGATGAGGACTTGTGATGTGAATTCTGGAGTTGTGAATGCATCGTCGTCAGTTGTAGCAATGCGTCGGTTTCAAGGAGCTGTGAGGTTGTGATGCAGAGTCTGGTATTGTCATCGAGGAGTTGTCTCACACTGGTGATTCTGAAGAGGCTGTGTAAGTGATGTGAGTCTTTGTGACGGGTTCAATCCACGCAGCAGTGGTGATACGTCGGTTCTGCTTGTGGTTGTGCCATGCAATAGAGGAGATGTATTGGTTCTGCTAGGTTCGCAGAGACTGGCAAAACACTTTAGGCCCACTTCCAAGGGTCAAGGACTGGGGTGGCACTACTTGGCAGAGTAGACTCACAGAAGGTGGAGTCCAGGTGCAGGTTTTTGGAAGCCTGTTCTGCCATAAGTCTTCAGATCAGTAGGCCATCCAACTAGCCCTTGGAGTCACTCTGGGGTTCTGGGTTCAGGAGATGCAGGCCTGGTCCTTCTCATCAGGCAAGAGGGCAGCTGGCAGCAGATCAGCATAGCAGGGCAGCAGTCAAGCAGACCTTTTATACACACAGCAGTCCTTCCTGACAGAGTATCCACAAGGCCAGGAGTGTACTGAAGTCTTGGTATCTGAGGGCCAATATGTATACCCAGTTCTGCCTTTGAAGTGGGGGAGAAGCTTCTATAGGCTTCCATTTGAAGTGCACATGTCCCTTGCCTCCCCTGCCCTGGCTCAAGATAAGCTTCAGGGGATATGCAGCCCTTTGTGTGGAGGTGGGACACAGCCTATTCAAATATAAGTAGGGCTGTGCCAACCTCTTCCATCCAATCCTGCCAGTGATGGCTGATCCAGGCGCACCTGAACTCTCTATTATGAGTGACTGTCTAGGAGGAATACACACAGCCCAACTATCAAGTACACCCAGTCATGTGACCCAGGGACAGGCTGCAGGCACTAAAAGGCTAAGGCAGGAAAGTGCAAAAAATATAAAAGTGATATTTTCAAAATTATAATTTAACAACTGATTTTTCATTACAAAACCAAAGACACCATTTGTGAACTGGTTACCTGCTTCTATTTGGGAATTACAGCTTAGTAAATGTAATAAGGTAACACACTATCAAGGGTACCCCTGAAGGTTACTTTTCAGCTTTGGGAGAAAAGGGGGAGACAACAATCAAAGATCAATACGGAAACCTCCCACTGGACCTATATTACTTTTATATAGGATTTCAAAGGCTCTGTGAAGCTATCCACAATTTGTACATAGTGAACATGCTGTATTTATTTTTTTATATAAAATTTATTTTTATCAAAATTCATTATTTCATCATATGTATCAAAAAGAGTGAAAAACATTCATAATTTCTTTCCACATTTCGTCTATATGAGTATATAACAATTGCATCTCGTCAAAAAAATCAGGATAGACATTGCTTTTTTGACATGGACAATGTTATCTGTGTCATTCATATATATATATATGACCCCTACAGCTTGACCACACTTGCATACGGGCCTCTGACACCAACATACATACTCATTTATTCCGCACACCATACTTAACCCTCCCAAGATCGCATACACTATTGTGGTCACCAAGAGAACTGCTGTGATGCAGTTTCCATGACAGTGTTGTGGGTCGGGTGTCTCACATTCAGCTCGATGCACGTTTCGGTGGATATTGTCCCTTTTGTACCACCTTCTTCCGGACCACCAATGTATCAAGATAAAGGCGAGTGGTCGGGGTATAACCTCCTGATGTGGAAGAAATATTGTTGTCAAACAGGGATTGGCCTGTCTGATATTGATATTTCCAGCAGATGCCTTTTCATTCAAAAGATAAACAGACCAAGTGTGTCCACGCTATGCTGATGTCCTATTAGTTCCTAAACATCTATCCAGGTACGGATTGTCAGAAAAATCCCAGAGGCCGTAGTGGCCGCAGAGCGGACTACTATAGTCCTGGCATGGCACATGTACAGAGTCTTTCCTTCGTATTCCTCAATTACAGGCTATGGATTGCAAATACTACCAGTTTACGTTGAAGAACAATTTTAAGAACCGAGACTTCTTAGAGCTACGAAATCCAGACAGACATGGGATCCCCCTTCTGAACAGCATGTTCACTGTGTAGTAATTGTGGATAGCCCCATAGAGCTTTTGCAAGCCTATATAAAAGTAATATAGATCTAGTGGGAGGTTTCCGTATTGATCTTTGAATGTAATAAGGTAACTCCAATGTTATCGTATGGGAGAGGTAGGCCTTGCAGTACTGAAAAAATGAAAATACGGGGTTTTCACTACAAGAACATGTAAAAACTTAAAAGTGTCCTCTGGGCTGTCCAGGACCAACCCTAGGTGTGACGTACATGTTTTAAAAAGGAAGGTTTGGCCCTGGTAAAAGGATTATTTTATGAGGTTGAAATGGCAGTTCACTGCTGTGTGCCCCTTGCCTGTGCAGCTTCTCATGTACTCACTCTGTACTTTGTCCTGCCCACTGGCCTTGTCGTTCACTGCTGTGAGCCCTTTGCCTGTACAGCTTCTCATGGACATACTCTGCACCTTGGACTGGTCACTGGCCTTGCTGCTTTCCCCTTGCCTGTGCAGCTTCTCATGGACATGCTCTGCACCTTGGACTGGCCACTGGCCTCGCTGTTTTCCCCTTGCCTGTGCAGCTTCTCATGGACATGCTCAGCACCTTGGACTGGCCACTGGCCTTGCTGTTTTCCCCTTGCATATGCCTGTGCAGCTTTTCATGGATATGCTCTGCACTTCGTTTTGGCCACTGGCCTTGTTGCTCTTTGTTGTGTTCAACTATTCCCTGTTCAGCTTCTCATGTACATACTCTGCACCTTGAACTGGCCACTGGCCTTGCTGTTTTCCCCTTGCCTGTGCAGCTTCTCATGGACATGCTCTGCATTTTGTGCCTTGCTCTTCTCTACTCTTGGTGTCTATCTGTGCAAAATGTGAATAAAGACAGTTGCTCCTGTTGTCTGTTTTGTCAGTGTCCTTACTGAATAACGTTTTTTTGTGTGTGTATATATGCTTTACTGTGTCACATGCTCCGTGTGTCACTTCAACATTGCAAATGTCTTGTCTGACTTATTCTATTTCTTACAGGGGTGACAAGGACTTCAGTTCTTCCTGACTCTGATACTTTTGGGGGCAATGATGTAATTTTTATATGGACTGCAGTTATCATTTTCATATTTTGTTCATGTTGGCTATATTGTACACATAAAAAACCAAAGGGGATGATGGACGGAGCGTTGACAATACAAACACTCACCCCCAGTCAACTGATCTGGGTTTAATCCATCACCGTTCTTTAGCTCACCCTGCCACCCCAGTTCAGACATGGCCATATGCAAATCAGTCTGGCCCTGTGCCTCATGGGAACAGTCCAGCCCGAACTGCCAAGCCATGTCTTCCCTGGACCGGAATCAAGCTTCCCAGGACCGGTTTCAGGCATTACAGCCGTCTTCTGCCGGGCTTGCTTGAATCCAGTGGCAAAGTGAGCAAGGGACTCAGGTCTGAGCATACCCTGCTAACTTAGGGCGAACAAAGAAAAACCAAAGGGGGATGATGGACGGAGCGTTGACAATACAAACACTCACCCCCAGACAACTGATCTGGGTTTAATCCATCACCGTTCTTTAGCACACTCCGCCACCCCAGTTCAGACATGGCCATATGCAAATCAGTCTGACCCTGTGCCTCATGGGAACAGTCCAGCCCGAACTGCCAAGCCATGTCTTCCCTGGACCGGAATCAGGCTTCCCAGGACCGGTTTCTGGCATTACAGCCGTCTTCAGCCGGGCTTGCTTGAATCCAGTGGCAAAGTGAGCAAGGGAGTCAGGTCTGAGCATACCCTGCCAACTTAGGGCGAACAAAGAAAAACCAAAGGGGATGATGGACGGAGCATTGACAATACAAACACTCACCCCCAGTCAACTGATCTGGGTTTAATCCATCACCGTTCTTTAGCTCACTCCGCCACCCCAGTTGAGACATGGCCCTATGCAAATCAGTCTGACCCTGTGCCTCATGGGAACAGTCCAGCCCGAACTGCCAAGCCATGTCTTCCCTGGACCGGAATCAAGCTTCCCAGGGCCAGTTTCTGGCATTACAGCCGTCTTCAGCCGGGCTTGCTTGAAACCAGTGGCAAAGTGAGCAAGGGACTCACGTCTGAGCATACCCTGCCAACTTAGGGCGAACAAAGAAAAACCAAAGGAGATGATGGACGGAGCGTTGACAAAACAAACACTCACCCCCAGTCAACTGATCTGGGTTTAATCCATCACCGTTCTTTAGCTCACTCCGCCACCCCAGTTCAGACATGGCCATATGCAAATAAGTCTGAACCTGTGCCTCATGGGAACAGTCCAGCCCGAACTGCCAAACCATGTCTTAACTGGACCGGACTCAAGCTTCCCAGGACCGGTTTCTGGCAATACAGCCGTCTTCAGCTGGGATTGCTTGAACCCAGTGTGAAAGTGAGCAAGGTACTCATGTCTGAGCATACTCTGCCAACTTAGGGTGTAGTGTGTTTTATCTAGGTACCTGAATCGATATTCCTATTCTTTGCCCTTGTGTGGTTATAAATCAATAATGTCCCTACAATGGCATAGAAACCCTTTTCATAATTCAGTCATAGTCATGCCGTCACATTAAGCAAGCCTATTCCTCCAGCCCCCTAGAAAGCACACCGAGTTCTTAAACAAATCCAAGCCTCCAGCAACCTGGGAAATCCCCGCTGCTTTATTTTGATTTCGTCCGAGAACTCCTGTAAAGCACTGTAAGAACGAGCAGTTCTTAGTGACATCTTTATTGACGTCTTATGTCCAGCCTTACGTCAAACTCGGCACCTTTCAGGTATAAATATACCAACGTTGCCTTAAGCAAACACACGGCGGTGATGAATCTGGAGCAGCTACTACTTCCCCGAGAGCCCAGCTGATGCGAGAGCCCACGGACGCTGCCCCTCCCTTTTGACGCGCTGAGAAAGATGCTGTCTTTTCTCCTGCCGAGAAATCCAGCCTCCGGCGTTTCCAGATTACCCTTGCGGGTGACTGGGATATCGAGTCCTGAGAGAGAGATACCAGCTCTCCTGCCTTCTAATACCCAGGTACTGAACTGACTAAACCCTTACAGAGAATTCTTGAGTCAGATTCTTGGCAAAACAAACTTAACTTAAACTGCTACTTACTTACTCCCACCCATGTATTAGGCTTAGGTCAGGTACACCGGGGTAGGCGTAGTTAGAAGCACCAGTTGAGTACGATTAGTCAATGTATATATGTATGTATCTATTTTATCCATTTTAAAGTATCATATGGCTAAGAAACCATATCAATGCTTTTACAGTATTATTTCATAATCCTGCTTTTACTGTATGCACTTTACTTAACTATAAGTATTGCAATTGTAGCAATTCATTTCTCTTGTATGAGGAAAGAGACTGCTCAATAAATAACACCTTTTATTGAAAACGCCCTTCTCTCTTTTTCACTGCAATCTGGTGAAACTAAGTACGCACCTTTGACTGAGTGAAATAGCTGTCTTTTGTTTTCACACGACTCTAGAGATATACTCTTAATCAGGGAGAGCAAAGTTGTCATGTTTTATGGTTGTCAGAAACTAAATCCCTTCTTGTCTATCCAGGGAGGTTCAACTCCTCCTCGCTTATTCGAGAAAGTTTCTAGTGAACTCTGAGCTAGCTGGCAAACACTTAAGTCTAATATAGTCAGTAGAGACCTAGTTAACCTCAGTCCTACGTCTACACTAGTGAATATAATATTCCAATGCGCAGAGCCTATTGGGACTATAGGAACTACACTACATGGTGCCCAACGTTTGGTAAGGCGATAAATCTAACGCAAGACGTTAGAGTAACTCAGTCGTGTTTTTTCACACACACCCTTTTTCCCGTAAATACTCCAAAGACGTCTGGAGTGGGTCAAAGGTTAAAATCCACCGGAACTTAGTAGGAAGAGATTTCTATGTATAGTTTTTGGTTTATTCAACGTTGAAGGATACAGTGTTCCAAAATATTGTGCACCTAATCTTTGTTTCTTTGAAAACCAGATCTGCAACAAAAAACCTTCCTGTCAGTAAAATGTCAGACGGTGAAGGAGATAGGGAGACAGCTAGAATAGCAGCTCAACTCCTAGCAGAAGACACAAGTCTCCTACAGCAAGACCCGGATGCAATACTCATCCCGGTCAGCATAAGAAAAACTATAACTCTTAAACTAATAGAAAATGGACTAACATCGAGAGGTGGTACAGTCATATTCGTAATTGAGGCACATGAATATCGGCAGACAGAGGTATTCTATTCATGGATAAACTTTCCAGCAGCAAACGCTGTCACACATGAGTTCCACTATTACAAAATAGAGGAACCACCGGATATCTACACTCCTTTCGAGGAGGTGGAAATCCCATTAAAATACCAAGAGCACCTGCTCTGGTTTAAAGGCGCCCTAAAACATAATAATCACATCACCAGGCTCGGTCCACTAGGTAGACTAGGAGCAACGTGGCCGGTTCTAGCCAGTTACACACCACATCCAGACATTGAGAAAAATTCAATACCAGAACTTTTAGCACAGCTAAAACAACTGATTAAAATACATAGATAATTAGTCCAATATGTAATGCGGACTTCAACAGTCCAACCAGCTATTAACATTCCACAGCTGACCCCTCATCAGGGGAATACAAATAAAATAACACCACAGAACATACAGTCATGTCTGGGTAAAGTACCCATAAAACGGGAACAAATTCCATTCTGGTTAGCACAAAAAATCACTCAAATAGAGGCAGTATTTCCGGATACTACCCCTACTGAGAAACACAGAATTCTGACTATCTGTCTTCCAATGTGGATCGCACCACATGTGGAGGACTGTGACACTTGGGGCACAGTCTTTGCTTCCATTTACACAAAAACACATGGTGTTCCGTCCATGGCGGTAATACCCGATGTGCTAAGACAGATTCAAAACGAATACGGTCCAGAACCTGCTTTAACTCTGGGTATGAAATTACTGAAAGACTTCAAGCAGGTCTCAGCTTTATTATTATCTAACATAAAGGGAGAAGCAGCATCTGTGGCGATCCGCCAGAAATTGAAAGAAACAGATATAGCAGAACAGCCATTTGAACTTGCCAGAATCATAGAAAAATCCTATGAAGAGCTAGGAAGAGATAGTTTGGGTGGGAAACCAGTAAAACCCCAACTAACTGAAAATCCTGAAAAGATATTTATTAAAAATAATCTGAACACTCCAAAAAAGAGCTGGGATGGAAATAAACAATCCACTCCCAAAGAAAAAAGATTCCAGTCCAGAGGAAAGGCTCCTCGGCGGAGAGAAAGATCTCCGGACCAAGGACACAAGTCTCCCCAGAGGGAGCCCTCTGAGAAAAGATACAACCTTAGAAATAGGGATAATTTAAAGAAACCTGATAGATATCAAGATATTGATACACGTCCCTGTCGATCTTTTTAGACTTCCTCGCAGAAATCGGAAAGAAGAGGATGTTCAGAACACAGGGAAGAGCACGTCAAGTCCAAAGACAAAGAACCTGCTCATCAAAGTAAAAAACTACAATTTCCAAAAAAGAAGGTAGCCAGCATTAAAGTAATCAAACATGCCGAAGATCCTGAGGACACAGCTGAAAAACGGAGAGTGGGCTCAGACAATGCTAGACAGCGCAGCAGAAGTGAGCATAGCTCGCAAGATCCTGATGAATCATCTGGAGACAGTGGACACGAATGAATACATTCAGGTGGAAACTGCAGATACCAGAGTTAGCAAACCTCATAAAATATACGAAATAACATAACGTATAGAGGGAGATAAGACTAGGAAAATAAGGGGTCTATTTTGGGATAACTTCTCCAAAGGCTATGACATCCTTTTAGCTGAAAAAGACTGGCCACCTGAGTTTGTCAGGGAGTGCCCTCATGGAGAAGAAATGATTATGCCTGCCTTCTCAAATCACATTCCAATTCATAAAAAATATACACTTGCAAGAAAGTGGGCAGTAGCCCAAGCTCATGCATTATATAAAAACCATGTTGGATGGGATGAGGACTCTCCTCCTCACAAAATCCAGTTAAAATGTCAACCAACTGCACAAAGGCAGTACCCAATTAAGCAAGAAGCTAAAAAACAGGTCAGGGAGATCTTAGATCAACTTGAATACCAGGGGGTGATGGAAAGATGCACCTCTCAAATGAACAATCCTTTGTTTCCTGTCTCCAAGCCAGACGATTCATATTGTCTAGTTTTGGACTACAGACACCTTAACTCATGTTGCAACACTTTTGCAGTACAAACCTCACACAGTGCCGTTCTAATGAATAACATCGTGCGCAAGAAATACAAAACAACATTAGACATCTCTAATGGATTCTTTTGTCAAAACATAGCACCTGAAAGCAGGTATTTGACCGCTTTCTCAATAATGGGCTCGCAGCAACAATTCTGTCGACTCCCACAGGGGTTCAGGAACAGCCCAGGATTATTCTCAGCAAGAGTAACAGAGTTACTACAAATATATGATGATGAGGCATTATCTTATGTCGATGACATCTATCTAACAGATGATGACTTGGATACTCACTAGAAAAGAGTAAACACCATAATACTGGGGTTCGCAGCAGAGGGTTACAAATTCAACTTTAAAAAGTCACGAATTGCCCATCTAACTGTCCTGTTTTTAGGATATGAATTATCAAGTGAAGGCAAAAGCCTGGCAGACAACTTCTTAGAGAAGTGCGCTGTAATCCAAGCACCAAGAACGCTGAAGAACTTACAATCAATTCTAGGTTTCCTGAATTTCGGAAGAACTTACATTCTAAATTATGCAGAGAGGGTTAAACCTCTCTATGAACTAATAAAACCAGATTTTAAAATAATCAATTGGACTCAAAAACACACAGAAATTTTGAGATCATTGCAAACAGACATGTTAGCTAAAACAAAATTGCAAACACGCATTAACACTCGCAACCTTGTGATCCGGGTCATCCCAGGAAGATGCGGATTCACATACCTGACCTCTAATGAGGGAGAAACGGTACCAATAGCATACAAATCACATTTGTACACAGAAGCTGAAAAAACATTCAGTATTAAGGAAAACATTGTACATGCGGTTCAAACAGCTGTAGCAAAAGAAAGAGACCAAGCCGAAGGCAGACGGATTACTGTTAGAACAGCAGAATCAGCCTTTGAGGCATTAACAAGCCCATGTAATTTACCTACTGTGGCATTAAATCCAAAATGGATACAATGGGAAAATTGTCTTGCTACAGAAAAAGTGAAATACTATTTTGACCCGGAAATGAAAAAATTAAAAAATCTAGAATATGAAAGAGAATATCCTCTGCCAATCGACATTCGGCCCATACAACAGTACGCCTGTGTAATATATACAGACGGACATGCACAACCCTCGGTTTGGGGAAAACAAGCCTATAACGCCACATGCGAGATTGTTAAATACGTGTGGCGCGGAGGTAAATTGAGACCTCTGGTAACAAAATCACACTCTGTAGAAAATAATTCAGATAAACAAACTGAAATAATAGCGTTAAAAATGGCACTAGATAATGCCGATCGCGAATTCCCGACACTAATAGTGTGCGATTCGTATTACTGCGTCAAATCATACAATAACGACTTGCAGAACTGGGTTCAAAACGGTTACAAAGATGATACAGGTGCCACAATAAAGCAAAAATCGCTTTGGGAACAAGTAGTTCTTTTACAGAAAGAACTACCAAAGGCTCACGTGATACATTCATTGAGTCATGAACGTGATGGCGTTCACGTTTCAGGGAATTCATTGGCTGAGACAGCCACAGCGGAAGCAACTAAACCGGCTTCCGTAGCTACAAAAAAGCGTTCAGGAAAATACGTAGACGGGGAAACGATGCTGGCGGTAAAAACATCATCAAAAGGCGACTGTTCAGCGCTACCTGTCAACTATCCACTCAATTATACATACGTAATCGATGCAAACTCCGTTCCTTTTACTCAAATCCCTGGATGGGGGATAGGGTAATTCCAAACACGAACAGGAGAAACTTATTAGTGGCAGACGCACATATGGGTGAGAGTCTAAGACACCTTAAGATTAAGGAGTCTCTGAAAGAATTACAATCAATATACTGGTGGCCGAGAATGAGCCTGCAAAACTACAAATTTGCATTTTACTGTCAAAACTGCAACAGAGACCGCAGTGGCGAAATGCCGGGAGTACTACCAATGCCCTTCTTTTAGAGATAACAAGAATACCAATTCAAAATACCCAGAAAAATGCGTCCCATTAATATTATTTAAGACTAGTTTCACTTAAAATGTAAACCCCAGCTCTCGGCTGACGTCTGAACTGTTATAAAAGATTTGCGAGTCTATAGCGGCATAGACGCAATTGGCATGCTACACTCTGACCAGGGTCCTGCTTTTAGCTCTCGAGCTTATGAGGAGGACATGACCAGCATGGGCATTGCATTGCGGGAATCTTATCACTTCCTTCCTGAGGGAAATGGGATGGTGGAAAGAAAAAACCGAGACATAAAGCAATCTATAACGGCTAAGGTATTAGGTTCGGGGGCTGGGTGGGTCAAACATTTAATAAGTGTCCAACGTAGTCTTAACAATCTGCCAAGAAATTCTCTAAAGGGTTTCAGTCCGTACGAACTATTGTTCGGGACTAGAATGCATATCCAGGATCTCGATAGTCAGACTTCAGTGGTAGAAGGAAAATGCTTTGATATCAAAGATCGTTTGGCTATTTTACAGGACTTAAATGAAACAAGAAAAGATCTGAGCAACATAAAGTTGAAACAACAGTCAACAGCCACTGAAGAGAAACCACCTGTCCCAGCAACGCCTGTCTGGATTCCAAAGATTGGGGATCTGGTCAGAGAGAAAATCGCGGTGAAGAAGGAATTTGGGCCTTCTTACAGAAAAGCAGTACCTGTCTTAGCTGTCAACGGAACAAGATCAGTTGTACTACCGCCCCTTGCTGGTAAAAAGGAGAACCGAGTTGTATCCATCGACCTGGTTAAACGACAATCATGTGGCCAATAATAAGTAGTAGGCCAAGTGGACTCCCAAGAAGTAGCGGAACACCAAAGTTTGCTACAAATCAAGAGGTTCAAACTGAGAGACTAATCACATTTGATAAACCCACAGTGAATCAACAAGGACTATGCAACAAAGCCATGGAACTTATTCCTCTTGAAACCCAAATTGTAACAATTCGTCAAGAAACACCTGTCTACAATGATGTAGCCACAGACTATGCTAATAAAACAAAGAAAAATCCAGAAGCAATTCCAATAATTGACAGAACTGCATCAGGCTACTTCATCAACTTCGATGACTTTTCTGAGGATCCGAGCGAACCTGAGGAACAGCCAACAACAACAACTTTTAAAGACAAGACTAAAGAACGCTATCATCAACTAAAAGAAACCTATCTGATTTCCCCATGGATTGAATTTTGGGTTGTGCTAGGTGTACTTTTCCTCCTGCTTTGGCTCATCATGGTGCTATGCTTGGGACACTTCATTGAGGGAAAATATGTTACAATGGACACAGCAAGCCAGAATATCAACCTGGTCCTAAAGCCACACAAGTATTCACACATCGAGAAAAAAGAACTTTCTTCAGTAAACTTCACAGCCAATCCGATACCCGGTGGGGTAGCATGGGACAAAACAGATTACGATATATATGGCCCCGTCGAGCTCTTGAAGTATCCTCATCAATTTTAAGGTTTCATTAAGTGACTTTGTAAAACCGAGCACATTCTCCGATGATTGGGACTTTGAAAGTATTAATGATATGATGTCAGACTTAGTTATGTCAGCAAAATTTACAGAACATGATTATTTACAAGGTTCATCGAATTATGATCAGATGTACTGCTACAACCACTATGGTAACCATTATTTGCATAAATCTGCTCAACCTAGAAATGTTTTAAATTATAATCAATGGGAACATTGTGCAACTCCACCAAAAGGTAGTTCAAAAACATTTTATGAGAAATTCCCATACTTCTCAGGGTTTAACACAAGTAAAGCAGAAACGTATTATTTTAAACTGTTGAATAAGACAGGAATGAAAACCATGCTGACAAATACAAAATGAATCTATTCAGAAACATTTTTTGAAAAAATGAATACATTTGGTTTTGATTTTTGGAAAAATAACATTGAAACGAAAACGATCTGGGGTACTAAAGATTGGCAAGTCCAAGGTATAGAATCATTATTCAGAGCCTGCATGATCCCAGAACAAATTATATTTTTGAATGACACAATTCAACAAACAACCTGTCTTGGCCTAGCCAAAATTAAAGACTTAAACAAACCGTCTATTCCAAAGCCAACTCCTGACAGTAATAGCACTACAGAGGTTGAGATAGACGTATCCCATATTTTAAACCAAAACAGAACACATCCTGATTGGAAGAAATGGTTGAACTGGCCCACAGACACAAATAACTGTCAAGATAGATACCTGAACAAAATACAGGGGTTCAAATTGACCAGGCCAGACCCTAGATACTCCCAGCGACAACATCCAGGGATAATACCAAACGTACAGTGTAGGAAAACTCTGCCTTGAATGGCTACATACATCCACACTGGCAGAAATTAAGCAACACTTAACTTTACTTAAAGAAGGTGCTGACTTGCGTGATTTCATTATGGGACCACGCAAACAGCGTCAAAAACGTTTCATAGCGGCCTCTATATATGCAGCTTAGAACGAAGTTTGGAAAGAAACTCAAATTGAAACAGCAAAGAAAATACGGGAAATTGACCGTATTAATTTGGAAAAATCACTTTCTGTTGTGGACAATGGGTTAATGACTCTGTCCTCCAGAATATATTCACTGGACAGTATTGTATCATCTGCAATCGATATAATAGAGCAGGACATGCTAATGTTACAACATGGTCAGTCCCAATTGCGTTCTATTGTACAGCTTGGCTGGACGTTACAAAATCTGCGTTCAGGCTACGTGCCTTGGCGTTTAATCAACACAACGTCACTGTTCTCTATCTTTAACCTTACTGATATACAAATCAGCCTGGCACAAAAAGGAGCAGAATATACAATTCTGAGCATTGAAAAACTTGAGAGATTACCATCGACAATGTCAGAACGACCTGTCATTGAATGGATAATACATGGAATCATAACTATTCCGATAACAACTTTCCAATTTCGATACCGCCAAAAGTATATAGAGGCAGGCCAGTATGAAAGGTTGGGTAAAGGATACATCAAGTCATCATGGAAATTACCTTACACACACACATGTTATAGTGAAAAAGGACAGAATGTATTTCTTAGTGGTGATAATTGTGAAAAATCACTAAGTGGTATACTTCTGTGTCAGGGTATAAATCTACATGGAGCCTGTGAGGGGACTTCAAATAACCTTTCATGTCACCAGCTTGGCACACCTGCAACTCGAATAGAGCCATTCTTTAGACGGCTTTCGAACGGGAGCTACATTCTAATAGTGGACCACAGATGTTGAGGCTTGGTGCCAGGAAAAGCTTATCTGGTAAGCGTAACGTCCAGGGTCACTTGCTGTTTGCAAGTATTGTATCCGAACGACACTCCAGACAGGGAGGGAAAAATTTGGCCCAGTTAGAAAATCTCTTCTATTCGAATTGATACTTTAAGCAGAATGAAGTCTGTTCTTCTACAGACACCAGTGCACTTGACGTCATCAAAAGAAACGTATGATCTCCAAGTTGCAAGGACAACGGCAGAGATACATAACCTTTTATCAACAAATTGCCCCCTACACTTCGCAGAAATGCTAAACGAAATCTTAAACATTTCTGATACGAATGGTATCGCGAGTGTTGACACCTTTCAAAGCAGTCCTGGGCATCTTTCCTAATTTTGTCCATTCACTCTTTGGCGGCCTTCCACTCCTGTTGGGACTCGTAGCAGGCATTTTATTTTTGATTCTCCTGCTTCGTTATGGCAAGCCATGTCACAGACAAGACTCCAGCAACAATGGAAGAAACGATCCTAGCTATACGCTATCGGGACCGCATAACTAAAGTCCTTGGATTAGCCCGGCTAAGAGATCTAAATATGACCTGGTTTCTTTCATTCAGACCCATCTGGCAGAATTGTATCTTACCTGTGTTAAGATGTATGCTGTGCGGAGAGGAATGCGTGTTAGACGTCTGTCTTACACTACAATCAGAAGAACCATTGGATACAGATACTTTGCTAAGTCCAGTAAAGGCTCATGCATCATGTTGTCCCCAGCGGTTACCCATCCTGATGACGGCATTCGTTGAGACTTCACCACTGCGAATAAAGAGTAGTGAAGTGCAAGATGAGAGCAGCATCAACCAGGTACGACCTTCTGTGAGCACTGCTGATCATGTCATCGATGATAGCAATCATTCTCACGACTGCACAGTTGCGGCATTTTCCAACTTAGTCGAACTTTCACCTGAAGCAGTAAACTGCTTTTTTGAAAATCTGTCTGAAATGATGTTCTCCCCTGAACAGAAAGAATAAACTTTTAAGCATACGAGCACTCAGCGTTCCCTGAACTCTGAATTTGGCCTTCAGCTTTGAAAAACAAAAGCTTCTGAAGATATTTGGAACTGTTTTGACTTCTTCCCTTGAAAAACGATTTTTTTTTTCCCCGATTCCAAAATATTTACCTTTTTTTGGCACTCATCCTCTGCTTAAAGTAGAACTATTCTTAGAGAACAGAGCTTCTATTTTTAGGAACTCTAGAGACAATATATTACCTCAGCCTCTAGCATATTTACAAATAACTGTATTTATATGTGATGAAATGGTCTCGCACTTTTCTTTTCTGTATTAAGAGCCATTTCATGTGTAATTTTCGCAAATCATTCATGCTGATATATATGTGCATCCTTTTTAATGAATGATTACACTGCTTGAAAGCGTACAGTACCTATACTCATTTTTCGTGTATTTCGCATTTGCCATTTGAGATGCAAAAAATGTATTTTGGGGTGGATCGGTATACACATGCACCGTTAGATATGTTTACTATTGCTTAGTTTAGTAATTATGGACATGAATTCGTGGAGTGGGTGTAGTGTGTTTTATCAAGGTACCTGAATCGATATTCCTATTCTTTGCCCTTGTGTGGTTATAAATCAATAATGTCCCTACAACGGCATAGAAACCCTTTTCATAATTCAGTCATAGCGCATGCTGTCACATTAAGCAAGCCTATTCCTCCAGCCCCCTAGAAAGCACACCGAGTTTTTAAACAAATCCAAGCCTCCAGCAACCTGGGAAATCCCCGCTGCTTTGTTTTGATTTCGTCCGAGAACTCCTGTAAAGCACTGTAAGAACGAGCAGTTCTTAGTGACATCTTTATTGACGTCTTATGTCCAGCCTTACGTCAAACCCGGCACCTTTCAGGTATAAATATACCAACGTTGCCTTAAGCAAACACACGGTGGTGATGAATCTGGAGCAGCTACTACTTGCCCGAGAGCCCAGCTGATGCGAGAGCCCACGGACGCTGCCCCTCCCTTTTGACGTGCTGAGAAAGACGCTGTCTTTTCTCCTGCCGAGAAATCCAGCCTCTGGCGTTTCCAGCTTACCCTTGCGGGTGACTGGGATACCGAGTCCTGAGAGAGAGATACCAGCCCTCCTGCCTTCTAATACCCAGGTACTGAACTGACTAAACCCTTACAGAGAATTCTTGAGTCAGATTCTTGGCAAAACAGACTTAACTTAAACTGCTACTTACTTACTCCCACCCATGTATTAGGCTTAGGTCAGGTACACCGGGGTAGGCGTAGTTAGAAGCTCCAGTTGAGTACGATTAGTCAATGTATATATGTATGTATCTATTTTATCCATTTTAAAGTATCATATGGCTAAGAAACCATATCAATGCTTTTACAGTATTATTTCATAATCCTGCTTTTACTGTATGCACTTTACTTAACTATAAGTATTGCAATTGTAGCAATTCATTTCTCTTGTATGAGGAAAGAGACTGCTCAATAAATAACACCTTTTATTGAAAACGCCCCTCTCTCTTTTTCTCTGCAATCTGGTGAAACTAAGTACGCACCTTTGACTGAGTGAAATAGCTGTCTTTTGTTTTCACACGACTCTAGAGATATACTCTTAATCAGGGAGAGCAAAGTTGTCATGTTTTATGGTTGTCAGAAACTAAATCCCTTCTTGTCTATCCAGGGAGGTTCAACTCCTCCTCGCTTATTCGAGAAAGTTTCTAGTGAACTCTGAGCTAGCTGGCAAACACTTAAGTCTAATATAGTCAGTAGAGACCTAGTTAACCTCAGTCCTACGTCTACACTACTGAATATATTATTCCAATGCGCAGAGCCTATTGGGACTATAGGAACTACACTACAAGGGCGAACAAAGAAAAAACAAAGGGGATGATGGACGGAGCGTTGACAATACAAACACTCACCCCCAGTCAACTGATCTCGGTTTAATCCATCACCGTTCTTTAGCTCACTCCGCCACCCCAGTTCAGACATGGCCATATGCAAATCAGTCTGACCCTGTGCCTCATGGGAACAGTCCAGCCCGAACTGCCAAGCCATGTCTTCCCTGGACCGGAATCAAGCTTCCCAGGACCGGTTTCTGGCATTACAGCCGTCTTCAGCCGGGCTTGCTTGAAACCAGTGGCAAAGTGAGCAAGGGACTCACGTCTGAGCATACCCTGCCAACTTAGGGCGAACAAAGAAAAACCAAAGGGATGAAGGACGGAGCGTTGACAATACAAACACTCAACCCCAGTCAACTGATCTGGGTTTAATCCATCACCGTTCTTTAGCTCACTCCGCCACCCCAGTTCTGACATGGCCATATGCAAATCAGTCTGACCTTGTGCCTCATGGGAACAGTCCAGCCCGAACTGCCAAGCCATGTCTTCCCTGGACCGGAATCAAGATTCCCAGGACTGGTGTCTGGCATTACAGCCGTCTTCAGCCGGGCTTGCTTGAATCCAGTGGCAAAGTGAGCAAGGGACTCACGTCTGAGCATACCCTGCCAACTTAGGGCGAACAAAGAAAAACCAAAGGGGATGATGGACGGAGCGTAGATAATACAAACACTCACCCCCAGTCAACTGATCTGGGTTTAATCCATTACTGTTCTTTAGCTCACTCCGCCACCCCAGTTCAGACATGGCCATATGCAAATCAGTCTGACCCTGTGCCTCATGGGAACAGTCCAGCCCGAACTGCCAAGCTGGGTGGAAGGGACCGGGACTCTGGTTTCACGCTCCACTGTCTAGCTTCCGCTGTCTCTGGTTGGCCGGTTTCTCCGCTGTGGTGTGACTGGTTGTTTGGGGCATCCTGATTTATGGAGCGGAGTGGTCGTCATTCTGCACGGCGGTCAGTATCCATTGGCTCACACCGCTGCGGGTGCACTTTGATGGCGGTTCGCGTCGCACCGCAGTGGAAGGGAAATGGGCTATGTTTGGCCATACTAAATAATATGACGGACGTGAGATCCGCTGCTGGCGTGCGATAAAAGGCATTTTCCGCCACTGCTTGCCACCGCCCGCCATACTAATAGGCCTCCAAGTCTTTTGTAGACAGGTGATTGATTCTTTCAAACTTCCCAAGTAATTAATGGTTTCCTCATGTAAGCCGCTAGGTTCTAGGATATTTTTGTTAAAAGGGCAACTTGGAAGCCCTATTGATTGTATTAGCATTTAGCTTTTCAGATAGCCAGGCTCAAGATAATTCTTAATTTGGGGATACCAGGGTTGTATGTTTGCAAATATTAACCCTCCTGCCATCAGCATCAACTTGAATGACCAAAGATTTACATGACTCCTGAGCATTAACTATATTAGATCATTGAGAGCTATAAACTGTGGAAATTAGGTCTGTTTTGCTGAAATTACTTGACTCTATTCCAACAGGAAATTGTTCAATAGAAGAAATGACAAATCCATTCCTGTGTAGAAGATCAATGTCATTGAAAATTATTGATGAAGCTAACAATGTCCAAAATTCGACTCTTGCAATAAAAGGATCAAATTTCATGGCAAAGAAAACTAACTTAATTTAATATCCACCGAGGTTAGCAATTGAATCTGCAGGTAGGAGCATAGTAGTGGTAAGATTTTTTGACAATGTGGTGGGCTACCATTTTTATGACAAATATCCGTTTTTCAGTAAGTGATGTGGTACTCCATGGTTTATTTTGTAAATGATGAATTAATAGGGTTCCCTGATTATTAACAGAGATCTTATCTGATAAAGAGGATTCAATTTGATTGAGTGAATTGTATGTCGTGAAGTCCAGTGGTAGAGGATTCAGGCCTTAATTAAGGTAATCTGGGACCAGTACAGTTGAAGAAATATCAGATTGTGGAATTTGTGGAATTCAGTGAAATTTGCCTGCACAACATCCATTAAGCCTGGGATAATCCATTAACTATATTAGGAGAAGGAGATGAGTTTCCCACTGAATTTAAATTAAATGTAATATGAAGGTGGCTCTTTTTTGCAAATCTATGTTTAAACATTTTCCCTTTATTTCCAATATGTTTTCTTTGTTTCTCTGTTGATATTAAGAGTTTTTAAAAAGAGGTTAACATTTTCAGTGAATGACCTGAGTTTATTGCTGTCTTTTCCAATAATGATAAAATTACAAAAAAATTCTCTGTAAAATGTGTAAAGCTGAACATATTCTCCTGTAGGATGTGAGGAGACATTCGCAAGCAATCTAGGAATATTGTGTAGTTCATTAATATTCTGATCCTCGTTACTTGTACTGTTGAATTGTTGTAACAGAGGCTTCTCATTAAATGTTTTTGCATCGATTGAGTGTTTGTCATTGGAAGCAGGGAAAGTTGTGCTATCATAGCTGGTTGCATTTCAGATAATAACATAAAAGAATCTTCTTGAGAAGGAGAATCGGATCACTGACAGAATATCGACCACCACAATATCGACCTACACAAATATAGGGACATAAATATTGTAAAAAATATCGACCTCCTATATTTTTTATAATTGTAAATACAAAAATATCTAGAAAAAAATAGAGAAAAAAATACCGATGTACAAAATATTGTTTTTATTATATGCATTAAAAATAATGTAAAATTAAAGAAATAATACATTTAACTTAAAATTTTTTTTAGATTTATTTGTAAATTGTAACAATTATACGTAATACATTTTATTTAAAAAACATTAAAGATACATATATCAAATGTAATATATATATATTTACTTAGAAATTAATACATAATAATTTTAATTAATTTTAAAATGTTATAAATATATATAAATTATAAATAAATATATATGTAACATAAAAAATGTATTAACAAAATTCTTATAAATTTAAATATTAAAATATTAAATATTTTGCAAACCTACATTTTGCACTACATTGAGTGCAACAGTAGGGTAAGTGTTGGATAGCGGATAGGTAAAAGTTACTATTCCCAGTTCAGCGAGTGCAACAGTAGAGAAAGTGTTGGATGGCTAAGGGTTAAAATGTACTATTCCAACTCCAGCGAGGGCAACAGTAGGGAAAGTGTTGGATAGCTGAGTGAGAAAAATTTGAATTCCCACTCCAGTGAATGCAATAGTAGGGAAAGTGTTGGATAGCGGAGGGGAATAATGTACTATTCCCATTCCAGCAAGTGCAACAGTAGGGAAAGTGTTGGACAGCGCTGGGGTAAAAATTACTAGTCCCACTCCAACAAGTGCAACAGTAGGGAATGTGTTTGATAGAGGAGGAGTAAAAATGACTCTTCCACTCCAGCTAGTGCAACAGTAGGTAAAGTGTTGGATAGCGGAGGGGTATAAATTACTATTCCCACTCTTACCAATGCAGCAGTAGGGAATGTGTTGGATAGCAGTGGGGAATAATTTACTATTCCCACTTCAGTGAGTGCAACAATAGGGAAAGTGGTGGATAGCGGTGTGGAAAAATTACTATACCCACTCCTGCGAGCGCAACAGTAGAAAGAGTGTTGGAGAGCGGAGGGGTAAAAATTACTATTCCCACTCCATCAAGTGCAACAGTAGGGAATATGTTGGAGAGTGGAGTAGAAAAATGACTATTACCACTCCAGCTAGTGCAATAGTAGGGAAAGTGTTGGATAGCGGAAGTGAAAAAATTACTATACCCACTCCTGCAAGAGCAACAGTAGGGAAAGTGTTGGAGGGGGAGGGGTAAAAAATACTATTCCCACTCCAACGAGTGCAACAGTAGGGAATATGTTGGATAGTGGAGAAGTGAAAATTACTATTCCCACTCCAGCTAGTGCAACAGTAGGGAAAGTGTTGGATAGTGGAGGGGATAAAATTACTATTCCCACTCCACCGAGTGCAGCAGTAGGGAAAGTGTTGGATAGCGGAGGGGTAAAAATTACTACTACCACTAAAGACAATTACATTTTAAAAAAAAACTAAATATCAACTACAATACAAAAGATAATAAAACACAGAAAACACAAAACATTAGGGAAAATATTGGACAGCAGAGAGGATAAAATGACTATTCCCACTCCAGCGAGTGCAACAGTAGGGAAAGTGTTGAATAGCAGAGGGGTATAAATTACTATTCCCACTCCTGTGGATGCAGCAGTAGGGAAAGTGTTGGATAGTGGAGGGGAATAATTTACTATTCCCACTTCAGTGAGTGCAACAGTAGGAAAAGTAGCGGAAGTGAAAAAATTACTATTCCCACTCCAGCAAGAGCAACAGTAGAGAAAGTGTTGGATAGCGGAGGTGTAAAAATGACTATTCCCACTCCAACGAGTGCAACAGTAGGGAATATGTTGGATAGTGGAGAAGTAAAATTTACTATTCCCACTCCAGCCTGTGCAACAGTAGGGATAGTGTTGGATAGTGGAGGGGATAATATTACTATACCCACTCCAGTGAGTGCATCAGTAGGGAAAGCATTGGATAGTGGAGGGGTAAAAATTACTACTACCACTGAAGACAATAAAAACTTTTTTAAAACTAAATATCAACTACAATACAAAAGATAATAAAAAACACAAAACATATATAAAAAAATAAAAAAATACAAAAGATAGAAACATATTAAAATGTTAAAAAAATCTAAAATCTACATACAAAGATTAATTTTTAAAAATTTAAAAATAATTTACACATAATTATATATTTTGCAATGGAAATTATTTGTAATCAAAAAAATTAATAATTAAATATATTTAATACTTTTGTCCTACTCTATAACACCACACAATTTACAACACGGATCTGAATTTGAAAAAAAAGTGTACAGCTATAATTAACACAATGAATTATCATTAAAACAAATATTAGTAATTAAAAAACACATTAAAACAGATACAAATTAATGCACTAACTGAACGTTACCACTATATAAGCAAAATACACAAACAAAATTAAAATAAACAATTACTAAAAGTACTTATCAAGTAATAAATGAATATTAATGTTCAAGTAATTATTATTTAATTTAAACTAAATGACTTTCCACCCTCTACCCCAATAAACACCACAACACACAGCTAAAAATAATTACACAATTTTCATGACTAATTTTACATTAATAAATTAATATCAATTAACAACAAATCATTAATTAATGTAAAAAATATTTACTTCCCACCATTTACCACTTTAAACCCCACAACTCACACATCACATTATTTACACAATTGTCATATTTAAATTTTAATTAATTTATTAGCATTAATTAACAAATATTTCATAATTATAAATACATTACCTCCCACCCTATTCCCCTGTAAACCCCACCACTCATTTCTAAAAACGTGACTCAATTAACATCATTAACAATTAATTAATTAATTAATAACAAATAATCACATTTTAAATAATTATTAATAAATTAATTCCCACAATCAACACTATTAAATTAAATGAATGAAATATTATATAAAAATATTATTACATTTAATAAAATTAAATCACTTCCCACTCTTCTCACCTATGAGGGATAAAACTCCGATTTCCCCTGTATTAGTGGTATGAACTATATATACGTTGTGTTAGCATGATGTATCTATATATTCTTTTCATATAGGTATGTATAGTGCCTAAACCTATATCTGTTTTTGTTAGTTGGTAAGGGTATGTGCTGTTCGTGAGTTCTGTTTACATCGAGTAGGCTGAGAACCATACAGACGCCATCTTCCTCTCACTGGTTAAGACACGAGCAGTAATCACGTGTTCCTTTCTTAGTTGTCAGGCCCCAGCCCCGTTGAGTTACAGAGAGCAGCTGAATGCACGCTATTCATTCCCTGTCCTGGGACTCAAGGTCACATCTGGCTTTGGGTGCGATAAGCACATTCCTGAAAGCGCCGTGCCTGCACTCCCAGG
Source organism: Lissotriton helveticus (assembly GCF_964261635.1). Lineage (NCBI taxonomy): Eukaryota > Metazoa > Chordata > Amphibia > Caudata > Salamandridae > Lissotriton > Lissotriton helveticus. The sequence goes on from NC_136070.1 coordinate 516,905,905, forward strand.
TTCCCAGACGAAAGGGAGTCACCCCTCCTGACCTCCCCACTACCAATTTAGCAGAGCTTTTGAACTAATCATGTGTGCCATATATGGTCCTTCCTTGAGGATCGAGAGCCAAGCAGGGTTTTTCCATTTACAGTGACTTCATGTACCATCTTGAAAGTATATATGTGCCGATTTGAGTGTAAGCCAGCAGTCTTCTCCGTGCACCTTGAGGGGTGAGGATGGGAGAGGCTCCTCTATAGAGTATTTTGGCATAATAAACGATTGAACTTTCTTCATTGCCAACTGACTGGTTATTTGGTAATTGGTATTGGGCTATTGGTAAGTATAGCTCCTATATGTGATTTTTACAATACGTCAGTTGGCGACTCTGGTGGGACTCCGCGTTGGGGTCATCCTCCCGTAACCGGGTAGAAAGGACAAAGAAAGGGGAGCTCTGGTCGAGTGGGTGGACTGACCAGAGATTCTGACTTACCGCACTCAGGGAGCCCGAGCTGCTAGTGACCCTTTGCCAGAGTCCTACGGGCGTAACCTAGGAGCTGACCGTGTTGGTCTTCAGGAGTTGGCAGTGGAGAAAACACAATTGTACCTGCGTGCACCAGGTGAGTGAATTGTGATTGGTTTCTTTTTGAAACGTGCTGTTGAGCGACGTGTTGAAACAGTCGACAGTATTGGATTTCGTGGTCGGTGTACCACGGAGAACTTTGGGGGTCTGACGGGGCAGCATTGTGGCTGCACGGGCAGATGCTCCACAGACTTGTTTGGTGAATAATAGAGATACCAATTGGACGCCTCGGTGTGGCTTGTTATGTTATATATTTATTTGTTATGTTATATATTTATTTTTTTAGCGCACAGCTACTCCAGGGGAGTGTCCCGGCGCTTTATCAGGCAGCTCAGAATAAAACAACATAACACCGATGCAGAAAACAGCCAAAATGAAGAAAAGAAAAAGAGACTCCTAAAGATTAAAAAGCCAAGTCTTCAGGCCTTTCCTGAACAGGAGCAAATTCGAGGAGGAACGTAGCGCCAGAGGCAGGGTGTTCCACAACTGAGGGGCCCTCAAACTAAAGGAGCTACCCCCAGTGCGTGCCTTCCTCACTCGTGGCACCCTGGCCAGAAACAGAGACTCTGATCGCAGTGATCTAGTTGGACGATAGAAGGTCAACCTGCGTTGTAAATACTTTGCTCCTGCGCCAAATAGCGCTTTATGCGCCAAGGTCAGACCCTTGAACATGACCCGCTTTCGGATGGGCAGCCAGTGAAGCGCCTGCACCAATGCGGAAGCTCTCGCTCGCCTATGAAGGCCAAAGATCGCACGGGCCGCGGAATTCTGCACAACCTGCAGCCGCTGAACAAGATAGTCTGGGAGTCCTAGATAGAGGATGTTGGCATAGTCCAATCTAGACCCCACTAAGGCCTGTACGGTGATCTTCCTATGCTCTTCTGTGAGCAAAGGTAGGAACTTCCGGAGCATCTTGAGCAGCCCATAGCAAGTCCCCGTCAGACCCCGAATGTGTGGAACCAACGACAGGCCATTGTCCAGCTTCACTCCCAGGTTTTTGGCCACCAACGATACCTGTGCAGGAGGACAGCTATCCACGGGCCACCACGCACGCCAATCAGGGTCTTGGAGGCAGCCGAAAAACAGCACCTCCGATTTACTGGGGTTGGCCTTAAGACTGTTCCGCTGAAGCCAGCTAAAAACCAGCTCCAAACACCCCCGGATGTTCTCTCCATCGAAGGACTGATCCTTCCCACACGCAAAAAGCAATTGCGTGTCGTCCGCGTAGGACACGATCCGGGCCCCAAAAGACTCCACCAGTGCCGCCAAAGGTGTCATAAAGATGTTAAATAGAGTCGGGCTCAACACAGAACCCTGTGGAACCCTGACTCCCAATGGCGGCATTTCGGCGGAGCTCGGAGAGGCCCAGACCGTTTGTCGGCGGTCCTCAAGAAATGATGTAAACCAGTTGAGCACCGTCCCCCTCAGACCGTTGTCATATAGTCTGGCGAGGAGCACCTCATGGGGGACGGTGTCAAAGGCCGCCGATAGGTCAAGCATGACCAGCATGGCCCTACCTCCAGCATCCAGAGTCTCCCTAATGATCTCCGACACCTCCAACAGTGCCGTCTCCGTGCTTAAATTAGGACGGAAACCGGACTGCGAAGAGTGAAGCAGATCGCTGGACTCTAGATAACCGGAGAGGACGCCATGCACATGCTTCTCCGTGATCTTGGCCAACGCTGGAAGAAGGGAAATTGGCCTGTAATTGGCCAGAACCTCTTGGCGCTTGGCGCTTGTGTGGTGCGCACCCGGCCGGACTGCTCTCGGAAAGGCCTGTGGTTGTACCTGGGTAGCTTTTGGGACATATCTGAAGCAGCGGGCTTAGTCAGAATAGTCCTGAGAGTGAACCAGGAAGATCATGGGATGGTCTGTAGGTTGGTCTGTGGTTAATCCCTGTCTGACGGTCTCTTGGTAGTCTCCGGACTGCCTGATGTTTGGTATCTCAGGGTCTGAAATTCTGTATTGATTGGTTCTCCATGAACGGGAGTCGACGGGCTCCGTTCTTTTGTTTTGGAAAAAGACATGTCACTTTGAATTTTCTGTTTGAACCTGTTTATGTCTGTATTGTATTGTTTGTATTTTTTCTTTTTGAATGGTGGACGGAATGCTGAGAATGTATGAACATGGCCATGTTTTGAAAGGTGGTTTTTCTGAATAAAGATCGAATTATCTAGTGAATCAGAATGCCGTGTTTTGGCAAATTATGTTTTGGATGTTGTTGTTGCCGAAAGGGCACGCGACTGGATGAAAGTCAGCCTGCCCCGCCAGAGGGTAGTCCGAGTCATGATATGTATGTCAAGCTTGGTATTTCACCTATTTTATTTAATGCACTGTGGCATAAATATACCAAAGATAATGTGGAACTGCAATGGCCTTTAACTGGGTCTTTTGATGAGAAAAAAATACATTACTTGCAGGATCGATTATTTTCCAAACGTAGTCGACAGACAATGTTTGATTCTTTAAATATGTGGCAGAAGGAAGCAAAGCGTAGACACATTAGAGAGGAGAAGTTATGTAAATTAAAAGGAGGCCAGACAATTACGCAGAAATCTATAGCTTATGACAAAGACCAGACTGAAAAAAATATTGATTGTGTGAATAGACAATTTAGATTTTTCACAGCATGCTGGGCAGAAAATCTGGATTTTATTAAAGACACGGAGGCCAAGATTATGCAATCTCCTTTATTACTTAGCTCACAGCAGCAACAATGAAAGGTTTAAGAACAATAATAAACATTCCAGGTAGGTATATAGTCCATGTGCACGCAGTGGTCTTCCTTCTTTGTGCAGCGAACAAGATAACTTTTCCAAATAACTTTAAAAACATTGAGTGAATAATAACAATTTAGAGAACTTGAAGACATAGAACTTGAAGCCAACGCAGCAAGTTTCTGGAGAAATTAATCTGCAAAATAGAAACAACAAAAGGATAAGAAACAACACATCCAAGGGTGGGAGCAAAAAGGTGGGATAATCTTAGCCTCCGTGTCTTTAATAAAATCCAGATTTTCTGCCCAGCAGGCTGTGAAAAATCTAAATTTTATGGCATGACACGGAGGCCAATATTATGCAAGTTCAAAGTGTGTTCAAAACATTATCAATGACATTTGAAACAGGTTTAAAGTAACATCTTTTGAAGATACATTCATTCGACCAATCTGCAGCCCTAAGAATATCTTGGAGGCCACCACCCAAAATAAAAGCTTTTGAAGCTGAAGCTCCTCTAAGAGAGTGAGCGCCAAAAATAGAAACATCAATTCCAGCTTCTTTCATGACGTCTTTAACCCATCTAGCCAAAGTGGGGGAGGAAACCGCCTTATGAGGGTACCTGTGTGAAATGATTAATTGATCTACAGAACCCCTCAGACCAAAAGTTCTCTTCTCATATTCCAATAGGCACCGCACCACACACAAGATCTCATTCTGAGGGAAAAAGGGATAGAAAACAGAAGTTGACATAGTTTTAGTTCGTCTCTTAATGAAAAAGCAAACTCCCTCAGGTTGAAAAGCCCTACTAGAGACGTCTAGGGCCTTAACATCTGAAGTACGTCTGAAGGAGATAAGACATAGTAAAACAGTTAATTTATAAGACAATTTCTTTAAAGCGAGAGAAGAGTTCTCGCCCCAAGAAATAACTAATCTGAGGACATCTCTCACGTCCCAGAGAGCAGAGTATTTTGGTATAGGAGGATTCAAAACGCGCATACTCCTCATAAGTTTTTTTGGTCAGAAGATTCTGGCCCACCGAGGAGCCATCTAGTAAGCAGTGACCTGCAGCAATTGCTGATCTATATACATTGACTGTTCGATAAGCCAGTCCCGAGGCGAAGATTTCTGTCAAAAAGTTAAGAACCTGAACTATATCAGCTGAAACGGGATCGTAACCCTGTCGAAGGCACCAGCAAACCCATTTACGCCAAGCCAATCTATAGGCTTTTCTGGTACCAGGGGCCCATGATTCTGACATGAGCTTGAAAGCGCCTTCCGAATGTCCTGGGATCTGCCACTGTCTCCTGAAATCTTCCAGGCCATCAGACACAGGATGCCCTGAAGAACAAGTGGGTGGTACTCTCCGTGAAGTCCTGTCAGTACTGCTTCGAAAGTGGGAATGAAGATTGGAAAATCCACACTCATTTCCAGCAGAATGGGGAACCATGCTTGAGATCTCCAAAGGGGAGTTATTACTACAAGTGAATCTGAATTCCTCCGGACATGAACTAGGAGGCGAGGAAGCATGGCAAAAGGTGGGAATGCATAAGGTCTCAGACCAAGCCAGTTCTGAAAATAAGCGTCTATTCCCAAGGCCAGAGGGTCCGGCCTCTAGCTGAAAAATTTGGGCAGCTGAGTATTGAGGCGGTCCGCAAAAAGGTCTATTCCAAAGGGACCCCAGCGAGTTTGAATTGCAAGAAAATTTTTCCTGTCTAGTCTCCAGGTGCTCGAATCTACAAAGTTCCTGGAGAACCAGTCTGCTACCCCATTGTTCAACCCCGGAATATGTTTGGCAACGACCGAGATGCCCTTGTTGAGGCAGTAGGCCCAAAAGTTCTTGGCTAGGTCCGAGAGGCCCTTGGAGTGAGGGCCGCCCATTTTGTTCACGTATCTCACAGCGGATACGTTGTCCATGCGAAGCATGACCGAGCATTTCATCAGGTCTTTGGTAAAGCTCTGGATAACAAAGGATCCCGCCAGAAGTTCCAGGCAGTTGATAGGCAGATCCTTCTCCTGTGGGGTCCAAAGTCCCCCGGTAGATGTTTTGCCGCATGTTGCGCCCCAACCCTCCAGGCTCGCATCCGAGTGTATGACTAGGTCTGGTTCTTCTCCGAAGATCGCTCTGCCATTCCAGGCTTCTGCATTCTTCAACCACCATATTATCTCCTTCCTGGAGTCCGTGTCCAGGCAAACCATTTGAGAATAAGATGGATTTGTTCTGAGGGCTTTGGCCTTGAGCCTCTGAAGCGCCCAATAGTGTAGGGGACCCGGGTAAATCGCCTGGATAGTTGAGGATAGTAGACCTAGTATCCTTGCCAGGGTCCTTAGAGGAAAGGAGCGAATCTTTAGCGCTTTCCTTAACTCTTTTCTGAGTTTCCTGACTTTGTCTCCTGGAAGTTTCAATTCCGCTTGGAGAGTATCTACTGAAAAGCCCAAGAATTGAGTGACTTGGGTTGGAGATGTAGAGGATTTCTTTGTGTTTATCACAAAGCCTAGGTGTTCGAGAAGATTTATTGCGAGGGTAGTGTGTTGAGAAGCGACCTCTCTGGATTCGGCCATTATCAAGATGTCGTCGAGATAAAGAATCAGTCTGACCCCTTTGTTCCTTAGACATCCTGCTATCGGACTGAGAACCTTGGTGAAACACCAAGGGGCCGATGAAAGACCGAAGGGAAGGCTGCAAAAACTGCCAAAGTTTGCCCTCCCAGAAGAATTGGAGGAATTTCTGGTGAGGGGGCCAGATCGGGATTGTCAGATACGCGTCTTTGAGATCCAGGTGAGTAAGCCAGTCGCCCTTTCTCAACAGATCCCTGAGGAGGTGAATTCCCTCCATTTTGAAGTGGTGGTAGATCACCCACTGGTTTAGGTCTTTGAGATTCATGACGGGTCTCATTTTTTTGTCTTTCTTCTCTACCAGAAAGACATTGCTGACGAAGCCAATCTCTTCTCCCTCCCTGATTAGACCCTTTAAAAGAAGGTCTTTGACTTCTTGGGATACTAAAGCGGAGTCTTTCTGTGAGAAACTTATTTCTTGGGGGAGTCTTTTTTGGACAGGAAAGTCGACAAACTCTATTTTGTATCCCTTCACGGTGTCTAGCACCCAAGGGTCCTGAGTCACCATAATCCAGTTCCCAGAGAAAAGGGCTAGTCTCCCGCCCACCTTTATAGGGGTATCTGAAAGGTCTTTGGATCTTACCGGTAGAGAAGCTTCTTGTTTTCCTTTCGCCTCTGAAGCCTCTTCCTCTGAACCTCTGTCTCTGAGGAAAGAAGGATGACTGGTACCCATAACTGGACTGAAAGGATCTTCCTCCACGTCCTCCAAAGGGTCTTGATGAAGAATTTCCACGGCCGGGGAATCGACCCTGCATCCTCCCGGCCCGTGAAAAAACTCTGTTGTTGAAAACCCTCTTGATGTCTTTTTGGGACTTCAGGATGGAGTTAAAAACCCCCACGTATTTTGCCATTTCCTTGATGAACTCTTCCCCGAAGAGAAGGCCTTGAGATGAAGCACCCCCTTCTTTTGTGGCAAGTTCGCTCAATTTCGGGTCGATCTTCAAGAGTACGCTCTTGCGTCTTTCGTTAGAAAGTGCGGTATTTGCGTTGCCCAGGAGGCAGATCGCCCTTTGTGCCCATTGGCGTAGTTCTCTTGAGTCAATGGGAGTATCAGATACATACGCCCCTTCCGCCACTTCGAACATTTTAGTGAGTGGACCCGTGATGTCTATCAGCCTATCTTGGCAGGATTTCAGGCCCTTATCTAGTCCCCTCCTGGGATCCTTCCCCGTCTTAGCAATGAAAGCCACCTTACTATCTAGTTCAGGGGTCAAAGCTATTTTGTCGGGAAGGGAGGGTCGGGGACATTCGGATCTTAAGCGAGCCCTGACCTCTTTTGGCATTTCCTTATGGAGCCAAAAGGAGAGATATTCACCAATATGTTGTGACAGGGTCCATTCTGGCGAGAGGGGGTGTTTAATAAGTAGGGGGTCAAACATGTGTTCCCCAAAGGGGTTAAGTATTCCCATTCTGGACCCAGAGGCCTCAGATGCCTCACCCAAATTCTCTCTGATTTCACCTTCCTCTTCATCAGAGTCTGAGGAACAAGAGAGATCTATCTCGTCCTCCGATCCATCGCTATCGATGGGAATAGGAAGGTTTGGGCCTGTTGACTGCCCATCCTGTGTGCCCGAGGCATCATTATTGTCACCGCCAGAGCGTGAGTTCAAGCAACCAGAGTTGGAGTTCTTAGATTTTTTGGCACCATCGGGGGGATTAAAAGTAATTTGCCTTTTTCTCTGGTTAGAGTCTCCTTGAGCTCTTTTTTGTTGTCCCCCTGCTTTAGTAAATAATTCTAATTTCTTATTTATGGTTTCGTCCAGAGACCCCATCACTTTCTCCAGGGCTTTACTAATAAGTCCTTCCAATTTGTCTTCCATAGAGGAGCTGGAAGCTTCAGAAGTCATAGTAAAAGGGAGGATCTGTAATTTGTGTGGTAGGTAAGGGCTAACTGTCAGGAATGTTGGTGACAAAATGGAGGTAAGTAGTCATGGAAACCAAATCAGGTGCCAAGGAGCTTTACTTTAATGTAGGGTAGTCCCTTTTCTCTTACCAAGGTAATTAACTGTGTTCTTTTTCTTTAATATAGTGTACTTTCCTCTAATGTAAATGTAGTCCTATGTTTATTTCTATGTTTTATCCAGTCCTTGCCCCTTAGTTATCGTTAGAATCAGCTTTGGCACCAATACATTCCTTGCAGCCTAGTACTTCCTTTGTGTTAATGTCCCTTTTAAAAAAAAATTTTTTATTGAAAGTATTGAGAAGGAACATGTAGGAAGATCTGCAGGATCCCTTAGGCGGTGAGGACGGTCAAAAGGTAAGCGCGTGTATTGAACGTCGCTTTGCACCTTTAATTGCGATGCGAGATTGCGTCTCCATGGCAACCTTGCGCGGCCCTGTTATGCATGAAAAGGGTCGCGCTGCCATGGGGACGCATGCAGCGGTGTCTGAAGAACGGGGCCGGCGTTCAAATGACGCCGGTCCCGTCCGGCTCACCCCTTTGGCCTGAAATGGCCAAGGGAGCACGGGGAAAATAAGGGTGTGACTACGAGGGTGCGGGTAGGAGAAGGACTCCGCCGCCGCACCGGGTAAAGCGAAGCCCGGAAAGGAATATCCGCGAGCCCCCAACGAGTCAGCGCATAAACTGAGAGAAAGGCGGGGCACACTCGGTCCGCAAAAACAAGCAGAAACACAGTGAAGATAAGATCGCGAGCCCAGTGGATGCACAACAAAGGCGAGGGAAAATAGAGAGAATAACATAAAAAATGTAAAATATAAAATACAAATACAAAATAACAGTGCTGCTAAAGGACAGGGAGGGAGAGGTGGGACACACACTCCACAAATAACCTCCCACAGTCCAAAAAACCAATCACACACAAAGCACAGGCAAACACAGTGCAGACAGTCAAATCAGGGTACTTATCTTGTGAGCAGCAGCAACAAAGAAGGAAGACCACTGCATGCACATGGACTATATACCTACCTGGAATGTTTATTAATTTTCTAGAACCTTTCATTGTTGCTGCTGTGAGCTAAGCAATAAAGGAGATTGCATAATATTGGCCTCCGTGTCATGCCATATGTCTAAAGAATGTTTAACCAAGGAGCGACAATTAATCAGTCCCGCCTTGAGAATCAGGTTTTTACTAGCCGGGGCAGGCTGAACAGGCACTTGCAGGAGAGGGCAGCGAGTCTCTAATTTATCTATTTCCCTTCCCGAGTTACAGGGGAGGCACGGATAGAATGAGGTCGCAAGGTCTGGTAGCAAAATGTCCCCAAAAGTACAGTGGGTCGCCTTTAGTCTGAGCAGAGTCTCCCTGCCATATGTGATGGAGGTTAGTGAACCATCACCGGCACTGGCGGTGCTTCTGGCCACGGCCGCGTCTTGGTCGCGGACTGGCGCAGACGGGCAGGACTCTGACACGACTCCTGCATCGATCCGGCGCGTCCTCTGAACACGTCCGCTGCACGGAGGCATGACCGTTTCCTTTTATGCGGCAACTGGACCGCGTCAGAACGCTTCCACCTACCCAATATGGCCGCTATGTTGCTTCGCCTGCCCGGGACCTGCCGACTCAGCGTCTATGCTCACCAAGCGCCTTGTGCCCCTGGCAGAAAAAAATATTGATTGTGTGAATAGACAATTCAGGTTGCAGGTGGATAAAAGTTATATAACCAGGACTGAGCCAGAGGATAAGGTAGAGGATCTATTAGATGCACCTCCACCTCCCCCTTATGCCCCTCAGCGCATATATGCTGCAGTCTCTTTGACTTCAGCCTCGGCACCTGTTGCATCCTCTTCCTCGGCCCCTCCGGGAACTCCTTCTGTTTTGTCTCCCTCAGCGTTCGCACCGGACACCCTAATGCCCGACGCGTTGTCCCCTCCCATTATGTCCACAGTTGTTCTGGCCTCTCCTTCTCCACCATGGGTTTCCCAATCCTCAAGCATGACCCCTACCCAAGTTGACCATACTCCCTCAGCAGTAGGGTTAGAAGAGAAACAGATGGTTGCGAATCAGGCTTCCCAATGGATACGGAATGTTGTGTATACTATAAATGATATCTGGAGTACGCTTAGGGATTATGAACCTGTTATGCAGCAGCATGCTCTGGAGCATATGGCCACTTGCCTTATCTCCTTATGGGAACAGTGTTTTCCAGGCGGAAGGGCCCCTCAAGTAATATATGACATTTTGGACAGGGCTCATAAATTCGAATTAGGATTAGAGGATGTGTAGAGGAATGTTGAGACCCTAGTAAAATATCGAGGGCGGCTGCACTTGAAATGTCCACATTTGGATTCTCAGTATCCTATGCGGTAAGTTCATCCTATTTACCATCCAGAAATACCAGAATTAAGGGATGATCAGAACCAAGTGACTAGAGCTCGTGTTGAGGCACGGTTTCAGGAACAGTGAGTCTATACCCCTTGGAAAAGGAGTGAGGTCCTTTCCCTGAAATCGCAACTTCCTGACCCCCGTAAAAATCCCACTGCCTATTATAAAGAGCTCACTGAGGCTGCCTCTTCAGCTGTCATGACCCTGGCTGACATGGAGCTATTTTTTGGTCTACTAGTCCCTATTGATGTATGGCGCCAGGTACATGACCAGGATCATTCTACAGAATTGGGAGGGACTTGGGAACAGATTAAGGAATGAGATAAGGATCGGCAGCCTGGAAATAAACCTAAACCTGAAATTTTGGCATTGCCAGGTCGGATTATTACCTATATGCATTCCTTAATTCCGCCCCGTAAGGTGGATTGGGACAAATTGACAGCGTTTAAGCAGAAAAAGGATGAGAGTGTTCCAGATTTCTTTACAAGATTCGAAGGGGTGTATATTGATTTTAGTGGACAAGATCTGTCAGTGGAAGGGGTTGTACGGTTATTCGTAAATCGCTTTGTGACAAACCTGTTACCCGAGATTTCTGCGCGGCTGCAAGCCACTGAGAGCACTTGGACTACTTCGACACCTTCGGTTATACTGAGTATGGCTCAGTATTACGAGCATAGGGAAAATGAGAGCAAGGATAAGTCGGAAAAGAATGCAAAATACCTCAAGACACGAGTATTGCGATATGGGACGAGGTGGAGAAAGAGGCGGTAGAGGGCTCATCCAAAGGGGGGCGGGACCTGGACGAGGAGGAGGTCCAGCTGTTGCTTTGGGAATAAACCAATGCTCTTACTGTAAACAGGAAGGGCATTGGCGAGCACAGTGTCCATTGTTGTTGGCTCAGAACGGGGCAGTAAGAGGGAGAGGAAGAGGTCGAGGTGGTGTGGATCGAAGTGATATGCGAAGAGAAGAAGCATCACATAGTGAGTCAGAGAAGAATTACTTTGATAATCCAAGAGGGAGGCAGTACTATAACGAAGATTGTGTGTTCGGGGGGTCAGATTGGTATTGTTATACATAGGACAGCCATGGACAGAGTAGGGGCCAGGTGTCAGTACCCGTTGATCAGCGAGGACCTTATGTGAAAGGGCAATTGATGGGAACTTCTGAAAACATCCTAGTTTATACGGGTGCAATGAATAGTTCTATTGCTCGTTCACTGGACCCAGGGGCTGCTCTGTCCGGGCGGAATAACGTTTCGGTGGGATTTTCTGGAATCCCGGTGGTGAGCCCCATCTCTAAACCTATCCCGTTTACAATTGGACTGGTCACAGTGGACTCCCTATTCTTATTGACTTCGCATTGCGGTGAGAATTTATTAGGCTTGGATTTGTTAAAGAAACTGCATGCGGAGATTCATTGTTCCCCTGATGGAGTTTATTTGACCATACAACCTCCTGGTAAACATACATTACAATGCTTTGCTAAAAATTGACCCCTCCCTCCGGAGCTCGCTGCTATCCCCTCGACCCTGTGGGCGACCGGAGATACTGATGTCGGTCTATTAAACATTCTGCCCGTTTATAATACTTTGAAACCAAATATTCGCTTACCACGCATACCACAGTATAAAATTTCACCGGCTGGTGAAAGGGCTCTGTTAGCTATCATTCAGGATCTGATTGATAAGGGTGTAGTGGAAGAAACAGCTGCAAATATATGTAATAGTCCTATATTATCAATCTTGAAAAAGGCTCCTGTTGGCAGTGATCCTGGCCATGTCGACACTTACCAGTTTGTAATTGACTTGCGAGAAATTAATAAAATAGTGGTGCCGCAGTATCCTGTGGTTTCTGACATCACTACTATTCTTACTATGATCCCTTCCACTGCTAAATATTTCTCAGTTATCGATCTGAAGAATGCTTTCTTTAGCATTCCGATCCTTCCTGATAGCCGTCATATTTTCAGCTTCTCCTTATCTGGGCACAGCTTTAGATTTTGTCGTGCTCCCCAGGGGTACACTGAGAGTCCTAGCATTTATAGTCAAGCTTTAAAAGCAGTATTGGATGAATTGACCCTGCCCCCTGGTAATGTGCTCCTCCAGTATGTAGACGATTTGTTGACGGCTTCCGATAATGAGGAAGGCTGCAAGGAAGCCACTGTTAAATTATTGTCTCATTTGGCAGCCAATGGCAATAAGGTATCCCTCTCCGAATTCCAATATTGTCGACAGGAGGTGACTTATCTTGGTCATCTACTGTCGAAAGAGGGGAGGAGACTAACCCCTCTAATATGTCTGTACCAGCGTGATGTTTGTGCATTCCTTGGCATAACCTCCTATTGTCGTCAATGGATTCCTAATTTTTCACTTCTTACTAAACCTCTCTTGCATTTAACCACTATAGATGTGCATGAACCCCTACCTTGGACTGATGAATGTCAGGAAGCTTTTGACTCTTTGAAATCTGCGCTTTGCTCGGCACCTGTCTTGGGTACTCCTGACTACCGAAAACCTTTTGTGCTTTATGTGTACATGAGGTGGACGGTTGTTCACTTTCAGTGTTAACACAAGGATTTGGTGGTAAGCAAAGACCTTGTGCTTATTTATTTGGGGGTGTTGGATAACATCGCCAAAGCGCTTCCTAGCTGTTTAAGAGCTACTGCTGCGGTCGCGGTGGCTATTCGACAGTCGGAAGGGCTAGTTTCGAATACTGACCTCACAGTGATGGTACCGCACGCTGTGGATACATTATTGAACAAAACGAAGATACAGCACCTTACGAGTGCCCGTCTCACTGGAAATGAATTTACTTTGTTTGCTCCCCATATCACAATTAAGCGATGTGCCACTCTGAATCCTGCCACATTACTAGCCCTCCCTTCGGACGAAAATAATAATGATGTACATGATTGTATATTTCGGACCGAAGAAGAGACGAAGGGACGGGTAGATCTCACAGACATTCCCCTATCTGACCCCTGAGGGGAATTGTATGTGGATGGTTCTTGTTTCAAGTTACCAGATGGCGCGACAACAGCTGCCTATGTGATTACGACCCTTCACACTGCAGTTGAGGCTTCTCGAGTACCCTATCAGTCGGCGCAGGCAGCTGAGTTAGTGGCATTGCTGCAAGCCTGTGAGTTAAGTTAAGGATTGAGAGTAAACATTTACACAGATAGCCAATACTCCTTCGGCGTGGCTCATAGTTTCGGACGATTGTGGGCAGAGAGAGGGTTTCTCACTTCCCGTGGTCAAAGAATACAGCATGGCCCTTTGATTCTACGATTTCTAACAGCATTGACGTTACCAGAGAAAGTGGCTGTACTTAAATGCAGCACACATAAAGCAGTAGTGGATGCAGTGGGTGAAGGAAATGCCCTTGCTGATCAGGTGGTGAAGGAAACTGCAAAATCTAAAATGTCATCATTGTTTATAACTACCTCTGCTAGGTGGGTTGCGGAGACAGAGATGTTTGACAATACTATGGAAAGTGTCCGAGAGATACAAAAGGAAGCTACACCAGCTGAATTGGCTCGCTGGGAAAGGGAAGTGGGGAGATTAGATGAAAATGATTGTTGGGTTGATCTGACGGAAAAACAGAGGTGGTTGTTGCCCAATGCACTGGTTAATGCTGTAGTGACCATGGCGGATGGCTCGGCACACATCGGGGCTAAAGGCATCTGTGCGCTTTTGGACCCTGTATGGAATAATCCTAATATCTCTAAGACTGCTGCCCATTTGGTTCAATACTGCATGGTCTGCTTACGACACAATCCTGGAGGCAGGGAACCTGTCCTCAGTGGGAACTTTGCACCACCATCTTTGCCCTTTGAGGTGCTCCAAATGGATTATATCCAACTGGAGCGGGTGAATAACTTAAAGTATGTCCTGGTCGTGGTGTGTGCCTTTAGTAAATGGGTGGAGGCCTACCCGACCAAAGAAAACACTGCCTTGGCAATAGCAAAAGCTTTGATAAAGGAGTTCTTCCCACGTTATGGATTGCCTCGAGTGATCTGGACAGATAACGGGGGACACTTTAATGCAGATATTATCAGACATGTTTGCAATGGGTTACAAATTAGGTAGAAATTTCATGCTGCTTGACACCCTCAATCTGCAGGACTGGTTGAGAAGCATAATGGAATATTGAAATTGAAATTGGCCAAAATTCAAGAGGGTACTGGGCTGAAGTGGCCCGATGCCCTATCCTTAGCCTTGATGTCCTTACGAGTTACCCCACATTCCCTATCTGGTCTGTCGCCTTATGAAGTCGTCTTTGGGCGACCAGCCAATGTTTGGGGTGTCCCGAGACCTAGAACGTTTCGCTATATTGAATATCCTTTGATGACAGACTATCTGTATGCATTGACTAAAGATCTCCGTTCCATTCATCAACAGATATCAGCAGTGCAGCAGCCCCTGCCGGAGGGTCCTGGACATCGATTGGAACCAGGACAGTGGGTCCTAGTCCGAAACTATCAGCGGAAATTCAGCCTGGACTCTCGGTGGTCCATGCCCTACCAAATTCTTTTGGCCACGCGAACAGCGGCGAAAGTGGATGGCAAGCGACATTGGATTCATGTTTCCATCTTAAAAGATTGCCTCTCCCGCTTCCCCATGATCAGCAGAACCAGGAGGGAATTTTGACCCAAGAAAGTGAGCGAGCCCCTAGCTTTGTCTCTTTTTCTGACGCCCTGGAAATTGGAGGAGGGCAAGGAGAAGGAGTATCGGGCTCGGAAGGGGTCTCGTCATTTGCACCAGCAATTGCCCCGGATTCTGTTGCTCCTGCCGTGGACCGACGGGTTCATGATATCCCTGTTGCAACGGATGCACCTTCCTCTGTTTTGTTCTCTGATCAGGAAATGCCTGGCCATGTTCGATACAACCTGCGGCCCAGAAAACAACGCGGTACCCCAGGTGAAGATGGTAGGAGATAGGGACAGACTTGAGTAGTAGGGTTTGTCAGTAACCTCTCTGGGGTACTGAGTGAGACACTGGACTGAACACGTTGAGAGCCTGGAACATTTTGTTTGCTCTGTTCGGAAAGAAAGACTGAGCTTCCTGTGAAAAGGGCCCAGATTGTGTATTCTACAAGAGTTGTGTGAAGGCATAACTCCAACGCGAGGATTTGTTTTTGATTTTCTTGGTGATGAACGATAGGAACCTGCCTGTGAGGCTTTAGACGGACACAGAAAAGAAGAACCCTCTGGCAGGTTGGACTGCATTGCCCGAGTTTAGTTGTGGACTTTTAGATAGCATGTATCCTTTTGCTCGCTTTGTTCCCGAGGAGGAACATCCTTGTGTACCCTGTTATTACCCTACATATATGCCCATCTTTTCCAGTTGGACCATGCGTGTAAAAATAGCCTTTGTGGTCACCATTACGATTTTGTTGATAATATTAATGAGTGTGTTTATATATATGGAATTTCGCCATCCTATGCATACTGTTTTGGGAACTACAACTCCGTCTCCAGAACATCTATTTCATACATTGGCCCCACATAAAGAAAGGCACTGTCAGACTTACACTAAAAATGTTTTTGTAGAGATGCTTCACCAAACGCACGAATATTACAAATTGTTGGGTTTGTGGCCTTCTGCCCTCCGTAATGCATAGACATGATTTATTTATTTCTTTGCCCTTATCATATTTAGGAGGTTGTGAAGCTTGGTTTAAATTGTTATCAATGATGTATATGCATTATACAGTAGACACTCAAAAATACTCGGAGAAAGATTATGAAATGATTTTGGCATATAGAGATTTGCACCAAGGTTTTGACCCAAAGGGAAATGATGGAGAGGGGTCTTTAGATCCAAATGTGTGTATGAATTTGTATACTGAAAATGAAAATGTCACCTGGCTACAAGCTGAAATTCTTGATTATGCAGAGTTTAACTTCACCCCGTATTTCCAACAATTTAAGGAAAGAAATGTTACAGATGACAAGGCAATCCCTGTGCCCATATTAAACAGTACTTCAGCCTTCTGTGTTCAGGGAGCATTACACATTTCAGTAGGAGAAAGCCAGTGTAATTATACTTATCGACTGCGTACCTTCAGTAGTCCTCCATTATTGACACCCCCAATGTATATTTTGTGTGCGGAGAAAATGCATATACATGGCTTCCTCGTGGTTGGGATGGCCGCTGTTATTTGTCTTTTCTGTATCCTCCAGTGTATATAGCTCCTTCTAATTATCATAAGGACCATCGATTAGATAAGCGAAGTTTGCCCCTCATTAGAAATAAAAGAGAAATAGATACAACTGACATAGATCAAACAGATACACTTGAGCAACACTTCACTGACATTGTAAAAGGAGTATTTCCCATTTGGGGACCCAATATTACTTGTAAGGAAGTACGGCGTCTGTCCAGAGTAGTAGAAAGAGTGATCAATACTACCGCTGGTATATTAACCAATTTAACTGTCAAGCTTCAAGTGACGAGACTCGTCTCACTTCAGAATCGAATGGTTCTAGACATCATCTTGGCAGATCGAGGAGGAGCATGCCGCGTTATTGGTAGTTGTTGCTGTGTATATATTCCTGACTCCGCCCCCTCTGTTCATTTAGCCATTCAGAAGCTACATCGTTTGGCATCTGAAGTACATGCAGATACTGGTACCTGGTCTTTATCCGGTTGGTTTTGAGGTCTGTTGTCCTCCTGGGGATGGAAAATTTTGATGATACTAGCAGGCATAGCTGGTATCATAGTCACCTGTTGCCTTTGCATACATTATGGGCCTGCTTGCTGCTCTTACTGCGCTACTAGATTTGCCTCCTGTGTGGCTAGTCCTTCTCCAGCGCAGTAAAAGCTCAACTAGTTCAGCAGGAAATAAAAGATATTATGCAGATCGGTGAGGGGATTTTTGAGAACTGATTTCTCTTTGGCTAGCTGCATCACGCTAAAAAGGTGGTTCTGAGGGATGAAACTCCAATTTCTCCTGTATTAGTGGTATGAACTATATATACACGTTGTGTTAGCATGATGTATCTATATATTCTTTTCACATAGGTATGTATAGTGCCTAAACCTATATCTGTTTTGTTAGTTGGTAAGGGTATGTTCTGTTCGTGAGTTCTGTTTACATCAAGTAGGCCGAGAACCATACAGGCGCCATTTTCCTCTCACTGGTTAAGACACGAGCAGTAATCATGTGTTCCTTTCTTAGTTGTCAGGCCCCAGCCCCGTTGAGTTACAGAGAGCAGCTGAATGCACGCTATTCATTCCCTGTCCTGGGACTCAAGGTCGCATCTGTCTTTGGGTGCGATAAGCACATTCCTGAAAGTGGAGTTCATGCACTCCCAGGTACCGGGACGAAAGGGAGTCACCCCTCCTGACCTCCCCACTACCAACTTAGCAGAGCTTTTGAACTAATCATGTGTGCCATATATGGTCCTTCCTTGAGGATCGAGAGCCAAGCAGGGTTTTTCCATTTACGGTGACTTCATGTACCATCTTGAAAGTATATGTGTGCCGATTTGAGTGTAAGCCAGCAGTCGTCTCCACGCACATTGAGGGGTGAGGATGGGAGAGGCTCCTCTACAGAGTATTTTTGAATAATAAACGATTGAACTTTCTTCATTGCCAACTGACTGGTTATTTGGTAATTGGTATTGGGCAATTGGTAAGTATAGCTCCTATATGTTATTTTTATAATACGTCACCTATCAACCCACAACCTTCTCCTAATAAAATGACACAATTACAATAATTGCCAATTAATTATACAAAATTAACAACTAATTATTAAATAATTAATAATAAATCTATTCCCACAAATAACCATGTAAATATTAAATAAAAAATGTAATTAAAAATATAAATAATTTAATTATAATGAATTTACTTCTCACCCTATTCCCCTATTCACCCACAACCTGCTCCTAAACAAATGACACAATTCACATATTTACCAATTAATTAATTAATACAAATTAACAACTAGTTATTAATTAATTAATAATAAATTAATTCCCACAATTAACACTATAAAATCTAGATTAAATAAATACTAATAAATAAAAATGTATATTTAATTTATTATAATGAAATTACTTCACACCCTATTCCCCTATAAATGCACAACCTGCTACGGAACTAAAATGCTAAATGTAATTAAAATAAAATTAATAACATCTAAATGTGTAACACATATGTTAAAAAACAAAAGCAATAAATAGAGTACATACATTTAAAATACATACTAAAACACATAACACTAACTAAAAAACTGATATTTTTAGCAACTATATTTTTGCCAACGATATTAATGATTTTGATATTTTTAAAAACAATGTCTTACCTTAAACTCGATATTCTTGACCACGATATTCTTGCTGTCGATATTTCTGTATCTCGATAATTCCAACTCTATATTAGTGAAGGTCGACATTTACAACTCAACATTCTGTCTCTATAACGGGAGAATCATCCTCTTTCAACTTAATATGCTATTAGATGTCATTTTCCTTAACATTTAACTTTTGAAAAAATGTCAAAATGATAGATAAACCAACTAGAGATCCA
This sequence comes from Lissotriton helveticus, assembly GCF_964261635.1. Taxonomy (NCBI): domain Eukaryota; kingdom Metazoa; phylum Chordata; class Amphibia; order Caudata; family Salamandridae; genus Lissotriton; species Lissotriton helveticus. Next base: position 516,924,616 of record NC_136070.1, read on the forward strand.
ACATGGAGAGAGTTTTTCAGCAACCCCTTTTGCTCCTTGCGAGGGCTATTGTCTCTTCAAATGAATAGTACGGTTCCTTTGTTTTTTAATAGTCATGCTACCAAGCAAGACTGAGGAGAAAAGTGTAAAAATAGCAAATGAGTTTAAACGCGTAGTGAAACACAGAAAGCGGTTTACTTGTACTGAGCACAGAATAGAACAATTTCTTACCATCCTTTGGAAGTAAAAAGCCTTAGTCGCCGGACAGTAGCTACTGCTCGGGAAATTAAGAACTTACTTCAGAGAAGAGACTTTGAAAAAAATAGTGCCAAGACAATTTTGGGAAGAGGTAGCAGACAACCAAGAAAAGAAACAGCGTGCCTCCTCCGAGCCTCCTCCAGGCAGACTTCCCCTTCACCAGCCCGGCCGCAGCCTGGGGCCTCTGGCCACCCTCCTACACACTGTGCCCCGGCTCACCAGGACCAAGTACAGTGATGGCTCAGCTGTTCCAACTCCAGCTGGGCCTGTAGCAGATAAAAATAAAGAGAAAATCCGGCATCCTTGTCAGCAACCGCACAAGAGGAAAGTGGGAAGAAGAGTTCACTATGGGCTTTCAGACAATTGATTCTGAGATCGTTGTCCATTACCAGGTGACGAATCTCGAGGCCTCTGACACAAGCCACGTGAGTTCGGACACTAACCTTTGGACGTACACGAGCATGACGAGAACATCAGGAGAAACACACTTAAAAATCTTAACACAATTTAACAACTTAAAACTTTTTCCAAAAGAACCCAGTAAGGCACAAAAAACATCTTGGAGTTCCTTGTTTTTTCAGGTACAGAGGATGTGGCCAGCAGTTTAGGGATGTATTGATCCTGTTAGAATGACTTCAGAATAATTGCATATGCTATGTAATAGGGTCCCAGTGAGTGTACAAATAATGATGGCAGGAAGTTCAGCAAATATGTTGTTATTGGCCTATGAAACAAAATTCCAGATTTTACCTTCACAGCTTTTGCCTGTGAAGTGGCTATTTGAGTGGTATTGTTATGTTATGTTTTGTAACATACCCCAATATAGGCCTGTGTAGTCACCTAACCTTTCACCTACATTTTCCCTGCCAATGTACTACATAACTGTTTTTTGTATTGACCTTTTACCTAGTTAGGTGCTGCATAAAATGTTCTGTGGTTTTCCCAGAAAACTAGCCTAATTTATTATGCATAAGGATTCTCAGAACCACAGCAGGATTACCATCTTCTGCATAATAACTATGTATAAGGGTCATCCATTTCGTCATCCTCGGCCGACATGACACAGCGAGGTAGAACCCCTGAGGGTACCTTTTGGGTATATAAACACCATATCTTTTCTGGGACAGGCAGAGGAGAAAGTCTGCCATGCTGACACACTGACGCTTATGCTGAGGTTCCTGCACGGAGACACTCCAGCACGCAGTGGTCTGAAAACCGCCGCGGGGTGTCCTTCTCGAGACAAAGACAGGATAATTCATTCTCTCACACCAGGTAATGGGGTTGGCTTCAGCCTAGGGGGATTCTTGGATATACACCTACATACATGCTAGGTACACTTAGATACATCTAGTTAGGGTTACATCGTAGGAGTAGGAGTTATTATTGTCATGTATTTATATACCTGCCTATATTCATTGTTTTAGCACTATGGTAGGAATCTACCATCCATTTACTCTGTTGGTGTTTATAATCATTTATATCTGTTTCTGTCTTATGGTTGTTTCAGCACACATATTTTACAGTGGAATGACGCTGTTTCAATAAATGCGTATTGAAAACATCCCCATCGTTTATTCTGTGTATATCTCTGTGACAAAGTGAGCGTGAGTGACTGAGCGAAAAGTACTGTACTGTTTCCACGACCCCTGATGGGACAAGGTTGTTATGTTCGATAATTGCCAGGAACTATTCTCTCCTTGGTAAGAGGAATTTACAGTGGCACTGCGAGCTAGCTTGTATAAAGTTGAACGTACCCGGGGGGTGGGGTGTCTGGAAATCAGCCTGGAAACCAATCCCACAGTTTATGGTGTCTAAACAAGCAGATCCTATATAGATTCATAGGAACTACAAGTCAGTATTCCAGCTATTTACTGGAGTTAATGCATGTGTAGAGTTTGCAAGAGATATTAACTCAAGCGCATCCCTTGCTTTGGTAAGGGGTCCCTGATGGCATTGAGTGCTCAAGAAGTGTCTCCGAATAGGATCAAATGGAAACACAGTGTCCTATACTAAAGATGTTAATTCCTGGTGCAGTGCAATATTCACACTTACAGTCATACACAAGCTCTCCCTGAAACACAGCCATACTTACATTCACCCACATAACTCTGCCAACTACCAATGTGAACAGTGTAGGATTGCTTGCCAAGAGTTGTCCTAATATGGTTCATTAAAAAAGTCCATGAAATCCAAAGAACAAAACTGTCACACGTAGTTAAAATTCAGCAGACTGCCATGCCTTTATTAATTAAAAATCTTTCCATAGAATAAGAAGGTAATTTGAAGGAATGTTAAACTTCTACCATAAAGTTTCGCAGACTTGCCAGTTAAATTCAGATTTCGCAGGTTAATTTGAAATCATAACTCCCCAAAATGCACAGCTCAGGAGCTTATACACGTATACCGACGTCACACACGACATTAAAATTAATAGAACTGGTGATATTACTGATAAAAACATGTTACTTTACCAAGGACCTCCATGATGACCTCTGATTGAAGAGTAATTTCGGACCTGGTATATGTGTATTCTCAGGGTTAAAAATCTAACTGTTATGAGCTACTTTGAGATTATTAATTGTCTCAGTGTAACTGCATTTCTGCAGAAAAACACATTTAAAATGCACTCTTTCTTAATTTTGGTAAACTCCTTTTCAACCGCGTCTGCTAAATATAAATTTCAGATAAGAGAAGCAACTTAATGGCAAAAAATCGTAAATGTGTCTCCTTTCTTCTTCGTTCTTGTACCTCTCAGTTAACTGTTCGAGCCAGATAATCCACTGCTAATATTCAATTATTTTGCAGCTGTTATCTGTACCACCCAATGCAATTATTCCTCTTATATGTATCATGTGTGCAACCAAAAAGGAGGGTGAGAGATAGTTTGAAAAGTGCGCCATTTTGCTTCAGAAATTCCCCTTTAAAAAAATGTATGAACATCTTGTGCATTTTGTTATTTTCTGTAGTTTAGGGAAACTCCCTAATTTGACTTTCCGGTTTTAGACCCTTCAATGTAATCTTGTTTTAAAAAAAACCACTACTGGACCCTGCCTATGAACTTAGTAAGTGGATATTGTTCATTTTATAAATAGTATTTGTGGGGAAGCTATCTAACATTTTCTTGGCAATTTCTACTCCTAAATGTATTTCGAATTAACAAAGAAAATTAGATTAGAAGAGCATTATAATGCACCATGCTGATTTTTTCTACTGCATATATTTTATTTGCGAAAGGACTCTCCTTCATGGTTTTTCTCTACAATCTCACTGTATCCCCCAACGGACTCTTCTGTGTTTCGATCACCAATCACTTTTCAGGGAACTTTTCTTTTATTATGCTAAGTCCTTAAAGCGTCTGTCTACCCTGTCACGTTATCAACTTTTTGACGAATACACCCTAAAAATATCTATGCATCTCCAAATAATGCCACATTGTTTTTTCAAGCCCACATCACAGGTCTTGGTGTGCTTCATTAAAACTCATGTAATAACTTGAAACTTTTTGTTCACCGATTTATGAATTGTCAAAAGTATCCATATGCCTGACTCATTCTGCTAATTCCCCTGGAATCTGGTAATTGTTTTTCTTGAATACTTTTCTTGTAGATGTGGTAGGAAAAAAGAATAAAGGACACTGTCAGATTGATTAAGTGAAAGCGCATTAGAGAAAGTTACAAGAGTAAAATCTGCATATGCTTGCAGAAATAAGTCTGGTCATGCTCGGTTATGAAAAGAAAAAAGTACAACTGTTGAAAGCTTTACAAAGTTTTATGATTCTTTTTAGGAAAAGGAACGGCTGGTTTTGTATCATATTAATCGTTTCAAAACAAACAGTTTAAACATTTCACGACCATGGAAGGCCTGGATCACTTGCACGTTGCATTCTTGCTGTAAATTAAAAGCAGTTGGCACTGAGATTGCAGTTATCAATTATAACATTCATTCCGTACAATGTAACAATACACGAGTATGGAAATGCGCCTACATTTTGTTTTACTGGAAAATATTAAAGGGGTTCTGCCCACATCACCCTCCCATACCGGAGCAGGGGTCATCAAAAAGATGAGGAAAGTAGAAAAAACGGTGTAAAGGGATACATTTCACATTTAATATTTGGAACCAAGAAACATTAAATTATCTTGTTCTTTACAACTTAATGTAAACACATATAATTATACAAAATTGATTACATTTTGTTTTTAAGCAACTGTCCTAACATTAACTATTAGATTAAACATTTTAAGAAATATTAAGCTAAACATATAGAATCCTGGAATATGTTAAAGGGGTCAAGGGTTATTTACACTTTTAGTATCTTGCTTTTTCTCATTCTTATTTCATATTGTGCCACTCTCTTGCTTTGTATCTATGTCTGATAATCACAAATAAGTCCTGGTTCAGCAAAATTAGGTGCCTGTACCCACGGCCTGCAACCATCTACTCAAATTAAGCACTGTTTGTGGTAAACGATTTAATAAAGTCTCGTATCCTCCATGTTTTTACCCCAGTGTCCACTCAGAAAAGCAAACTCTATGATTACAATATTTGTATTGGTTGTTTTCGACAGATCAGAACACACAATAAGTACATATGTAGGGACAAAAGAATATAACAAAGATTACAAAAACAATAAGTACATACTACAATGATGATTGAATAGGGGTGACAATATGGCAATCTAGGAATTACGATCTGGATAATTTGTCAGGCATAGGTTGAAATAGACGTATGGCTGTGTGAGTCACCTTTTATAACATCTGGCAAACAATAATGTACACAAACACATTCTATATAGATAAAATAAAAAGAATACAGTATAACAACATATATATCCAATGCTAGGTATCAAATGGTTTAAGGTGTGCATTGACAGTATTTACATACTATTAGGGTACAGTGAGCTAGTGTGAGGGCAGGTTATTTAAGTGGTTAGTTGGACAGACCTCCGGGAAATGTGATTCATGGCGGTTTATGTGATTTGATTATCACTCGAGGCTATCCCACATGTGTCATAAAAGCAAACTCTAAAAATCTCTATTTAGAAATCACATAAACACTCCTGCAGACATAATGAGGCACATCTATTGCTGTGGGTAACAAGTCAGGCTCCCTCACAGAGCTGATCTTCACAAATGTTAGGAGTAACAAGTCACCAACACACCTCTTCTTTGCCATGGGATCTCGGCAGTGATGCACTAATGATACCTATTTTATTTTAATTGCGTCACGAATGGGTAAGGCAGGATGCGGCCCAAGTATATGTGAGTGCCTGGGTAGTCAAACGGTGACTATTTTAGACATGCGTCTCAAAGAAAGTTGTATTCACCAATCCACGTTAAAAACTCAAACATTTTGCCAATAGATAACTTAGTGAGTTAAACCCTAAGAAGCATATTTATCATATCATATTTTTCATGCAGCGCAGCAAGCCACCTTGCTGCACTGCGCTGTGTGAAAGGGAAAGGGCAGGAATGGGTGTATTTAACATGATACAGTGCACCCCTGTAATTTCCTTGCACTGCCGCCCTTTTGGCTACCTAGCACCAATGCAGGTATCCTTGCGCCTTGTGGTGCAAGGGTACCTGCATTGTAGGCAGGGCACCCTCCTGCACCAAAGCAATCCTCATTTTCCTCCATCTAAGTGTGCTGCAAGATCCAGCACATTCAGAAAGAGGAAACAACAAGGAGAAATACAAATATTTCTCTTTGTTGCGCCTCTCCTGGAGAGGCATAGCATGTTGACTCATTTCCAGGTTTACATAATGGCGACCGCTGCGGGGCATCGCGTGTAAAGCCTTGACCTACGGTCCAGGCAGCACTCTCCACGGCATCTCCACCAGCTTATCTCGCGCCTGCAGTCCACATCAAGCAGAGTTTGAACATCGAGCCCGACTCTGCCTCAGGTCCTGTGTTTTTTTTACTGATAGCTGTGTAATTACGTGCTGTGCATTCTCTGGGGCATTACTGTTATTTTACTGCTTTTAGCGCCTTAGCGCTCACCGCTTCCTGCCGTGTCCTGCTCTTCCTCATGCCCCGCTCCCTGACCCTGCCCCAGTCCCGCCTTCACCTCTACTCCCGCCCCCCTCCCCAACATAATGGCGACCGCTGCGGGGGAGCGCGTGTAAAGCCTTGACCTCCGGTCCAGGCAGCACTCTCCCCAGCAGCTCCACCAGCTGATCTCGCACTCGCAGACCGCATCAAACAGAGTTCGAGCCTCGCGCCCCAGGTCTTGTGTTTTTTTTACTAATAGCTGTGTAATTGCGTGCTGTTCATTCTCTGGGGCATTACTGTTATTTTACTGTGTATAAGGCCTTAGCTCTCACCGCTTCCCGCTGTGTCCTGCTCTTCCTCATGCCCTGCTCCCTGACCCAGCCACACTCCTGCCTCCACCTCTAATCCCGCCCCCCACCCCTATGAAGGCACGCCTAAGGCAAGCTCATCTGCACCCATCCGTGACCCAACCGCTAACTGCGCAAGGGACCCTGGTCCTCCTGACACCCACCGTTCCGACTCAGCCACCGTCCACGCTCACAACACCGGAGGCCACGCTGACCGCGTAAGATCCTCGCCTAACATGACCCATGGAGAGTTCTCATGCGGACACTGCCGTAATCTTTCACCATTGACAAGACGCACACAGCTGCCGAAGGACCAACGACTGAACAACCCACTGAAACCCTGACTTGCATCCTCCACCGACATGCCATAGACATTTGGGACCTGATCGACACCCTCTCGCCTGACGTTGCATTCTTTACAATATCTGGACCAACGCCATCTCCGGCCCAGACATCTCCACAGCAATCCCTGATGGCTACAAATTTCACAGAAAGGACCGCCTGCACTGCCCGGGAGGAGGAATCGCCATCGCACACAAGACCCCCCTCTGACTCTCCACATCCAGCACGATCGACCCCCACTCCAACATGGAACACCTCCACTTCCAGATCCAGACCAGCCCCTGCATCACGCTATGCAGCACCTACATCTACAGACCACCAGGACCCCGTGCCCAGCCCGCAACCACCATTGCAGAGCTCGCCACACCCCACGCCATCACCTCCACGGACTACATCCTGCTCAGGGACCTGAACTTCCACCTTGAAAACATCCAGGACCCTGACGCCACCACACTCCTCGAGAACCTCGCCATCCTAGGACTGAAACAGCTCGTCAACACTCCCACCCACAGAGCAGGCCACACCCTCGACCCTATCTTTGCAGGAGGATCAAACATCTGCTTCAGCCACACTACCCAGCCCATCTGGACGTACCACCACTGAGTCCATTTCACTTTCATCACCACCACCGTGCCCAAGCCGGCATCATGCCCGCCATGACGGAACTGGAGCAAGGTCACCGAGGAGCACCTGAACTCCGCCCTCCTCCAAGACCCCCCCAAGACCACAACCGACACCAACTCCGCAGCCAGGGAATTCCACCACTGGGTTGCCGGCTGCGCCAAGAAGCTGGCACCTCTCCGCCGCACTGCCAAACGACGGCCTCTGAGGGCTGCTTGGTTCATCACTGAACTACAAGAAGCCAGACGCTCCTGCAGATGCCTGGAGAAAACCTGGCAGAGTCAGGAGACCACGGAAGCATGGGACAATGAAAAGAGCACCCTGAAGGACTACCACCAGCGTATAATGGACACCAAAAGGACCTTCATCAGAGACAACGTCAAGACCAACTCATCCAACGTCAAGGAACTATTCAACGTCATTCAGCAGCTCGCAAAACCCACCTGCGAAGCCACTGACATCACACCCCCCCCCAGGAACTCTGCGACAAACTCAGTTCCTACTTCCACCTGAAGATCAAGGCCCTTTACGACAACTTCAGCGAGCCAGCAGAAAACAGCACCACATCACCCCCCTCGCAGAGAAACTGATCCTCACCTCCTGGGCACCTGCGTCCATCGAACTCATCTCCTCAACCATGACCAAGACGCACTCTGGAGCCCCAATGGACCCCTGCCCTCCTCACATCTCCCACAGGGCCACCACAGTCATTGCACCCAAACTAGGAGGAACAATCAACTCCTCCCTCATATCCAGCATCTGCCCAGATGACTGGAAACAGGCAGAGGTGAAACCCCTCCTCAAAAAACCAACGGCCGACCCAACTGACCTGAAGAACTACCGGCCCATCTCTCTCCTCCCCTTCGCAGCCAAAGTAACCGAAAGACTCGTGAATGCCCAGCTGACCGCCTTCATCGAAGAAAACTCCATCCTAGACCCATCCCAGTCTGGCTTCTGCAGCAACCACAGCACCGAGACCGCCCTCCTCGCCACGACAGATGACATCCACATGCTGCTAGACCAGGGACACGCCGCAGCCCTCATCCTCCTGGACCTCTCCGCTGCTTTCCACACCATCTCACATCGCACACTAGCCGCCGGACTTCACAACGTAGGAATACAGGGATCTGCCCTTGACTGGATCCAATCCTTCCTCCCCGGCAGAATCCAGAGGATCAGACTCCTCCCCTTCCTCTCTGACTCCACTGACATCATCTGCGGAGTACCTCAGGGATTTTCACTTTGCCCGACGCTCTTTAACATCTACATTACCCCCATCGCCACCATCATCAGACAGCACAGGCTCAGCATAGTGTCCTACGCCGACAACACGCAACTCATCCTCTCACTCACCAAGAACCAAGAAATCACAGACCCAGCAGAGAAGACCGAATTCCTCATCCTCAGACCCTGCACCTCCGCCCGGACCACACCTGGTGGCCCTCCGCCCTCGGGAGCCCACCCACACCGACAGACCACGCTAGGAATCTCGGCATAATCCTCGACTCCTCCCTCTCCATGAGCCACCTGATCAACGCCGTCGTGTCCACCAGCTTCAACTGCCTCCGCATTCTCCGCAAGACCTTCAAATGGATCCCACCCGACTGCAGAAAGACCGTCACCCACGCACTCATAACGAGCAGACTAGACTACGTCAACGCCTTCTACGCAGGAATCAACAAAACTCTTCTACACAAACTCCAAACCATCCAGTACTCCGCAGCCAGGCTCATTCTAGGGACTCCACGCCTCGAACATATGACCCACACCATCAAAACCTCCACTGGCTCCCCTTCAAGAGGAGGATCACCGTCAAGCTCCTCACCCATGCGTACAAATCCCTCAATAACATCGGACCCAAATACCTAAACGACGAGTTTGTTTCCATGTACCCAAGAAGAACCTCCGCTCCGCTGACCTCGCCCTGGCAGAGGTCCCCCGCATCCGCAGAAACAGACCCGGCGGGAGAGCTTTCTCCTACATAGCAGCCAAATCCTGGAACGAGCTCCCGGTCAACATCAGACACTCCCAAACCCTCCACACGTTGAGGAAGGACCTCAAGACCTGGCTCTTCGACTGACCCGGAGCTGCCCCCTTCAGCGCCTTGAGACCCTCATGGTTGAGTAGCGCGCTCTATAAACCTCTGATTGATTGAGTGACAAGTGTTGGTAGATCAGGGAATGCACCAAAATCCATGGGTGGGTGCATGGAAACATTCACACTTCACGCATGGAACACCTCCCTGTGGCAGAGTAATGCAATGCAGTGATTTGCTCTACATGCTGTTACTCCAGGCTCCCCAAGCCATGCAGGACCATGCAAGGAGGCCCTGCGTGGCTTGATATATCTTACTTTAGTGTTGCGTCGCTTTTACGCCCCCACCCTTGTGTGGCGCAAGGGAGATGCAACACATTGATAAATATGTCCCTGAGGGCTTTATCCACAAGGAAAGAGGACTCCAACCTCAAACGGGAAGACAGTTATAACTCGCAGGAAAAAGCTGTGATAGTCACAAATTTCCAGGCATTCCTCTGGAAAATGTGAATTTTGTTTGTGAAAAAGCAAAGGCTTTTCATGTGCGTAATTGTTCATGTTGTGCATATACATATTTTGCAGGCTAAAATGCCATTACTTGTGCATAATGGCACATATTTTAAAAAATATATATATATTTTTATATAGCACGAACTTGACCCGGAGATATCAAATATCAGAGCGCTTCACATGAGCACCAGTTTCTTTAGAGATGGACACATTCATTTTTGTTAGCCACGAAGATGTTAAGTGATTTGCCCAGAATCACAGGATGTTGAGCGTTGATGCTGAGACTCGAACCTGGTTTCCCACCTTCGTGGTCGACTGCTCTAGCCGTAAGGCTACATCCTCTCCCCTCTGGCAATTCTCTGGTAATATGCAACTTCCAGCAAGCAAGCTACTCCATAATATCCATGTGCCTGATTTATAGTTTGGCAGACAGGATCAGTTTCCCAATGGTACCTCCGCTGGGTACACCATCAAAAAACTTATTCTGGCAGCCCAACATAGTAGTGGTCATCAAAGGGCCTCAGACCGCTCTACCAATTTTGAGGGTCTGATGACCTTTTTTTTATCGTCTGTCATTGTCAAGTGAAAGCTGCTGGTCACATATAGCAAAAATAAAATAATGCCCGTCCCCCCGCCACCTGCCTGGTGGTAATCTTTGTGCCTACAATTCCATTGATGTAGCATATGCAATGAAAACAGAGATGAGATGCCAAGCGTGCAGTATATTTTTTGGTCACCTCAGTATTTTTTTTTGTTTTGCTGAAACAAACTCCCAAAGGAAGAGAAGAGTCAGTCCTCTCTGGCTGCGCTCATGGAGGCCCTACAAATGGGGGTGGATGGGAGTGGCTCCCACCTTGCTTAAAGGGCAGACAGAGGTATTGTTAGAATCTCTTTCAAGCAGCTGGTGAGCAAGCTGTTCGGGGGGGGGGAGAACCATCTGTTGGGACCAGGTACTGCATCTGGTAAATAGAGGAATTAGAGGAATGCTCGCTCAGCTTCTGGACTGACCTCTGCTGTATTGATTCAGGAGGTTTTTAGGATGATCACGGTCATCCCGGGTTCCACTTGCTCAATACCTATAATGGGCACATGTGCTTGATCCCCTGAATATGTTCTGTGCCCAGAATCTGGTCCGCTGCCAGGGAATGCTATGTTCATGATGACCCCCTTACTCTCAGTAATCACTGCAATACTGAAGGTTAAATGAAGAACTCTCTAATTATTTTCCCTACTTTGTTTTTGTTCTCCCAGGATCTCACAGGAAGAGTCCGCACAATGCAAATAATCATTGTTTGCAACAAGAGAAAAATAGGTGACCAGGCTGTGGCTAATGTGATTACTCTTAATTCTGGAACTTTCATTTTTGCTATCACTTTTTGTCTCTCTTACTTGGGGATTCCTACTAGTCCTTCTACAAAACTGATCTCTTGCAACAGCTACCAAAGTGAAAGACATGAAACACTTGAGACACAACTGAGTATTGATTATATAACGCAACCCATATAAATAAAAGGGATGGGAGGTAAAAGGTGCTACAATATATTATTGACTCTACTGTGGAGATTCCAAAACTCTTGATCACCAAGACCTCAAATAATACCTTGGGGAATTATTATGGAAATTGAACTTTGACAACGGGGCACTAGAGGCTACTGATGGTTAATTTGAATTCTATGCGATTAGGTTAACACAACTACAACAATATGAGGGGTATTCTGCTGAGTTCAACAAGGTCTACAAAAATGCTCTTAGCATGAGAATGTTCCTTCTGCTGAAGGGAGATCAATCCCTGACTTTTCTCCCAGTAGCCGAAGCTAAGACTAAGAAGCATTGGACAATTCAGCGTTAGCTTCGGTGCATAGTGATAAGCCCTCCTACGGTATCACATGCAAGAGACTATTAAGGAAGCAATCTTAAGTCATGATGCTGTAGATACTTAGGTGGCTCAAATCATTTGAGAGCAAAGATGGAAACGAGCACAAGACAGACAAGTGAACGTGACATCTGCACCTGAACCGAATCTTTCTACACAAATAACAAATGAGAACTCTGCTCTACGCAAAGAAGTCAATAATTGCCACTTAACACATGAAAAAAACATTCCTATGTCAAAAACTTACTCTGTTAAGATAGCAAGTCGTGGCTTTATGGTCCTTCATGATGTCTATAATCTATATCTGATAAAGGTTGATGAACTTGAGCTTTCTCAGCAATCCCAGATGAATTTCGTTTTTTCTCTACTGATGAAGTATTATATCCAGAAACACATGTGTCTAGAGATTCACAGCTCTAACCTGCATCAACCTTGGTGAAACACTTCAGTAAAAAAAACAAGTAAGCATTCAAAGTGAACTGCATTTACCATAATGAACTTGCTGGGACGTGAAGCAGTGTGATCCCATCCCCCTTTTGAACTTGAGGAATGGCAGAGTGAGTTGTAAGAGCAGGCTGGGCTACAGCAGTTGGCAATCATATCTCATTCTGAATTCATTCCTTTATTAAAGATGAAAACTCAAGATCTTGAGGACCATAAATTCTTCTCTAACTTTAAGTGGTTTGAGATTTGGGAAGGAGGAGAGGGGAATAACTCTCAAGAATGAATTAATGTATTTTATTTTTTATTTGTATTTATTTATATAATTTTGTAGGTGCAACTAATGCCTGTGGGCGTCTTGGTGCAGTAGGAACACAATAAAAAGGTTGCTGCAGTAGTTGTCCGAGTGAGTTTAGCCAGTGGCTGGGTACCTGTCACTCCTGCAGGAACAATCAGATCTTTAAGGCTTGTCTGAAAGTAAGTAGGGAGGGGGCAGCTTTTAGTGTCAATGGGTGGCTGTTCCAGCGCACCGATGTGGCCCTAAAAAAGATCCTTCTACCCCAGTTGGTTCTTCTGAAAGGAGGAACAATCAGGTTCATGGCAGAGCCTGAATGGAGAGCCCTTGCCGGGACATACCAATTGAGTTTCCCTCTGAAATGGTCTGGCCCCAGTCCATGCAATGCTTTATAGGCCTGACAAAGAGCCTTAAACCTACATCATTGTTTAACCGGCAACCAGTGTAATTTCCTGATTGCTGATTCATGTTTGGGGAATGGTGATACTACTACCTAAAACTTTCCCTCAGTTTCTGACAGGGAACGTTTGGACAGATTGACAAGCCCATAGTCTTAAGTGAATAGTGCTGCACCATGTTTAAAATGTTGTTCTAAGTTTAAAATAGATAAATAAAATAATATATAACATCAATTTACATCACATTACAATATTTACATTGCTATTTAACATAAAAACATTTTAAATAATTTGTTTAAAGTTCAAAAAGCTTTTAAAATGTTACCTATTCTTTTCACTGGTAGAAGAGAACTCTGCTTACATGTCAAATGTTAATAGTATTAGAGTTACACTATTAACTTAATATTGAAATACATACTTTGTTAATTTAAACATACTGAATTAAATTGAAATAATTTTTTAATGGTTTGTTAAAAAATAAACCTCTAAAGAAAATGATTCTATTTATTTATTATGCATTAAAAATTGCAAATGTTTTTTTATAAAATTAAATTTAAATGATATTGATTTGTTTAAAAGAAATTAGGTTACATTTATTTTATGAACTAAAAAGGGTTTTTAAAATGTTTTATCATAAAATAATATTTATTTTTTATTTAGATATAATTGTTTTAACAGTAAATTTATTTATATATATTTTTTAAAAGTTGAAATAAATTAATGTATTTTAACATTATGGGGATAATTATGAGGTTGGTTGGAGTTGCCTCCGATCTACATCATCATGGAATTGGGACCGACCGACCTTTGGTCCGCAGGCCCGACTGCCTAATTACGATGCAACAACACATAGTGCAGTCGCATACTCACATTTCCCTAGGGGAAACGGCCACTAACCGTATCCCCCATAGGGAAATGGGATGTCGTGTTCATCCCTACACTGCGTGGCAGGCACCTAAGGGTGTCTGCCACATGGTGCAGGGATCAGCAGGGGGCACCATATATACCTCCAAGGTCACAAGGAGAAGAGGGCCCTGCTAGGGGTCCCCAAACTCCCTTTCAAATAGGCTTTTGCATGTCGGAAGGCCTGGCATGGAAAGCCTGCTGGAAACTGAGCATCGTAATCCCAACTGTATAAACGCCGTCCATTGGGATTATGTACCGGTCTCCAACTGGCTGACAGGCTCCTTGAGCCCATCAGAACCCAGCCGGAATGACCGACAAGTTTCTATTCCGACCACCTAGATTGTAATTAGGCAATCGGAATTGAAACGGACTATCTCAGTCGGAGGCTTTCCGACCGAGATCGCAATAGGCTCCTGTGTGTTTGTGAGGTTCTATTTTAAGTCCCTGCCTCCAATACTTTCCTATCGGATTGTATTGCAGTATCAGTGGTTGACCATGTTTGGGGTTTTCTGGCAGTGGTAATGGTACACTCATAAATTTGACTCCACCGCCTGTTTCAGGGAAAGGAGATATGCATGTCTATATTTTGTAGCAAATTTATATTCAGAAATGAGGAGTAATTAAAAAGTAGTACATTTACCTTTGCATATAGGCCCCAGGGACTTTGCACCTTACCCCTAATTTTGAAAATTGTGGGTATTGCTTTCATCTATCCAGCTATCAGTCATTCCTTGAACCATCAGGAGGTATGTTGTATAGGATTGTTAATAAAGATTTGAACTGTTGAACTTATGGGGCTTCTGTACTGGTGGGGTCCGAGGGAGAGATACTAATACAACTTCCAGCTCGAGGACTGGTGATCTTGAGAGAGGTTAACATGGTTGGTAATCTTGTATAGTATATGTGGGGAGAAAGAAAAGGGAGAAATAGTTGGATACAATTTGTTAAAATATATTGGCAGTAAGATTGTTTTTTGTATTATATGTATGTTATGTTATGTTATTTAATGTTTTGTTATGCTATGCAGGTGTGTAGAGTGTACTATCACCTTGGGGGGGTATCCTGCCTCTGAGCACATGTGAGTCTAGCCACACTTAGGGACTTCTCGAAAAGCCAGGTCTTTAGCTTCTTGCTGAATTCAAGTATGAGTAGGAACCTCTTATGTGTAGCTATAGGCCATTCCATGCTTCAGGAGTGATGTAGAAGGCTCAACTGCAGGATCTGGTTTTCTGTGTGCGTGGAATATGTGCCATTAGGGGTCCGGATTACCTGATTTGTCTGGAAGTTTGTGAAAACGGATGCAATTGTTTTTTTTCTTTTTTTTTTTCTTTTTTGAAAACCTTTATTTACGCAAAAGTGTACACCGCTATTTAGCCGAACATCCCGGGGGCACGGCAGCATATTAAAGACATAATATCACGGCATACATCGATCATATTTCCGGATAGGTGAGGTTTAATTTTACTTTTAAATCAGGATGAAGTCAAGAACGTAAAAAGCTCCAATTTAACGTAAAGAAATGTGGGAATCAGGTGCCTAACCGTGAGATATAGTCATATAATGGGCGAGCCAAACAATAAGTCCTGCATAATGGAAACGATCACAAATAAGACATGGGCACCGCATCAGAGATGCAGGATATACATGCATACAGTTACTACGAGCACCAATTAGGCGCCCACCCAATCACACCAATAATGCAACAACAGCTAGGGCACAGATTACGACAAATCAATGAAAGCTCAGGGAATAATCCAACAGACTGATCCCAAACCCAGAAAAAGAAGAAAGTGAAAGGAAAACCAAAAGAGCGAAGAAAAAGGGCCATAGAAACAAATTAGGAAAAAACCAATAAAACCCCTCCCCCAACCCCCCACCCCGCACACCTGTAGATGGCTACGGCCTACCCCCCCTAGCAGCGTGCCTGTCGCCCAGTTTCTAAACCCGAAATATAGAAGAGAGAAGAAATAGAAAAGAGAGGAGAGATATAAAAGAAGAAAAACATTGAGGGGTCCCCAGTGCAGGCCCCCGCCCCCCCCCCACCGCCGCGCAGCATTTCAAACATCTCAGCACCGCTACCAAAATGTCAAAGGCAACAATTTAAATCAGGATAGTAGTCATCACTCCAGCTCCACAAGTTACAGAACCAAGACAAAAGCCCCCCCGAACAACAACCGAAAAAACAGATCTCCATCATTCAACCCAGACCCACCCAGCCACAATATAAACAGATCTCAGTCCAGTTAGTGGAGGGTCAAACAATCAAGATACCAAAAATAATGCAAACAAATAAGTCCGGAGGAAGGCAGGGAATCTTGCAATACACCAGGACACGACACACTCGAAAGCCATCCACAGCCCACTCGGCGGTTCCAAATCAGGAGAACAGAGTCTGGTCCAAAAAAATCAGTCATTTCGTTGAGTCAGGAGTGTATGACGACAGCATCCACCGGAGAAAGAACACGGTGTAAGACTCCGAGATAAGCACACCCGATGAAGTCTCCGATATTCCATGTACCCATGGAACCAGGTGTCAATGTGACGATCCGCCTTGGAACAAGCAGGGAGACCCCCAAATACGAACTCCCGCTACTTAGCCACAATTAAAGTCGCAGCAACTCTCCACAGCAGTGTCCCCACCAATACCTGCAGAGGGGATCACACAAGCGATGTCTCCAAGGAGTATACCGGCAACGGACTTTTCCTCCATTTCAGACGTACCAGGGTTTGAGCACAGTGGCTATCGAATCCGGATTATGGACCACCAGCACATCGGGGGGCATCCGATTCCCACTCTCCGATCTTCAGCGTATGCCACCATCGCCACGGACAGGCACGGCTCAATGAAGGCAACCGCACAAGCCGGGACCCCCAGCATAAGTGCCGCGGGGGTGCACACCAGAGCAACCATCCTGAGACTCAAAAAAGGGGGGTTGAGTACCAACGCCACCATGCTGCAAATCGTGTGGGCGTTCAACTCCATTTCCCGGCAATAGGTTACATATTCGCCCCCTGGATCTCAAAGGCACCGTCAAAACTGTTGTGGAGCAACCGGTTCCGATCACCTGGAGTGCGGGATACAATCAGGCGCACGCGGGTCACACAAAGCCATGTTAGGGAGACAAGGAGCTGCAGCGTGTCGTCCTGTTCCACAAAACAACAATCGGAGGGGGGGGGGGTCGCAACAGGCATAGATTGATGGCATAATGCGTAGATACACCAGGCTCGACAGAACGAGTGTTGGGTGTGTAGTCAGAGATGGGTGGGTCTCCATAGCAGTTGACCGACACCTTCCGGGTCTGTGTGGCCGCTGTTGTTCTATTCGCGGTCGGCAGCCGCATCACGCAGGGTCGCGGCTCCGGGACTCACGCAGGCCGCAATGCACGGGAGGGCATATCTTCGTCCTCAGGGCTCGGAGATCAGCCGGAGTCTCACACGGAGGGGCAGCGCACTCTCCGATGTTCTGGAGCCTGGCAGCAGCGCAGGAAGGATAGCGGAATCCGGCGGCAGGGGAAGAAGGTCGACGGAGCCGGGAGCCCGGGCGACCATCTTGGTCGCCGGTCTGGCTCCGCCCCGCGGATGCAATTGTTGAGGTATGCTGGACCAGTATTATGTAGTGTCTTGAAAGTTTGGGTGAGGAGTTTGAATTGAGCTCATTTGTGTATGGGGAGCCAATGAATCTCCTTCAAGTGTGGTGTGATGTGAGTGTGGCTTTGAAGGTTATGAGTGACTCTGGCCGCTGATTTCTGAATGCTCTGCAGTCTTTGGGTGAGTTTTTGTTGATCCCGGCATTGAGGGTGTTCTTGTAGTCCAGCTTGCTCATGACGAGAGCGTGTGGGATGGTTTCCAAGTGCTCATTGTTAGTCATTTGAAAATCATCCTCCGCATCTTCAGGGTATGGAAGTATGGGGTGCTGACAGCGTTGACTTGGATGTCCATGTCAAGTTTGATGTTGATGACTGTCCTGAGGCTCTTGGTGTTGTCAGTTCTAGCTCTATTGGCTACCAGGTGGACTCCCACGGTGAAGACCTATTCCCCAAGATCATGATTTTGGTCTTGTCGGTGTTCAGTTTCCCACAGTTTGTCTTCAACTATTAGGCAATTTCAGTCATATAGGCATTGAATTTGATCCTGGATATTGAGCGTCTTATCCATGAGGGAGAGAATGAGCTGTATGTTGTCGGCATAGGAGAGGATGTCGATATTGTGAGAGCAAGTGATGCTGGCTAGAGCGATCGTAAATGCATTGAAGAGGGTTGGACTCGGGAGGATCCTTGTGAAACTTTGTAGAAGATGTCATGGGCATCCCAGGTGTACGGTGCCAGGCTAATTGACTGGGTTCTTCCAGGCAAGAAGGGGCAGATCCATTGAGACCAAACTACCCTGCCACCAGATTTTGTTACTCTTCAATCATTCCCAAGGGGGTTACCCTCGCCTTGCCCAAGGACAGGGAGGTCAACATTGGTCTCCCCTCACTCATTCTCCTTGACCGAGGGCATGGGGGTTTGCTGGGACTGGTTGCTTTTTGGATTATTTCATCCACTAGAGGAATGTGTGTTTAACAGGCCTGGGCATAGGGTGCTGAGTTTTGTTACATGGAACTCCACAAGGTGACAAAAAAACTCAGTTCCACAAGTGGCAGAGTGCAGTGCGAACTGCCGTTCGTGCTGGTCTTCCTGATGCTCGGGTTGAAGTTCTACCCGAGCAGCAGCTCATGCTGCCAAATTTACCATTCACAAGCGCAAGTGGGTAAAACGTTCTGCTGCACTGTGCAGAGCAGAGTTTTCCGCACTCCGAAAGCTCCGCGAAGTCCGGAGTGCAGGAAATCTGCAAATTCCGCCAAAGGAGCGGTGTTCACCGCCCAGGCCTCATAGTCACAGAGCCATATACTGATAGGTCAACTCAGTCTTTTATTCTACGACTATCGTAAAAGCGATTACCATTGAGTTGGGCATAACAAGTCAGGCCGGTCCCCTCTCCGCACAGCTCCGCCTGTGTTGTGCCTGCCCTGAGCCAGCTGCTGCCGTGTTGTGAGTTCGCCGCCCCCCCTCTGCTGGTAATTTGTACTGTGTCTTTCTTTCCTTGTTTTTCATTTTTCTCCTAATTGTACTGTGCCTTATTATTTCTTGCCGATCTCTGTTGCCCTGCATTGTTGACTGTTTTTAGTGCCCCTGCCCCACCCCCTTTTGCCTTCTGTCTCTCGCCCTCCCATTCCCTTCCCGTCGCTGCCTCCCTGTGTCCCGCCCACCCGCTCTCCCATTCGCCACCCCTCTACCACCTCCCAGCTGCTCCTCCCTCCCACATCCCCTTATATGGCGGCCGCAAGGCAAGCTCGTCTGTGCCCGTCTGCACCTGGACCGCACCCAGTGCCAGAGCCCCTGGACCTCGAAGACACCACGACACCAGACTACACTACGACGCAAGCACCCTCCACGCACTCAACCCGGACGAGAACACACCTGCTACCGGGTCACCCCGAAGCGCACCCTAGGGCCATTCACTAGCCGGAACTGCAGCTTCACCAGTATCCAACCCGCAAAACCACCAATCAACGAACCCAACCACCTGAGGTGCATCCTCCTCAACACTCGCTCCGTTCGCAAACATGCCGTCGAAATCTGGGACCTCCTCGACTCAACCTCCCCAGACGTCGCCTTCCTAACGGAGACCTGGCTGACCCCGCCTCCGCACCTGACATTGCCATAGCCATCCCGGAAGGCTACAAGATCGCCTGCAGAGACCGCACCAACAGAACAGGAAGTGGAATTGCCATTGTCCACAAGAACACCCTCAGCATCTCGACTAGCACCGACGACACCCTCAGCACCGCCGAACACCTGCACTTCCAGATTCACACCGACCCCAACACCACCCTCCGAGGAACCCTCATCTACAGACCCCCCTGACCCAGGCCACAGTTCAGCGACTCCATCACCGACCTCATCAGCACCCACACCCTCGCTTCCACAGACTACATTATCCTCGGGGACCTGAACTTCCACCTCGAGAACAGCAACGACGTCAACTCCACCACCCTGATCGACAACCTCGCCAACCTCGGACTCAGACAGCTCGTGACAACATCCACCCACACCGCCGGCCACACGCTAGATCCCATCTTCTCCGCTAGCCCTCACGTCTCCTTCAACCACACCACCGAACCCCATTGGAACGACCATGATAGAGAAAAAGAAACCAATTCAAAGGCAAAATTGTGCAATGTGTAACCAGGAATGCTCTAGTCAAATCCTCAGTTCTAGGCCTGATCAAATTGTGTGTTTTTAGTGAAATCACTTTTGTTACTCAAATCTCATTTTTTTGCTATCACATTTGTGCACTGTCAAGTAATTCAGTTCAGATTATGCTTTATATAAAACCCTCTCTAAAGTATGGCTTAATAAAATACATATTGCTATTTGTCCAAAAGCAATATTGACCAAATGACAAATGACTTGCCTCTTGATTCACTTATAATACTATTGTCAATGCTGTGGGTGGATTATGAATGTTTTACATTCATATTTAGAAACTTTCATTCTCAAGAAATATCACTCAATATAATAATACAATCAAATGCACTATACTAAAATACAGGTTATGGAGACATGTTTTCCGAATTTTCAAGTCTTTATTGTATTTTTACACAACATTTGTTACATAATTTACATAGCAAATATTTTGATGCATTGGCTAATGGATTGACTCTTAACGCCATTCCATGTATATGGCTTGGGTTGGGCTTGGTTCTCCCTATTAATTTTCTGCTTTGCTTACCTCTACATCACAACCACAGTACCAACCCCATCAGATTTATCGAATGAGAGTTTTTTTACTTCAATAAAGTTTTTAAGGATTTGTTGATCTGAATGTGTGATAATAGTATCATGGTTTTTCTTAATGTAGTGCATGGTTTTCAAATTAGATATTATTAGGCTTTCCTGTTTTCAGTTTCTATTTTTGGTAAAAGCTGGTGTTTTTTCTAATGTTTTCAAGTGATTCCAAAACCTTTAAAAACAGTGGTTATCACTGGTTACACATTTTTGTGCCATTAAAAACAAGAGAAACTGTGTTTTTCCTGTGTTTATGAAACATTTTGCCTTTATTATTGCTTGCTTTCTGCACTGATAGTGCATTGTATATAGACAGTGTACATACAGCATATATGAGGTCCAAATACATTTTTACAAATCAAACTTATTGTAGTACACCATACCATACTTCCACAGTGAGTCTTTGGTCATGCACTCTTGCTCGTTCTCTCCCATGTAAAATGTTATCTGTGAAAAGGCCCTTTCAATATTGGCACTTGAGACTGGCAACGCCAAAACAGCCAGTATACAATTTGATAACTCTGGCCACTGACATAGTTTTCCATGCCAATACTGGTGCACCTGAACATTGCTATTCTCTGGGACAGGTTCTGTAACATATGTGTTGAACTTTGCACATATGCCCTCAGAATTATTGATGCACCTAAAAATGAAGCAGCACTTTTGAAACTCCTGAGAAAATTCCCCTTATATCCCCTTGATCTAGAACTTGTGCAGAGTACCGCAGTGAGGCTCCAATAACTTCAAATGTCATGGGTTGGTGAATGGACAATTGTATGCATTAATGCAAGCCCTTTCTCATACATTGTAAAATAAACCTTCCTGGATGTCTCCTTAACATTTCTTTGCTTACCAAGTGGCAAGCACTCTCAAAGAGATGTCTCATATCCACACCAATTATGCTGAACACTTGGTAGACAAGGGTGTTTTCAGTCCGCACATTTCTTGCCTTTGACATTATCACTCAACAAAAATTCTATAAACGGTTACCACATGGATAGAATAGCATTCACGGCCTCTAGGACTGAGAACCACCAGCTACGTGACACAGTTGGGATGGCTTTTTCTTTGATGCCACACAAAGCACAAAATGAGAAATATTTGCGTTTTAGTTTCCTTGCATAAGTCAATAGCATTCTTCAATAACTCTGAAGGTTGTAAAGAAACTTTAAGCATATGATCTAACAAGGGGCAAGTATCTCTTACAGGGAAGCACTTCAGCTCTGATATAGATTTTGACAGGTCATCACAACGTTTTAATATATGTAGCTGAATCACTGCAAATACAAACAATATCACTCCAATCTTTGTTGAACTTGGTAATAACTTTCTGCAGCAACATTCCAAGTGACACTGCGTTCCATATTTTTAAAACATCTGGTGTCACATTTTCACCACTATCCCAGATGCTTTGTGACAGCACTCTTTTCACATATACCTGTTACTACACATTGCATTGAATGTTTAAAGTTTGGAGTGTTTGACAATTCACCTACAATCAATACCTACTCACTATCAAAGGGGGCAGTTGTATCAAGAGTTTTTGCCCATTCTTTGTAGATAAATGTGATAGTACATATTGGGAAAGATTCTTATGAATCCAGCCATTTTTTCAATCAGTGAAAGAATATAACGTTGTCAAAAAATAAAATATGATTTTGATATTTCCTGAATCTCTACAGTTTTTAAAATAATTAAACAAGAGCTAAAACATCCTTCTAAACCCTGCATCTTTATAAATCAAAGACCAAAAAACTGAAAAAAGCAAAAGGAAGAAACAATATTTTAGTGTCATCCCTAAACAACAAAACCCGAGCAGAAAAATGTTAGCACGTCTTTCTTGCTACTTCCTTGTATAACAAAATTAGATTGCATTGGCCCCTTCAGGAATACATAAAAATGACTCTTTCCCTTCCATTTTCCTTCGTTTGAATGGCTTTTAGTTTTTGGTTTTGCAGGTGTTTTTTCAGTGTTTACATGCTTACACCAGTGAGGGCTATTTCCCTTTCAGTGGGGTTTTATCAGTTATTATAGGTTGAAACCTAAAACAGGACAGCCTAGATATTATCAACCTTCTGAATAAATTCAATGCTTTAAAGGTGAGTTGTAGTGTAACACAAACACATTTGTATGTCTTAGCTTTTTCATAAATCTAAAGATCTCATTGGGATTACATTAATTGATAGTTACTTGCTGAGGGTTACACCTCGAAGCTCTTCCCTGGACCATTGAAATGACTTAGAACTATCATGAGGGTGAGTGAAATATGGCAGTAGAACACTTTGTATACCTACCCATTGGGTAACTGACTTTTTGTTCTTTTCTCTCCCTCTTAATTTGTATCCTTGTTCCTCCTTTGAAATGTGACACCGATGCGGAATGATCCTTGACTTGGCATGTGTTTAATGATAACTGAGGCCTGGTATGATCAATCTGGACAATGTTTGCTAATCTGCAAGAACACCAGGAGAAGAGTGAATATTACTTAGCACCCCTGTAAATGAAAGTTTGTTTTTTATCGTTGGTGTGGGGTCGTGCTTGGTGAAGATTCATTATCTAACCTTTTCATGGAGGAATGCCTGGCCTAAGAAAATATGTGAAGCAAAAACCTGCATCACAGCAAGTGTAAGTGAACACTCCCCCCACAACAGCCTCAAAGAAGACTGGAATTTCTATCAAGGCATTCAACCAAACATATACTTACAAAAAGAGAAAGAAGGGCTAGGCGAGCATTCTTGGATCAACAGACAAATATCTCTAAGAGTGCTAGACCAGTGATGGGTGAATCAGAGTCCAGTAAGTGAAGAGTAATGATGCAGCCTGGCAGTTCTGAAAGCACAAGTTTAGGTAACAACAAAAATTACTCTATTACAGATGTATTTCCATCAACCAGAAGCCAAATGACAGTGGTGAATCTGAACAGTTTATCTAGTTTTTTAAAGTACCTACATCAAGCAGAAGGGTGTGATTTAGAGGGATTCTAGGACTTCTTGAGTTTCTATAATTGCTAATACAAAATTAGGGGCTGATTTACAAAAGTACTTAAGAACACAGGAAGCAGTACAACAAAAGTACTCTTTTACATAGTTTTACATGCCTTTGTGAATGAGTTATAAATTGTCCAACTCCTGATTAATAAAACTGGTAAGAGGGCATAGTCCTTTCTATTTGTCTAAATTATATGTGAATATGCCTAGTCAGTTTTCATTTTATCCCCATTTTAGATGTTTTGGGGCTCATGCATAGAGACATGTATGAGTATGTTGAAGAGTAATATTGGAGTACCGTGTTATGGAATCCACAATGTGTTTGTGACTAGGAACCATACTGTTAGAAATGGGATTCCTAGTTGGGTTGGCTGAGGTATGCACCCAGACCAGGCAGGAACTTCCACTCTAGTCAGGGTAAGCTAGATACACAATAAGATATCCTGTGCTCACCCTCTGGTAGCACTGAAGGTGGAACAGCAATTGTGAGGAATTCCGGAAAATTGATGGTACTAGCTACTGAATCTGTATGAAATTATATGATAGATTGGCCAAATGTTGACGATAGCAGTAGCTACAGAGAAATGATCATTGCAATATTTCAGAGTGCATATTTTTGGGGGGAATTGAAATGATACAATGGAACAGATTGATAGAACAGCTATACGAACTGCTCGTCCACATGCAAAATAAAAAGCAGCTTGTCATTTTTCTCAGAGCATGGATTTCTATGACTCCTACAGAACATTTAATCCAAACATACCAGGGTTTATATTTCACTCTACTTAGTATAATTCCTATAGTGAGAATGATGTTTTTCTGGTCTTGCAGGCAGTATCTCATATAAATATGAAAGTCTTCTTTAGCATATACCATATAACATATAACAGATCATACCATGATAATGTTAAAAATAGCTAAAGATCACAAGTGTAAACCTGGAAACTGCTAGACATTTATAAATCCTTGACACATGACATATTTTTGGAATGCATTAAACAAGAGTCAGAGGAGCATTTTAAGAGCAACTTGATTTCTTCTCTTATTCATGTACTGTATGCATGTAAAGTATATGTAAGAGGTGATATTACTAAATATTTTAATAGACTGAGGAAACATCATCTAGAAGAATTCACCAGGTTAACAAAAAGAATGCTCGGCCAGTAGCAAGAGTGTGTATGTGGAGATAATATAAAAAGAATACGTGATAGGCAAGAATGTCCACTGTCACCATCAATATTTGCAATAGGAATGTAACCCGTTGCATGTAAATAATGTTCTCCAATGGAAGCTCTGAGAATTAAGATACAAAACAACACACACGTAATATAACTATATGAAGAAAACCTTCTGTGTTATGTGCAAAATATTGCCCAGGGTCTCTCCCAGTGATGAGAAATTGAAAGAATTCACAAACTTTTCATGACTGAAAGTGAACTAGACCAAGTTCTGTATATCTCCAGCATGATGGGACATAGAAGCGGAAGAAGTAGAGCTCCACGAGAGTTTGAAATGAAATGTGAGAACCATCCATCCAGATAACAGGGAATATATATTTACCATAGTCCAGCAAATAATATTGAAGGCAATATTGGTAAAGCTATCAGATCATTAAGGCACAATGTGGGGTTATGTAGCTTGTTCCTATTGTTACTTATGGGACGAATAGTGATAGCAAAAATAGTGAGGATGCCTGACTGCTGTATTTCTTTGCAAACCTGCTTATGAGATTTCATTGCAAATTGATCAAAGTGATAGATAGCCACTAATTTGGAATAATAAAAAGACATAGAGGGACAAATGGCTTTTCTCAACTTTGGATATTATCACACTGCAGCTCAAATACAATTGCCAGCTCTCTGGCTAACTGACAGTCCAATCCAGGAAGTTGCATATGTACAAGGCAACACAGAGAGGTTAATGAATCTATTTATTGAACTTGTGAGTTATGGGTGAGCAGCTTTCATTATTAGTATTTACAGTCTAATATTGCTGATTACGATGTTAGCCAAAACCTGACACAGTAACGTTATGTTCTATGCTCCTAATTTGCTGCTTGAGGACTTCCCAGGACTCAACAGAAAGGAATGAAAACCAATATTACAATTATTGACAGAGAGAAGAGTAACAATTATGGGAAACATGAAAAAAAATATTTTTTACGCTTTCAAGGCCTTGGCACAACAGTATAATATCCCAGAGGGTTAGTGCCTTAACTATGGTAGATCACATGCACACAACATGGGGACTGGGCAAATTAGAATCAGAAATCTACAGTACAACAAAACATCATAGCAATGGGCAATGGCAGAGAGTCAATTACAAACTCGAATGGAATACTGGATAGGAATTCTAAGATCCAGTTAACTGGGGTATTAAGGCATGGCCAAACGAAATGAGTGAAATTATCAGATAAGGAATGGGCCCAGGCTCAGGAACGCTATTAAAAGATATTGAGAAACGCTAGGTTTAAACTTTAACAACTTAATGTACTACATAGGACTTACTTTGCCACATTGAAAATAGAAGAATTATTGCCACACTGCAAACAGCATGAAGCAGGATTTGACCATATGACGTGGACACGCCCAACTTTAAAAGGTTATTAGTAAACAGTTAAATCATAGAAGAAGTGACGGAGAAGGAAGGCCCCCAAGATACATATGCTCAGATTGGGTATTAAATTAGAGAAAGATAGAATCAGATTCACTGACTTAGGCCTAAAATGTGCAGGTGTATCGGGGCAACATGGAAATCTGCTGGAAGTTCAAGTACAGTGAAATGACTGAGAGACATGATCCATGTCCTAGAATTGGAAAGTATGACCCTTCACATGGAATATAAAATAGAAAAAAGGAAGACAAGTTGCTAAGGCCTAGGGCTCATTAATGAAAGAACAGAAAAAGAAAATGATAGACCATCAATATGGGCCTTAAGACCCAAAATCAATCATTAAAATCAATGGTGCAAAACTGTGTAAAAAAGTAATGTGGGTAAAACCGTATTTACACAAGGCCTGGGAAGACACAATTAGTAACCCAATGATTAATAAGGTATATATAGACAATTAGAAACCCCAAGAATTACAAGATATCAGTTAGGTATACTGGATCAATAGATAGAAAACCTGTAAAAATAAATATTAGTGCTCCCTAAAGACAGTGACTGTATGTGTGAGGGATACCAAAAGCAACATACTTAAATAAGAAAATCTCAGCACAGGCCTGACTAAAAAGGTTAAAAAATGAAAAAAAATTAAATGGTTTTGAATCATTTCTTGAGCAGCTAATACGTATGAGACTATAGAAGCACAATAACAGCATGAAAAAGCACACAAGTATTGGAAGATTGGGACAGCTGCAGTCAGAACCTGCGACCAATGGTGGCTGGATCTTTCGAATTTCCATTGGTTTACACCTGCAAATGCCATTAGCGGCCCAGTGGCTGGCGGGTCACCTGGGCAGCCTGCAGTGGTAGACTGAGATGCTAAATAGAGAAGCAACCTTACCTGCTGGACACCTTGCTCCCTGGACGTGCCACTGATGGATGCCGATGCATCCCACCATCCATCAACAGCTGAGCCCTTGTGCGGTCAATGCATGGTCTCACATTATCCCCAGGAAGGTATGGAGGTTAGGTCAGTCTTCCGGAGGCCTCAATGAGTCTTTGAGGTGTTTCAATAGCAGGAAGAAGTGGTTGCTAAACATGGCTCTCGTAAAGACCATTTCCCATATTGCGTTTATGGAGAGTCTCTGTTTCATAGGGATGAGGTCCTCCTGTCAGGTCGATGTAATGCGATCTTCATAGATAACTTGGTGGCTTTTGCTGTGCAGATTTTCATGTATCCCTAGGTGCCAGAGCATGGGGGAGCCATGGTCAGTTGGTGAACTGCCCAAGGCTGTGTCAGAAGAGGAGTTGTGTTTGGCTACCAAACAGGTGGTCACCCTTGGCATCTGGTATAAGTGCAGGCAAATCCAAGAAGGAATTGACCTTAAGCCAATGTCCCAAACTGGGGCATGGGTACACAATCTCTAGAGAAGTGCTGGTGATGTCTGCTACAGCAAGTGTCCATAGCATTGCATTACACTGGCCCGGGATGTTGCAGGGATATGGGGGGGGAGGGAACCAGGTATGGCCCGGCCATCCCCAAATGGTGGCCAGTGTGATACCTTATTGGGTGACTCTGGCATGGTGAATTCTGGGGGCGCGGTTTTATGCTGACCTAAGCTTCCTGTATCCTGATGGAGCAGGTAGGTTTGGCCTTGTAATGACAGCAAATGAAACAATTCACTAGGGTGGTTTCCCCCTTGGTCCGGGACAACTGAAACAGGTGATGCCACATGAGATGGGACCTGAAGGGTGGTCAAACATGACTCTGACAATGTATTTTAAATGTATTAGTTGCCTGAAATGCTGTTGTTTGTAAGTAATGAAAATATTTCCCTTTATTGCTCCTAATTTATTTGTCATGTTTATGATGGATAATAAATACATAATAAATAATGGCATAATTTCTCTACCACAAGAACTGCATGGTTTACTGGGACATTTCTGTGACGGAAGTTGCAATGCTTATTTTTAGATTTCATGGTGGGCACGACTGGTGTCAATGTGGCTCCCCACCTGTGGTAATATGGTATAAAAAGTGCGCAGGCTTGATCGGAGTAGAAGGTACTCCCTTCGACCAGGTGCAACGAACTCTAGGTCCCAACAGTTGAACGCTGTCTTGATCCCATAATGGACGATGTCCAAGGTTACCTTTTGCTTGCTTTTCATAGAACTCCCTCCGTTGAGCTGCATCAGACTCTGTGCTTCCGTAGCTAACTGCTCTACAGGATTACTGTACTTAGTTGACACCAGTCGGTGGAGTACACCGCGGTACAGCAGGTCCGAACAGTAAAACGGGGTCTTGATTCTATGATTGAGGATGTCAGAAGTTAAAGTCTGTGAGGATTTCTGTGTACCACCTCCGATCAGGTGCAACCAACTTTAGGTCCCAACAGTGGAACGGTGTCTTGATCCCACAATGGACGATGTCCGATATTACATGCTGCTTGGTTTTCATAGAACTCCCTCTGTTGAGGTGCATCAGACTCTGTGCTTGTGTAGCTAACTGTTGCACTTTATTATGGTGTTTGGTTGACACCAGTCGGTGGAGTACACCGCGATACAGCAGGTCTGAACAGTGAAACGGGGTCTTGATTCTACGACTGAGGATGTCAGAAGTTAAAGTCTGTGATGATTTCCGATCTGGTGCAACCAACTCCATGCTTTTTAATTCAACGGTACATGGCTGTGAGGCATTAATGAATGCTGCTTCTGGCCTACACTGCGATCAGCAGGGCTCACAATTCAGATCGAGTGGTGATTGTAGTCAATCCAGTAGTCAAGTAACTTCAACGTTTATTGAAATATACACAATATCCTTTTAGTATACTTGCTTGAAGAATTTTTTTTAGATGACTTATAGGTTTACTACAATGACCAAATTTATCCTGCAACTCCAAAGGAACACTTAATGGTCTATATTGTGGACAGCAGAAATCGCAATTTGAATTATTTTGATTTATTTATTGCAGAGTTTTCTGTAATTTATGTTGTTGTATTTTGTGAAGAGGAAGTGAGAAAAAGTATTCATGGATGTCTGTGTGAGTACTGCCTTCAATTAACACTGCAGATAGCAGTGTTCGCAATTCAGATTGAGTCACTATTGTAGATGATGCAGTCCTATAGGAAAAGACATTGCTCCAGTGCGCACTGTCTGCACAATGCATACTTATGATTACAGGCTCCGCACATGCTTTTTTTTGCTCCGCTTATGACAAACTGGGCAGCTCAAGTCCATGTTACGCAGCTGTGGGCCCTTGCACCCACTCCTTCTGGCCTACACTGCAGACAGAAGTGTTCGCAATTCAGATCGAGTGGTGATTGTTTCATTACAGAATCCAGTAGTCAAGTAACTACAACGTTTATTGAAATATACACAATATCCTTTTAGTATCCTTGCTTGAAGAATTTCTTTTAGATGACTTATAGGTTTACTACAATGACCAAATTTATCTTGCAACTGCAAAGGAACACTGAATAGTCTACATTGTGGACAGCAGAAATCGCAATTTGAATTCTTTTGATTTATTTATTGCAGAGTTTTCTGTAATTTTAGCCGTTTACTCACTCACCACTGAGTTGAGTGCAGTTTTTCCCTTCGCACCTTGCCTCAGACGGTGATCCCGAATCCGTTTCCATGTTTTCCGGCCAGCAGGGCAGTCCAGTGCAGTGCGGCAAGTCAGGAGGAGGCAGCCCTACGGGGACACGCCGCATTCCACCCCTCCGGGTACTGCGGCATGGTCACGGCTGAAGCTTCTGGGGGCCGCCAAGACCCTGGATGTGAATTGCTGCCGGAGCAAGGAAACGCGGCAGGAGCCGCCGGCACTCGGAAATCGCAGCAGGAGCCGCCTGTGACTCGGCAGGCGCGGCGTCCTGCGATTTGAATCGCCGGTAACTCTTTCTGCGGCAGGAGCCGCTTGTGATCTGGAACGCGGTGGTTCGGGCTGCGGCCGGGGGTCTGAATTGCGGCTGGAGCCGCTTGTACCTTATGAATTGGACCGCGGCTGGTGCTTTTAAACGCGGCTGCTTGCAGCTTGCAGCTTGTAAATTGTGAATTGGACCTGGGCCAGAATTGAAATCGCGGCCCGGCCACTGGCAGCCAGAACTGCGGCCGGAGCTGCCTGAGGCTCGAATCACCCCAGGCAAACTGCAAACTGCCAATTGTCAACTGCTCACTAAATATTAATTGAACATCAGGGGAAACCCAGTGGGAAAGGATCACTACATCACCACATCGTTCTGTAATTCTTGGAGGCGCACAGCAGGAGCTGGCAGCACCGCCTCCCACGTTATCCCTGTTTTCCTTACACCTGACCACGTCATCCTTGTTTCCTAACGCCTGTCTACTGAGGGCGGCCACTAAGGCTGGCTCTTCGTGCCGCTGAATGATCTAACACCCCTCCACCTCTGTCACTGCTACCACCGCCATCCAACGGCTGTCTATCCTGACGGCTGCTGCTCAAGTTGATCACCGCCACATCTCCGTCCCGCTGCATCACTTCGACCCGCTGTTACACTCAACAGCTGGCCTTTGGGCGGTTGGGCGGGCATCCTGCAGAGCAGACAGGCTTGGAGGTAAGCCGAGGCGACTGGTTTGCTGTGATTGTTGGTTTGGCGGAGAGGGGGGGCAAAGGTCACCTCTGGAAGAACATAGGGATCAGGGCGTAGGGAAAGGGAAAAGGGAAAAGAACCAAATGGTGTAAGAACTGTGTTATAACTGAGCAACTGCCAAGCGGGGGGCGGAGCGCTAAGTCTAACTTTACACTCCAGATTATGAGTGATAGTGCGCCAGCGAGTCAGAAGACCAGGAAGCGGTCTGGGAACTGCCAGGGAGAAACGGGCAACACATAACACAAAATCCTCGTACTAAACATCAGGCGTTCATTTGGTGCAGAGGACAAGTGAAGTGAGCGTGGCAAGCAGCTAATTGCGGGCAGAAAACACACCACGCAACACATAACACAAAATCCTCGTACTAAACATCAGGCGTTCATTTGGTGCAAAGGACAAGTGAAGTGAGCGTGGCAAGCAGCCAATTGCGGGCAGAAAACACACCACGCAAAAGACATAGCCAACAGCAAACCCCACAAGGAGTAGTGAAGGGGTAGCAGCAGCCTTGATTCCCAGCGTAAACTCACATTAAGATCTACCAAAAAAAAAACATTAAAAGAACATCAAGGCCGGCGGAAGCCGTCGGAAGCAATGAGGTCTGGGAGGACACGAAGGAACCCCCCACAAATGGTTAAAAGAAAATGAAAGACTAAAACCCTGACCTCAGCCGCAGAGGATAGTGCAGCTACGACTTTAATACCTCCGATTTATTCAATCTTTGGCTCAATGAATCCTACCGGCAAATTCTCCTTTCTGAAGGACCCTGTATCTGCTATTTACACAATGCCGGCAACACCAAACGGACTACAAAAGCCAATGTCCCCAAGCAAAGTGGGCGCACAGTCGATAAACTTGCAGACCCCACTGCCCAGTTCTAACACGAACACAACAATTAGCAATGAAGCGGGGGAAACAAGTAAGAATATGCAAGTTACTCAAGAGCACAACAAGCACACGATACAAACGCAAGCCCAAGTACACATGGAAAACAAAAGTCTGGACGCAGTGCAAGAACAAGTGAAACATCCAACACCATCAGGAGTCACCAGCAAAACCATGGACTGCGTTAGGGAAGAAATCTCAAAAAAGAGTCCACCATACAAAAACCCGAAGAAAACTGAAATGACATCTGTATCATCAGCCCCATCAACAAGCGTTATAGATTTAGATCACTTAATGGTTGGAAGCCTTCAGGTTCTAGCAAACAATGACGGAAGTCATAATTCCAGCGCACACAACGCAGATTACAAGGAACATCCCAACAGCCACTCAACCCCAAGGCTTGAGTCGTGCTTAAACCAAGCAATGGCAAAACCTAACAAAAAAGTCAGGGAGTCTAATTACTGGTTGGAGCACCAAATGTTCACAGACAACAAAGGTAGCGTAACAGCACACAAAGTAAAGCAGAACAGAGAAATAAGTGCAAGTGACGCCAGGCAGACAAAACAACAAAACACATCAACAACCACCATAATCGAGGTCCAGGAAATAATACAACACGGACATCACAGAAAAACCCCATCAATTCTGGAGTTACTAGATAAAAACGTGAAAGAGATATTCAGTGAGTCGAATAAGGACGTAGACGCCCATGTGCTTACAGACTCATTCAGTCATAAGGAACCCTCAATAATATAAATCTCCAGTGTCCTGGTCTTGCCAGATCCAGCAACAACAAAAAGTCCCAAAAAAACAAACAATAAAACAAATGTGGACGGCCGAACCCAAATGACACCTAAAGAGTACGCACACCGGAAAGTCTCTGTAAATAATATTCAAGCACATCAATGCCGCCAAACAGGAAAACATGACCTCACTAAAAACCTTGAATCCATAATCACTCTGCACAGTGCACTGGGCAACATACTTGAAACCTCAATAAAATCTCTAAACATGCAGTCAGACAAACTTGACATTCAAATACACCTCATGAGTACAATAGCTGAACATATATCTAGCATAAACAAAATATTGGATATCATGGTCAATACATTTGACACCATCCAGGACCAGATTCGCCCCTGGGCACCGCCGCCGATATGTACCTGTAGTCCCATACTGGAAAAATTAAAAGACCTACCATCAATACTCAAAGATATCCTACATGAATGCAAGCATGCAAATCAGGGCAACAACAGTATATCAAATGGAAGTGACCTCATTACCTTCGCCAACTGTAAAAACTCATCAATAAATGACTCAGTTAAACTCGAAAAGAGGAAGGAAGACCAAACAGCGGCAGTCATACAACAAATAATAGACCAAAAAATGAAGCAAGAGAAATAAAAAAAAATCAATATCTGACGATATTATAGAAGAAACAAAACTAACAGGGGTCAAACCGGAGGTAAGGCACAACAACAGCCACAAATCGTTAGAAAAAGATCAACCTGAGCAGAACGAGGAAAAAAAACCAATTACCCATAAAGGTTTAACTAAACGCCAGAAAAACGTGCGAGAAAAAATAGAAATCAATGAACAAACAGCTTACCTGTCAACAAACAGGCTCTAATCAACTTTCCCATCTTTAATTGTTTAAAAACTCAATCAAAAACCAAATTTGACCCTAAAGATGGGCCACATCAGCCACTCACAAAGACAAAGATCGAGCACAAAACCTTAAAGAGTGGGCTTAAAAATGATGGACAAAAACGCATGCCCAAAATACTAAAAGACTCACTTTGCACGGCAACATCAAAAACACCGACGCCCACGGAGGAGACTGTTGATGCCACAAACTTAGCAACTTTGGACACATCCAATGTCGAGCATGCAAGCTTAGTAACTACTTCGAGCGGCACAGACTGGAGTCTGGAAATTGCAGACTCTCAGGCCGCACAATTGAACATAATCCCAGGGAGTCCAAAATACGAACAGCAAGACACGGGGTACAATCCCCGACAAATAGTAGGTGCTCCTCAAGAGGGTATAAAACATCATACAGTGGAGCACAAACAAAATAAGTATGAGTCAAACAATCAGGGATGCTATAGGTAGGTCGCTAAGGGGCTGGACAATAATCACAAAATCTCCTTCACCCCGATCATAACCCCAAGAGCCAATTACACATCAGACAAAAAGGATATAAAGAATGTTAGGCTAGTTATTGCAAATACGGACAAGAATGTTAAGGATCAATTACAAGTAATGATCACCACAGATCAAAAATTACAGAAACCAAGAGTAGGATCAATAATCTCAAGAATGACAGAACCTTGCCCTGCGATCGCCGCAAGTGAACACGAGCTCTACAGAGAACTGGGTGATCTAAAACAAGCTTGCCTAAAAGCAAAGGTGAAGGCAAGTACACTAAACGAGCAATCACAGAACGACGCCCATAGCCAAACATCAAACACCCATGTGATGATGAAAAGGACAACGAAAGAAACCAATTGAGGAGATCTCGGCCGAACGATCACGCTCACTTCAGTTGTGAGCAAATTAACAACATGAAAACAGCACCAGTAGGAAGGCTTCTCCTCATCCCCAATTATAAAGCGCAAGGCACACAAGACTTCCTGAATCGAGGAAATATTCTACATTTGACAAAGGCGATCCCCAGTCTAAGCCACATAACATCCACTGACCTACTAGCAATATAATTTATCACCCTCAGTGGCAACCCTACCAAGGAAGACACCCTGGCAACTTGGAGGAATGTGGGAATTGTCAAGAAAATTCTCTCAGAATCTGCCAAATTTGAAGAGTGGGGAATCACTATCAAAGAAGAAATAAAACCGGGTTATCCATCCCCCCTCCTCAGGAAGCACAGCAAAAGAGAAGACCATTCACGGGCAATTCGACCAGTATATTCAGTCCTGCAAGGTGCCAAGGGGGCTGAAGTTAATAATAATGAACAACAGAATAGACAGAAACAGCGTTCTAATGATGACTGAACCTATAGTTGGGTCGGAAAAACTGAAGGAAAGTCAATAAAACTTCTCTCTTGAAACATCGCAGGTGCAAAATGCATCTTAAAT
Source organism: Lissotriton helveticus (assembly GCF_964261635.1). Taxonomy (NCBI): domain Eukaryota; kingdom Metazoa; phylum Chordata; class Amphibia; order Caudata; family Salamandridae; genus Lissotriton; species Lissotriton helveticus. The sequence goes on from NC_136070.1 coordinate 516,959,626, forward strand.
GATAGTAGGAAAACAGACTCTTGGGATATATACGACATCATAGCGCTACAGGAAACTTGGTTAATGGATCCAATCGATGTACCAGGCAGAATATCATTTCACGTTAGTGCGACCTGCACTCAGCGTCACAGCCGTGCAAAAGGGGGACTGTCGGTCTACATAACCACCGCATTAAACATTAAGGCCTGCCAATTGGCCACACCGGCGCCAGACATGCAAATCATCAAATTGGAAAGGGTAACAGAGACCAACACTGGAACCATTATTTTAATCAACATATACGCTCATCAGAACACCACAGTTAAAAAAGACCTCTTCAAACGCATCTGCAATGTCGTATCGAATTTCCGTCTTGAACAACCAGCATGGGAGATCATCCTTACAGGTGATTTCAACACAAATCTTCTACATCGCCCGGAAGAAGAGGACAACATCGTCACAGCTAATGAATTTTGGGGCGTCGAAACCCAAGAGATTCCACCCTCAAAGAAAACAGACAAAGTAGGTAGGCAGTTGATGTGGGACCTCGAGCACTTAGGACTACGGGTGATAAATGGAAGAACTAGCCAGTACAAACCCCCTTCTACCACCTACATTGGCCATAATACAAGCACAATTCTGGATTATACCATAGTCTCATTAGCTCTATTAAGACTAATAAAAATTTTCCAAATAATATGTTCTTTAGACAGTGACCACTCAATGCAGCACGTTGAAATGACACTGGCTCCACCAACACACCTACAAGCACCGATGACAGCGGTGAAATTTCATCAATTAACTTGAAGAGATTAAGGTGGACGAGCAATACTTTACCACAAATAGCCCAGGACGCCAAGAAGCTATTCCAAACACTAACCCAAGAAAATGATCTGTGCCCAGAAATTTGATCTGATTTCCTAAGCAAACTACCTAGTACAGGTGTCAACCAGAAAACAAAGATCCATCAAACGAGTGGGACCGATTTTACAAAGACTACACTGTCCCTAAGAAGACGCCTGTGGAAGCTCACTAGGCAAGCACAAGGCCACAATGCAAATTTAAACACTTGGCAAGCAGTCCGATCAACAAGGAAACACTATAAGACCTTGATTTGGACCAAAAAGAAAAATTGAGTCAGCGACTTTTGGGCCAAAATGCTTCATAATATAAAAAAATCTGACTCCAGGGCGTTCTGGCTGCAAGTCAATTCTTTGAACAGACCAGCACAAACCATAAGCGTGACCTGCATCACTGAAAATGTATGGGTCCAGTACCTGGTTGATAAATTTTCGATAAAATACAGTCACCGCCGATAACAACTGCTGCAAGAGCACCTAGAGCACCAAAAATTCCGGCTGTGAAGGGCACTGCCTGTGTTTGATCAAACATCCCGGGGAATCAACAGGAGGTTTCAGATCAACCACCGTGGACAGATGATGCACTCCAAATACTACAAATAATAAAGAAAAGTAGACAAGACAGTGCACCAGGACCTAACGGCATCCCCCAGGCAATTTATATGGAGGATCCCCACTACTGGGCCTGTAACTTCAACCTCCTATTCAGGACAATAAACAACACTAGTCGGCTCCCAGAAAGCTGGAGAGGAGCGATCATTAATCCAATCTATAAAGGCAGAGATCGTAAGAATCCAGCCAACTACCGCCTTATAGCACTTATTGATGCGGAAGCGAAATATTACGTATCCCTGGTATTAGCTGATCTTGCTCAATGGTCCGAAGACAACAATAAAATTCCGATAAATCAGACAGGGTTTCGCCGTGGCATGGGCACCGCAGCAAATACAATGGCGCTAAGCTTAATAGCTGAAAAAAGCCTTCAAAATCATCAGGCACTCTACACCTGCTTTATAGACTTTAAGGCGGCGTTCGACCGGGTTAGTAGGCAACTACTCTGGTCCAAACTGAAGCAGCAGGGCCTGCCGGATTCAATCCTAACTCCTATAATGGATCTGTACACTAACACCTGGATACAGGTAAAGATTGACAACGGAAAGCGGCTAACTCGGAAGATCAGCACTTATGATGGTCTCAAACAAGGCTGCGTTCTGGCCCCACATCTTTTTAATTTATTCATGGCTGAGAGGTCATCAAGGCTAGACAAGATCAATGCTCACCCACTGCGGCTTGGAAACCTACGTTTAACACACTTATCCTATGCAGACGATGTGGTCCTACCCAGCCAGACAAAAATAGGTCTACACCGTCTCCTACATGAACTGACCGGTTACACAAAACAGAACCTGCTTGAAATAAATAACAAGACAACAAAGATCATGGTAATAACAAGATGCCGCAAGCCCCCACCTATCCTGGAAATAGATAACAACAAATTAGAAGTAGTGGAAAGCTATAAGTACTTGGGGATCCCACTGGAAAGCGCCTCAATTTCTCTACACATCTCAATGCCATCGAAAAGAAGGGCACCGCCCTGTTGCGCGCCTTTAGTACCCTAGCCATCAAACTTAAAGGCCCTCTATTTAACCCTCTATTAACCGCAATGAAAGCCAAGCTACTTCCAACTATAGCGTACGGAAGCGTGTTACACCACGGAAAGAGCCCACAGCTAATAGACAATATTCAAACAAAAGTCTACAAGCGCGTATTTGGTCTACCACACAACGCATCACCTCGCAAGTGCGACTCGAATTCGGCCTTCAGTCTCAAGTACTGCTGAAAAAATATGAGACTGTCAAATTCTGGTATGGCATCTGGATGAACCAAGACAATGAGGTCTACCATGCAATGTGGGAAGCAATTCATAATAGTCCGAATTCCCAGTATGCCAAATACCTACGACAATCCCTAGAAACCACTGAACTAGTAGCACTCTGGGAAACCAAGCTTCCTGTACCAACTTTCAAACAGGCAGTAAAGAAGGCAGCCAACAGGCACTCATTGCTTAATGACAAATTAGCCCTGAGCCATCGCTCACATGCCTGGATGACCATACAATCAAATAAAAAGTCCACGCCGGCAGTCTATCTGGAACTCGCATTCTCATCACATGTTAAACACAAATACCTTTGCCTAAGGTTGGGGAACCTGCCGACCAATGCCGATCAACCCAATTGGAGAACCCCAGTGATCAAGGAGTGCGACCTATGTGGTGCAGCAAAACAAGATTTCATTCACTTGATCTGCATTTGTCCTGCACTGGACCTGGAACGCAGGAACAGGCTAAAAGCGAAGTTTGTACAATATGGTATTCGCACTTGTCGTTCCGCGATCATACAAGTCCTGTGCTCCGGGGACCCACCGTTGATCTGCAGAGCAGTTAAATTCATCACCATCTTTGAGGAAAAGAGAGGAACTTTGGCAAAGATCCAATCCATACCCTGAACTTATAATACTTGTGTAACTATTCCCTCTGTAACTGTCTCCTGTACTTCAAACGCCATCCTTTTTTTACTTGATTTTAACTTCTAATTCTGTATGTACCTCCAGTTTAGTTTTATTATTCCTTGTTCTTAACATTACGGCATTTTATCTTTTGTAATGGTTTTTATTAACTACACAAATAAAGAAATTCATTCATTCATTCTGTAATTTATGTGAAGAGGAAGTGAGAAAAATGTATTCATGGATGTCTGTGTGAGTACTGCCTTCAATTAACACTGCAGATAGCAGTGTTCACAATTCATATCGAGTCGGTATCGTAGATGAGGTAGTCCTGTAGGAAAAGACATTGCTGCAGTGCGCTCTGTCCGCACCTCGCATACGCATTATCGCAGGCTCTGCACACGCTTTATGTTGCTTCGCGTATGACAAACTGGCCAGCTCAAGTCCACGTTACGTAGCTGTGGGTCCTTGCTGACCGCTCTCTCTAGCCTACACTGCAGATACCAGTGTTCACAATTCAGATTGAGTCGCTATTGCAGATGATGCTGTGTTGATGGCAACAGATAATACTCCTAGTACAGCCCGCCCGCAGCACGCATCATCGCTGGTTGTGCACGTGCTGAATGCTTTTGATGTGGCTATCTGAGTGCACTAGAGCTGATGGACCCTTGATGGTACAATCTTTTTGTGTATTATTTCAGAACTATTGATTGTGTCTCAGTATACCACAAGCTGTGGTTCTTTTACGATAGAATATTTTTCTGTATTATTTCACATCTACTGTCCCTACCTTACTGCAGCACAAACTATTGATTCTTTTATTATTGAATGTCTGTGTGTAATCCAATGATTACTGTTGTAGATGATGATAGCAGCAACCATTCCCTGAGGGCTCGTTTACACTCAGTCCACACGCATCCATCACAGACGACACTGGATATGTGACCCTGGTAATAAAAAGGTGTTGAGCGCAAGTGCCTGTACCCACTTCCACTATCTATCTGTACCCGTGTGTTCATCATGATCTATGCATGATACTGCCTCTTGGCTGTATTACATTACATTGTGCTGTGGACAGCGTATTCAACCATGTTACTTCTGGTAGTGGGGTAAACTTTGGTTATGTAACTTTTAGGTGTATGGCTATCACAGGTGGAAGGCTACTTTACAGACGATGAATATTGATGAAGATGGTGGTTGCATGTTGTGTGTAGTGTAAGATATGTGTACATAGCAAAAAGTTTCAAAAAAGCTGTCTAAGCAGAAGATGTGTGTCTCATCAAATGCTGTAGAGAGAATGACTAAAATGGGTGGTGTTCTCCAACTGCTACAATGGGAAATGTTATGAACTAATCAAATGCTTTTTTTTAAGGTCACAGGGCAATAGCGCACTCAGTGCGCAAGGAGACTGCACCCGACGCAATTTTGAGACAATATATTTACTATAATATAAGTTTATTACAGTTAGAAATATATAAATGTTTAAAATATTTTAGATTATTGCTTGCTCTCCTATACAGTATAAAGTTATTTACATATACTTTGGAGACAAAAAAAAATGAGGGAATGGCGTACCCGGCACGACACTATACGTCTATGACATAAGACAGGGCCTGGCAGCGTGCACTCGTTGCATTTGCAACGCGCAGCGTGCGCGACCCCACACGTACATGACATAATGCGGGGCTTGGTACTGCGTACTCGTCGCATACCAAACTAGCAGCTGGTGCGATCTCATACGTATATGTTGTTATGCGGGGCGGGGTGCCACGAACCGGTCGGATATGAAATGCGTATCATTTCAATATGGTGGAAAGGATTCACAGGCTTTTTGGGGAAGATATTAAATATTACATAATTTTAAAAGTTAAAAAAAGGATAATAGAGTTCCAAAATATTGTAAACAATGTTAGAAAAAATTTAGGTTTTATAAATATTAAAATATGAAATTAACATTTAAAAAACCTTCAAAATTCACTGAAAAAACCATAGGTTTTACAGACATTATAGTTAGGAATTAGCATTTAAAAAAACCTTAGAAATTCACTGAAAAAAACATGGGTTTCAGGAACGTTATAGTTAGTTGGACACTTCACTCATACAAAACGATAGAAATTCCCCTGGTATAGGTCGTTCAGCTAATTATACCTCGCGCCCCGCAATGCACTGCTGATGACGTCACAAAATACATCATTCATGACATGGTCAGTGACATCACTGATGACATCACTGATGACATCATCCAGTGACTATGTGGTTTCTATAAAATGTAAATATGCACCCTGCACCCTGTGGCAGGCACCCGACGGTGCCTGCCACACAGTGCAGGGTTTTACAGGGGGTCCCCTAGGTACCCCCCCGGCCATCAAGCGTAGACCGCGGGCCTAGAAAGCCCTGCCCGGGGCCCACAAAGTCACTTTCTGACACAAAAACCGGAACCGGCAGACACGGAATGGCTGTTGGAAATCGACATCGTAATCCCTAGGGTGGAAACGCTGTCCATAGGGGTATACGACCGACAGGAATAATCAAAGAGTCGCTCGAAACCGATCCGAAATGGCCTTGTGGTTTACATTCCGATCACCAACATCATAATTGGGCAGTCGGAATGTAAACCGACCGAGTCAGTCGGAAGGGCTCCGACGTAGTTGAGGAGATTCCGACTGATGGGAGGAGAGGATTTGCGCCTGTCATCATAATAAACTCCTTAATACACTATTACCATTGTCTGAGGTCTCATCCTGTATTATTGGTGCACTTTGCAAAGTGAATTTACGTCTTGATCCATGAACTTGTTCACCCATTACGTATCCGTGTACTCAGTCACTGACTTATCCAGCCAAGTTTCAATGGATTACCACACTCTTATTCATCCACACAACCACACACACACAAACTGCAAGCAATAAAGAATCACTTTCATTTAGAGAAGTAGTGATGCCTATTTCCTTTTCATATGATTATTACTCTTAGGTAGGGGGTTTGCTGCTGCCATTGTAAAAGATGGATAGAAGTGTGAATAAGGAAAATGCAGAACTTGTGGTTAGTGTTCCTGGAAATGTATTAAGTTATGGAACAGACCTAACAAAAAAGGTTACAGCAGTGCTTTAAATGGGCAGATACTGTCTGGTACTAAGTACCTGCGCTTCTTTCGTTTGAAAGGGAAAGGATCTGCACTTCTCAGCACTACTGTAATACATTTCATGGGAGAGTACCAGCACTTCTCAAGAGCAAACAGGAACTCTATATGGTGTGTACCTGCACTTCTATATTTCCATTTAAAGCACTGGGTAACAACTTCATGGGGAATATCAGAATATAAAAAAGGGACTTTAGAACAACAGATATAATAAAACTAACAGTGATGTATGGATATCAAGCCACAGTTCAGTGTCCAAATGACAGAAGAAAAGATATATTGTAAGTTAATTTTAGAGGGCTTGTAAATTAAGCATCACACAGTTTTTCTTTGGTAGATTTTTGCATATTCTAAGTGGGAAGCTAAGGAAAGCTTTTTTAGAGTTTTTAGATTGTTTAGTTGTTTAATATATTTTAGTCCTCACCAATAATGATCAGTATTTCTTTTTGCTACTTGGATACTCAGGATGCAGGCAAGGTGGTCATCAGAAATCTGGGAGATAGAGTTGGGCTCTCTGGGTCTTACAGAATACAACCAGGGGTAGTCGGGGTCTTTGTTTATGTTGATTCAGTAAATCGGGAGATACTTTGTCAGACTGATGTAATAGAATACAAAGCTTTGTAAGGGGATGAGACAGTCCAATCTGACATCCTTCACTTTAATTGATCCTGGGCAGAGAACGGTGATAGTTGTATATGTTTGCTTTAGTTAAGAAAGATGACAGAAGTCAATTAGGTACCTTGATGGATTTGTATAAAAAGGGAGATGAAATAGAGGCGTGTCACAGAAACATCTAAAGAATGAAGTACTGTAGTACTTACCACTAGACAGCTGGGTATAGAGTTTGTGAAAGAGACGGCAAGGATAACTCAGATTGAGTTTGGACAAAAGGCTCATATCCTGTGAGAGAACTGGTTAGTATTCACTGAATTTACCAGATTGGGTGATCTTCTTAGAGGCTCTGTAAATCAGAGGTAAATTCACTTGTTTAGCCTGTCCGAAATTGTCATTAAATTGGTGAATCTGTGGCCCAGCACTTATCTGTGGTTGGAGCATTGTCTCATTTAAAGAAGATAAAAAGTCCTTAGTGTTTTGAATATCTGTTCGCTAAAAACTAAATTTGATATATGTGAGTAAAGTGCATTGATAGTCTTTCCAAAATCCTTGAGGGTCTTGTGCCTTCTCAAAAACCTATTGTAATTAGTCTGTAGCAGTGGCATAGCAAGGGGAGTGCGGGCGGTCTGCCCCGGGCTGTGGTATCGGGTTTCGTCAGACCTACATACTCTGCATAAACTCTCGAACACCATAGAATAGAAGTTGGCACGGAAACTGGGAATACAAAAGACAAGTTTATTAGGACCCCATGGGGTGGTGGTACATTCCTACAGCACCCTTCGGTAATGCAAGAAGTATCACACCGGACATCGGTGCGTGATCTCTTTTATACAATTTAGACAGCAATAAAAAGGGTAGGGGGTATTTTACACAGTTTAGGTACATATAAGGGCCTTTTTTGAAACACAGCCAACATGTGGGAGGAGTTTAGTACCACTGGTCAGTTTTGGAGAACATTCCTCAAAGGTGACCACTCATTAATCTAAATGTTCGAGTACGCATGCGTAAGCTTGACCAGTGCTAAAAATAGCCTGTTGCCGGGCAAGTTAAATGGTCATTGGTACAAAGAAAGGACAAAAGGGCATGCTGACCACGAGGCCGCACGTTCATGAGAATGGAAGCCAGGAAATACAAAATTGCCCCCCACAAGTATGGTCAATTTACACACGAAAGTTCGTGTAGCTGAGCTAAATGCTAACCTAGTCATTGCCAAATTACGACAGACGGCCCTTTTAGCATTTAGCTGAAGCTACCTCATAACGGAAGTAATCAGGATACTCATCATCAGTATTAATCAACATTATATTCATTATTTCTTTGCTAATCATTTGCTCGTTTTTGGCAATAGCTCGTTTGGACGGAATGCAGGCAGTGATACATACAGAACACAAGCCAGGGCCACATTGAATAAATAAACAAAAGAAGAAGAGTATTCCAATGATCATACACAGGATAGTCAATAATTTCCAACCCCAGGTACTAAGCAAAGTCCAGAACCAATTAGAGAATGTCCATGTACCATTTTCAGGATGAATTTCAGCAGCAATTTTGTGCAATTTAGAAATGGCATCGTACACAGAAGGTGAATTATCTGGGACGTACACACAACAACTACTACCGATAATGCGGCATGCACCCCCACGATTGGCTAATACTACATCCAGAACCATTCGGTTCTGAAGTGTTACTATTCTAGTAATTTGGAGTTCCTCAGTCAAGTTCCCTAGGGAAGAGGCAGTTTCATTAGCAACAGCTTACACAACACGTGTTAGCCGTCTTATTATCCTGCTACTTAAGGCAGCACCAACAAATGAAAACAGACCTAAATTAAAATCTACATATTGCTGTAAAGAGGTGTCAGTTTGATCAATATTCTCAATCTCTAATGTTCTTTTAACCCTATTTAATATAAAATCATGATATAATACAAAATCATTATGGTACATGGGCGGGGCAATAAATACAGGGGGTAGCACAAAAGATATATAACAAGTTCCTAACCATCCAATGGGAAGTCGGTGGTATCCTTTATTTCCACAAATAAAGTAAGTATTTCGTGAGGCTACAAAGGCGATATCAGTTGGTGTGTCAAATGTTAGAGTAATAGTACATTCACTCTTCTCTACCGGAATAGTACCTTAATTTTGTACACATAAATCAGCTTTGGTAGCAATAACAGTAATCACATGTAAACTGGACATATTTGTAATTCTTTGATTAGTGAAAATATGAGGTGTAGATACATTGTCCGGTCGATATTCTTCCCATTCAAATTTAGTTCCTTCTGCCTGCTGGTAGCAATCTCTGTCATTATAACAAACTTTATTAAGCCGAAGTAGTCCACCTTTTGTCGGCCATCTCAAGGTAAAGGGTAGAGTGTACCAGGCATTACAAGAACCATTATGAGAGAACGGAAGAGGAATAAGTGGAGTTCCTCCTTTCTTCTGATGTCCAGGCAACATTCCACATACCCAACAGTTCGAAGTATTCGTCATATTATGGGTATGATGTAGAATTTGGAAGAAGCTGTTATTTAAGTAAGTCTGTCTATGTCTTTCTTCATGATAAGGCAGAGTGAAATGAAAATGTTCAGATGGGATTGGAGTGGTAGGCAGTAAATATTCTCTTGCCGGAATCAATCGTTCTACGATCCAGGCTATTACTGCTATTACCACTATAGTCGTAACAAAAAGCACTGCACCAAGAATTCTTCTGCTTCTCGTCATAATTGGTGCCATAGTTCCAAAACAAAAAACAATGTTTCAAAACAAAACTAAAAAAATGAGTGCTGAGCTCCGAGGTAGCCGCTGGTTTCTTCTCCGAGATTCAAGACGGGTGTCACTACACTGGACAGAACTGATCCCCCCCCTTGATATTCTCGGCTTCCGTTTTCACAAACCTCAGAACGGTAACTCAACCAGTCTCGCACAAAACAACTACTTTCTTGGCCGTAGGTTATATTTCGCTCCACCAGAAACAGTGTGGTCCGGGATGGCTCCCCCGATTCATGTGGCGTAGTAGCTGGGCTCTTCTCTGCATCCAAGATGTCTCGATAATCAGACAGCACAGCAGGATTCACCAGATCCGGAGAGACACGACGGCAGTGAGTGGAATGTACCCACCGCTTCTTATTCGTGACTCGCACAGCCGTCCGAGTTGCCAGCAATACGTGTTCAGGGCCACGCCACCTCGGCTATTAACTGCTTGTTCTCTCGAACGATCGGACCATGACATGATCCCCAGGACGGAGATCGTGAGCCTCTCCAATGGAATTATCGGGGAGCGCTTCTCGAACCTGTTGATGAATAGAAAGTAAATCATTTGTTAATCGTGCCAAATAATCGTTCATCATTATACAAGGCAGATCATGTACTAAGCGAGGCTTAGGGACTCCCCATATATTCATAGGCCTTCCAAACACCACTTCATAAGGTGTGAGGCCAGATCGGGAATGTGGCACTGATCTAATAGATAATAATGCTAAGGGCAAAGCGTCCGGCCATTTCAGGGACGTAGATGCCACGATCTTTGCTAACTTCAGCTTCAGAGTTGCATTATACCTCTCTACCAAACCTGCTGACTGCAGATGGAATACAGCGTGGAACTTCTGTTTAATTCCCAATCCTTTCAGGACATACTCCACTATTTTCCCAACAAAATGAGGACCATTGTCATTCCACATAAATTTACAAACCCCAAAGCGCGGGAAGTACTCTTTGAGTAACACCTTAGCTGTTGTCAATGCTGTATTATCCTTCGTGGGGTAGGCCTCTATCCATTTACTGAAGGCACACACCACCACTAAGACATACTTGAGATTGTTACACTGCTCAAGCTGGATGTAATCCATTTGCAGTACTTCGAATGGTGCAGTAGGTGGAACGAACCATCCTTTAGGAGTATAAGTCCCTTTAGCAGGATTGTACTGTAAGCATATCAAACAGGTCTGCACTACTCTCTTAGCCGTGCTGGCAATCTCAGGATGCTCCCAAACTCGTGTAAGCATTTTAGTAATTGCAAGAGCAACATGTGCCAGCCCATGTGTCATTTGAACCATTGCTTGCAAATAAGCAGCCGGCAATTTCCATCTCTCCATATCTTTGCTACGCCAACAACCCTCATCATCCAACACTCCCTCTGTTGCCCAGGATGCAAGTTCCGCTTCAGATGCTGATTTCTGTATGTCTAATATTTCCTCTCTGGCATCATGCCATCGCTCAGCCTGTGATTTCACCACATACATAGGAGAGACATTTTGTAACATTGCAGTCTCTCTTGCTATGCGATCTGCAAAAGCGTTTCCTTGTCCTACTTTATCTGTCACCTTCTTATGTGCACTACATTTGACTATCGCCACTTTCTTTGGACATAATAGTGCATTCAGGGGATCACGTACCAATTCTCCATGCATGATGTGTACTCCATGCGAGGTCAGGAACCCTCGCTCCTTCCAGAGTAGGCCGAAATCGTGCACTACTCCAAAAGCGTAACGACTATCAGTGTAGATATTCACACATAATCCAGCACTTAACTCATATGCTTTCGTTAAGGCTATTAATTCAGCTGCTTGGGCCGATTTTTGCAGTATTCGTGCTGTTTCTACCACTGTCTTAAGTGTCGTGATTGCATAAGCTGCGGAAGTCGTACCATCTGGCAACTTTAAACCCGATCCATCAACCCACAGTTCCCCATCTACATCTGAAAGTGGCGTATCCTGTAAGTCGATACGACTCTTTGTTTGTTCTTCAGTTAGAGAAACACAATCATGGTGTTCTTCCTTCTGGGTCTCAGCAACAGGATATGGCAGTAAAGTAGCAGTGTTCAAAGTGGCGCACCTCTTCAGTGTAATATGTGGCGCCAACAGCGTTAGCTCGTATCCTGTTAAACGAGCGCTAGTTAGATGCTAGGTTTTCGTTTGATTTAATAAAGCATCTACCGCATGGGGAACTAACACCAACAATTTGTGTGACAAAACTATTCCCTCACTCTGCCGTATAGCCACAGCTGTTGCTGCAACTGCTCGAAAACACCCAGGCAGTCCTCGAGCTACAGGGTCGAGTACTGCTGAGAAGTACGCACAAGGTCTCTGTTTATCTCCGTGTGTCTGTACTAAGACTGACAATGCGCACCCATCCTTCTCGTGTACATAACGTAAAGATCTTCATATAATCTGGCGTACCTAACACTGGCGCAGAACAAAGAGCTTGTCTCAATTGTTCAAAAGCATTCTGACACTCATCTGTCCATTCAAGGGGAATTGGTGTAGTTTTGGACAACAATGCTAACAAAGGTTTTATAATGTGCGAAAATCCTAGTATCCACTGTCTACAAAAGGACGTAAAACCAATGAAAGCACGAACATCTTTCTGAGTGCAAGGGACTGGTGTATCCAAAATTGCTTGAATTCGGTCTGATGTCAATGCACGTCCCTCCTTAGACAAAAGATGACCGAGGTAGGTCCCCTTTGGTCTACAATATTGCAACTTCTTCCTCGAGACCTTGTGATTATTCTTGGCAAGAAAAGAAAGCAGGGAAAGGGTACTCTCCTCACATTGTTCCTGTGTGTCTGCTGCTAATAGAATGCCATCAACATATTGAATAAGAGCCACCCCAGACTGTAAGTCGAAAGAATCAAGCTGTCTTTTCAAAGCCTGGCTATAAATGCTAGGGCTTTCTGTGTAGCCTTGAGGATTTCGACAAAATCTATATGATTTGTTATTTAATGTGAAACCGAACAAATATCGGCTATCTGGATGAATGGGAATCGAGAACAGTAAATGTAGTGGATGTAGGTGGAATCAAAGTAAGTAAGGTGGTAATGTCAGACACCACCGGATACTGGGGTATCACTATCTTATTAATTTCCCTCAAATCAATAATAAAACGATAGATCTTAGTGTCCGTGTCTTTCTTTAGGACCGGAAGAATCGGGCTGTTACAAACATTATAGGGGACTTCCTCCACCACCCCTGCCATAATCAAGTCATTTACAATATGTATCAAGGCAACTTCACCTTCTCTGGAAATTTTGTACTGTGGTACACGAGGCAAAGACACTCCCTCCCTTACCGTAATATGTACGGGAGGGATAATCATTTGTCCCACATCAGTATCAGAAGTAGCCCATAAAGTGTTTGGAAGAGAAGCTAACGCATCGGCCTCCTGCATGAAGCACAATCTCTCAACCTCTGGGTAGTTCTCATTCAAAATAACCCGTACCCCTTCAGGGGCACAGCGTATAGTTGCTCGAAAATGTTTAAGCATATCGAGTCCCACAATATTATCTGGCGTGTTTGGAGATAACAGAAACGGGCATGGGGCAGTAAACTTATCAATGTGAAATGTAAGGGGTTGAGACAATGGGCTAAGAGAAGGTGTTCCATCGAACCCTATTGATGTAATTGTTTCGCCAGACAGGGGAGCCCTTGGAACCAAGTGTTTGGACAGAGCGCTACGAGTAGCTCCCGTATCAACCAGAAACTGATCAGTAGAACCCAAAACATGTGCTGATATATATGGACCTCTTTGATCTACTGGTACTTCAACCGATTCCACACCCCATCCTACGCAATCCTATGCATATGTATTATCCTGAGACTCAGTATACTTTCCTTCAGCTATCTGATACTGATTCCGTCGAACAAAAGTATTATGATCACGACCCCTCGCTTCAAACCTACCGCGATCATTCGCTCCACCCCTCGACCCTGAATAACTATTCCACTTACTCGACCACGCTGATTACGCTGTTCTCGAAGCACCGGACAATGCTTCTAATTTCTATTGGCAGCACGATTTCATGATTTACTGGACGTCTTTGACAAGAGACGTCTCCCTGACTGCAGTCCTCATGAACCTTAAAAATTGTGGATTTACAATATACTAATCCTTGTTCTATAAAAAACTGCTGTGCGACTTCTCCATACCTCATTTGTTTGATACGATTTTCTTGTCACGGAGAATAGCCGCACGCCAAAAATAACATTTGTATTCAACATTATTAACTCAGTTAAATCAACATTCTGAAAATGCAGTACGAAGAGATTGCAAGAAGCACGGAAGCAAGAGCTGAAACATTCGCTTTCGATCAAGGCGAAGCTTCTAGAATTTATTCACTTATTGGAGAACAGATCGACCCCACCTTTTCCAATAAAACCAAAGAACAAAACCTCAAACAACTATTGTATCTATCAAAAAGACATGTAAATCAGAAACTTCATGCAGATACATTGATTAAATATCATAAACTCCAGCGCATACCGAGAGGACTACGCATTGCATTAAAACCTTCTCTTTGCAAAAATTCACAAAAATTCCGTGATAAATGGTATGCCATTTTGAACAAGTGCTCCCTGGATCTCATATTACTAATTATAGAAGAACTTTCTGGTATTTTAAACGAACTAAAAAAGGAGATAGAAGACACCACAGAAGAATTATCATCTATGCTAACAGGGGATGAACTTGACACTCTTTTGAAAGATGTTAAAGAACAAATCGATAAACACACGTAAGAAATAAATCAAAGAAAAATTCGCAAATTCAGGAGTGACACGCTCGACTACAAGTTAGGCGAAGTGTACACATGGGCGGACGTGTACGCCCAGAGACGGAGAAATCGCCCCTACACTCCTTATACTGACACTTCGTCTTCAGGAAGTGATATGTCGAACAAACCATCTTCTTCCAGAATGCAACCACCCAGGAAGGGTCCTACTAATGTTCAAGGCGAATTGCAAAAATAAGGCATCCCTTCGACATCCAATATCTCCAACATCCCGGAAGTGCCTTTTTTAGAAAGAGGTTTACAAGAAACCGAAGACTCAGGAGGGGAAAAAGAAGGTCCACACACAAGGAGCACGACCACCAAAGACAAGGAGAAAGTGATAACCAGGAAAAGAAAAAACAAGCGACCAGCGACCAGAATCAACTAGTCATCAACATCTCAAGCTACAGGCTTAAAGAGGAAGAATTGAAACTACTCCAAAAGGGAACATCTTTTGTTCCCACGACCAGAACTAATACTTTGGAATTGGAGATTAGTTTTTTCAAACTTATGCGTAAACTAAGACTGCGACATTTCTTTAACAACATATCTACCAATCCAACCACACAAGAACCAGATCAACTCAGAGGCTTGAAACCAAGAAGTACCTTTTTGGCGCCCACTAGCCATAAGACACTTGATCTTTTTGAAACGTTAGTCAGGCAGGACCTATTGAAAATCAACTGCCAAAAAAAACGCCAAAACAATGTTACCACGAAGGATCTCGGTATCCTGAAAAGATTATCAACCAACGAAGATATTGTTTGCACCAAAGCTGACAAGGGAGGTGGATTGGTCATTATGAATTCTATCATGTACAAACAGAAAGTACTAGAACACATTAGCGACAAGAATACTTATGCACTCTTAGAGTACAATCCCACCAACGAATACCTAATGATACTGACAGACCTCATCAACAAAGCCAAAAATGATGGTACAATCAATGAAAGAACGAGTAAATTCTTAAAATCTACAAACCCAAAGAGTCCTGCATTCTACATGATGCCAAAAGTTCACAAGAATTTACTTGACCCTCCATTACGACCAATTGTATCAACAAGAGACAGCTTACACGAACCAGTCGGCCAGTTCATCGATCTGCTAATGCAACCCACGGTACAAAATATGGTCACATACATCCGTGACACCACAGACTTTTTATCAAAGTTGAATGCTTTGGTATTGAATGATCAAGAACAATTAACACTCTGCACAGCAGACGTGAAGTCTCTTTACACGTCGATCCCGCATGGATTGGGCATAGAAGCTATGGAAGAAGCCATACTTACCACTGACTATGATTCAAAATTGCAAGCCTTCCTCATGGAACTGACTATCTTCACGCTATACCATAGCTACTTCAAGTATGATAACACTTGGTATCAACAACTGATAGGGACAAGCATGGGCAATAGCGCAGCGCCGGTATATGCGAATCTTTTTATGAGAGCATACGAAACACAACACATCCTAAATAATCCACGTTGGACACTAAACCTAAAGATGTTTGTACGGTATATTGATGACGTTTTCATCTTGTGGAAGAATTCGACTGACTCGTTACAACAGGCTCTGATTGAACTCAACAAAAAAGAAGACCGCATACAATTCACGTAGGAAATCTCTCCAGAATCTATAACCTTTTCAGATGCACGAGTGAACCTAGTCAAAGCCAGAATTGAAACTGAAATGTTTCGCAAGGAAACTGACCGGAATAACACCCTTCACTACCAGAGTTTCCACCAAGATTCTCTAAAACGACACCTACCACTATCGCAGATGATGCGGGCAAAACGGATAACGTCGAACCCAGAAAAAGCAAAGTTGACCATTAGAGAGATGGGTGAAAGATTTCACGCTAGAGGATATCCAGAGTCCATAATCAATGAAGCTGAACAGAAAACAGCAAACTTACACAGAACGGATTTATTGTCAATAAGACATAAACCTCAGTTAGACAGAATGACAGTAGTGTCTAAATACTCCACTGCGAGTTTCAACTTCAAGAAGATTATTAATAATCACTGGAACATTCTCAAAGCAGAACCTGATTTTAAACAGACTTTTGACAATCCGCCGATCTTTTCTTTCACCAGAAACAGAAATTTTGGAGAAATGTTGAAACCTTCTACCACAGATTCCAAACTATATCGTGGTACCCGTCCATGTCTTCAATGCGGCAACTGTAACAACATCATGAGAGGAAATCAAATAGTACATCCTATGAAGGGTCATAAAATCAAACTGAGAGTCAACGCGACTTGTGATACGTCAAACTTGATATATATGTTGAAATGCCCTTGTAGCAAAGAATATGTCGGTAAGACCGAACGAAAAATAAAAATCAGAATCAACGAACATAAGTCAAACATAAGAACAAAAAACTTAAAATCGACAATAGCAAGCCACTTTTCTGAAGTTAATTACAACATTTCCCAACTCCAATATGTGGTTCTTGAAACTATTGAGAAGATTGAAGGCAGAGATAATAACCGTTTTCTTCTACAAAGAGAGAATCACTGGATCTATTTACTGAACTCCAGCAAGCCGAACGGTCTCAATGACCGCATCGAATTTGCATGCTATCTATAATATTGACTCATTAATTTGTAGTACCTTTTTGAACTTTTTCTGCCCTGTTGGAACTGAAAGGGGACCGATCTGCTTATCCAATTTTATTTATTTTCTCTAAAGTATGGGTTCGTTCTAAATCTTATTATAATGTGCACTGTAATGCATCTCTAACATTGCAATAGAAACAATATATTAGTTTGTTGTTCATAATGCTGATCAGCCATTGGGGGACTTCCGATCACATGATCGGAACTTCGTCGAATCGCATTACATCTTACTTTAAACAGAAAAACCGTAGATATATTATACCTGATATGAGTGGTTAAGTCCTTTCAAACAGTTTTCGCGCCAGACGCGTTTGGGAAATCGCTTGAATCACACAGGAGACGCTAATGCGTACCGCTAGTAAGTCAAACTGAAACAGTGATTCTTAAATTTTGTATAGACGTTTGGTTTACACATGATATTTATGTATTCTCTTGTTTAAACTTTATTACCAGTCATTGACTTCGAATGAGTTAGAAAACGAACAACACGTGAGTGCATAAAGAT
Organism: Lissotriton helveticus; assembly: GCF_964261635.1. Classification (NCBI taxonomy): domain Eukaryota; kingdom Metazoa; phylum Chordata; class Amphibia; order Caudata; family Salamandridae; genus Lissotriton; species Lissotriton helveticus. The sequence goes on from NC_136070.1 coordinate 516,977,399, forward strand.
TCTGTTGATAATTTAGCTTGCATGTACACAAGGGGAGAGCACTACGGTCACAGGCACCATGTTTTAGTGATACACTGAAAATGTAATGAATTTGTTTTGAGTATGATATTATATTTACAGCGATTTGAATAGAATTTCTTTTCTTGCTTCTAGTTGTTGTCCCAGAAGAAGGGCAAATAGCCCGAAATGCATCGGACTTGAAAATGTGTTGTTTTCTGATCACGGAATGTTATTCAATGAACTATATAATTGAATGAGAAACATTTTTTAAATTGAACCTACACATATAAACTTTGAAAGGATTTCAACATTGAATGAACTTTTCTTTGAATCAATTTGAATTTATTTTAAGAGTGGAGCGCCAGGGGATGCTTCTAATTTCTATTGGCAGCACGATTTCATGTTCATAATACTGAGCCATAGTTAATAAAGAAGCAGGGGTTGCCGTGGTCCATGAGCTTTCACTAGTCTTTAAACGCTTTGCAATCTCCGGTAGGAGATTAGCCACGTACTTATCAACGAACAAATGCCTGCCCGTGTCCTCTGTTAATAATTGCCCAGTGTAATCATAAAATGCTTCCTCGAAACGTGAAAAAAAGTCAGAGACCGATTCATCCGGCTTCTGTCTACAAGAAGCCAACATCGT